>NC_057932.1:6875000-7500000 GCF_017639315.1 Drosophila ananassae | reverse complement strand
CTAAAGCCAACCGAATTTGAAAGTCCCAATAAAAAATTATTTATAAATCATAGCCTGCAACTTACTATGGTAGAAGGTAAAGTGTGCAACGCGTTAAGAACAAAAGCTTAATGTACTGCAAAGAAAAGAACGAGTACAAGCGCAGTTTCGCGATAAAATGGGAATAATTGTTGATAAGCCTAGAGACGGAGGCAGAGGAACTTCCAACGATGGAAATACGGCCAGGAAATTTTTTGGTAACCCGAGCTTGGCATCTGATATTACAGTCATTGATGAAGAAGTCATAACCCTCTGCGCAACGATATTGCAAGCCTTAGCATCAGGATATTCCATTAATGCTAAAAAATTCGAAATCTATGCGTTGGATACTGCTAAGCAGTTGATAAAAATATATCCATGGTACTATCTTCCAGCAACAGTGCATAAAATTTTAATTCACGGTGCGAAAGTGATAGAGCATGCGTTGCTGTCCATTGGAGAGCTATCAGAAGAAGCTGCGGAGTCCAACAACAAAGAAATAAAGAAATGCCGGCTGCAACATACTCGGAAGATGTCTCGCATATTGACAAATACAGACTTAATTAATACACTTCTTTTTCGTTCACACCCTTTCATAACAAGTCAAAGGAAACTACCAAAAAGAGACAAATCTAATTTTTCTCCCAGCACATTTGATTTATTAGAAGATATTTGTTAATATTTATTTCACTCCCAATTTTTGAAATACATTTATTCTTATATACATATCATAAAAGGAACTTTAGAACCTCATTTCATTATATTTTGAAAAGCTTGTGGGAAGGAGGAGAGGAGTTACTATTTTATACTCTAAATAATTTAAATACAAATAAATTGGATGCCTAATAATGAAAGTTTAGCACTGTAATTCTACTGGTAAGTAAGCAAGTATTTGCTTAGAGCACCGTTGCCGTATAATACTACTGCCATACTTACTACGGTGCTATGAGAGCAATAGGTCGTCCGATGTATCCAATTTTTATACCCTTGCAGAGGGTATTATAATTTTGGTCAAAAGTGTGCAACGCAGTGAAGGAGACATCTCCGACCCTATAAAGTATATATATTCTTGATCAGGATCACCTCCTGAGTCGATATGAGCATGTCCGTCTGTCCGTCTGTCCGTCTATCTGTCTGTCTGTTTCTACGCAAACTAGTCTCTCAGTTTTAAAGCTATCGAGTTGAAACTTTGCACACATCCTTCTTTCCTTTGCAGGCAGTATATAAGTCGGAACGGCCGGGATCGGTCGACTATATCCTATAGCTGCCATATAACTGATTGATCGGAAATGCCAACTTTGGTGTTTTTTAAGTTAGAGGGTTGGGACTTTCCACACATGTTATATTTGACCCACATATCTTATGTACAAAATTTCATAAGGATCGGCCGACTATATCCTATAGCTGTCATAGAACGATCGGAATTGGCATAACTTTGGAGTTTTTTAAGATAGAAAGATGGGATTTGGTACAGATTCTATTTTGGGGAAAACAATCTGATCTGCCAATTTTCATAAGGATCGGCCGACTATAAACGATCCGCTATATATCTAATAACATAAGATGGGTGGCGCCACCTAGCGGACTGCGACTGAACTGCAAGGGTATATCAACTTCGGCTGCGTCCGAAGTTAGCTTTCCTTTCTTGTTTTACTATATATTAAAAATATTTTTTTAGATTTTTGGAAAAAATTTCACATTGATATCTCAACGGAAAGTATTTATGGACGCGGCTCCATACAAGCCCAACCACAGTGCACTGGTGGGGTATAACGTAGTGGGAAGAAGCAAGAACGTCATTGCTTTCTGGGGACATACGGCCTAGGATTTCGTATTCTTCCATAAATTCCAAATACATTTTTTTTTAAGTTCGGATCTCGAGATAATCTTCTCTCGAGCGACAGAAATCGGCGTTTGGCTATCTCGAATGAGTTGCCCAAAACGCTTGGATCCGACTTAAATGGAAGTTTAACTTCAAATCGACCTGAAGGCATTATTCTTGTAGTCTTCCAATAATGTTCTTTACATAGCTCTTGTTCTGGCGACAACATCTTTTTAGAAGATGGAACTTCTTCCAACGACCAGAATTTTTTCAAATTTGTCTATTGACTCTAATATTTCTTCTTGGCAATTCAGGCTAGAGATCGGCTGTTGAGGAGTTGAGGAATTTGCCAGATATTTTCTCGATACTTTCCACCCAAGGATTGTTTTTTGAAGGATGGGATGGTTCGGACCTTGCTTTATTTGGCCAACGGACAACAGTTCGAAAAAAGACTCAGCACCAATTAGCATATCTATCCGGTGAGGTTTGTAAAAATATGGGTCTGCTAATGGCAAGTTCTTTGGTAGGGTCCTATCTTTCACGTTCACTGACTGGTCAGGGTGATAGCCTGAAATTGTTTTCAAAACCCAAAAGTCGAACGGAAACTCGCTTCTATTAACTCTCGACTTCACCTGTGTATCCTTTTCTTTACTTGTGAATTAGTTTGACCAATTCCAAGCAAGTTGATGCACGATTCCTCCCTACGGATCTGTAAGCATTGAGCAAGATCTTCTGTAATAAAATTCATTTGTGACCTTGAGTCAAGTAATGCTCGGGCCAAAATGTGCTCACCATTTTTTGTTCGAACGCATACGATCGACGATGCTAACAAAACCCTTTCTACAGACGACGCATGCAAAGCATCTGAAGTAGAAGGGCCATCATTCGTTAACGCTGGAGGAGAATTTTGTGTGGGTGGTGGTAACGCTAAGTTATTTTCAGTCACTGTAAATCGGTGCAGAAGTTTATGGTGCGATCTTGCACAGATTTGACACCTGGTCGATTTACACTTCGCTACCGTGTGACCTTTTCGCAGACAATTCAAACATAGGGAGGCTGACTTAACAAACTCAAACCTTTGCATTACAGCAAGGCGAGCGAACGCGCTGCACTGGGCCAAAAAATGGTTGTTAGAACAAGCCAACGAAGTTCTATTCAGTTGCTTGCTGAACCCAGTTTTTTCTTGTTTTGGTTTGCCAGTCTCTTCAGCGGACAGATGCTGGTATCTACGATTTAGTATTTTTTCGAAATCGGACCACAGCGGCAATTCCTCATAATTCAGTGACTCTTCCCATTTTTTCTTGGTCACTGGATCCACTCTACTCAAAACTAAAGCGATAGCTTTGTCGTAATTACTCTCGGTGACCTGGAATGCCTTGACAGTTCCTAAGGCTTCACCAGAGAGGCATGAAATTAAATGATTAAATTTCTCGATAACTGGAATGTTCACATCTTTGTCAACTAATGTCTCGAAAAGACTTATGAAATTTTTGAAATCCGAATAATTTCCACTGAATTTTGGCAATGCCAAACTGGGAAGTCGAGCTCGAGTTGGGGCTGCAGAAATTGCAGTAGCTGGACGGGAGTCTTCAGCTGAATTAAAGGCATTACATAAGGACATAATCCTTGCCTTGGTAGTTATTCCTAATTCTTCCAACTCGGCTCCGAAATCCTCAAATTCATCTATTTGCTCGATCTGGTCTTGCAACTCATTTGCTTTAGAAATTGCCTCATCTAAAACCTGAAGCCTGCACTCTAGGTCGGTTTTGTTCAGAGGAAGTGATCCATCTTCCAAACGTTCCTCAAACCGGCGAATGCTGTTAACTTTGACATTTAATATTTTTTGTAAGTCAATAAGAGTCGTGGAATTAAGTTTTTGTTTAGTACTTTCCATTATAAAAAGTTAAGTTTTTTCAGTACAAAAACGAAAACAATTCAACTTTAAAATTTAATATTTTATTAACATTTTTGTTAAATACATTTTATTAAAATATTTTTCTTGCTGTTGAATTAAATCAAATAAATTTTAATTTTGATTTCAAGAAAATGCGAAAACGAAAATAATTAATTAATCTTATTTTAAATATATTAAATAATTTATTAAATTTAACAAAAAAATATCTAAATTGATTAATTAATTGATAAACGGATTATTTGATAGTCGAGGCACAGAGTATCCAAAAAAGTAGTTGGTCGCCAATGACACCGAAAACAATATACCCAACCAAGTTGTAGGGTAGCGCGTCACTTGGCGTTCCGTTAAACTATATGCGCCAAAAAGTGCATAAACGTACATACAGCAGCGGATAACGGTGGGAAACGAAAACGAGAATATTATCGCTGCATCTGTTTGTATGTATACCAAATATATATGCACCTTTATTTTATCTGTAATAAATAAAATAATTTTTGGCTGCACTTTAGTATTTATTTGGAGGATTTGTAAATTCGAGAACGAGGGGTAGGGGGCGACAGTGATTGCAATAATATATATATATTTTCTTTTTTATTTTGTCCACAGGCAGTACATTTAGGTTAGCACATATATTGATAATTAAATTTTTTTAACTTTTATATATTTTGTTATTTATTTTTTGCTCTACTATTTACGTACGTATGAGCGAAGAATTGAAAGGAGGGTGCAATATTCCTGCACAATACGGGTTTTAATTTGTCTTATCGCGACTTTCAATTTTTTGCACAAATACCTTGGGTTCTGCTTTCGGATCCTTTAATCCTGTGGCCACTTTCCTTGTACAATCGATGCAGGTGCAGGGCATGGGGACGACGAATCCTTCCAGTAGCAGTTCGTTGATTGAAGAAAATTTAATTGAAGAAAAATTTAAATAATGCAACTACGAAAATAACGAAAATTACGTGCACTCGTTTCCACCTTATAAATTCGACTATAATCGACTAATCACTTAAGCCTAGCTTATCTATTGCGGCGAAGCGGGGCGAATTCACGGGAGAGCGCAAGTGAGCTTTTCTTGCGCTCCCGCTCGGCCCTATGCTAACTTATACTAGACTTCAATACAATTCAAAACTTAATCTTCTACATTAATTCTACAGCAACAATATATTTTCCATTCGGATCTTTTTTAGTACATTTTTTAAAATTCGTTTCACATATTTCTGTTTCTAAGTCATTGCTATCCTCTTCTTCTACCTCCCAATATCGGTCCATTTGTTTGAGCTCGACACTGGTTGCAACAATTGACTTACTACCCCTGGATTTCGTGCATCCAGAACCTGTTCATCCAAAGATAGTGTAAGGTCAGGCAGCAGCCACGGCATAAATTGAATCAGTATAAATGTAACATATATATATAAATTTTATAATTATAGTTTAGCATATAATCATTTTCTCATCGCTGTTATTAGTCGCAAGCCGACTCTTCTCGGCCGCTCGGCTTTATTTTTATCTTTGTCATTAAGTTAACGAGCTTTCGCCCGTCCTATGCTAAACGGCGGGCCACTTTTACTCTCTATCTCAGTGAATACGCATTCTAAATCGGAGCTTTCTGGCACTCCATTTCATATGCAACCAAAATAAACATTTTATAACGTTGTGAAACAAATAATTCCCTTTTTTGTTATTTTGGAAAAAGGGAAAAAGTCATTGAAAAGACTCAATGACCAAACATTGGTGACCCCGAAGTAATTTAATTAATAAAATTAACAATTCCACGAGCATAAAACAGTGCGAACATACACGTTTCAGATTTTTCGCAGTGTATTAACATATGTATGTGCATTTTTGAACATAAACGGCATACAATGCATCAGTGAAACGATTATTTTGTATTTATACATAAATCATTTAATAATATAAATAAATACAATACATACAATTGTTATCCGCCTACATACATACATACGTTCCACTTGCAAGTGCATTCGACTCACACAAGCTTTCATATATATATACAATCCACAACTCAGTGTACGGTTCTGAGCGCACAGTGGGATAAATCGTGTTCGCTGCGCGCAAATATAATTATATATACAAAAATAAACAAGAACTATAATTTTGGCGCCAAAATTAATTTGTGCGTGTTTTTACCTAAATTGAGCGTATTTCAATTATAGTGGCGATGAACTCCAGCGGCGCCGTCACAGGAGAACCCACTCCATCTCGGAGGGCGATTTTAAAATGCAAGGCAAAGGGTATCCTCCAGGATTTGAAGAGGGTCCAAGGCGCCTGCAGCCAATGTCAAAGGTGGAGGATGCTATGCTCCATGTGCGTCACGGCCAGTTGGTCGCCATGTACGAGGATTTTAAGGTCATCCACGGGGAGCTTGAAGAGTAACACATTGCTGAGATAAGCAGTAACTTGCGATGGACAGTGTCTGAGCTTGTAGCTACGATGCATGCCGAAATCGAGCATAAGACGTCGTTGCGCTCTGCTCGAATTGCGGCCCATTCCACCCTTGCCAGCGGAGTTTCCAGTATCCAGGTGGAACCAGCGCTCAGTTACTTTCAGCGGAGGATATTCAGAGTGGGCTGAGTTTCATTCATTCTCTTCGATGATCGTAGGCCGCAATCCTTATATAAGTAAGGTGGAAAAGTTTCAGAGGTTGCGATCTTGTCTTCGGGACTCCGCTTTAGAGGCAGTCCGTTCCTTGGAAATCTCCGAGGAGAATTATGATGTCGCAGTGCAGCTTTTGGAGAATCGATTTAATAACCGTCGGCTGATATTTCAGGCTCTTGTGAATGAGATTCAGGGCCTCAATCTATTGGAAGGTGGCTCAGTGGCAGCGCTGCCGGGTCTATCAGATAAATTCAAAGCCCATATGCGAGCCTTAAAAAATTTGGGGACGACTGTTCAGATCGCCGGATGCATCATTGTCCAGGTACTTCTTCAAAGGTTGGATCCAGCTACTCAGGCCAAGTGGGAGGAAGGTCAAAATCCCTCGAACTCGGATCTCATCCCTGCTTGGGAGTCGATGGCAGAGTTTTTGGAACAGCGTTGCAGGACTTTGAAGGCTATGGATGTGGCCTTGGCCGCTTACGCACCGGGCACTCTGGTGGGTAGAGTCGCAAATAACAGTTGAGCGTCCTTTATTATTACTAATTCACCTGCCTCTTCTTGTATATTATGCGGTGGGTGGTCCCATGTAGTTTCTGCATGCCCAAGATTTTTGTCATTACCCCCTGAGAGCCGCCTTGGCGAGGCTAGGCGACTAGGTCTATGTCGAAAATGTCTCCAAACTGGCCATCACCTGCGTGAGTGCCCCGCTGATTATTGTCGCAATTGTGGGAGGAGGCATCATAGTCTGTTGCATTTTTTGGAGTTACAGCCTTCCAGCAACCAGCCTTCTGCTGTGCCGTCTACATCAGCCGCAGCCGAGTGCGCCGAGCCAATAGGCGCTTTACCATCCACGGCTAATGCACTAGTTGCCCAGGGTCGCAGCGGTGAGATAGCCTTACTGGCCACAGCGAACATTCTCATTCGGAGTCGTTCTGGGGTTTTTATTCCATGCCGGGCTCTTTTGGGTTCTGGATCGCAGGTGCACATGATTACGTCCCGACTGGCTAGTCAGCTGCAGCTTCGTAGACGCAAATCGTACGTGGCAGTGTCGGGCACATCAACAGAGACATTGGCGACACTGACTTCGCAACAGACGGATTCTCTGTTGATGTGCTCCTACGATCCTATTGCTCTGAATATTCGGCCCTCGTCAACGCTGTAATCGCCACCAACATCACGGACCTCCAGCCTAGTTTTAGCTTGGATGCCTCCAGCTGGAATGTTCCGTCAAACCTCTCTTTGGCTTGTCCCCAGTTCTTTCGACCGCAGCGGATCGATTTACTTATCGGAGCCAGTCTATTCTATGATCTGCTGTGTGTGGGTCAAATCCAGCTCCTAGCTGGCCTAACGGGGCTGCAGAAAACCCGGCTTGGATGGGTTGTGTGTGGCGGTGGTTCACATCTGGAGAGAAAGTCGTTCGTAGCCACAGCCCGCAAGGACATTGTGAAGAGCTCAAGCCAGCTGGATGAGCGCTTAGAGTGTCTGCTCCGTAATTTTTGGGAAATCGAAGACTGCTCCGAGCCCATTGTGAAGTGGACGAAAGAGGAATTGGATTGCGAGACGCATTTCGTGCAGAATTCTGCTCGCCTCGAGTCAGGCGCCTACTCGGTGAAGCTGCCGTTGAAGGTCAGCTCTGAATTGCTAGGTGAGTCGTACTCACGAGCCGTATGGCGATTTCTCTCCCTCGAAAGGAAGCTTTGCCGCCAGCCTCAATTAAAGGATCAGTATGCTGCGTTCATAAAGGAGTATTTAGATTAGACCGCCTAGTCCACGACCTGCCAGACAGTATTTCCTGTCATATCACTGCGTTTTGAAGGAGGACAGCTCAACAACCAAGCTCAGGGTTGTTTTTGATGGTTCAGCTGCCACTACGTCTGGGTATTCATTGAATGACGTTTTGATGTCTGGTCCAGTTATCCAACCAAAGCTGCTGCACATTCTTCTAAGGTTTCGTTGCCATCGAGTGGCCATTACAGGAGATATTTGTGTTGATGATCTAATTTCCGGAGGTGACTCCATAGAGGAAGCTACCAACATAATGCAGCAAACATTGGGGATCCTCGCCAAGGGCCAATTTCGGTTGAGAAAGTGGTGCTCCAATGTTTCTGAAGTGCTCTCTGACGTACCGAAAGAGGATCGAGAGTCGTTTCTAAGGTTTGATGATGGCAGCAACTTTACGAAGACTCTTGGCCTAGCTTGAGATCCTTCTACTGATCGCTTGCTATTTTCGTTTGAAGGGCTCCAGTCACCCTCGAAGCCCACTAGGCGCATCATCCTCTCCTCAATCGCCCGGCTTTATGATCCGATAGGGCTTGTTGGACCTGTCATTATGAAGGCGAAGATCTTTCTTCAGAAGCTATGCCGTGAGAAGTTGTCCTGGGATGAAAGTCTACCTCAAGCTCTTCACTCCGATTGGGACATGATTTGCTCCAGCTTCGCCATGGCGCAGCGTGCTGAATTCTCTAGATGGTGACTATCATCACAGTCTGAAGTGGAGATTCATGGATTTTGTGACGCCAGCATCGAGGCTTATGGGCCTTGCATTTATGTCGTATTCAAGGGTACCAGGTCAGAAAGTCATTTACTCTGCTCAAAGTCTCGAGACGCTCCTCTAAAAACAATTACGGTGCCAAAACTGGAGTTATCTGGAGCAGAGTTGCTAGCTCGGCTTATGTCGGAAGTAGCTCAGTTGAAGGTCTACGTTGGGAGGTATTTCTGCTGGTGCGATTCTGCTGTGGCGCTGTTCTGGATTCGGGAGGAGCCCGCTCGTTTTAATGGTTTCGTCGCCAATCGAGTTTCAACAATCCAGGAATTGACCAGAACGATGGAATGGCGTTATGTTCCTACGTCTTTGAACCCGGCAGACATCCTCTCGCGTGGTGCTCCTCCCAGGAGTTAGTTACTGACAACCTGTGGTCCCATGGTCCTGCGTTTCTTCTTGGTCTTCAAGACCAGTGGCCAGCAGCGGTTCTATCTGAAAAACCCACTCTGGAGCTAAGGGCAAGGGTTCTGCTAATCAAATCCCCGTACGTTGACGTGACAGCTGGTTCCAAATACGCCAACTCTTTTCCAGCACTGCAGCGTGTGTTCGCTTATGTGCACAAGTTCTCACAGCGAGTCTGTCACAAGGGTGTCACTGCTACTAGTGACATCAAGGCTGGAACCCACCTACTATTGCGTATGGTGCAGCGTGTGTATTTTTGGGATGACATAAAGGCGCTTTAGAATGGAAAGGAAATTTCGTCAGCCAGCATACTTGCCACATCCTCTCCTTTTTTAGACATGATTGGCCTGTTGCGTGTGGACGGTCGTTTAAGAAATTCTACGTTGGATTTTGATAGTCGTCATTCAATTATCTTGCCTAGAAGCCATCCAGTTACTCGGGCTATAATTGTTGATTTCCATGAGCGTAATCTACACACGGAGCCTCGTGCTCTGCTGGCTATTATTCGATCCCAATACTGGCCGATCGGGGGGAGGAAAACGGTGACGAAGGCATTGCACAAGTGTATCCGATGCTTCCGCTGATCTCCCGAAGCAAAGAGTTAGCGGATGCCAGGTTTTCGGAGTGACTGGTGTGGATTTTTGCGGCCCATTTTACTATAAGCCGGAAGTTCGCAATAAAGCTCCCCTAAAATGTTACGTGAGTGCCGTGCACTTAGAGCTTTTAAAGGATCTATCCACGTCTGCGTTTTTACATGCTTTAAAACGGTTTATATGCACTCGCCGAAAGCCTCAGCACAATTGGTCTGACAATGCGACCAATTTTGTTGAAGCTAAAAACGAGCTATAGGAGCTGCTCCAACTCTTCATAAGCGATGAGCATCAACGAGCGCTTCTGGAGTTTTGCGCGATTGAGTCCATCGAGTGGCATTTTATTCCTCCTCGATCTCCGCATTTTGGTGGACTCTGGGAAGC
Source organism: Drosophila ananassae (assembly GCF_017639315.1). Classification (NCBI taxonomy): domain Eukaryota; kingdom Metazoa; phylum Arthropoda; class Insecta; order Diptera; family Drosophilidae; genus Drosophila; species Drosophila ananassae. The sequence goes on along the minus strand of NC_057932.1, from coordinate 7,489,708 downwards.
AGCTGTCAAAACCGCAAAGCATCATTTTTACGGGGCTGTTGGATCCTCAGTTCTTGGATTGGACGAGCTGCGAACACTGCTTTGTCACATTGGTGCTGTCATAAACTCACTGCCTTTATTGTCTCTTTCAGAGGATCCTGCAGACCTTGATGTTCTAACGCAATCCCATGGCGACGGTGGCCCGTCAGTCAGCCTGATGTCACAAAGAGCCTGATGCCACAAAGCTGAATTTCAACCGTATGGACAGCTGGTAGCATGTGTCTTTCCAGTCTTTCTGGGCCCGATGGAAGGAGGTATATTTAAGCCTTCTTCAGCAGCGCTCCAAATGGTGTGCGTCCGGCCCTGCCTTGGCGATTAACAATGTGGTGCTAGTCAAAGACGAGAACCTACCCCCCATGATCTAGTCCCTGGTCGGGATGGAGTATCTCGAGTGGCGGTGGTTAGAACCGCTTCTGGAACTACCAAGCGCGCAGTGACTGAGCTTTGCCTATTGCCCCTTAAGGAAGAAGTTGAAGGACAGGCCTCAACTGGGGGGAGTATGTCGGGTCAGGCAGCAGCCACGGCATAAATTGAATCAATATAAATGTAACATATATATATGAATTTAATAATTATAGTTTAGCATATAATCATTTTCTCATCGCTGTTGTAAGTCGCAAGCCGACTCTTCTCGGCCGCTCGGCTTTATTTTATTGTTGTCATTAAGTTAACGAGCTTTCGCCCGTCCTATACTAAAAGGCGGGCCACTTGTACTCTCTATCTCATTGCTTACGCATTCTAAATCGGAGCTTTCTGGCACTCCATTTCATATGCAAACAAAATAAACATTTTAGCATACCCTTTTTGGTTATCTCCGGCAGTAAAATTTGTGGATATAAGTCCGCACAAATTACCAGGTCAATTCGACCAGGTTTGTCGAAATTGGGATCCGCTAAATAGAATCCTTTCCAATCCGACTTATTGTAATTGTATTTGTGGGAAGACATTTCATTAATTTTGGCAAAACAATTTCTTTTGTGCTCACTTCTTTTGAATATTTAATGTTATTCTTGATTGTCAATTTTAATTTGTGATTTGAAACACAGGCACCTGTTGCTGATACTTCACTTATTTTAGGATGCGCTTTTATTTTTGGCATCTTAAGTTTTTGTGCCGCTTCTTCCGGAATTAGACCCATTGTCAATCAATACTCTAAATTTCACGAATTCACCACCTTGACTTTTAATCTGAACACACGCCGTGGCCAAAAACGCTGGTTCAGAGGTAATGCATGTATTTACATTCTCTTTTTTAAAATGCAACATGGTGCTATGGTGTATTTTTTGACAATACGAGCGTGACAATACTAGCTCGCTTGTACATTTTGTGTTTGAACTGTGCTTTAAACATCTGTAGCACAAATTCAATTTTTTTAACTATATTCGTGTTTTCTTGTAGACTTAATGCTTTAAATTTTTAGCAAACAATTAAATGATGCCCGGGCATTTTGCACATCGGGCATGTTTGGTTATTTGTGTGATTTTTTTGTATTATTTTTCTAGTTGGTAACTCATATCCTGCTGATGTCAACGAACTATGCCGTTGTTCTTCATCTCATCAACATCTTTTAGTTTTGGATATCATTTGACTTTTTTACTTGGCCCTCATATTGTTGAAGAGCCTCAATATTAAATTTCTTTAAAATAATATGCGCAAAAATGCAATCTCATTCTCTTGTCAGATTTGCTTTGAGAAGCATCATATAATTTGATTCATTTATAGAATCAATTATATTTTTTAAATGCCTATATGAGTCCAAATTTATTTTTGGAAGCTCAATCAGGCGATTCAATTGGTCTGAAAATATTTTTCTATTATTCCCATACCTTTTTATGAGCAACTCCCAGGCTGCATCATAATTATTGCCTGAGCCAAGCAATAAATGGGAAACCACATTTCGTGCTTCCCCTTTTAGAGCACTTTTAAGGTAGCTTAGCTTCAAGGATGAACTTAAATCCATTCTTGAATGCACAAGCTCCTTGAGTACCTCATAAAAATGGTCCCAATCTTTGGAGTTTCCAAAGAAACTGGGAACCTCAATTTTTGCTAGGGTAGGTAGTTCGTCCATTTTAGGGCTACTACCTTCTATATTTTCTAATCGACTTACTTCGATTTTATTAATCATGAGCTCAATGTGTATTTCAACATCTCCTTTGAGCTCTATTAATTTGGTCATAAATTTATTATTTAACTCTTCAAAATTTATTAAATCGGACACTGTTTCTACTCTGCTGAGAAAGATTTTTAATTTTTTAATTATCGAAAAGGTTTAAGCTTGCTTTCCTGAATTCCTATGTAAGTTTGCTCGAGGTAATCCTCGAGATTCTTTATAGCACCCTCAAGCCTAGAAAAGAGGTCATCCTGGCCAATAATATTTTTAATTTTTTCCTTGGCGGACTTAAATTTTGAAAGCATACTATCGAAATATATTTATACCCTTGCAGAGGGTATTATAATTTTGGTCAAAAGTGTGCAACGCAGTGAAGGAGACATCTCCGACCCTATATATATATTCTTGATCAGGATCACCTCCTGAGTCGATATGAGCATGTCCGTCTGTCCGTCGGTCCGACTGTCTGTTTCTACGCAAACTAGTCTCTCAGTTTTAAAGCTATCGAGTTGAAACTTTGCACACACCCTTCTTTCCTTTGCAGGCAGTATATAAGTCGGAACGGCCGGGATCGGTCGACTATATCCTATAGCTGCCATATAACTGATTGATCGGAAATGCCATAACTTTGGTGTTTTTTAAGTTGGAGGGTTGAGACTTTCCACACATGTTATATTTGACCAAAATATCTTGTGTACAAAATTTCATAAGGATCGGCCGACTATATCCTATAGCTGTCATAGAACGATCGAAATTGGCATAACTTTGTTGTTTTTTAAGTTAGAAAGATGGGATTTGGTACAGATTCAATTTTGGGAAAAAAAATCTGATTTGAATTTCATAAGGATCGGCCAACTATATCCTATAGCTGTCATATAACTGATTGATCAGAAATGCTAAAACTTCGTTGTTTTTCAAGTTAGAAGCATGGGAGTTTCAATGGATTCCTCTTTTGGCAAAATAATTCGATATGCCAAATTTCAAAAGGATCGGCCGACTATATACGATCCGCTATATATCTAATAATATAAGATGCGTGGCGCCACCTAGCGGACTGCGACTCAACTGCAAGGGTATATCAACTTCGGCTCCGCCCGAAGTTAGCTTTCCTTTCTTGTTTTTTTTTAATATTAGTGCTCTACAGCACCAAGTTAAACCAAATGATTATGGTTCGTACAGGCTCTTAGCTCAATATTTTTTAGTGACTCTCTATCCTCTTGTAAATAAGCATTTTTTGCTAGTAGCGCATCTACTTGCCGGGTGAGACGCACCTGGTCTTCTATAATTGCAATTTTTTCTTTTGTCGACATTTCAACATTTTTTTTTTGTTTAAATTTAAATTAAATTTAAGTTATAAAACTAAAAAGAAAACCAAACATTCCGATGACTATAATTGCTGCTGTTGGTTTGATGATTTTGTTGTCGCTGCGCTGTTGATGCTGCTTCTCCTTGGGATGTTGTCACTGCTGCTTTTGTTGATGTTGCTCCTGATTTTGGTGTCTCTGCGGATGTTGCTTCTGCGTGGGTCACTGTTGCTTCGGCTGATATTGCTCCTGATGTTGTCGCTCGGATGTTGCTTCTGCTTGGGATGTTCACTGCTGCTTTTGCTTATGTCACGGCTGATGCTGATGTTTTTTTTTTATTTGTTTTAATATTTGTTGATGTTTTCCGATTTAATTTTTGTTGATTTTTGTCCACAATCACTTTTTCAAATAATCACAATTACTTTTTCTTTTGAACTTTTCCAAATAATTTTATTTTATATATTTTTTTTTTTCCGGTGTCATTCTGGAAATTTTTTTTGTTTTTTCTTTCTATTTAATTATGCTCATTGGCATTTATTTTATTTTATTCTCTGTGTTATTTACCTCCTGGGGGGAAACAAAAGAGGAATACCGTACTTAAACTGAGCTCTTTTTTACCCAGATCGCAGCCTTATTTTGTAGCTACCCTGGACTGAGAATTTTAATTTTTCTACAGCCACTTATAGGTGCCAGATTTTTAAACCTGAGTCTCTTACCACAGGGGGGAAAACGTCAGCCTGCCTCGAAGAACCAAATGATAAGAGGAGCTCCTTATAATAAGGTGTTACTCCAATGAGTTTCAATTGAAAGCTGTTTTTATTTCATACACTTCTCCTACAAGAAAGATACATGAAAATCTTAAATCTATTTAAAACTACTTATCAACGGACTACACGCTGACATGCTATGTGACCCTTTCTTAAATGCTTCAAGTGCACTGTTGCCGCCGTAACAGAATTTTGATTTAAATTTGAATTGTTTAGAATAAGCACACATATGTAAACTTATCGATAGGTTTAGTAACGGCTAGAGCTGGGAAAACATCGATAGTTGGCATATTCGAGGTTTTCGAGGTTTTTCATACAAATATTCGATAGTATCGATAGTATCGAACTAAAAAAATTATAAATCAAGTTTAAGTTGCATTTAGAGTAAATAATAAAAAAACTTCTTAAAGGCCATTCTTTATTCGAATAACAAAACATAACAAAATCTCATAATCATATGAAGTCGCTTATAACAAAGGAAGAAATGAAATAATTCACAAAAGATTCTTATGAATAGGTTAATATATTCTAAATTTGTACACTGACGACTAATATTGTAATATGAGTTCAATGCTATAGCCTCAACGGTTTGTATCTTCTGTTTTGAGTTACACATGCTATAACCTAGTCTAAGGTTTTAGCAGGTATAACTTAGAACAGAAAATACTAACCGTTGAGGCTATAGCATTGAACTCATGTTACAGTATTAGTCTTCAGTGTAACTAGCTAACTATTCATTGATTGAATAGTTTGAGATCCACATATTTTTATTGAGAAAGGATAATATATCCACGTTTTTGGCCTTTAGTGATGCTCTCCTAGCAGAAATAATTTGTCCCGTTTTACTAAAACTCCTCTCAGACTCAGTCGATGATGCTTGCACACAAAAAAGGCGTTCAGCTGTAGTTTTAAGAAGAGAATCATCTGGAGCGCCCTGAAATTAAAAAAAGATAATAAGTTCAAATTAAACTGCAGATTTGTAAAGAAATTACCTTCCAAAACTTTAAAGGATCTGTTTGCTGAGGTGAATGTGCCGCTCGCATGTACTGTTGAAGTTCAACAATGGCATCGACCCGGTTTGTCCTCCCCAAAGTAGAAATATTTTTAACAACAAATTCAAAAAGAGGCTGCTGGCAGTCTGATTCCTTTTCTGTTGGTGTTGGCGGATCCAATGGCGAAACTTTTTTTAAGGCAGCTAGCTCGTTTTCTAATGCATGAAGGCCATCATCGGCGTTAAAGGGCGAACGAAAACCTTGCTTTTTAAATCTTGGATCCAGAAGAGTTGACATTTTTGGAAAGGTGCGCTTTTCATAGCCCAAAAGTCGTTTTTTTACTTGATCAACTAAACAATTTAGAGCTTCAATGCCTTCAAATGAATTTAACTTCAATCTGAAGCTGTCCAAAGTGTGCAATAATCCACAAACAATTGGAACTATCAGCGATGCTGTAACTGAAGTACTGGAAGATACCTGTAGATCTCCGCAGTTGTTCGCCAAAAGTAAAGATGTGCAAGCTTACCACTATCGTTTACTATCGGCACTCAAACATCGATAGTGGTTCGCAAACCCAAATATTCGATATATCGATACTATCGTGAGTGGCCGACCCAGCTCTAGTAACGGCCAAAAGAAGGCAAAGCGTCGGCCATCGCTATTAGAAAGAACAAGAGAAATACGGTGAAGTTAACGTGTGGATAAAACACGAAGTTTTTTAGCGCGCCTTTACACTTTTTGTTTCAAGCTTTTGATTAATAAAGATTAATAAAGATTATTATTAAGGAACATTAAGTGTTTGCTAAAGAAACGTGGGGCCACACGTCCCGGAGACAACATTTCTAAAAAACTTCGAGTTCCAAAAAACTTCGTTACCTACGGATCAAAGCGTCGGATTCCCAGCAGATAACAGCTAGGTCGAGTTGATCACGTCGATTACAGGAACGAAAGGACTTTGCGGATCAAGGCAGAGGTAAAGGCGTGGCTGCCCTAGAAAGAAAAGCTAGGTAAGCACGCAGATCGAACGAAGAAGCACACGTATACATGCAGACGCGTCAGAACACGCACGCCAGTTAGAGTGGAGCATGAACATAGAAGTGTGCCAAATTTGTGAGAACAAGAACGAGACAGCGTCAGAGAATTGGGTTCAGTGTGACGTTTGCGGAAGGTGGTACCATTTTGAGTGTGCCGGCGTAGAGGACGACATTGAGAGCAAGGACTGGAGTTGCGATTTCTGCCTCGCGGGTTGCAGTCACATAGCACCGTACGGCAGTATGCAAAGATCACCGGTACAGCCTCAAACACGCGAAGACGCAATAGCCACCCCCGAACCGCACGACAAAGCGCTAGCTGTCGATACTCTAATCGATATGGCCGGCAGCGGAGAGAACACACACGCGCAGGAAGGAAATCCGGAAAGGAATAGGAACCAATTCCTTTTAAAGATGCTAGAGGAGAAAAGGCAATCGGAGGCAAAGTTTATAGAAGAAAAGTATAAACTTCTCATGCAGATGAATCCCACTGATGTACCGGAAGCCGGGATGGTTCGAGCTACAGATTCACCAACGAGCAGTCAAATAGCGGCCCGGCAAGCTATACCGAAAGATCTTCCAACATTCAGTGGAGATCCGGAGGAGTGGCCGTTATTTATCAGCACGTTCGAACACAGCACCACAGCAGCTGGATACACCAACGTGGAAAACATGCTACGTCTGCAAAAGTCGCTTAAAGGAAAGGCTCGTGAACTGATTAGGGATAAACTTCTACTTCCGAACCTAGTTCCAGATGTCATCAGCACTCTGAAGATGTTCTTCGGCAGACCAGAGCATATCCTAGAAAGAATGGTGGAAAAGGTGCGAAGACTGGCACCACCCAAAGACAGATTGGAGGCGTTAATAGAGTACGCGCTGTGCGATTATGGAGGCATGCGATCTGAAGGCACATCTTAACAATCCAATGCTGGTTAAGGAGCTCGTAGATAAGCTTCCCAACCAACACAAGCTAAACTGGGCAATGCAACCTCGCGATGATAGGATAGCAGCAGTTAAAGCATTCAGCGATTGGTTGTACAAGATCGCAGAGGCAGCATCTTCAGTAGTGGCGCCATCGTTTTACAAATCAGGCGCAGTTAACACTCACAACAGTCGCGCAACGCAAGGACAAGCACGATCGAACGCGAGCCAAACGGAAGCAGCTCAGCAGCAAGTTCAATCGGGGTGCGTGGCGTGCGGCGACATCAGTCACCGCCCACCACAATGTCAGGTGTTCTTGAACCTCGACACGCAGCACAGGTGGCAGATAATCACATCGAGTAAAGCATGTTTCTGCTGCCTCAAAGTACATCGCAATAGATGCCGAACCGGAAACTGTGGAATTAACGGATGTACAAGGCGGCACCATGAGCTACTTCACACGGAACAAGGCAGTACACAAAATCTCGTGAGTACGCATCAAGACGACAACTACGGAAGTCAATTCTTTCGCATCATTCCAGTTAAGCAATGGCAGCAGGATGATCGAAATCTATGTATTCCTAGACGAAGGATCATCCGTGACTTTAGTAGACGCATCTGTATTCCAAAGATTAGGAATACAAGGCCAAGCTGTGCCAATGTGTTTACAGTGGACCGCAGAAACAACTCGAATTGAGAGCGAATCCGTAAAAGCATCAGTCCAAATCTCTGAAACCAATTCCGATAGATTTTATTGGTTGAACAACGTCCAGACCGTTCAGAACCTAGCACTGCCAAAACAGACAGTCGAGATGAAAGAACTACGTAGCAGATTCCAGCATCTGAGAGACTTACCGTTAGAGTCCTATTCTGCCCAGCCGACATTGCTAATCGGGTCGAATAATTGGAAGCTAGCAGTCCCTCGCAGGATCCGAGAAGGGAAATGGAACGAACCGATAGCATCGAAGTGTATGCTAGGATGGACCATCCAAGGATCGACGAACCCCCAACGATCTATTGTCATGCATCACTGCGACTGCGATTGGCAGGAGCTTCATGACGACATCAAGGACCATTACAACCTCGAGACGCTCGTACCACGAAAGCTATATTCAGCCGAAGATAAGCTAGCAGTCAAAATATTAGAGACCACCTGCCAAGAGAAGTCAGGAAAATACGAAGTCGGTTTTCCGTGGCGTGGTGGCATCGACAAACTGCCAGAGAGCCGCGGTAACGCTCTGAAACGCCTTACCTGCATAAAGAAAAAGGTATCTCAGGAACCTGAAATGTACGACAAGATTGACGCCCAAGTCAGGAACCTTCTAGACAAAGGATACGCGGTTAAGCTATCCAAGGAGGAAACCTGCCGTGAGAACAGCCGTACGTGGTATCTGCCGATATTCATAGCGCGAAATCCAAACAAGCCGAGTAAGCTAAGGCTGGTATGGGATGCAGCCGCGAAGTCACACGGATGTGCACTGAATGACTACTTACTTAAGGGACCAGATTGCCTGAACCCACTCATAGAGGTCTTACTAGCCTTTCGTGTCAACAAGATTGCGATTTGCGGAGACATTGCGGAAATGTTTCACAGGATCAACATCCGTGAGGAGGATATGCACGCGCAACGATTCTTGTGGTATGACAGAAGCAGCGATAAAGTAGAAACCTATGTTATGCGGGCTATGACGTTTGGAATCAGTTGCGCACCATTCATCGCTCACTTCGTTCGAGATAAAAATGCAGAAGCCCATCAAGAAGATTTCCCATTGGCCTTAAACGCCATCCAAAAGGCGCACTACGTCGACGACTACATCGATAGCATGAGGAACGAACAGGAGGCCATCCAGACCACCAGACAAGTCATAGAGGTTCATCGAAGAGGCGGATTCGAGATCCGCAACTGGTCTTCTAATTCAAAAGAAGTCCTTAAGAGCTTGCAAAGTAATGGCAATGTTGGTAGCCAAGAACCTGTGGATTTTTGTTCGACTGAAAAGATACTTGGTATGTCCTGGGACCCACATAAGGATGTGTTTAAGTTTCTCTGCAGATTTGCAAGGCTGAAACGCGACGTCCTGGCAGAAAACGTAGTCCCGTCCAAGCGAGAAGTTCTGCAAGTCCTTATGTCGATCTTCGATCCATTAGGATTCTTGTCGTGCCACACGATTGGGCTGAAAATACTTCTCCAGCGTATATGGCGGCTAAATATCGACTGGGATCAGGAGCTGCCCGAGAAGATTCTGGAAGACTGGCGCCTTTGGAAAACTCTTTTAGGGCAAATCAGGATTTTGGAGGTGCCGAGATGCTTCTCCCCAGACACATCAGATCCACGCCAAACGGAGCTTCACACATTCGTCGACGCCAGCGAGTATGCGTATTCTGCTGTCTGCTACTTGCGTGTAGCAACGGATGCCAAAGTCGACGTCTCTTTGGTGATAGCGAAGTCGAAGGTGGCACCTTTAAAACCACTCTCGATTCCGCGTATGGAGCTGCAGGCAGCAGTTATGGGAGCACGCTTAGCCCACAAGGTGATGAGCACGCGCAACCTGCGGATCGACAACGCCACATACTGGTCAGATTCAAAGACAGTACTGCAGTGGCTAACTATGGACCCCCGAAACTTTCATCAGTTCGTGATGCACAGAGTCGCCGAAATCCTGGAAACAACGCAAGTCGAGCAATGGCGGTGGGTACCCTCGAAGCTGAACGTAGCAGACGGAGCTACAAAGATCACCGACCAAACCCAGCATCGACAAAGCAGGAGAGCATCATCGATACTTCAGAAATACGGAAGCATGTGATGACAACGTGCGCGAGATCAGTGGTTATGTTCAATACGCATCATTTCTCGAGCTGGCGGCGGATGTATAGAGCAGTGGCGATAATATTCCTGTTCGTCGATCGGATACGAGCGAAATGCGCCAAGCAAGACATGCCAACAGCCACGACGATGGACCATGTGAGGAAAGCGAAAATACTACTTTATAAGCAATCCCAAGCCATCGCCTTCGCCGAAGAGTTGAAAGTGCTATCCGTGGGAGCGACGCTGCACAAAGGAAACAGATTGGTCGGATTGAACGCATATGTAGACAACGATGGAGTACTGCGGACTAGAGGCAGACTGAACTCAATTGACATAGCTGAAGACGCAATTATACTAGCTCCAGGATGCCAGATAACTAACCTCATAGCGAGGAGCTTTCACGAGAAGTACCATCATCTTGCCATCACGAGACTGCAATAAACGACATCAAGGCTTCGTTTTACATCAGCCGCCTCCGAGTGTTGTATAAATCCGTGCGGAGTACATGCCAACGATGCAAGGTTGACACTGCAGCTCCCAGACCACCCCAGATGGCACCGATTCCGAGAGCGAGAATAGGAAGCTTCCAGAGACCGTTTACCTACACAGGCGTCGATTATTTTGGCCCGTTATTGGTGAACGTTGGCAGGCGCAAGGAGAAGAGATGGGTAGCTCTGTTCACCTGCCTCACGTTGCGCGCGGTGCATTTCGAGATCGCCTATAGTCTGGACACAAGTTCATGCATCATGTGCCTCTCCAATTTTATGGCACTTCGAGGGACTCCAAAGGAAATATTCTCAGACAATGGTACGAACTTCAGAGCCACGGAAAAAGCCGTGCGAGAAGAGCTGAAAAAGATCGAGCACGATAAGATCACCATTAAGTTCGATGGCATAAAGTGGCGATTCAACCCACCAGGAGCACCACATATGGGTGGAGCATGGGAGAGACTTGTCCGGACAACAAAAGGAATTTTGAAAAACATTTGCCCAAGTTACTCCTTCAACGACGAGGGCCTGAGAAACGCCTTGATGGAGGCGCCATTTATCATCAACTCGCGACCGCTCACGTTCGTAAGTCTGGACACTGAGGATGACGCCGCTCTGACCCCGAACCACCTACTGTTGGGGTCAGCGAATGGATACAAGCCACTGCCAAAAGAAGGGATGAATCTGCAGCGTAGATGGATTGAGACTCAGCGCTTCGGGGACCGTTTTTGGCAGCGATGGATTAAAGAGTATGCGCCCGTATTAACCAGGCGCACCAAATGGTTTGAGAAGGTACCTCCCATAACCATTGGGAGCATCGTAGTCATCGTAGATGAGCTTCTACCCAGGAACTTGTGGCTAAAGGGACGAGTGATCGACACAATGATGGCCAAGGATGGACAAGTTCGACGAGTAACTATAAAGACCCAGCACGGCGTTTTGGAAAGACCAGCAACGAAGATAGCGGTTTTGGACGTCGGCTTGGAGGATGGTAACTGACCACGAACCGGGATCAATTACGGGGGAGGGAATGTTGCCGCCGTAACAGAATTTTGATTTAAATTTGAATTGTTTAGAATAAGCACACATATGTAAACTTATCGATAGGTTTAGTAACGGCCAAAAGAAGGCAAAGCGTCGGCCATCGCTATTAGAAAGAACAAGAGAAATACGGTGAAGTTAACGTGTGGATAAAACACGAAGTTTTTAAGCGCGCCTTTACACTTTTTGTTTCAAGCTTTTGATTAATAAAGATTAATAAAGATTATTATTAAGGAACATTAAGTGTTTGCTAAAGAAACGTGGGGCCACACGTCCCGGAGACAACATGCACCACATAAATATTTGTTAGACTCCAGGAGATAGTTTTTAAACCATGCTGTTAATCACTTATTCCCAAGGGTCCGATCTCTTCACATTCTATGTTTGGAATTCGTATCGAGTTCAATGCTTGAACAGGTATATCAACTTCGGCTCCACCCCAAGGTATTTTTTCTTCCTTTTTTTTTTATTTATTTACATATACTTAAACAATTTTGCATTTCAAATATCCGTATCACTTCGCGAGTGCAGTGAAATATTTGGGGACAACATAATAATTTTATTAATTTTCTTCCAAACATATCCCTGCTTTGCTTCTTAATATTTTAAGGTGTTGCTTCTATTCCTGCTCAAAAGAGATTCTTATCTCTATTCTTTGCAGTTTACACAAATCGCTCTCTTTAAACTTCCTTTTTCGTTTTCCTGGTACAGTGGTTTAAGATCCTTCAATAATAATAACAACTAAAAATATTTATAAATTAATTATTTAATGATCATGGAATTTAAACTTGTCTGTGCGTTGAAGTCTTATAATATGACAATCTCCTCTTCGCAGCCAATGGAGTTGAGTTTTTTAGGAGTGATTTGATTTAATTGCAAAGTGATGTGAGTTATTGTTTTTGCTTAAAAATTTAAGCAACTACTAAATCTATCTAATTTAAGCACTAAATCTAGATAATGGCTGCTATTGATTTCTCTAAAACCATTTATTTTACTCCTTTGCTGCTCCTATCTTTCGAGTATTTTTCTACATTCGATTTACTCCTCCTCCCCCATATCTCTCTACACTTTATTTTGTGGGAAAATTTTTGCTAAAATTGATTCTTTTAAAAATTCTCCAAATGCTAAACGCTCCCCGCTCTGCTCAGACTTTCTCCCCATTCTTGCCCAAGTGCACCCAAACTTTTCCTGTTTTCCCTAAGTAAAGTGTCGGCGCCACAAGCACACACACTCTTTACTAAATATGAAATTTAAAATCTTTGAAATACTAAGTCCCATCCACCGTCTCGTTTAACAAAAATTAACAATTATGGATAAAGAAACAGCAGTTACATTCTTTTCTTTATATATAATTCATTTCTTTTCTAAAGTTAGCTGTTTAGAGCAAAGAATTAGGGAATTTCTAGTGGAAAAGTTGCTGACAGAATATATATGTATATTGTTGTAGGAAAAGAAAATTTAGGCTAAAGATTGCTAAAGATTGCTAAAAAAAATGTTAAACGACAAATAAATCCCAAGACAAATATACTAAAATAAAAAGGAAAATTATAAAAAGGAAAAAAAAATATACATATCTCTACTCTTTGCAGTTTACACAAATTGCTCTCTTTAACATCAGAAATAATTATAATATTTCGCAGCCTACCATCCACTGCTAGCTTTGTGAAAACGTTTTACATGCTAAGTATGCCGGGTTCACGGCCTCAGTTTCGGATGCCATTTCACGTAGGTCTGGTCTTCACTTTTTCTGTGACGGTTGTCGTACTGTACAGGACGAAATGAGATCGATCATGAGACAGACTAAAAGTGGATTAACGGTTTTCGTAAAATCAATGACCAACTCTGTGCGCTCGATACACAGTTGGTAGTCTCCGAAGATAAATATTCCGTTTTAAGTGATGTGATTGTGGCGAATATTCTTCAGCCTACTCAGCCGACAATTATGCAGCCGCATATATCTCTGGCCCCCCCAAAGTACGGACCTGGGAAAAAATCGGCTTCCAAATATCTCAGTATAAATTAGCAATTGTCTGATATATCCCCTGTAACATCATTTCAAGTGATACCACCAGACCCAATCATTAAAACCGCCATAAGAGTCATCAAAAAGGGTAATCAACCGTGCGGACCCCCGGTACGAACTGATACCGCAGTATTAATTACGGCGGCACCAAACCCTTGCAGGTGACCCCACCATCGAAACACATTTTTGTTTCCCGGCTTGCCCCTAATACTTCTGAGATTGATATCTCGGCTTACATCAAAGCCAAAACAAAAGCCGACATAAAGGTGGATATTACAAAATTAACATACTCATACACCAGGCATACTTCATCTTCCAAAATACCCGTGCAGATGTTCAAGACGATTTGTTCCGCCAGCTTTTGGCCAGAGAACATTTTTGCACAAGAACATCAGCCAAGTACGGTGAAGAAAAAAATAACCAAGCCTGTGGGTGTAAAAATCCCACATGTTACGGTAATTGAAAATCCTTCCACCCCATTCTCCACAGTTTCAAAAAACTAATGTCTTCACTAACACTTATCTATCAGAATACTAAAGAGTTACGTAGTAAACTTCGCAAACTGTATTCTGATAGTTCTTCCTTTGCATCTCACATTATAGTCTTATAGTCACATTATAGAAACTTGGTTAAAGTCGAAGAACTTAAGCTCCGAAGTTTGTCCAAGTTAGTACTCCACTTTTAAACGTGATAGAACTCTTCGAAGGGGAGGAGGAGTGTTAATTTCTATAGACTCCAAATCCGCTTCTGAAAAGGTAAAATCACAAGAGTTTGGTGACTGGCAACACATGTCCGCTATTCGATTCGTTTCTGATCGTCTGTCTGATGTTGACCAGCTGGTCTAGGTGACTTAAATATCCCAGAATTTATGAGGTCTAATGTTGATAGTTTAATGTCTTTAAATCGCACCACGACTTCCCTGCGAGCATGTTCCACATGTCTCTTTGGAAAATTAACTAAGTTAGAAATTCTTTAGGTCGGTTCTTTAGGTGTTTCATTTCTGATCCTGATGGAATAACTCTCCAGAAATTTTCCGCTTTCTAACCCTGAGAATCATATCGCGCGGTTCCCACTGCATACATACAGTCCAACTGACCGAGGGATGCTGCCGCGTAACGTACGGCTCGAATCGCGGGGATAGATCGGTTTAGTTTATATCGGATAGTTTAAGGGAAGAGTAGGAGTAAGATATCACGAGGAAGAGTGTTGCACAGCTAATTGGTCAAATTTTACCATATATTGAATTAGGTAGGCCGTGCAATGACGATGACCATCATTGTTTCTATCATCTGACCGATCTCTTTGCACGGTTTTTTCAAACAATGTATTCACCTAGCAGCAGTTCAGCGCAGCCTTACACTTAATGTAATACACTCAAGCCCATGTATTCGCCAGGCCCTGTTGGAGTACCAGGCTGTGTTCTAAAGAACTGCGCCGAGGCTCTGGGTAAACCGCTCCTAAATTCTTTAATCTATCGCTCGAAATTTCAATCTTTTCCTTTATGTGAAAGGAATCTTACATTATTCCGCCGCATAAAGAAGGGAAAAAAATCCAACGCTGCAAATTATAGAGGCATTTCTAAATTGTCAGCAATTCCAAAGCTTTTTAAAAAACTTATCACTACACATTTGCAACACCTATGTAGTTCAATAATATCTCCATGCCAGAATGGTTTCATGAAGCGCCGCTCCACCATTACCAACTTATTGGAGCTAACATATTTTGTCACGGATGGGTTCCGGAATGGCAATAAACAGACGTCATTTACACTGATTTCAGTAAAGCATTTGACTCTGTTAACCATTCGCTTCTTATAAGTAAACTTGGTCTTTTGTGATTCTCAACTGATCACCTTATCTTAATTTTGAGCTTTTTATTTGGAAGAACCCGTGTCTTCTTTAAAAATGTTATCTCGCGTTTGCGGGAGATGTTATGCGGTGCACCAAGAAAGCCGTCTTGGACCCTTGATTATTGATGAGTACTATTACTATTGATAAGTAATGGATTAAAATATAAACTCATGTTATTTAACTGATTAATTTGTACATATATACGCTGATAATGTTAAGTTTTGTCTTCAGTTTAGTTTCACTAGCGCTCAATCTAGACTTCAATCCGATTTGGATAAATTCAAAATTGGGGTTTTTTACCAAATAACTTAAAGCTTAATGGATCGAAATGTAAACTCATGTCATTTTATCGATCTAGTCCTCACCAGGCTATGTACTTTCTCTATGGAAACGCCTTAGAACGATAAACTCAGGTTAAAGATCTAAGATTTCAAATCTAAAGATTTGAAACTTTAATTTAACGACCATTATACACCATGGGTAATAAAGCTATAGTATTCATGGTTTTATTAAAAGATGGTCAAAAGAATTTAATGATCCGTACATAACAAAAACGTAATATACATGATTGGTCAGTCTGATTCTTGAGTATGGATCGTGTATCTGGAGTTTTCTATACGGAGTACACCAAGAATACATAAAATCTGTACAATAAAACTTCATCATTTCGGCTCTTACCATAGTAGACTTTTCTTAATCAACTTACCATCACTAACAAACCGTAGAATGATGCTGCGTGTCATGTTTCTATATAATCCTTTATAATAATATAAAAAACCTCTTGATTGGATTTTAGGTTTTGCATGCAGGTTCGTCACCGGTACTTTACCTAGTCAAAAGGTTTTTTTATATTATATCAGTTGTTTTTTTGTACATAAAGGTCTTCAATTATTTAAAAAAGAGCACATAATATATAGAATATTAAAGTAACCTCTGGACAGGCGATTCATACAGTTACCAATACTTTAATTGTAAGAATAACCACCAAAACTCTTTTTTTTAACTCCATAGATTTTGACATTCAAGAAGGTGGAATAATTAAAAACCTTTCCAAAGACGTAACGAGTTTTTCGATAGCTGCAGTGGTTCTGAAGTTATACGTATTTTTAATTTACAAAGGTTTTGGAATTTGGTTTGTTTAAAAATTTTAATTAAAATATGCCCAAAATTCTATTTAATATCAAACATTTTTTCGTAGTTCTGGGAAACCAAATTGTTCAAACAAGTTAACAGATGAGAAACCTATCCTTATGAGAGTTTCACTCAATAATCAATAAATTATCAAAAAAAAACAAGAAAGGAAAGCTTACTTCGAGCGGAGCCGAAGTTGATATACCCTTGCAGTTAAGCAGAAGCTTATATTATTATTATATATATCGGATCGTATATAGTTGACCGATCCTTATAAGAATTTCACCATCAAAAAAATTTCTAATAAAAATATTGGAAACAGGCCCAAGCATCTTTAAAAATAGCAAGGTTGTGCCAACTCCGATCAGTTATATGGCAGATAAAGGATATAGTCGGCCGATCCTTATGAAACATA
This sequence comes from Drosophila ananassae, assembly GCF_017639315.1. Taxonomy (NCBI): domain Eukaryota; kingdom Metazoa; phylum Arthropoda; class Insecta; order Diptera; family Drosophilidae; genus Drosophila; species Drosophila ananassae. The sequence goes on along the minus strand of NC_057932.1, from coordinate 7,472,793 downwards.
GGATTAGATTGCCCAAAACGGAAACCGTAGATAGTCCCATTATTCTAGCTTCAAAAACAACAAAGTTAAGCCAATTATCCTAATAAAATTTTGCAAATCGGATAAGGCCTAAAATGCAATCGGTACTAAGTCCCATCTTTCTAACTTAAAAATCATGCCACAGCATAAACATATGACAGCTATGTATATAGTCGGCCGATCCTTATGAATTTTGCCCATAAGATGTTTTGATCAAATATAACATGTGTGGTAAATCCCAACCCTCCAACTTAAAAAACATCAAAGTTATGGTATTTCCGATCAATTAGTTATATGGCAACTATAGGATATAGTCGTCCTCCGATAGACAAATAATTTAAAAGTTAAAAGAATTTACTCTATATTTTCAAGTTTATTGCACACATTATTGCTCAAAAAAATATTTCCCATCAAATATAGATATAAACGTATGCACATGCATAACAAATTTTGCCAGATATAAGCGATATATCAAAAGTTTCGTCATCTCAAGGGCAATCTCCACGTGCAATATGAATAAGATCTAATCTGAGCAAATTTTAATAAATAATTTTTTTTCTAAAAAAAAATTTAATTTAAGTGTATTTTGGTCTTAAACGTTTGGTCTTAAAGAAAGAGAAATATATATTTAAAACCTTTTCAACGGTGTAAAGCACGTTTTAATATCATTCTTGATTATAAAGTTATGAATTTTTTAATTAACCTTTTTTTTTTTTTTTGACTTAAGCTCAAGGTATTTTAAAAAGTTTTAGAAAAATAGTTGCTTATATGATAGTAACAAACACCTCTAATTTTTTTCAGGATTTCCAAGAAAAAAATAGTGCAAACAAACACACTGGCTTCATTTTGAAAAAGCTGTAAAAATCGAATTTTTTGAATAACTTCTGAAAGAAATGTCGGATCGGCCAAATAACTTTTAGAAAATGTTTGGCCAAAAATTATCTAATTAAAACAATACCTTTCGATTGGTATACAATTCAATCGGTTCGATTGGTAATTTTAGATCGGTTGCCTACAGAAAATTTTTAATTTAACATGTAAGTTTTATTTACGTCGATCAGCCAACTTAATGGCTATAATACGTAGAGTATGACAATGAACAAATAACATGAATACAATAACAGGAGATTACAGTAAAATTACTGCTTCAGGACTCGGGAAACATTACGTCCTCTTGTCCAGAGATCGCTGGGGTGTCTTCGTTTCAGTCTTCTCCGGTTATTTTGATTAGCTAGAGACGCTGCTAGGTGGTTGGGGTGCGCTAAGAGGCGATCGCTATAGCGACTCGAGTGACGGTTGATCTGCTCTCTAATGGAGGGAATGTGGAGATCATTTGCTAGGGCGTCGTTTCGAACATACCAAGGCGCGTTTGCCATCATGCGAAGCGCTCGGTTTTGAGTTCTCTGCACTTTCATGACATTTGTGTCAGAAGCCATGCCCCATATCTGAATGCAATATGTGATCGAGGGCACCACGATAGATTTGTACAGCAACACTTTGTTGCCAAGGCTGAGCTTGCTTGTTGGCTTAAGTAACCAGTTTAGCTTCCTGAGTTTACTCCGACATGTAGCTGTTATTTTCTTGGTTTGTTCCTTCCAGGTGAACCGCTTGTCTAAGATCAGACCCAGGTACTGGGCCTGGGGTGACTGTGGGATGGTGACGTCGTGGAGTTCGACTCTGGGTAGTGTCTTTGCTCTCAAAGTGAAACTGCAATGTTGCGACTTCCTGCTATTTATGGCAATATTCCACCTGTTAGCCCACTTGCCATATGAGTCCAGAAATTCCTGGGTGATCCTTGATGCCTCGACTCGGCAGGAAGAGTTCACAAGGACGGCAGTATCGTCAGCATATGTGGCCAAAAGTGTGCCCGGTTCCACTAAACTTGGTAGGTCCGATGTGAACAGCGTGTAGAGAACGGGACCCAGAACGCTTCCCTGCGGAACGCCAGCACGAGCAAGTCTAATGCTTGACCTTTCCCCTCTCACCTCGACCATAAAACTTCGATCAAGCAGGTATGATTTTAGCAGCAGAAATTGGCCAGTCGGGAGTAATGACTTCAACTTATGAAGTAGTCCGAGATGCCATACGCGGTCAAAAGCTTCCTTGACGTCGAGGAAAATTGCAGAGCAGTATTGCTTGTTTTCAAAGGCCTTTAAAATGTGATTCACTACTCGATGTGCTTGCTCTGGGGTCCCATGACGATGCCTAAAACCAAACTGATGGTCGGGAATGGCGACCTGCACGCTTCTTACTCCCATAATTCTACTTAAAAATATTCTCTCGAATATTTTAGAGAATGTAGGAAGCAAGCTTATAGGCCGGTATGACTCTACAATGTTCTCCGGTTTTCGTGGCTTTGGTATCATCGTTATCACAGCACACTTCCATTGGGAGGGAAAGTGGTGGATACGTAGCATTGAATTAAAGAGGAGAACGAGGAACAGGATACCCTTCTTAGGCAGAGCCTTGGCAATTCTATTGTCTATGCCATCGAATCCCGGCGCTTTATTGACATGTAGCTTACGAATATGGAGACAAACTTCTTCTGGGCTGACATGTGGTATCGGTAAAGCATTCGGTGAAGGAGCATTTATGAAGGCCATTGTTTCTTCAAGATCCTCTGGGCTCGCAAGGTCGAATGGCTGAAAGCGTTTCTCTAGTTCGTCCGCGAAAGCTAAAGAAATCTCTGAGTCAGACCTGCACCATGTATTGTCAGTTTTCTTTATGGGGATCTTTCGGAGAGGCTGTCGTTTGATGTTTCGTGTCGATTTCCAGAGGTTGAAGCCGTACGGTTTGGTGGGGTCCGCCTTGAGGAGCATCTCATCAAAATATTCGCGCTTGGTTTGATGCAGAAGTTTTTTAAGCTCGTCCTCGGCACGACGGTAAGCCCTTTTGTCGACTAAGTCTTAGGATCTCATATATCTGCGACGTAAGGATCTTTTCAGCCTTACCAAGTCCATAACTTCAGGTTTTAAAAGAGCCTGAGGTGGATTGGGGTGGCTTGAGACTTGTCCACAGGTTGAGGACTCGGCAGCGATATGAATGCTCCGGACAAATATCTCTACAGCGTCGTTTATGTCCTCGGGCGAGTTTAACACCAGATTGAGCTCAGGCCGATTTGGCTCATGGTTGTGTCGCATTAACTGGGAAAGATCCAGGGAACGCTTGAGCTGTTCCTGGAGTATTTTGGGGTAATAATCTAGAGACGAGACCCATCATCGACACCATCATTTGGAATAACTTGTCAATCTGGGCAACAAGGACCGACAGGCTTTCGTTTGATTGTAAGAACATTTGCTCTTGGCGCTGCCATTGCTGGTCGTTGATCAATTGCTGTGAGTTGCGTCGCTGTTGTTGTGGGAGAGTCCTCTGAAGATCTGGCTGTTGCTGTTGCTGTTGTTGATGTTGTTGAGGCCTTTGTTGTTGCTGTGATGGCTGCTGCTGCTGTCGATGCGGTACTTTTTGGTGACGTGGCTGACTTTGTTTCCTGTTGTCACTGCCTGGTGGAGGAAATTTTTCGCTCTGCGAGAAGGTCACAGGGACTTGTTGCTGCTGGGGATGACTAGCAATACCACGGACTGCATTAGCGTAGGAGTTGGGCACCGCTGAGTTTGACCAAACATAAGGATCAGTAAACTGCTGGGGGACGGTTCTGCGTTGGGATGTGGCACTTTTTCGTTGAGCAACTTGCTGGTATATGACGCAGCCTTTATAGCTAGCTGTATGTCCACCGCCACAGTTTGCACATTTGACTGCATTGACATCCTTTAAGCAGGCCTCCAAGCCGTGTTGTAGGCCACATCTAACGTAGTTAGATAGCTTTTGGCAATGATTTTTGGTGTGTCCGAAAGCTTGACAACGGTGGCACTGGACAACATCATTCTTTTTGTAGCGGAGTTCAACTTGGACCCGTTGCCGACAGAGTGTCTTGATCCCGTTGATTTCTTTGTTGTTTGCAGCCGGTTCAAGTTCAACAAAAACTAAGTTGACCAGCTTAGTTTTGTCGAAGCGGCTTCTTGGTCTATTGACAAATCGAACCAAGTGACCCGCCGAGGTCAGGCTTTCCTTAATGTCTACGTCCGGGACGGAATGATGGACACCACGGATAACAACACGATAGGATCTGTCTTCTTTTAACTGCCAGGAATGGTATGGTACCTTTTTAAGGGTCAGCGATTTGGTTATGGCTCTGTATGTGTCTGAATCTGTTGCGAGAATGGAAACAGAATTGTTGGGATGGCATTTTAGGGAGTATTTGGACGGGTCAACAATCTTGTCTGTGGACCTTATGAGTCCGTTTAGATTCTGACAGTGATCATCCACAATTGGGGGTGGTTTGTGGGAGGGTAGTTGCTCCTGGCTACCAGACGGTCGGCTGACATTTTTGTTGCTGCCTGCGGCATTGTTAACGGCTTTTGTGTTGTCCTTGTTTATTGTTGATGCGTTATTTGGGGTGCTTTTGTTGTTGTTGCTAACTTGTCTTAAGCTGGAAGAAGTACTGGCTTCTTCAGAGACATTGGGGCCCACCGCTTGTGGGACTTCGACAGGTTCGGTGTCTGTGTCCATGTCCGACAGATCTGAGAATCGGTTGGCAGAGACATTGGTTTTAGGGCTGTTGGAGTTTCTAAGGATTTTGGTGACTGAATTTGGGGATCTGGAGTCAAGACGGCGTTTGTTTGCCGGTCTTGGGGACCACCAGACCTCTTCGTCTCCATTTATGACTGCTCCGGTTCCGGATCATGGCTTGAAGGTGAGATGTTGACGGGGGAGGCAATTGGTCGGCTTGGCTTAACTGGCTTTAAGGCCTGGATTTTTTGTTGTTGTCGCGCCACAATCTTACTTATGTCAAATTCATCATCGGAATCCGAAAGGCTAGACATGGTTCAAGTATAGGGCACAGATGGGCACTGCTTTACCGACTTCTTGTATGTATGGGCCACTTGTACGGTTACCGATGAGGTGACCGTGGCTCAGTGGGCAAGGCACAAGCCCCGCAGTCGGGCAGCACCCGGCTCCAACCCACCAAGTGTCAGAGCAATTGAAATTTATTTTTCTTTTATTGGGATGTAATTATTCTCAAACTCAGTTTGACCTTGAATTTGATTCAAGTCTTCACAAAACCTTCACTTGTTTTGTCTTTTCGAATCACTTGTTATCGCGTTAAGCAGAACTAACGGAGTTGGGATTCACAAAAGTAACAATTCTTGCCACTGAGGTGGACTTGTCCATAGACTCTTCACAGTGAGATTCGCAGCGATGCAAAAACGCGTCTGCACTCCACGAAAGCATGATCGAGACTATTGATATTAGTTAACTATGAAAAAATTAAATTATATATATTTTTTATTATATTATATTTTTAAATATTTCAGCAAACTTTTTCTACATATTTAAGAATACGGTTAAATGGCAGCAATAAAATGCTTTACGAAATTACTAATTTATATATATATTTACGAAAAAATAAAAATCATTGAAATTTGGGTTTTAAGTGAAACCGATTGAAATATACCCTGTTTCTACCTTAGTGTATAGATTTTCATTCATTCGTAGATATACATACATATATATAGGAAAAAAACATTTTACTGCTACCACTTAATTGTATTCCCTAACAAATATAAAATTTAAGCTGATATATTATAAAAAAAAACATATTTGCCTGAAAAATGTTACAAAAATTAAAAAATTTTAGCTGGCTTCAAACGCACACATATGAAACCGTGTATGTGAATGAGCGTTTCACATTTTTTTTCCTTCGATCAGTTTATAGTTTTAGGTCTATACTAAAATAAAATATTTGGTTTTTTCATTTCGGATGATTCTATCAGAAATTGTGCTGTCAACGCAAAAGCACGTCTCAATGGCGGACTGTTTAATATTTCTTTCCGAAAACTTCAGAAATTGTTCTTTAAATATGTAGTATATTTAATAAACTTAAAAGTTTTAATACAATTTTTCATTCTCTACATAAAAAACAAATTATTGAAAATAGCCCTTTTTTGGCCGAGTAAAGTCACCTAACCTCTTAATGCTATCGGCCCTACCCCTTCATAAAAAAGGCTCAACAGACAATATTATGATATACCGTGGTATTGAAAGATTTCCGTTATACAAAAACTACTGGAGAAATTGATTACTTCCCAAATTTTTGACTTCGCCAACTATTAAACATCCTTCTACCACTACTAATTTGTTGGAATTTTCTTCTACTGTCCATCGTGGTTTCTGAAACCATCTTCAAACTGGTGTAATTTGCTCAGATTTTAGCAAAGCTTTTAGTTCCGTGAATGATAGCCTTCTCCTACAAAAACTGTACTTGTTGGGTTTTCTTTCCAATATTCTAAAGTTGAGATTGGCTTCTCAAAACTTCCTCTCTTTATCTTAAAGCGGACGGACGTGTTATTTTTGTGCGCACTGCGTTTTTATAAAAATTCTTAGCTAACTTTAAACATTCGGTGTTTATTTTTATTTAGGTTTATAAAACAATTTATACAATCATATTTTCTTTTTATAGATCCGCATCACTTCACGTGTGCAGTGATATATTTGGAGGTAAAATAATAATTTGATTAATTTTCTTCCAAACATAGCCCTGCTCTGCTTCTTCATCTTTTACGGTATTGCTTCTATTATTGCTCAATAGAGATTTTTATCTCTATTCTTTGCAGTTTACTAACTCCCACCAATCGCTCTCTTTAATCTTTCTTTTTCGTTTCCATGGTAAAGTGGGTCAAGGTACGTCGTTAATAAAATCCAAATATATTTATAATTTAATTAATCAATAATCGTGGAATTTAAACTTGTCTGTGTGTAAGACAATCTCCTCTTCCCAGCCTACCACCCCATGCTGGCTTTGTGAAAACGTTTTACACGCTAAGTGTGCCGGGTTCACGGCCATGTAGGTTCATGTAGGTCTGGTCTCCACTTTTGCTGTGACGGTTGTCGTGCTGTTCAGGACGAAATGAGATCGTTCATGGGCCAGACTAAAAGTGGATTCAAGGAGTTGATGAGTGGTTTTCATAAAATCAATGACAAACTCTGTACGCTCAATATATAGTTTAGTAGTCTTCAACTACTAAATGAGTCACCAATGAGTAAGAAATCCTCTTTTAGTGATGTGCTTGTGGCGAATAATTTTCAGCCCACTCAGCCGACAATTACGCATCCGCTTATAACTCTGGCCACCCCAAGGACCCCTGGACCTGAGAAAAATTTGGCTACAGAATATCTCAAATAAATGAGCAATTGTCTGATATGTCCTCTGTGACATCGCTTCAAGTGATACCACCAGACCCAATAATTCAAAACCCTTTAAGAGTCACTGAACAGGGTAATCAACCGTCCGCACCCCCGGTACGAATTGATGCATTTTTGAACACATTTTTGATTCCCGGCTTGCCCCTGATACTTCTGCGATTGATATCTCGGCTTACATCAAAGCCACAATAAAAGCCGACATAAAGGTGGTGGCTATTACAAAATTTAAAAATTCATACACCAGGCACACGCCATCTTTCAAAATACCTGTGCCCTTTCAGATGTTCAAGACGATTTGTTCCGCCAGCTTTTGGCCAGAGAACATTTTCGTCCAAGAACATCAGCCAAGTACGGTAAAGGAAAAAATTACCAAACCTGTGGGTGTAAAACTCCCACATGTTAAGGCCACTGATCAACCTTCCACCTCATCTTCCTCAATCTCAAAAAACTAATGTCTTCATTAACACTTACCTATCAGAATACAAGAGGGTTACGTAGTAAACTTCCCAAACTGTATTCTGATAGTTCTTCTTTTGCATCCCACATTATTGTATTTACAGAAACTTGGTTAAAGCCGGAGATCTTAAGCTCCGAAGTTTTTCCTAGTAGGTACACCACTTTTAGATGTGATAGAACTTTGCGAAGGGGAGGAGGAGTGCTAATTTCTGTAGACTCCAAATTCGCTTCTGAAGAGGTAAAATCACAAGAGTTGGGTGACATTGAATTTCTTTGCATCAAAATCACTTTGTCCGATCAATCTTTGTATGTTACCTGTTCGTACATACCACCTTCGTCCGAACCGCCAACATACTGGCAACATTTGTCCGCTATTCGTTTGGTTTTCGATCGTCTGTCTGATGGTGACCAGCTGATAGCTCTGGGTGACTTTAATATCCCAGAACTCATGTGGTCCAATGTTGATAATTCACCGTCTTTACAGCTTAACTCGCACCACGAATTCCCTTCGACGCTTGCGTGCCGTGGAAATATCCGTCCGCTTCAACTTATCCGCTTATCCACTTAATATAGAAGGCACCTATTAAATTGAAAGAACGTCATGAGTAGACTTTTAAATAAACATAAATTATCTGGCTGTACAGTTAGTTAGTAGATACTAACAAGATACTTAGTAGCTAGGTCCAATTTCACCGTGCATAACGCAGAATGTTATAAGAGTTACATAATCGCCGCTGCCAGATTCAGGTAACACAGGATCCGAAGCATTTTATTACTTTTTAAGCACTAAGTGATGGAAAAAGATACATTTCCTCCTCTGCCTACGTTTGAGAACTCAGTTTTTGCACAGTTTTTTTAAACAACGTATTTACCTAGCAGCAGTCCAGCTCAGCCTTACACTTATAATATCCAATCAGCCAACCTTATATTTGACCCATCTTTTGATCAAAGTGGTCAAAACTCTTTAATCTATCGCTGGAGACTTCGTGGAAGGAATCTTATATTATTCCGCTGCATAAAAAAGGGAAAAACTCCAACGACAATCCTAATGTACGCTGCCTAAATAACACAGTGTAACAGTGATTCTGAAATTTTGAAATGACATAGTAGGAATTGTTTATTGGTTCCTTGGATCCTTGCGTTGTCCCAATATTGTTTATTGGAACCTTGCGAGCGCTCCCGAGTAACAGTGTGTATCAGAAAGGAATATGCTCTTATTCTTATAGTGCTCCCATGGTTTAATTGACTTTTTTTGGGAAAAGCGTTATAACTTCAACAATTTTTATTATTTTTTAATGAAATTTGTCTCATTTTATTCAGTATTAAAGAGACAATATTGATATGTGGCATAAATGACAGAATTTTCGTCCGAAGAAAGGAATATACTCTTATTCTTATACACATTATTGCTCCGGAGCGCTCGCTAGGTTGAATTGATTTTTTTTGGGAAAAGCGTTATAACATAACCCATTTTCATAATTTTATGATGAAATTTGTCTCGTTTTATTCAGCATTAATGAGACAACATTGAAATGTGGCATGAATGACAGAATTTTTGTAAGTTGTACCGAAAAACTGCCGTCAAAATCCGAAAAATACGAATAAAAGGCGAAAATTTCAGTTTCAGGTGTACAACTTTTGCCCTTTTTGTTTAACAAAATCGAAGATATATTTTTTTCCATAAGCTACAACACTTAACTATTGAAAAACACCGGAAATTTTGAAATCGGTTTAAAAAAACGGGTTCTGGAATTTTTAAGCGCAAAAAAGTCCCAAAAAACGGTTTTTTAACCATAAATCAAGATTTTGAGGGTGTTACAAATATTTCAAACATGGTTTTGTGATATACTCGACCCAATAAACAATTCCTACTGTCACTTCAAAAGTTCATTCACTTTTGTTTTTTTTGTAACACTGTTTAACCTAAAGCATAATGGATTGAAATGTAAACTAATGTTATTTAACTGATTAATTTATACATATATCCGCTGATGATGTTAAGCTTTATCTTCAGTATAGTTTCACTAGCGCTCAATCTAAACTTCAATCCGATTTTAATAAATTTCAAAATTGGGGTTTTTTAGCAAATAACTTAAAGCTTAATGGATCGAAATGTAAACTCATGTCATTTTATCGATCCAGTCCTCACCAGGCTATGTACTTTCTCTATGGAAACGCCTTAGAACGATCAACTCAGGTTAAAGATCTCGATGTCCTATAAGATTTGAAACTTTAATTTACCGACCATTTATCATCCATGGGTAATAAAGCTATAGTATTCTTGGTTTTATTAAAAGATGGTCAAAAGAATTTAATGATTCGTACATAACAAAAACGTAATATACATAATTGGTCAGTCCGATTCATGAGTATGGATCGTGTATTTGGAGTCTTCCATACGGAGCAAACCGAGAATACATAGAATCTGTACAAAAAAATTTCCTGTCTTTCGCTCTTAGAGGACTTAATTGGGATGCAATACCTTAACCTTCGCTCTTATCATAGTAGACTTTTATTAATCAACTTACCATCACTAACAAACCGTAAAACGATGCTGGGGGTTTTGTTTCTATATAATCTTATTAATGATAATGTAGACAGCCAGCATTTACTAAGACGCTTAAATTTTAACGTTCCTCCTACAGTTCAACATATGCGCAACATGATTCTTGAAGGGTAATATGTTCCCATTACAATTTTCTCTACCACATCTTGTCGCTTTGCTCCACTAACAATCTTAAATCCTTTATTCTAAACGCTTTATCTGTGCAACACTCTTCCTCGTGATATCCTCGTGATACTTTACTCTTACTCTATCTCGGATCTATCCCCCATTCACCGTACTTTATGCGGCAGCGCCTCTCGGTCGTTTGGGCAATTAAAGAAAATTATTTAATTGCGAAATCAAGGTCAATAGAAAATTGATTAGTTCGAAAAACACTACTAAGATCATGAAATTGGCTTAAAAATCATGAACATTTTTTCGCGCGGCTCCTGCTGCATACGAGAGCCCACCAGCCGCGCGGAAAAAAAAAATATGTACAGGCCAATTTCACGATCTTGATAGTATTTTTCGAACTAATCAATATTCTATTAACCCCAATTTCGCAAATAAACTATTTTCTTTAAATATATGGCAGCAAACACGTTTGAAAAGAATCGGAAGCTTGGTACTCGGTGTTGCTAAAGCCTAGTACTCAGATCTCTAGTACTCTACTCAGAAAATAGATTTTTAGCTATGAAGGTGGGTGAAAAGCAAATAGGTGAAAAACTGATTTTTACATGGTCTCTTTGCCACCCCGGACTCAGATCTAAAAAAAATATCGACTTATTGGTCTTTTTGCGCCCTTTATTTAAAATAATGATTGATCCAATATGGGCGCTTTTCTTTGTAATTTTGGGAATTTTCATCTAAATTGCTAATTTTCATCATTATTAAAACTGCTAAAATGTAAGAAAATGTTTAAATAAAGCAAGTTATGTATTATACAAAGTTGAAGTAAGTAAAGTTCCAAAGAATGTTTCAAAGTTAAAGAAAGAAATGGTGGTCGTTTTCCTCTGCCATTTTGTATTTCACCCCGCGCAGCGAGTCGCAATATTATTTCACGTCCGTTCACTTTTGAGGGCTGTTCTTGATTGCCCTCCCTCTCCTCTTCCTCCGTTCCATCATTGCGCCACGCTCAGCAGGGTTTTACTCTCCTTCCCCACCGCACTCTCATTAAAAAAGCTTCTCTCTCTTCATTTGCAATGCCCATTTATTTCCTCTTAGACTATACACATAACTTATAATTAATCAGTAAATAGTATTTAAAATTACTTATCTCCGACACGGCCTTCCTGACTATAACACGTCCTCGTGTTGCTCTGTATAGTACAAGACTTATCATAACACATCATTATCAATATCCTTATCTTACCTTACATATCTAATCCCTATGATTACAAAGCTTACTTATACTTCAAGACAAATTTAATTGCACTTCTTGTGCCTTCAAGCGTTAGTTTGACGAGATAACACTTCTTAAATTCCCTAGAGGATAACTTTCTTCTCTTTTACATATTTCAAAGTATACTCTCTCTTCTGCTCAAGCTCAATCATCTGGTTACCAATTCACTCATCATCAAATCATCATTTAAGCAGGGTTCTCTCAAACAAATCAGAGTACTAAGCTCTCTTCTGCATAAAATTTTTCCCTCGCACCCCTCGTGGGTCACAGATCTCTTGCTTGCACGCACTTCTTTTTTGCCTTCGTCAAGTTCTTCCGCTAATTCCAAGGTCTCTTGATCTTTAGGCACACTACGCACACTATATTTATAAACTCGTCTAGTTGTCAATGATTTTAACAAATATCGGTCACCATCTAGCAATTGTACAATTTCGAATGGTCCCTTAAATTTTGGATCCAACTTCTTTTTGTGCCGCTCTTCGTTCTTCAGTAATACATGATCGCCACTTTTATGCCTTACTACCTGAGCATGCTTTTTATCTACTCTTGCCTTATCATACTGAACATTCTTACTTATACCCTCCTTAGCTTCCTAGCCATATTCAGGTCTACTCGCTCTTCTTCATTTACCGTGAGCATTCCCAAGGGCCTCGCTTCTTTGCCAATCATCAACTCTAATGGAGTATGGTTAGTTACCCGGTTCATGGTACAGTTTATTGCCAATTGTACTCCGCCCAATGCCTCTTGCCATGTTTGTTCCCTCGTCTCGTCACCCGTTAGCACTACATGGAGGTCAATTTTGTTATTGGAACAGCATTTTCGAAACTCGCCACTTGTGAAGCATCTACCTTGCTCCTATCGCAGACTTTACTGACTGTATGCAGTTCACCGTGTCCAAGTTCCAGGCGCGGTACAGGTAAACAACCTTGGTGAAAGCATCAACTTGAACGATGACGTATTCCTTCTCGTCCTTTTTTTCGCTTAATTTCCCACTAATATATATGTGTACCGTATGTCATGGTATCTCTACCTTGGGAATGGGATGTAACTCCAATCGTATTTTACCTGACACCGATTTTGACAATTTACATGTCATACAATTTTCTACAAATCTTTGCACGTATTTTGACATTCCATCAAACCAATATTTCTCGTAAATCTTATCTAGGGTTTTTTGCCACCCCAAGTGCATTACAGCCTCGTGAACATGATTATCAACTGACCACCTAAATGCGCTGGGTACGACTTGCAAGCATTGTGTCTTCCCATTTCTTTGAATTTTACGATGCAGCAAATTATTCCTGATTTCATAAGAATTTGCTATTTCTTTCTGCATTTCATTACTATTTAAATAGGTCATGATTTGCGATATGTTCTGTTCGGATATAAGCCAGTTTAGGGTTATAGTTGCCAAGTCAACTCGTACCTCGACTACCTTACTTAAACTTTCCTGCGCTACTACTCTACTCTGACGGGATTCCTAGAGGCTTCATTACTACTGAGAAATGTGGGACAAATTATAGTAAGATGCTAAACCTATGAATTGTCTAGTTTGTGTAACTGATTCTGATTTGAGCAGTATTTTTTGAGGATTGGGTTTTAGCTCGCCATCTCTTATAAGGAAACCTACAGTGGCGAACAAAATTGAGTGCATGTTCAGAACTCAGACTTTCGTCACCCACAAAATCATAACCACACAAGATAATCCCAAAATTTTTTTTTTTTATATTCACTATTTTATTCTTAATAAATTTTAAGCAAAAACAATCATGGCAGAGATAAATTCTAGGAGAATTACAAAAAAAAACGAAAAAAACGTAAACGCTAAGTGTGCCGGGTTCACGGCCATGTAGGTTCATGTAGGTCTGGTCTCCACTTTTGCTGTGACGGTTGTCGAGCTGTTCAGGACGAAATGAGATCGTTCATGGGCCAGACTAAAAGTGGATTCAAGGAGTTGATGAGTGGTTTTCATAAAATCAATGACAAACTCTGTACGCTCAATATATAGTTTAGTAGTCTTCAACTACTAAATGAGTCACCAATGAGTAAGAAATCCTCTTTTAGTGATGTGCTTGTGGCGAATAATTTTCAGCCCACTCAGCCGACAATTACGCATCCGCTTATAACTCTGGCCACCCCAAGGACCCCTGGACCTGAGAAAAATTTGGCTACAGAATATCTCAAATAAATGAGCAATTGTCTGATATGTCCTCTGTGACATCGCTTCAAGTGATACCACCAGACCCAATAATTCAAAACCCTTTAAGAGTCACTGAACAGGGTAATCAACCGTCCGCACCCCCGGTACGAATTGATGCATTTTTGAACACAATTTTTGATTCCCGGCTTGCCCCTGATACTTCTGCGATTGATATCTCGGCTTACATCAAAGCCACAATAAAAGCCGACATAAAGGTGGTGGCTATTACAAAATTTAAAAATTCATACACCAGGCACACGCCATCTTTCAAAATACCTGTGCCCTTTCAGATGTTCAAGACGATTTGTTCCGCCAGCTTTTGGCCAGAGAACATTTTCGTCCAAGAACATCAGCCAAGTACGGTAAAGAAAAAAATTACCAAACCTGTGGGTGTAAAACTCCCACATGTTAAGGCCACTGATCAACCTTCCACCTCATCTTCCTCAATCTCAAAAAACTAATGTCTTCATTAACACTTACCTATCAGAATACAAGAGGGTTACGTAGTAAACTTCCCAAACTGTATTCTGATAGTTCTTCTTTTGCATCCCACATTATTGTATTTACAGAAACTTGGTTAAAGCCGGAGATCTTAAGCTCCGAAGTTTTTCCTAGTAGGTACACCACTTTTAGATGTGATAGAACTTTGCGAAGGGGAGGAGGAGTGCTAATTTCTGTAGACTCCAAATTCGCTTCTGAAGAGGTAAAATCACAAGAGTTGGGTGACATTGAATTTCTTTGCATCAAAATCACTTTGTCCGATCAATCTTTGTATGTTACCTGTTCGTACATACCACCTTCGTCCGAACCGCCAACATACTGGCAACATTTGTCCGCTATTCGTTTGGTTTTCGATCGTCTGTCTGATGGTGACCAGCTGATAGCTCTGGGTGACTTTAATATCCCAGAACTCATGTGGTCCAATGTTGATAATTCACCGTCTTTACAGCTTAACTCGCACCACGAATTCCCTGTAGGCATGTTCGACATGTTACTCGGGCAATTTAACCACGTAAGAAGTTCTTCAAGTCGGCTGCTGGACTTATGTTTCGTTTATGATACTGATGAAATTTCTCTTTCCATCCATATCATCCCACTCTTGAGGTTTTAATCCAAAACGATAGCTTAATTGACCTTAAGTCTACAAGTAAAACTCATAAAGTTCGTTTCTTCCGTAAGGGTGACTTCATGTAATTAAATAAATTAATTTTCGAATTCGATTGGTCCTATCTACTGGCATGCGAGGATATAAACAATAACTTAAAAAATTTCATTACACCTTGAATATATCCTTCGACGCTTGCGTGCCGTGGAAATATCCGTCCGCTTCAACTTATCCGCTTATCCACTTAATATACAAGGCACCTATTAAATTGAAAGAACGTCATGAGTAGACTTTTAAATAAACATAAATTATCTGGCTGTACAGTTAGTTAGTAGATACTAACAAGATACTTAGTAGCTAGGTCCAATTTCACCGTGCATAACGCAGAATGTTATAAGAGTTACATAATCGCCGCTGCCAGATTCAGGTAACACAGGATCCGAAGCATTTTATTACTTTTTAAGCACTAAGTGATGGAAAAAGATACATTTCCTCCTCTGCCTACGTTTGAGAACTCAGTTTTTGCACAGTTTTTTTAAACAACGTATTTACCTAGCAGCAGTCCAGCTCAGCCTTACACTTATAATATCCAATCAGCCAACCTTATATTTGACCCATCTTTTGATCAAAGTGGTCAAAACTCTTTAATCTATCGCTGGAGACTTCGTGGAAGGAATCTTATATTATTCCGCTGCATAAAAAAGGGAAAAACTCCAACGACAATCCTAATGTACGCTGCCTAAATAACACAGTGTAACAGTGATTCTGAAATTTTGAAATGACATAGTAGGAATTGTTTATTGGTTCCTTGGATCCTTGCGTTGTCCCAATATTGTTTATTGGAACCTTGCGAGCGCTCCCGAGTAACAGTGTGTATCAGAAAGGAATATGCTCTTATTCTTATAGTGCTCCCATGGTTTAATTGACTTTTTTTGGGAAAAGCGTTATAACTTCAACAATTTTTATTATTTTTTAATGAAATTTGTCTCATTTTATTCAGTATTAAAGAGACAATATTGATATGTGGCATAAATGACAGAATTTTCGTCCGAAGAAAGGAATATACTCTTATTCTTATACACATTATTGCTCCGGAGCGCTCGCTAGGTTGAATTGATTTTTTTTGGGAAAAGCGTTATAACATAACCCATTTTCATAATTTTATGATGAAATTTGTCTCGTTTTATTCAGCATTAATGAGACAACATTGAAATGTGGCATGAATGACAGAATTTTTGTAAGTTGTACCGAAAAACTGCCGTCAAAATCCGAAAAATACGAATAAAAGGCGAAAATTTCAGTTTCAGGTGTACAACTTTTGCCCTTTTTGTTTAACAAAATCGAAGATATATTTTTTTCCATAAGCTACAACACTTAACTATTGAAAAACACCGGAAATTTTGAAATCGGTTTAAAAAAACGGGTTCTGGAATTTTTAAGCGCAAAAAAGTCCCAAAAAACGGTTTTTTAACCATAAATCAAGATTTTGAGGGTGTTACAAATATTTCAAACATGGTTTTGTGATATACTCGACCCAATAAACAATTCCTACTGTCACTTCAAAAGTTCATTCACTTTTGTTTTTTTTGTAACACTGTTTAACCTAAAGCATAATGGATTGAAATGTAAACTAATGTTATTTAACTGATTAATTTATACATATATCCGCTGATGATGTTAAGCTTTATCTTCAGTATAGTTTCACTAGCGCTCAATCTAAACTTCAATCCGATTTTAATAAATTTCAAAATTGGGGTTTTTTAGCAAATAACTTAAAGCTTAATGGATCGAAATGTAAACTCATGTCATTTTATCGATCCAGTCCTCACCAGGCTATGTACTTTCTCTATGGAAACGCCTTAGAACGATCAACTCAGGTTAAAGATCTCGATGTCCTATAAGATTTGAAACTTTAATTTACCGACCATTTATCATCCATGGGTAATAAAGCTATAGTATTCTTGGTTTTATTAAAAGATGGTCAAAAGAATTTAATGATTCGTACATAACAAAAACGTAATATACATAATTGGTCAGTCCGATTCATGAGTATGGATCGTGTATTTGGAGTCTTCCATACGGAGCAAACCGAGAATACATAGAATCTGTACAAAAAAATTTCCTGTCTTTCGCTCTTAGAGGACTTAATTGGGATGCAATACCTTAACCTTCGCTCTTATCATAGTAGACTTTTATTAATCAACTTACCATCACTAACAAACCGTAAAACGATGCTGGGGGTTTTGTTTCTATATAATCTTATTAATGATAATGTAGACAGCCAGCATTTACTAAGACGCTTAAATTTTAACGTTCCTCCTACAGTTCAACATATGCGCAACATGATTCTTGAAGGGTAATATGTTCCCATTACAATTTTCTCTACCACATCTTGTCGCTTTGCTCCACTAACAATCTTAAATCCTTTATTCTAAACGCTTTATCTGTGCAACACTCTTCCTCGTGATATCCTCGTGATACTTTACTCTTACTCTATCTCGGATCTATCCCCCATTCACCGTACTTTATGCGGCAGCGCCTCTCGGTCGTTTGGGCAATTAAAGAAAATTATTTAATTGCGAAATCAAGGTCAATAGAAAATTGATTAGTTCGAAAAACACTACTAAGATCATGAAATTGGCTTAAAAATCATGAACATTTTTTCGCGCGGCTCCTGCTGCATACGAGAGCCCACCAGCCGCGCGGAAAAAAAAAATATGTACAGGCCAATTTCACGATCTTGATAGTATTTTTCGAACTAATCAATATTCTATTAACCCCAATTTCGCAAATAAACTATTTTCTTTAAATATATGGCAGCAAACACGTTTGAAAAGAATCGGAAGCTTGGTACTCGGTGTTGCTAAAGCCTAGTACTCAGATCTCTAGTACTCTACTCAGAAAATAGATTTTTAGCTATGAAGGTGGGTGAAAAGCAAATAGGTGAAAAACTGATTTTTACATGGTCTCTTTGCCACCCCGGACTCAGATCTAAAAAAAATATCGACTTATTGGTCTTTTTGCGCCCTTTATTTAAAATAATGATTGATCCAATATGGGCGCTTTTCTTTGTAATTTTGGGAATTTTCATCTAAATTGCTAATTTTCATCATTATTAAAACTGCTAAAATGTAAGAAAATGTTTAAATAAAGCAAGTTATGTATTATACAAAGTTGAAGTAAGTAAAGTTCCAAAGAATGTTTCAAAGTTAAAGAAAGAAATGGTGGTCGTTTTCCTCTGCCATTTTGTATTTCACCCCGCGCAGCGAGTCGCAATATTATTTCACGTCCGTTCACTTTTGAGGGCTGTTCTTGATTGCCCTCCCTCTCCTCTTCCTCCGTTCCATCATTGCGCCACGCTCAGCAGGGTTTTACTCTCCTTCCCCACCGCACTCTCATTAAAAAAGCTTCTCTCTCTTCATTTGCAATGCCCATTTATTTCCTCTTAGACTATACACATAACTTATAATTAATCAGTAAATAGTATTTAAAATTACTTATCTCCGACACGGCCTTCCTGACTATAACACGTCCTCGTGTTGCTCTGTATAGTACAAGACTTATCATAACACATCATTATCAATATCCTTATCTTACCTTACATATCTAATCCCTATGATTACAAAGCTTACTTATACTTCAAGACAAATTTAATTGCACTTCTTGTGCCTTCAAGCGTTAGTTTGACGAGATAACACTTCTTAAATTCCCTAGAGGATAACTTTCTTCTCTTTTACATATTTCAAAGTATACTCTCTCTTCTGCTCAAGCTCAATCATCTGGTTACCAATTCACTCATCATCAAATCATCATTTAAGCAGGGTTCTCTCAAACAAATCAGAGTACTAAGCTCTCTTCTGCATAAAATTTTTCCCTCGCACCCCTCGTGGGTCACAGATCTCTTGCTTGCACGCACTTCTTTTTTGCCTTCGTCAAGTTCTTCCGCTAATTCCAAGGTCTCTTGATCTTTAGGCACACTACGCACACTATATTTATAAACTCGTCTAGTTGTCAATGATTTTAACAAATATCGGTCACCATCTAGCAATTGTACAATTTCGAATGGTCCCTTAAATTTTGGATCCAACTTCGTTTTGTGCCGCTCTTCGTTCTTTAGTAATACATGATCGCCACTTTTATGCCTTACTACCTGAGCATGCTTTTTATCTACTCTTGCCTTATCATACTGAACATTCTTACTTATACCCTCCTTAGCTTCCTAGCCATATTCAGGTCTACTCGCTCTTCTTCATTTACCGTGAGCATTCCCAAGGGCCTCGCTTCTTTGCCAATCATCAACTCTAATGGAGTATGGTTAGTTACCCGGTTCATGGTACAGTTTATTGCCAATTGTACTCCGCCCAATGCCTCTTGCCATGTTTGTTCCCTCGTCTCGTCACCCGTTAGCACTACATGGAGGTCAATTTTGTTATTGGAACAGCATTTTCGAAACTCGCCACTTGTGAAGCATCTACCTTGCTCCTATCGCAGACTTTACTGACTGTATGCAGTTCACCGTGTCCAAGTTCCAGGCGCGGTACAGGTAAACAACCTTGGTGAAAGCATCAACTTGAACGATGACGTATTCCTTCTCGTCCTTTTTTTCGCTTAATTTCCCACTAATATATATGTGTACCGTATGTCATGGTATCTCTACCTTGGGAATGGGATGTAACTCCAATCGTATTTTACCTGACACCGATTTTGACAATTTACATGTCATACAATTTTCTACAAATCTTTGCACGTATTTTGACATTCCATCAAACCAATATTTCTCGTAAATCTTATCTAGGGTTTTTTGCCACCCCAAGTGCATTACAGCCTCGTGAACATGATTATCAACTGACCACCTAAATGCGCTGGGTACGACTTGCAAGCATTGTGTCTTCCCATTTCTTTGAATTTTACGATGCAGCAAACTATTCCTGATTTCATAAGAATTTGCTATTTCTTTCTGCATTTCATTACTATTTAAATAGGTCATGATTTGCGATATGTTCTGTTCGGATATAAGCCAGTTTAGGGTTATAGTTGCCAAGTCAACTCGTACCTCGACTACCTTACTTAAACTTTCCTGCGCTACTACTCTACTCTGACGGGATTCCTAGAGGCTTCATTACTACTGAGAAATGTGGGACAAATTATAGTAAGATGCTAAACCTATGAATTGTCTAGTTTGTGTAACTGATTCTGATTTGAGCAGTATTTTTTGAGGATTGGGTTTTAGCTCGCCATCTCTTATAAGGAAACCTACAGTGGCGAACAAAATTGAGTGCATGTTCAGAACTCAGACTTTCGTCACCCACAAAATCATAACCACACAAGATAATCCCAAAATTTTTTTTTTTTATATTCACTATTTTATTCTTAATAAATTTTAAGCAAAAACAATCATGGCAGAGATAAATTCTAGGAGAATTACAAAAAAAAACGAAAAAAAACCCGCATAAACTCAATTATGCACGTTTCTAGATGTTTTAATTATTAAATTAATATTAATATTTTGTCCAAAGACCTTTATTTGAGAAAACTTCCTTTACACGGTTAGGCATGCTCTCTACCAAATTTTCAATTATATCTTTGGGAATACGTCTCCATTCAGCTTCAACACGCTCCCAAAGGATGCCCATGTTTGATGGAGCTGCTTTGTATTGCCCGAGCCGTCTTTTCACGATTGACCAAAGATTTTCAATCGGATTGAGGTCGGGACTTTCCATTAATTTAAAAGGTTGCTTTTCAATCCACTCCTTAACAATTTTGGCCGTGTGCTTCGGATCCCCATCTTGTTGAAAAACAATTTCCTTTTCGGGATAAGCACATTTTTCAATAAAATTGGGAAGATTGGTCTGCAATATTTGTAGGTAGTCCTCTTTCCGCATAGTACCTTCTATTAACTGTAGAGGGCCAACATGCCACCACGTGAAGCATCCCCAAACCATAATACCTCCACCACCATGTTTCACAGTTTGTTTTACATGGTGTCTTTGGATACGATCTCCGGGTCTGCGCCAGCAATATTGCTTTCCGTCGGACTGAAATCGGTTAAATTTGGACTCGTCAGACCAAACAACACGTTTTCAATCGTCCACAGTCCAATTTTTGTGTGCCCTTGCAAATTTCAATCGCGCTTTAACATTTTAACGGATAATGCAGGTTTGATTTTTTTCACACTTGCAATATACCCAACGTCTCGCAGCGCTATTCTAGCTGTCCATTCGCAAACATTCTTGTTTATAGCCAAGGAAGCACCCTTTGGAGTTAGAAGTTTGTTCTTTCTCATTTCCGACATCATTAGTCGAGCATCTGACTCCTTCAATAATTTCTTGCGACCTGCGACTTGCGCTTTGGGAGTCACATTCCGTCTCTTCTGAATAGCGATTACCGCCGATTGGCTTATACCAACCTTTTTGGAAATTACACGGGATGTACAACCATTCTCGGTCAGGCTAACTACATTATTTTCAATATCTTCAGTAAATTTTCGCATTTTAATGCTCGCAAATTTTGAAAAATTTATTTATAATTACAAGCTAATTGAGTTACACTCTGCTTAGCCTGAAGCACGTTTTAATCTGTGCTACGAACATTAAGAATAATAGAAAATAAAAAATAATTTTGAATCTTGCCGATTTGTGCTGATAAGAGAAGTTAGAAAGCGAAAATAGGCAAAAAGGTGCCTACGTGCAAAATTGAGTTTATGCGGGTTTCTTTCGTTTTTTTTGTAATTCTCCTAGAATTTATCTCTGCCATGATTGTTTTTACTTAAAATTTATTAAGAATAAAATAATGAGTATAAAACAAAAAAATTTTGGGATTATCTTGTGTGGTTATGATTTTGTGGGTGACGAAAGTCAGAGTTCTGAACATGCACTCAATTTTGCTCGCCACTGTAAGTACTCTATCTCCGTTTGCAGGAATTTGCACTTTTTAATGTTAAAGGAAAAGCCTGACTTTGATAATACGCTTAGAACTGTTTCCAATCTTTCAAATCCTTCCTCTATAGTACTAGAAACAATTAATACGTCATCGATGTAGACTACTGCGTATTTATTAACGAAGTCCCCTAAAGCTTGAACTATGGCACGTTGAAAGACAGACGAAGCGTTTTTTAGGCCAATGGGCATGGCTAAAAATTCATATTGTCCTTCTGCGGTCACGAATGCAGTTTGCTCAATCGATTCGGGGTGAATTGGCACCTAATAGAAGCCACTGGCTATGTCTAGGCTAGAGAAATATTTACCGCCTCGCAGGCGATCTATTTGGTCTGATATTAATGGCAAGGGGTATCTACCTGACACAGTATTTGCGTTGAGTTCCCGATAATCTACGCATAGTCTATCACTGCCGTCCTTCTTTATACCCTTGCAGAGGGTATTATAATTTTGGGTCAAAAGTGTGCAACGCAGTGAAGGAGACATCTCCGACCCTATAAAGTATATATATTCTTGATCAGGATCACCTCCTGAGTCGATATGAGCTTGTCCGTCTGTCCGTCTGTCCCTCTGTCCGTCGGTCCGTCTGTCCGTCTGTCTGTTTCTACGCAAACTAGTCTCTCAGTTTTAAAGCTATCGAGTTGAAACTTTGCACACACCCTTCTTCCCTTTGTAGGCAGTATATAAGTCGGAACGGCCGGGATCGGTCGACTATATCCTATAGCTGCCATATAACTGATTGATCGGAAATGCCATAACTTTGGTGTTTTTTAAGTTAGAGGGTTGGGACTTTCCACACATGTTATATTTAACCAAAGTATCTTCTGTACAAAATTTCATAAGGATCGGCCGACTATATCCTATAGCTGCCGTATAACTGATTGATCGGAAATGCTATAACTTCGTTGGTTTTCAAGTTAGGAGGATGGGAGTTTTAAAGGATTCCTCTTTTGGCAAAATAATTCGATTTGCCAAATTTCATAAGGATCGGCCAACTATATACGATCCGCTATATATCTAATTATATAAGATTCGTGGAGCCACCTAGCGAACTGCGACTCAACTGCAAGGGTATATAAACTTCGGCTCCGCCCGAAGTTAGCTTTCCTTTCTTGTTTTTACTAGTATCATTGGACTAGCGAAAGGGGAGCTACTTGGTCTAATTACGTTGGATTTTAGCATTTGCGGAATCTTTTCTCTCACTATTTTTTTCTCACCCTTGCTAAGACGATATGGTCGTCTCTTTACCGTTTTGTTTACATCCACTAAACGGATTTCTAAAGAACCTGTAGTAACACGTCTATTTTGAATGCCATCAATGAGAAATTTGGAATATTTGGCCAGTACATATGTCGTTTTATATTAACTTATCACTATTACTTAACCCCACATTAACATTACTTTTATGATCTGTCGCTTTTACATTTTTATCGTTATTTAGAGACAATACGGTTTGAGTTCTGTAGATATCGAATTTATCTCTTTCTAAAGCTACTCCAAAACCAAGCTCAAAAATGTCTTGTAAAATTATCATATCATATTTAAGGCACTTATTATCTACTACGTGAAATAACAATTGAAAATTAAATTCAGAGATTTGTATGGTGGTCAGAATTTGCATATTGCTCTTGACAACATTGTCGCCTATGCCTCTTAAAACAACCATGTTATGGATTCTTTTACCGGCCAGATTCGCGCCGACTGTTTCTTTTATCAACGAGTATTCCGATCCCGAATCAAGAAAAAAAATTGATTATGTAGGCATTCATTTGCATTGGGACGTCCTTGGAGCATATTAAGCAACACTACTGCCGGCATCTCCTTGCCTTCGTAGCGTTCCACGAACAATTCTCGGAATTGCGACCAGCTCATTCCAGGAAAAAAAATTTGCCACAGTCACTGCGATACATTACCGAGCAGCGATTTGCTGAGCGTCATCACCAAGGATGCACCTTCTTGTGGATGTTCACTTAGAATCATATCTGCCGTTTTGCACAATGCTGAATGTCGGTAACATCGCGGATGTGGTGCGCGTGTCAGGCTGCAGCGTTGCTTTGAGTAGTTTGGTTATCACTCTATTTAGCGATTCTAATAGTCTGCGCCAGCTAGACTATTCTCTCTCTTCATTCTCCCTTCATTTTATATCCTCTCAGACTATACACTTAACTTATATTTATCAGTAAATAGTATTTGAAATTAAATCTAACTTATCTCCGACACATACGTACTAGGTAAACTAGTTCCGGCTGACTCAGATCGCTTAAACTTTTTTATTTGAAATTCAAATTAATTTGTAAACGAAAACAGATGATTGACAGAAGGAACATAGTGAATCAATTAGATAAAACTAAAAAAAATCGTTCGCTCTAGAAAGAATAAATTGTTTTGCTTATCAAACATGTTTTTCGATCTGTGTACTAGAGCTGGGTCGGCCACTCACGATAGTATCGATATATCGAATATTTGGGTTTGCGAACCACTATCGATGTTTGAGTGCCGATAGTAAACGATAGTGGCAAGCTTGCACATCTTTACTTTTGGCGAACAACTGCGGAGATCTACACGTGAAAGTTAATATTGGTGTTGGCGGAGAAAATGGACAAATTTTTGCAAGGCGAATACGATAAAGGTAGGTATCTAAACTAGTGCATATCTGAGCATGTTTTGGACTCTTTCTCAATAACTAATTTCTGATATATAACTTTTTACTTTTAAGTACGTCTAAAGCACCAACACCATTCACTGCGGACGAAGTCGCAACCTTAGACTAGGTTATAGCATGTGTAACTCAAAACAGAAGATACAAACCGTTGAGGCTATAGCATTGAACTCATATTACAATATTAGTCGTCAGTGTACAAATTTAGAATATATTAACCTATTCATAAGAATCTTTTGTGAATTATTTCATTTCTTCCTTTGTTATAAGCGACTTCATATGATTATGAGATTTTGTTATGTTTTGTTATTCGAATAAAGAATGGCCTTTAAGAAGTTTTTTTATTATTTACTCTAAATGCAACTTAAACTTGATTTATAATTTTTTTAGTTCGATACTATCGATACTATCGAATATTTGTATGAAAAACCTCGAAAACCTCGAATATGCCAACTATCGATGTTTTCCCAGCTCTACTGTGTACTATGCTCTTGATCTCCGTCAAATTAGCGTCGCCTAGTTAGCGTCGAAGTGGAACGGTGGAATCGAAACACAGCAACGCACTTTTTTATTTTCAATTATATTTATTTTTACTAAATTGATTGAAATAAAGTCTAGAATTGTTAAGAATTGAAGAATTTATAGTTTTTTCTTACTTTGGGCTTTCTATTAATATACATTTGAAAAATTGGTCCAACACTGTTTTGGGTCCTATCTCAGAAATAAGATGATGCCCTCATTAGAGGTGGAGAAACATCGATGTTCGCAAACATCGATGTTTTCGATGTTTTCAAAAAAAACATCGAGTAAAACATCGATGTTTTGAAAAAAAAAAATGTTTTTTTTTGTTTTTTATTAGTAGAGAATATAGCGCAAGTGAAAGACTAATATTTTTCAAATTACAACAAAGAAACAAAGGCTTTATTCGCAATTAAATAAAAAAAAAAGATCATCCGAATCCTAAGAGATCATCATATTCACATTTTGGTACGATTAATTAAGAAAAAATATCTTAATTTTTTTTAATAAACATTAACTTGTCCACTACACCAGGCTTGAGCCTAGTGCGCCGATCCGACACTATCTGTCCAGCTTTGCTGAAGCTCCTTTCGGACACACAGGATGTTCCTGGTACACAGAAGTATTTAAGTGCAACCTGTTGCAGCGATTCGTATATGTCTGCTCTTGTCTATAACAAAAAAGAATACTTTAAAATTTGTGATATTAACTTAATCAAAACTTCGGCTATATATAGAGTTTCCTCGCGCACGCCTAGGCATGCAGGTCGTCACCTCGTGGACTTCCGTCCACAGTGATTCACCTTCCAATATTTTAGTGGGTCGCATGTTTCCGGCACGTTTTGGGTTTCGAGATGTTGTCTTAGTAGGATCACAGCGTCGGCTCGCGGTGAATTTATCTTCGCTTTTAATTTAGAATCAAGGAATGAAAAAGCCTTGGAGGGGCCGTGTTCAACTGGTGGTGTAGGCTCCATCGGCGGTGTTGATTTTTCCATTGGAGATTTCTAGATTATACTATGGAGTTCCTGCTCCAAAGCTTTAGCCGCTTGCTCAGCATTGTAGGGTGATTCAAACCTGTCTTTTTTGAAGCGGGGATCAATAAAAAAAAAAAATTTGTGATGTGACAAAAACATCGATTGTGGCGAAAAAACATCGATGTTTCTAGAAAATTTTAAAACATCGATGCATCGATGTTTTCTTCGATGTTTCTCCACCTCTAGCCCTCATATGCACGGTAGTTGAGTCGATGTATCACCTTTTCTAGTGTATCCGGAGCAAAAATCATTCAAATCGCTCCCTAAAATTTTGAGAAAATCGATTTACAGTTCCCCATTGATTTTAATTGATAAGTGAGGCGACAACCGGAACCAGTCCACGAACAAGTTCGTTCCACAAGTTCCAAATCAACAGACCCCTCTGTTAGGCACGAATATGATTATTGAGTCCTTTAAGAGGATGCCCCATTATGCACGGTATGCCGTTGCAAATCTAATTTTTCATATAATTTAATAAGACTATTTGCATTAAAATCACTCCCTACGATTTGACGCAATTTATCTTTAAAAATTTCTGAACATTATTTACCAATACTGGACCTTGTTCCCAATACAAATCGCGCCAATATTTAATTTGAATGGCCCCACATACTTTCTTTATGGAGGATGCCCCATTTTGCACGGTATACCATTGTAAAACTATTTTTTTCTGAATCGAATGAGATTATTTCTATCAAAATCGCTCCCTATGATTCGATGTAATCATCCCCTGAAAATTTCTGAACCCATTTGACCAATACTGGCCCCATAACCGCATCACATGTTTTGACCCTGCCCAACATGGCGAAAGCCGTGATCGAATTTGAATTTCCCCATTATCTCCCCTTATAGAGGATGCCCCATTTTGCACAGTATATCACGAGAAAGCTAATTTTTTGCTTAATCCAATACCGGCAGTTCCATTAAAATCGCTCCCTACGATTCGATGGAATCAAGTCTTGAAATTTTCTGAACCCAATTGACCAATACTGGCCCCATAACCGCATCACATGTTTTGACCCTGCCCAACATGGCGAAAGCCGTGATCGAATTTGAATTTCCCCATTATCTCCCCTTATAGAGGATGCCCCATTTTGCACAGTATATCACGAGAAAGCTAATTTTTTGCTTAATCCAATACCGGCAGTTCCATTAAAATCGCTCCCTACGATTCGATGGAATCAAGTCTTGAAATTTTCTGAACCCAATTGACCAATACTGGCCCCATAACCGCATCACATGTTTTACGCTGCCCAAAACGGAACCCGCCATGATCGAATTTGAATTTCCCCATTATCTCCCCTTATGCACGGTATATCACGAGAAACCTAATTTTTTGCTTACTCGAATACCGGCAGTTCCATTCCGCTCCCTACGATTTGATGGAATCAAGTCTTGAAATTGGTACATGCTCAACAGGTGCCTAACAGCACAATGTTAAAGCTCAACAGCCACATGTGTTGGCTTTTTCCAGCACTGAATGGGCGCCATTCCCCATTTTGGAAAGATGCCGATACACATAAGTAACTGCGTACGTAGAAATAATTTATTAATTATTAATTTATTAATTATTAATTAACAATTATACCATGTATTATTTTTCAGAAAGTTGTATTCTACGAGTATGTGCCAAGCGGTGGTCGCCGGGTCCCGGGAGCTCCATGCGGACGGGCCCCGGGAGCGCCGTAAGGCGTGTCCCCGGGCGCGCCGCCAAGCCAGATTCGACGTCGGCCCGGAACACAGCACCGCCAGAAAAAGCAGAAGGAGCAGCAGCAGGATCAGCAGCAGAACCAGCAGCAGAACCAACAGCAGAAGAAGCAGCAGCATTTCCGATCAATCAGTTATATGGCAGCTATAGGATATAGTCGGCCGATCCTTATGAAATTCAAATCAGACTGTTTTTCCCAAGATCTGAATCTGTACCAAATGCCATCTTTCTAACTTAAAAAACACCAAAGTTATGCCAATTTCGATCGTTCTATTGCAGCTATAGGATATAGTCGGCCGATCCCGGCCGTTCCGACTTATATACTGCCTGCAAAAATAAGAAGGATGTGTGCAAAGTTTCGACTCGATAGCTTTAAAACTGAGAGACTAGTTTGCGTAGAAACGAACAGACGGACATGCTCATATCGACTCAGGAGGTGATCCTGATCAAAAATATATATACTTTATAGGGTCGGAGATGTCTCCTTCACTGCGTTGCACACTTTTGACCAAAATTATAATACACTCTGCAAGGGTATAAAAATAAAAAACAAATTCAAAACACAAAGACTCTGGGTATCTCCTCTTCCAGGCTCATGGGCAGATCATCTAGGCCAAGAAAATGGCCACAATGGTCTGGGCAACCGGAAAGGCGTCGTCCACGAAATAATCGATGTCGACGTGCGAACGAAACAGCATCAGGTCTAGCATGCACAAATATGTGGATGCTGGCAGCATCTTGTAGTTTCCGAGCATCAACAGCAGGGCCAGAGCTTGCAGAGGATCACTGTCTCTGGATTCCTCTCCGAAACTAGCTCCAAAAAAATCAATATAGAACTGCTCGGCACGGGTCTTGCTCTGCACGACGGGATCGACGGCTTGATGGATTGGTCACAACAGCCAGGCGGAAGTTCTTGTTTGTCACCCTGTTCAAACGCTCAATGTACATGCCCAAATGTTACTTTGGATGGATAGCATCCCTAAATGGATAGCAGTTAGTAAAGGTTATCAAAGTTTTCCCTAAGCAAAACTCACATAATCAGCGGCTTTCAGACCAGCAAACTGGATAAAGATCTGGTTAAGGTGCTTGCGGCAGACATTGGCCTGGGTGTTGAGACGTCCACGATGAGGCATGCCCATAATTACGGAATCTACGCCCAGCTCGGTGGACACATTGATGATATCCTTCAAGGCGGGGACCATGATTTTGCAGCCATGATTTTTGTGTTCGGTTACCAACGACCGATTCATCCACCAACTCATTTCTGAAATTGCATTTCAGCAACAATCTTCTATAATTTCTAACTTCTGTTTTTTTTTAAATGCGTTTGAAGTTGTGTTTATTTTAAACCAACTTTTATTTAAATCGCTAGTATTTCTATGAACTATAGCTAAGATATTGGTAAAGTCTTGATCTGTCAGGGTTCCTGATACCTGTATGAGACCATTTTCTATACGAAAGAGATATACGAAGAGATCTATGAAAGAGACACTGCAGCCGTGATCTTGCAAGCACCTTTGAAATCACCAAAGTTGTTGTCATTTCGTTGTTATCACGAAATCACACAGAAAGTCACATCGAAAAAAAAAATCCATCGAAGGAGGATATTGCAACAGCAGGCAACAATAACAATACCAGAAACGATATCATAAATATATATTATATTATATTAAAAAAAAAAGAAAGAAGAGCTAACTTCGGGCGGAGCCGTAGTTGATATACCCTTGCAGTTAAGGTTGTGCCATATGGTAGCTTTAGGATATAGTCAGACAGAAAGACAGACGGAAATGCTCATATCGACTCAGGAGGTGATCCTGGTCAAGAATATATATACTTTATAGGGTCGGAGATGTCTCCTTCACTGCATTGCACACTTTTGACCAAAATCATAATATTTGACAAATCATAATCTTAAAAATTGAATCACTTACCGTTTTTTGAAAAATTTTTCCTCAAATTTTGCCTTCCAGAAATCGAAGATTTTTATTTCATTCACTCCTTTCTTGGCTTCGTTGGCCGTCAGGTAGTTGACATCGTGATCATCACTCTATTTACAATAAAAGGAATCTGTATATTAATTTTTCTAAAGGCATCACATACTTACATGATTTTTCACTTCCATTTTTAGTTTTTTCTTGAAAAAAAAATGGCTGCGGAGTACAAGGCCAACATTGAGTCGCTGATGCTCTTCCTGCAATCTCTGACGCAAATCGAACCACCACCCGTAATGTCAGCGATGCCTCACCGCACCCTTAAGCTGGGCGTCTTGGAGTTGGCTCAGCTACTAGAGTTCCAGGAAATTGATCTGTGCAAACCATCAGTACTGACTCGCATTCTGTCCGTGATGGAGAAACGCAAGGCGGTGGCAAATGATCCGACGAGAAGACCATCACCGCCATGACCCTGCTGAACAGCATCTAGACTCTTTTCAGTGTGATGGAGGAGCATCCCGACGTCCTTCTCATTCTCCATCCGATCGTTGTCATTGTGGTTGGACACATTTTCCAACACAACATTACTTGTAGGTTGGATTTCTCTGCCAAAGAAGGGTTTACTTTAAATTTCAATGTTATTTTAGACTTCTATGAGAAGACCTTCTCTCTGGTCTACGATTTGACGGCCAAATCCATCTCGCCGGAGATGTGGCAGATGCTGGAACTGATTTACCAGGTGTTGAAGAAGGACGGCATCGAATACTTTATTGACATTATGACGGCTCTGCATAACTATATGACTGTTGACACGCCCGCATTCCTCTTCAATCCCAATACGCTGCTATCTATTCTCGGCATGTGCGAGACTGTAAGGAGACCGACTTTGTAATTATGGGGGCGACCAGTGCGTGGCACATACTCGTATAATACAACTTTCTGAAAGTTAATACAAGGTATAATTGTTAATTAATAATTAATCATATAAAAAAACCTCTTGACGAGGTAAAGTACCGGTGATGAACCTGCATGCGAAACCCAAAATATCTGATATCAATTTTAGTGACGAAAATATGCTATATAGCTGTACAAAATTGCATATAAAAAATATTCTTGTTCGGCACGTGACTGATTATACCCTTGCAGAGGGTATTATAATTTTGGTCAAAAGTGTGCAACGCAGTGAAGGAGACATCTCCGACCCTATAAAGTATATATATTCTTGATCAGGATCACCTCCTGAGTCGATATGAGCATGTCCGTCTGTCCGTCTGTCTGTTTTTACGCAAACTAGTCTCTCAGTTTTAAAGCTATCGAGTTGAAACTTTGCACACACCCTTCTTTCCTTTGCAGGCAGTATATAAGTCGGAACGGCCGGGATCGGTCGACTATATCCTATAGCTGCCATATAACTGATTGATCGGAAATGCCATAACTTTGGTGTTTTTTAAGTTAGAGGGTTGGGAGTTTCTACACATGTTTTATTTGACCAAAATATCTTATGTACAAAATTTCATAAGGATCGGCCGACTATATCCTATAGCTGTCATAGAACGATCGAAATTGGCATAACTTTGGTGTTTTTTAAGTTAGAAAGATGGGATTTGGTACAGATTCTATTTTGGGGAAAACGATCTGCCAATTTTCATAAGGATCGGCCGACTATAAACGATCCGCTTTATATCTAATAAAATAAGATGGGTGGCGCCACCTAGCGGACTGCGACTGAACTGCAAGGGTATATCAACTTCGGCTCCGCCCGAAGTTAGCTTTCCTTTCTTGTTTTTTTTTGTTTTTCTTGCACGTGCCGAACAAGAATATTTTTTTTATATGCAATTTTGTACACCTATATAGCATATTTTCGTCACTAAAATTGATATCAGATATTTTGGGTTTCGCATGCAGGTTCGTCACCGGTACTTTACCTCGTCAAGAGGTTTTTTTATATGATATCAGTTGTTTTATGTATATATTGATTTTCAATTATATAAAACAGAGCGCATAATATATAGAATATATATATATGGAAGTAACCTCTGGACAGGCGATTCACACAGTTAGCAATACTTTAATTGTTAGGATAAACATCAAAACTCTTTTTTTTTTAACTCTATAGATTTTGACATTCAAGAAGGTGGAATAATTAAAAACCTTTCCAAAGACGTAAAGAATTTTTCGATAGCTTCAGTGGCTCTGAAGTTATACGTATTTTTAATTTACAAAGGTTTTGGAATTTGGTTAGTCTAAAAATTTTAATTAAAAATGTGTCCAAAAATGTATTTTAAATCCAAAATTGTTTCGTAGTTGTGGGAAACCAAATTATTTTAACAAATTAACAGATGAGAGGCCTATCCTAATGAGAGTTCCACTATATAATAAATTATAAAAAAACAAGAAAGGAAAGCTAACTTCGGGCGGAGCCGAAGTTTATATACCCTTGCAGTTAAGCAGAAGCTTATATTATTATTATATATATCGGATCCTATATAGTTGTCCGATCCTTATGAGACTTTCACCATCATCAAAATTTCTAATAAAAATATTGGAAACAGCCCCAAGCATATTTAAAAATAGAAAGGTTGTGCCATTTCCGATCGTTCAGTTATATGGCAGGTATAGGATATAGATGGCCGATTCTTATGAAACATAGGATTAGATTGCCCAAAACGGAAACCATAGATAGTCCCATCATTCTAGCTTCAAAAACAACAAAGTTAAGCCAATTATCCTAATAAAATTTTGCAAATCGGTCAATCATATAATAAACATTTAATATATCAAAAATAAATGCGCAAAGATAAAAAATTAAAAAAAACTGGAAATTTCGTTTTTCCAGTTTTTCTAGTTAAACCAATTGTTGAATGTAACAATTTATTTTGGGTGTGCGATATAAAATAATAAATATTAGAAAAGTATTGGAGGAGTTGGTTTGGCTGGTTTTTTTTTAGCTTTAAATCCATGATTTGGCCCAAAACGGTGGTGGCTGCATTAATTTATATGCATTATTTGCTCAGTGGGGGCATATGCATATAAAGCGTTCTACTCATAAAATTTTGCATTCTTCTCATTTAGACATGAGACACTGAAACATAAAGCAGAATTACATCAAATTTTGCCATCAAGCAACAAAGTTCGAGATTAGCCGAGTGGAGAGCGTTGTGGTTTCTAACACGGGAGGGCCTGATTTCTAATCCTAGTTGAGTCAATGTTTATGTTTTAGTTTTTTAAGCCCTTTTTTATTTGGATTTTATTTTTGAAATATTTGAAAATATCTTATGTGCAAACTTTCATAAGGATGGGCCGACTATATCCTATAGCTGTCATAGAACGATCGGAATTGGCATAACTTTGGTGTTTTTTAAGTTAGAAAGATGGGACTTGGTACAGATTCCATTTTGGGCAAAATAATCTTTTTGGCCAAATTTCATAGGGATCGGCCAACTATATCCAATAGCCGCCATATAAGTGAACGATCGGAAATGGCACAACTGCAAGGGTATATCAACTTCGGCTGCGCCCGAAGTTAGCTTTCTTTTCTTGTTTTTCTCTGAAACATAAGGCAGAATTACATCAAAAGTTGCCATCAAGCAACAAAGTTCGAGATTAGCCGAGTGGAGAGCGTCGTGGTTCCTAACACGGAGGGCCTGGGTTCGAGTCCTAGTTGAGTCAATGTGTATGTTTTACTTTTTAAGCCCTTTTTTATTTGGATTATATTTTTTAATAAATAAACTAAAATCTGAAAAGATATACTCCATATTTTTTAAGGGTATAGACCAAATATATGCAGACTCCAAAAAGCAAAGTTGCCAATCAAATACACACACATGTATAAGTAAATGCAACCTTCACAGGAGGCTGTACAAAATGGGTAGCTGCACTTACAGGACTATATCTTGAGTTAACGGATTTTGCCAGATATGAGCGATATATCAAAAGTTGCGTCATCTCAAAAGCTATCTACACGTGCAATATAAAAAGGATCAGTCGACCAAATTTTGAAAAATTATTATTTTTTTTTAAAAAAAAGTATATTTTCAGTGTATTTTTTTTTTGTGTACTATATAGACGTTTAGTCTCAAAGAAAGTGAAATTGATATTTAAAAAACCATTTCAACGGTGTAAAGCTCTTTTTAATATCTTTCTTAATTATAAAGTTATGAATTTTTTCATTAACAAAGTTTTTTTAATTTTTTGACGTAAGCTTAAGGTATTTCAAAAAGTTGTAGAACAATAGTTGCTCATATGATAGTAACAAACATTTTCCAATTTTTTTTTAGGATTTTTAAGATAAAAATAGTGCAAACAGACAAACCGACAACTGGCTTCATTTTGAAGAAGAAGAAAAAATCGAATTTTTCGAATAACTTCTGAATGAAATGTCGGATCGGGTCGATTGAGGTACCAATCGACGCGTATTTAGCTCTAGAATGCGAATATATAAAAATATTCTATCTGGGGACTCAAATGTGTCCCACTTTAGTGATAAAAAATTTTTTTACTTTCACCCTAATTTCTCCCAAACCAAATAACTTTTGAAATATGTTTTGACAAAAATTATCTAATTGAAACAATACCTTTCGATTGGTATATCATTCATTTAGATCGGTTGCCTACAGAAAATTTTTAATTCTTCGGCTATATATAGAGTTTCCTCGCGCACGCCTAGGCATGCAGGTCGTCACCTCGTGGACTTCCGTCCACAGTGATAAATTTTAATAAATTAATAATTAATAAATTATTTCTACGTACGCAGTTACTTATGTGTATCGGCATCTTTCCAAAATGGGGAATGGCGCCCATTCAGTGCTGGAAAAGATCAAAACATGTGATGCGGTTATGGGGCCAGTATTGGTCAAACGGGTTCAGAAATTTTCAGGGGATGATTACATCGAATCATAGGGAGCGATTTTGATAGAAATAATCTCATTCGATTCAGAAAAAAATAGTTTTACAATGGTATACCGTGCAAAATGGGGCATCCTCCATAAAGAAAGTATGTGGGGCCATTCAAATTAAATATTGGCGCGATTTGTATTGGGAACAAGGTCCAGTATTGGTAAATAATGTTCAGAAATTTTTAAAGATAAATTGCGTCAAATCGTAGGGAGTGATTTTAATGCAAATAGTCTTATTAAATTATATGAAAAATTAGCTTTGCAACGGCATACCGTGCATAATGGGGCATCCTCTTAAAGGACTCAATAATCATATTCGTGCCTAACAGAGGGGTCTGTTGATTTGGAACTTGTGGAACGAACTTGTTCGTGGACTGGTTCCGGTTGTCGCCTCACTTATCAATTAAAATCAATGGGGAACTGTAAATCGATTTTCTCAAAATTTTAGGGAGCGATTTAAATGATTTTTGCTCCGGATATACTAGAAAAGGTGATACATCGACGCAACTACCGTGAATATGAGGGCATCATCTTAGAGCTTCACAATATTAAAAACAATTTTTGGTGGTCATTTTTGTATGGGCTGTTAACGAGCTTGGCCCACTTTTATCCGATTTTTTCCATAACGTTGGGAGCGATTTTTATGAAATTTTCAGATATTATTCTCAATATTTTGGCCTATTAGCTGCAATATCGGGCTTTTTAGGGCCTCCTCTTATTTCTGAGATTGGACCCAAAACAGTGTGGGGCCCATTTTTCAAATGTATTTTAATGGTATTTTAAGGATGTAGATTCCGCCCAAAGTAAGAAAATACTATAAATTTTTAAATTCTTAACAATTTTAGACTTTATTTCAATCAATTTAGTGGCTAAAAAGTAAAATAATTGAAAATAAAAAAGAGCGTTGCTATGTTTCGATTCCACCGTTCCACTTCGACGCTAACTATGCGACGCTATTTTGACGAACATTATTTCCTAATGTGTCGGAAAGTATTTTTTATCGTTATCGGTACGGTCACGCTGTCTCTTAATAATTTTGCTTATATATTTGCAAGACTTGAATATAGCAGCTAAAATAAGTATAGAATAAAAATTATTCTTGATCGGGTGTGAAGTTAACAACAAAACAACGCTTCAATTAATGGATACAAGCACAGATTTTATATATACATGTGTGCATACATATGTAGGTATGTTTTAAAACTTGCTGTGGTTACATTTTAGTTAAAGAAAATTGATACTGAAGCCTAAACCAGATTCATAAGAATTTATAAATTTTTATATAATTTATTTATAAAAACAAGAAAGGAAAGCTAACTTCGGGCGGAGCCGAAGTTGATATACCCTTGCAGTTCAGTCACAGTCCGCTAGGTGGCGCCACCCATCTTATTTTATTAGATATATAGCGGATCGTTTATAGTCGGCCGATCCTTATGGCCTCGATAGCTTTAAAACTGAGAGACTAGTTTGCGTAGAAACAGACAGACGGACAGACGGACATGCTTATATCGACTCAGGAGGTGATCCTGATCAAGAATATATATACTTTATAGGGTCGGAGATGTCTCCTTCACTGCGTTGCACACTTTTGACCAAAATTATAATACCCTCTGCAAGGGTATAATAATCCAAAGAATATACACTGCGTATTAGTAGATAATCATATTAAAAAAATTTTTCAGCTCTTTGCTGTGACGAACACAAATTCAATCAAAAATGAACACAAATTAATAAATTATTTTAAATGAATATATTCATACATATTAAAAGAGTACGAAGTTTGTACATACAGACCCAAAAACATATATATGTAACTTTTTTTCAGTTTGTTTCTTTTAATTATATTTTTGTACCAAATCACGAACTTTTGGTTCTTTGCTGAAATAGTGTTAAAAGAAAAAATTAATAAATTTTTATATTGCTTATAAATAAATAATTGTTTATGAATAATTCAATTCTATTAAATGACGATTTGTTTATGACCTAATATTATGTTCTGTAGCCTTGGCTATTATTATAAATTGTCTATTACAGCTTCGTCCCGTAGGGTCTTGTGTCAACCACCACTCACAAACACTGCTGCGGCTTAAAAGTCAAGGACTTCTTTTAAACATTACTCTTGAATTTAATTCGTATTTGGATCTTAAACCCAATTTCCTCGTAGGTTTATGATCATTATACTGCTAAAATGTCCATATTAAGGGCATCTGCTGCTCAGATTATGTTGTTTCTTAATATACACTGCGTTTCACTTGAATAGCACATTTTTATATGCAATTTTAAATCTTGAAATCTTTTAAACAAAAAGAAAACTCACTGATGTTTAAGTTTCTATTTATAGTATAATCAATTTTAAGTATAAGAAAAGTAACAAAACCTAAATTAAATTAACAATTAATAAATGTTAACAAAAAAACTTAAGACTTATAAAATTCCACAATTTTGTTTCACATGAATAGCACATCTTGTTTTTAAAGTATATTTAACGAACTTAAACATTAGGAAATGTGTTTTTATTTAATAGTGAGTATTATAATATATATTTTTGTTAATTTAATAATGCGTTGAGGCCCCCTTATTCAATATAACGTCGTAGATCCTGTTGGGCAGCGAATTATATAGATTTTTAGGCCATCTGAATGGCGTCAATAAGATCTTCTTTATTTTAAAATTTTTTGCCAGACATATAAACCTTTCTGACCAGCCATCCCCAAACATTTTCAATTATATTCACATGCTGCGAGTATGGGTGGCCAATTCAGAGTGTCAACATTTTTATCTTTTAAAAAAGTTTTTGCAACACGTGCAGTATAAATTGGGGCATTGTCGTGCTAAAATGTCTAAGGCAAATTACACAGGCCAACAGCAAAAAATCTCCACGCATAATTCCACCTGCTCCATAACCTTTAAGCTCCCCTGAACCAAAGTCCAGAAAAAACATAGGTTCTATCACCTACAGTTTCCGCGGTACACCTAAGAGAAGAAATTGATCAAATTTTACCATATATTGAATTATGTAGGCCGTGTAATGGCGATGACCATTGTTTCTAGTACACATAATTTTTGAAATATATGTGTACCAACTAAAATTAAAAAATGGTATCTAGCAGTTACCATATCTTTGGAATACTCATCCAAAGTTGAAATCTCAGATTTTCTACATTAATTTTTGGTCTTTTATGATTTTTCCCCAAACATTTTTCAATGGAAGATTTTTGTTTTCTTATTGAAATCAATAGATCATACCATGTTTTAATTTTGGATTTATGGAAAAACTCGAAATAATTTTATTGAATTTATTATAGCTGGTTAAACAATATTTTCTTCAATTAAATTTGAGTTTTTAATCTCATATTTTCAAAAAGTCATGGCTATCTAAAACTGTTTCTTTGTTCAAAACGTATCTATTGCAGGTTCAGCTTGCTTAGTAAAGCTTTACAGAAATTGTAGACAGCCATGACACGGCCAACATAATTTAATAAATGGTCAAATTTGATCAATTTTTTCTCTTAGGTGTACCGCGGAAACTGTGGGTGATAGAACGTATGTTTGTTCTGGACTTTGGTTCAGGGGAGCCTAAAGGTTATGGAGCTGGTAAAATTATGCGTGGAGGAAAAAAAAAGTTGGAATTTATAGGCCTGTGTTATTTAAAAAAAAAAAAAATTTCCAATGGTGGAAATGCTTTTTCCAGGACGTTTAGGTACACTTTTGCGTTCATGTTTGAGGATAAGAATTGGAGTTCACAAGTCCTAGTAAGATATGGCTCCCCAAACCATAACTGCGCCTTCTCGACTATGTAAAAGCTCCAATTGATGCGTCTTTTTCCTCAGATCATGAAAATAATAATTGTAGCCATCTGGCCCCTCCAAATTGAACTTCTTTTCATCAGATAAATCTACGCGTTTCCACTCGTTTTACCATGACATATTGACGCGGCAAAAGGTCAACCGTGCTTCCTTTCGTTTGGGGTTAAGCGGTGGTTTTTTTTAAGTTTCAAAATAACGAAATAACAAACAGTAGTTTTGCTTGCGTCAACACCTGCTTTTTCCCTTATCTTGCTCACAGAGTCATGAGAATTTGAGGCTTCCCGCAGAATTGCACCTTTATCTGTGCCGCTAAGGACATTACTTTTGCTACCTTTATAGTTTTATTTGATCTTGATAAAATTGTACACGAATTTTCTGCTTCTTCTGGTTTTTTCCGCAATATTAGCTACAACAAGAAAGGAAAGCTAACTTCGGGCGGAGCCGAAGTTTATATACCCTTGCAGTTGAGTTGCAGTCCGCTAGGTGGCGCCACGCATCTTATATTATTAGATATATAGCGGATCGTATATAGTCGGCCGATCCTTATGAAATTTGGCATATCGAATTATTTTGCCAAAAGAGGAATCCATTGAAACTCCCATCCTTCTAACTTGAAAAACAACGAAGTTATAGCATTTCCGATCAATCAGTTATATGACAGCTATAGGATATAGTTGGCCGATCCTTATGAAATTCGACAAATCAGATTGTTTTTCCCAAATAGAATCTGTACCAAATCCCATCTTTCTAACTTAAAAAACAACAAAGTTATGCCAATTTCGATCGTTCTATGACAGCTATAGGATATAGTCGGCCGATCCTTATGAAATTTTGTACACAAGATATTTCGGTCAAATATAACATGTGTGGAAAGTCTCAACCCTCCAACTTAAAAAACACCAAAGTTATGGCATTTCCGATCAATCAGTTATATGACAGCTATAGGATATAGTCGACCGATCCCGGCCGTTCCGACTTATATACTGCCTGCAAAGGAAAGAAGGGTGTGTGCAAAGTTTCAACTCGATAGCTTTAAAACTGAGAGACTAGTTTGCGTAGAAACAGACAGACGGACCGACGGACAGACGGACATGCTTATATCGACTCAGGAGGTGATCTTGATCAAGAATATATATACTTTATAGGGTCGGAGATGTCTCCTTCACTGCGTTGCATACTTTTGACCAAAATTATAATACCCTCTGCAAGGGTATAAAAAGGTCACAATCAATATAGCTTTGTATAAGATTGTCAAATATCTCCCTTCCGCCTTTTTGTCTTTTGAATTTCGCGGCTATGTACAAAGCGCTACAGAGCTCGTATCTGGCAATACTATACATAATTTGAAAGGTCTTGACGTAACCTACAAAACGACGGTATGCATGATTAGTTTGGATATTGCGTTCAACAGTTATAGACGTGTAAACATGGAGTTCACTAACGCCGAAATTCGCGCTATTTTAAAGTTTTCCTTCGTTAAAGGCAAATCCGCTAGAGAAACGTTCCGTGAGATTAATGGTGTTTTGGGGGATGGTA
Source organism: Drosophila ananassae (assembly GCF_017639315.1). Taxonomy (NCBI): domain Eukaryota; kingdom Metazoa; phylum Arthropoda; class Insecta; order Diptera; family Drosophilidae; genus Drosophila; species Drosophila ananassae. The sequence goes on along the minus strand of NC_057932.1, from coordinate 7,432,785 downwards.
CTCTATCACTTCGAACCGCGGAGGAATGGTTTCGACGATTCAGAGCCGGTGAAAACGACACCATGGATAAGCCAGCCGGCGGAAGACCTGTGACGACAAATACCGATCAAATCATGGAATACATCGAGTTAGACCGGCATTTGGCATCTCGTGACATCGCCCAGGAGAAGGGAGTTAGTCACCAAACCATTTTAAACCATCTGCAGAAGGCTGGATACAAAAAAAAGCTTGATGTTTGGGTGCCGCATGATTTGACGCAAAAAAACCTTCTGGACCGAATCAACGCCTGCGATATGCTGCTGAAACGGAACGAACTCGACCCATTCTTGAAGCTGATGGTGACTGGCGACGAAAAATGGATCACATACGACAATATCAAGTGAAAACGGTCGTGGTCGAAGGCCGGTGAATCGTCCCAAACAGTGGCCAAGCCGGGATTGACGGCCAGGAAGGTTTTCCTGTGTGTTTGGTGGGATTTGAAGGGAATCATCCACTATGAGCTGCTCCCATATGGCCAGACGCTTAATTCTTCCATCTACTGCGAACAACTGGACCGCTTGAAGCAGGCGATCGACCAGAAGCGTCCAGAATTGGCCAACAGGAAGGGTGTAGTGTTCCACCAGGACAACTCCAGACCACACACTTCGTTGATGACTCGTCAGAAGCTACGGGAGCTCGGATGGGAGGTTTTATCGCTTCCACCATATAGCCCGGACATAGCGCCAAGTAATTACCACCTGTTCCTGTCCATGGCGAACGCCCTTGGTGGTGTAAAGTTGAACTCAAAGAGGCTTGTGAAAAGTGGCTGTCCGAGTTCTTCGCAAATAAGGAGGGGGGTTTCTACGAGGGAGGTATTATGAGGTTGCCGTCTAGATGGAAACAGATTATCGAACAAAAAAGCGCATATTTGAACTAAATCCGATCACTGTAACACTTTTTATAAAGCATTGAATAAAGAGCAAAAAAGCGGAAGGGAGATATTTGACAACCTTATATTTGGATCTGTTCTTTGTGACTTAGTGACGTTCCACGACCCCTAATTGCACAAAATGATTAAACTATGTTTAAAATTCATAAATTAATCAAAAAACGTTTATGATTAAATCTCCTTGGCTGCTGAAATGACATTAAATCTAACATGTGCTATTCAAGTGAAACAAAAAAGGTGCCAGTTGTAGAAGCAAGTTGAAAAGAAAATTATAGTAAATTTAAACGTCACATTTCCAGACTTCCAATTTTTGTTTAAAGAGAGTAGATAAGGATACGATTTAAAAAGAGCAACAATCATTGAATTAGATCAAGCAATTGTTGAGAGATGAATAAGTAATTATGAAAAATTGTGTGTGCTAATCAAGTAAAACGGAGTGTATCTATCTATGAACTATGTTCCCTTGTATCAAATCATATGGATACTGTTGTGAAAAAAATATGACCCAACTAAGATTGTAAGGGTACCATGCTTGTAGTGTAGATTAAGTTTTATTCGGTGTTTGTAGGTCCACATATTGTCTTGACTGTTACGCCAAATATGCTAAGTGAAGCATATATGCGTCAAATTTTCGAGAATGTATTGCATATAATTTTTTTTTGCCGAAATCGACATTTTAAAATCAAATTGTAATAAAATATATTTCCTAGATTTATTTTTCCATGTAAAAGTTTAATTTTACTCAATAGGATTTAATAAAGAACTAAGTGAAATGCTTAATGCTTTACTAAAGTCGGTGTAAATAATATCTGTTGAAAGCCATTTCGGAAGCCATCGTTAATAAAGGACGTCAACTCTATTAAGTTTGTTGTGTAGTGCTTTAAGAAACAATGCAAACTATGGTAAAATGATTAAAGTTAAAGCGCATGCACTTCAGAGAGTGTTAAATAAAATCTTCTATAAAACATTTTTTCTTATAATTCTATCTCTTAAGAATCTCTTAGATTTTAGGAATCGTGTTTATTTTCGAATTGGTGCGTTGCTAGTAAGTTGGAAATTCTACTGCACCTACTGCTTCTTTGTATAGGTTAATAGATATTCTGTTTGACTTGTATTTGTCTAGGCGTGCTTCTGCTCCCCTTAGAAGGCGATCTTTGGCAATCTTTGCGAGGTACCTTTATTACTTTTGGCACCTGGAAGCTTTTCAATGCCTTAATAGTTTTGATGGTGGTTTTAACGCCTTCTTTTGAGATTATATATCCCAGAAAAAAAACTTTTTTTTTTTGGTTTATTTTTTGTAGCCTCATAATGGATTTTTTTTTATTAAAAAGGCTGTATTTATGTTTTCGGCATGATCATATTCCAGTTTACTAAATACAAAAATGTCGTCAACGCACACATAACGCAAAATGTCGTCTAGAGCTGGCGAAACCCACATTTTAATTGTCCGATGGTTTCGGTAATGAGGTATCGATCGAATATTGTGACTTCGATCTTCCCACAATCGATAGACGGCTTTCACTTCCACAAGAGGCATCCACCACACTTAGACCGTTTTCGGTCTCTTGTGATACCATAAGCCGGATCTAATTCCCTTTATTCGCAGAAAGAACTCCAGCAGTTTCTCCACCCTGAGGCTTTAGTAAATTTTTCTATGCTGTTTGGATCTATTTCTGACATCACCGAGATGGTGGTAAAGAAACCTATCACCTACATGTAGTAGGCGGAAAGACTGCAGGGCTGAGCAGTGGCATAGAGGATGCTTAACAGTTTATTCTTCTTCTTTGACCCTACAGCTGCGTCCGTTGTCGTTGTGGGGTTAATTCATTCGCCTAGCATGTGTTCCCACTAACCAGTGCCCCGTTATGACTCCTATAGTCGTGCTGATGTGGGTCCTGTTCATTCTTAGTAATTGGGATGTGCTCTTCTTTAAGATATTGGGCCAAAGTTGGTGGGCCAATCGTAAATTGGGGACGGAATCAGCAAAGCTGGTTTTCTTTATTGTTAGCTCCCCTAAGTTGAAGTTTACCCTCCAGTTCACTATATATATAGTGAATAGATATATATAGAGATACTAGCTGATCCGGCAGACTTCGCACTGCCAGCTGTTGTTTTTTTCTTATTTTCTTAACAAAACTTCTTTTGTGACTTTTTCTTGAAACTTCTTTTGTGATAAAATTTAAAATTTTTCAAACTTAAAAATATTATCTGATACAGTAAGAACTGAAGATAGCTAAAGTAAAGTTTCGTGGAGCTGACCAAATAAATTAAAATACAGTACTAATTACAATCTGTGACTCTGAAATTTTTTCGCGATCGCGATTCACTTTTGTTTAATTTCGAAACGCGACATTAGATCCCCCAAAGCGCACGCGACGAATAATTTGATTGGATTTGAACTTTGTGGAGCGGGAAAAAATTTAAAATTGACCCTTTTTCGTTAGAAACACACCTAAATTGCTTTAAATTATAATCACATTGACTGATTATAATTTAATATGAACTGTATTGAATAGCAATAGATAAATAATAATCATTTTTAATCCCAGAAACTAAAGAGCGTAAAGGAGCTGGTGGTGGGACCATTTGTGGCAATTTTATTTTGCCTTTAGCACAACATAATCCAGTAAATTCACCAGTGTACTTAAACGCCTTACAATATTTACAAAGTGTTTTCATTTCCGCAATTGTTACTGTTTTGTCGGCACAATAATCAATTGCCGGATCATAGTGGAATGCAGCTCGTTCAAGAATCACAGAAGGACTGCGTCTGCGGATTCGCTCATTTTCATTATGTCTAGCTTGCTGTTGTTGTGTTTGATGTACACGAACTCGTTGCATTCTAAGCTTATCTCCTACATTGTCACTCACTAAAGAACGCAATTCTGACATAGCAATACGACTATTTTCTTCTGTCTGTCTCTGGTCATCAGTGCGGCAAGCACGTGAGGTAGCTCTTCGCACATTTAATTGACTACGACGACGTAAGTCTTCTCCTCGGCATCGTAAATTGTAATTAATCAAATTGAGAAAATTTCCCGCTAAATTTGAGAAGTAATAAAACTTTTTTCAATTTTTTTCACAATTTTTCAGTGAACACAATATCGGTTTGTCACAAAAAATTAACTGAGCAGAGAACAATGAGTAGCTGTCAAACAATGTATCACATACCGGCGCCTACTATTATTGTAGTCTCCATTTTGTTTAAAAAACGTTTGTATGGGAAATAGAAAAATGCTGTTTATGGATTTTCCCGGCATTCCCGGTTGATCGTAGAAGGGTGAAAATTGAGGATTGTATGTATTTTTGTATGTTGTATCATAAAAAAAGAGAAATTAAAAATTTTGTCTAAAAAATAAAAATAAAAATTTAGGGGTGGACTACCCCTAACATTTAGGGGGATGAAAAATATATGTTGGCCGATTCTCATAGACTCATAGAAGCTAGTTTTCTGCTGGGTGGGAAAAGAACTAACTCTGTTTTCTGCGCATTTAATCCCAAGTTTGTCTATTCGGCTATGATTTGTACTAGCCTTTACTTTTGTGTTATATTTGGCCGGTGTTTTCCGTACTCTGGAGTATCTGGGGGAGGGCGTTCTTATTTCTCCTACAACTTTGGTGAAGGAGACATCTCCGACCTTATAAAGTATATATATTTTTGATCAGGATCACTGCCCAAGTTGATGTAAGAATATTCGTTTGTTCGTCTGTCTGTTTTTACACGAAATAGACCCAAAGTTTTACTTTAAGAAGTTTAAGAAGCTATCTACTTTAAATCGTCCTTTTCGTTTTCACGCAGTATATAAGTAAGTCGGAACTGCCGGGATCGGTAGACATTACTACAGCCTTATAACTGATTGATCGAGAATTTCATAACTTTTTTAATTCAGAAGGATGGGACTTGCTATGAATTTCATTTTGGGCTAACAAAGAGGATCTACCAATTTTCATAAGGTGAATTATTTGAGTTGGCATAACCTTATTTTTTAAGCTAGAAGATTGAGACCTAATAGAGATTTTATTTGGGAAACATAATCCCATCCGCGAAATTTCGTAAGAATCAACCTACATAAAACAGTAATGACACAACCTTGATATTTTTAAAAATGCTTGGAATTTTTTCCAATTTTCCAAGCATAGATAGTTGAGATCCTAACCTGTCGAACGCTTTCCTCAAGTCTAACGAGATAATCGATGTCTAGTTTTTTCTTGAAAGGGGCGTAGTTATGTGATAATGTAGCATAGCTAGAGAATCAGAAAATAATTTTCCCTTTCTAAATCCATATCCATTCCAAACATTTGTCGGAAGCTTGCCATTTGTTCAGTGGAGCCTGAAGGATACGGGTCAGTTGAAATTTTGCGTTGAGAAAAAGAAATTGTTATTGTCGGCCTGTTATTAGTAGGGGAGGTTGTAATATTTCTTTGGTTTTAAATTGTGAAGTTCTTGTTGGGTGGTATATATGATGACATGTATTGTTACTGCTATTGTGTCAAAATAAAAGGTTAATTTTTTTGTTATTGTGTTGTGGATGAGGAATGTAACTCCCCCAAATCTATTTGGGGCAATGTTTTATTTTAAGTTTATAAGTATATTTTGCATATGTAAATGTCTTCTTGTATGGAAATTATCTTAGGGTTTCTTTTTATAAGAGCTTAAAACTATGAATCTGATTAAATGTGCAATTGTTTTTCTGAGTCGATATAAGCATATCCGTCTGTCCGTCTGTCTGTTTCTACGCAAACAAGTCTCTCAGTTTTAAAGCTATCGGGACTTTCTATGCTTTCTAATTTGGGCATATTTATTCGATATGCCAAATTCCATAAGGATCGGACGTCTATATAGCTACCATATAACTGATTGCTCGGAAATGCCATAACTTGGTTGTTTTTCATGTTAGAAGCATTGGAGTTTCAATGGATTCCTCTTTGGGCAATATAATTCAATATGCCAAATTTCATAAGGATCGACCGACCATATACAATCTGCTATATATCTAATAATATAAGATGCGTGGCGCCACCTAGCGGATTGCGACTCAACTGCAAGGGTATATAAACTTCGGCTCCGCCCGAAGTTAGCTTTTCTTTCTTGTTTTTGTGTATAAAACCTTTATAGTTATTTCGTAGAGATTTCATGTATTTGTTAAAATAAATATATTAATTAAAATATTCTCATGATTTTCTTTTAGAGTGCTTCGAAGCTTGAGATCTATTTATACATAGCGACTGATAAAGGTGAAAAATTTGATTCCATATTGTTACTAAATAAAGTAAAAAAATTAATGCAATGGAAAATACTGGTCGGCGACGAAACGTAGCAAGGGTTAATGCAGAAGATAATGCATTAGATCAAATAACAAAAGAGGTAAGAAACTTTAAGCAATAATTCTAGCTAAACATGTTTATTCTATTTTTGGTCCTATTTACTTGAATGAACTATTAAAATATTTACTCTTTACTGAGCTTACTCTTTTCTGAGGGTCCACTGTGCTTTCCAAAAAAAAGTTCTGCTGCAACAGGGTGTATAGTATCACGACTTAATATTATTTATGTGTATTTATATGCCATTATTGTTGAGATGTACAATGTTGAGATGTACAAATAAAATAAAACTGCTCAAATAGCATAGCATGGCGGCATCGGTTCGGATGAATACGTGAAATCAATTTTCTTTTTCGTTTAAACAAAATATTTCTCTTTTGTTTCTGAGATTAGAGTCGGACTTATTATACCCTTGCAGAGGGTATTATAATTTTGGTCAAAAGTGTGCAACGCAGTGAAGGAGACATCACCGACCCTATAAAGTATATATATTCTTGATCAGGATCACCTCCTGAGTCGATATGAGCATGTCCGTCTGTCCGTCTGTCTGTCTGTCGGTTTCTACGCAAACTAGTCTCTCAGTTTTGGAGCTATCGAGTTGAAACTTTGCACACACCCTTCTTTCCTTTGCAGGCAGTATATAAGTCGGAACGGCCGGGATCGGTCGACTATATCCTATAGCTGCCATATAACTGATTGATCGGAAATGCCATAACTTTGGTGTTTTTTAAGTTAGAGGGTTGGGACTTTCCACACATGTTATATTTGACCAAAATATCTTGTGTACAAAATTTCATAAGGATCGGCCGACTATATCCTATAGCTGTCATAGAACGATCGAAATTGGCATAACTTTGTTGTTTTTTAAGTTAGAAAGATGGGATTTGGTACAGATTCTATTTTGGGAAAAATTATTCAATATGCCAAATTTCATAAGAATTGGCCGACTATATACGATCCGCTACATATCTAATAATATAAGATGCGTGGCGCCACCTAGCGGACTGCGACTGCTTTCCTTTCTTGTTTTTCACAGAAGTTTGCAAAAATCTCAAACCAGGGAAAATTGAACTTTCTCGCTGGCTTACCAAGACCGCTCGATTATTACGATTATATGTGACAATGAAAAAACCACCTAACAATTTAAAAATTCTGGTTGTATTTATAAGGTTTATCAATTTTTTAAGGTTTATGTGCCAATGGGTTCAATTTCTTCCAAATTTACGCACTGCTGTCAATCTTGTAATTAGGGGGCAGGATGGTTTCCGAAGCAGAAAAAAACAGATTTTTGCTATTTTTTTTTTTCATTATTGATTGAATATAACTATTCAATTTTTTACATAATAAATACATAATAATAATAAATTTGGAGAGGAATTTATCTAGGATTTTTTTTTATTAAGAAATAATTATAATTTATCCCGTGACGGGCAGTCGGCCGGAGCACAATGGTTTAACAGTGGTTGTACTGAAGTGCGGAAAAAAATCTGGCCTCCCAGTGTTATCTATAACAGCATTTTTCTATTTCCCATATATACAAACTTTTTCTAAATAAAATGGAGAGTCAATTTGTAATTTATTACCTAATCCGTTATTACCGTGATCTAATATCCGTCTGTCTATCCTGTCCGTCTGTCTGTCTGTCTGTTTCTACGCAAACTAGTCTCTCAGTTTTAAAGCTATCGAGTTGAAACTTTGCACACACCCTTCTTTCTGTTGCAGGCGTACATAAGTCGGAACGGCCGGGATCGGTCGACTATATCCTATAGCTGCCATATAACTGATTGATCGGAAATGTCATAACTTCGTTGTTTTTCAAGTTAGAAGGATAGGACTTTCTATGGATTCTAATTTGTTCAAAATAATTCGATATGCCAAAAATTTATAAGAATCGGCCGACTATATACGCGTGGCGTCACCTAGCGGACTGCGACTCAACTGCAAGGGTATAAAAACTACGGCTCCACCCGAGGTTAGCTTTCTTGTTTTCTTGTTTTTAAATAAATGCGATCGTTCATCCGCAAGTATTTATTGTGTAAAAGATATGTAAAAAATTGTATTTAGATCCGAGCATTGCTTTTTGAGTTACGTTACGCACCGTTTTGAAAAAGTTGCTTTGAGGAAAACACGCCTAAAGTTTTAAAATAAATTGAAAGTATATGGATAGAAAGTAACTAGAAAATCGGTATCTCAGCGAGCTTTAGTCCGATCGACATGTAACTTTCACAAGATATTCCTGATGTTCTGTTATATAAAAAATGTTTGATAAAAAAAATTTTTGAAATCTCAAACCATCCTGCCACTATAAAAATAATTCATATTTTGCACATTCGGAAAATATCTTTCTATTGATGTTGTTTTTTAATAGAAAAGAGGTGCGCGACACTGCTATCAAGAAAATTTTTCGATATCGAGACAATGTTGAATATCCATCGGAACTTAGAGAATATAAAAAACGAGATATAAACTTCCATTGCGTCGATTACACGTATATGATCGATTTAAATCATATAAATAACGTATTTGAACCACCATTCACACGAATCATTGAAAGAATATTTAAATGAAGATAATTCACATAATTCCGTATCTGATCCGTATATTCCATTACATATACAAGGAACGGAAGAAGCGATCAACTGCTAGCTAGCGTTTCCAAACGAGTAATACCGGAAAATGTAGAGGCTGTTTTGGAGGCGACATTAGAGAGACGTGCGAAATTGCCCAAGGTTGAAACCAAAAAAGACTTCAAAGAATAACTTTTTAATTTCTTTCCTGTGTTCTGATCAAATAAATTGTTAATTAGAAAATAAAGATCCAAAAACAAAAACATTTTTCCAAGAAACTTCATGTTTTCGAAAATAGCCACAACTTAAAACGAGGTACATCAGAATTAATTTTAGAGATATGGTTTCTTGAGCAAAGTTTCTTATTTTGATTCCTAGAATCCAAAATTCATATGTACCTAAGCGATTTTAGAATCGACCCACCCTAATATACACTATTGGCCAAAATAATAAGTACACGCCCATATGGTTTCTTCTACGTCTTGTAAATCTTTTTTTAGTAACGAACCAATTCTAATTTCTTTTAGTTTTCTGGCATAATTTTGATTATAAAAATAGTTACCAAAAGAATATTTCACGAAATTTATAGAACTTATTGTCGATTAAACCTAAAAAACATAAAAAAGGGTTGGTCAAAAAAATAAGTACAGCAATTCTACAAAGCCTCTAACTTAAAAATAAAAAACATTTTCGCAATCTTTTTTGTTTTGTAGTAATCTTATGCTAATACCTAGTATATCTCCTCTTAATTTCTATAACTTTTGTTTTCCGTTTCGGCATGCTGGGCATTTAATTTACGGCACGTCTCCAAAGGACTCTCGTACCTTGTCTTCTCTTCGAATTGTCGCATTCTTCTTTATTTTGAAATGTGTTTGTGCCAATCCGACGTTTAGGCTCTCCCCATAGGTTTTCTATTGGATTTAAGTCTGTAGTTTGACTTGGCCACTTCATAATGTCCACCTTGTTTTCGGTGATCCAAGCCTTCACCAGCTTTGATCTATGTTTTGGATCATTGTCCTGTAGAAAGACCCATCTCAAGGGCATGTCTTCCTCAGCATATGGCAGCATTATGTCAGACAATATTTTTATACCCAAATCGGGTCATAGTATCGGTAATCCGATGAATTGGGCCAACTCCATGCCAAGAAAAACAGCCCCAAATCATAATGTTTCCGCTTCCGTGTTTAACGGTCTATTTCGTGTACCGGGTGTTGAATTCTTTGCCTTTAGGTCGTCGTACATTCTTTCTGGAGTCGTAACCAAATAGATTTATTTTTGTTTCGTCGCTCCATAGGACATTATTCCACTTTTTGGAACCCTCTGGTCCAGATCATGCTAAATGATTTTGGGCAAACTGTTTGCTCATCTTTAAATTATTCCCGCAAAGGAGAGGAACTTTTCTGGCTATGCGTTCTTGTAACCCAGCATTAGTTAGTCTACGACGAACAGATCTAGACGATATTTCATGGTCAATATGAGCAGAAATGGACTTGGCATGAAGGGATCCTTTTTTGAGAGATTTAGGATTCGGGTGTCCGTCGTTTGACAGGATTTCTTCTTCCGACCTTGAGTTTCGATTTCAACCTTGAATTTTAGGGCATTCTGGACAAAACAAATTGACTGCCCAAGTCTTTTATCGATTTCCCGAAGACTTTATCCTTCCTTTTGCAGAATTAAATCAATTTTTCTTTTTAAATCTAGTACAGTGTTTCTAGCTTTAATCCTTTAAAATTTATCAAATACACAGGTGTACTTATTATTTTGGCCAGACCAAAATCGCCAACCCAGCAGAAAATTAAGCTTAGTATTGAATACACGAGGTTCCCATATTTCATTCTTGTTTTAGAAATTGTGTAACATTGTAACTTATCAATATAAAAATCGAGTTATATCGAAAAAAATAAACCCTATATCTGTGTACTTATTATTTTGGCCAGTAGTGTACATATTCTGGTACCTGGATATTATACCTTGAAAGTAGGCATGGAATTGCTCTGTATAATATGTATAGCACAAAATGATGTAATTTCGAAACAGTTGTTATATATCTCAATGTTACCCAAGAGGGGCTTTTAATCATTTTCAATCCCAAAAACTAAAGAGCGTAAAGGATCCGGTGGTGGAACCAGTTGTGGCAATTTTACTGGCAATTGCAGTCGTTGTTTTTGTTGTGCACGAACTCGTTGCATTCTAAGCCTATCTACTTTTATCTGGTCATCATTGCGGTTAGCACGTAAGGTAGATCTTGCACATTTAATTAACTGCGACGACCTAAGTCAGGTCATCTTCTTCTCGGCATCATAACGTAAATAATGAAAGTGCGAGAATTTAGCGCTCACTTGACGGTATAGCAGTGGTTTACTGTCTAAAATGATTTTAGAAATTTATCTATCAGTAAAACAGTAAACTGTCTAAAATGATTTTAGAAATTTGGGAGGAACAACGTTTGTATGGGAAATAGAAAAGGAATGTTTTTAGGGTTTTTTCGACAAGTATTCGATTTTTTGTCACCTTTTAAACCATGAAACGAACATTTCAAGAATAAGATAAAATAAATCCGTTCAGCAGTTCTCGAGCTTTAGCGGGACTAACGAACAGCACTTCATTTTTATATACACACCTGGCCAAAATAATAAGTACACGCTCATAAGATTTCTTCTATGTCACGTAAATCTTTTTTGATAACCGTAACGAACCAATTCTAATTTCTTTTAGTTTTCTGGCATAATGTTGATTATAAAAATACTTAACATAAGAATAATTCACGAAATTTGTAGAATTTATGGTCGATTAAACCTAAAAAACATAAAAAAGGGTTGGTCAAAAAAATAAGTACAGCAATTCTTCAAAGCCTCTAACTTAAATATAAAAAACATTTTCTCAATTTTTTTCTTTTTATAGTAATCTTATGCTAATACCCAGTATATCCCCCCATATTTTGTATAACTTTTGTTATCCGTTTCGGCATGCTGGGCATTTAATTTACGGCACGTCTCCAAACAACTCTCGTACCTTGTCTTTGCTGCAATTCTTCTATGTTTTGAAATGTGTTTGTGCCAATCCGACGATTAAGCTCTCCCCATAGGTTATCTATTGGGTTTAAGTCTGCAGTTTGACTTGGCCACTTCATAATGTCCACCTTGTTTTCGGTGAACTAAGCTTTGACCAGCTTTGATGTGTGTTTTGGGTCGTTGTCCTGTAGAAAGACCCATCTCAAGGGACAATATAACAGACAAGGGACAGACAATATAATTTTATATCCAAATTGGGTCATAGTATCGGTAATCCGTAAATCGGGACGACTCCATGCCAAGAAAAACAGTCCCAAATCATAATGTTTCCGCTTCCGTGTTTAACGGTCTATTTCGAGTACCGGGCGTCGAATTCTATGGGTCGACGAAACAAGTCGTACATTCTTTCTGGAGTCGTTACCAAATAGATTTATTTTTGTTTCGTCGCTCCATAGGACATTATTCCACTTTTTGGAACCCTCTGTTCCAGATCATGCCAAATGATTTTGGGCTAACTGTTTCCTCATCTTTAATTTATTCCCTCGAAGGAGAGTAACTTTTCTGGCTATGTGTCCTTGTAAGCCAGCATTAGTAAGTCTTCGACGAACTGATCTAGACGATATTTCATGGTCAATATGAGCAGCAATGGATGAGCAGTAAAAACTTAGGATTCGGGTGTCGGTCGTTTGACAGGATTTCTTTTTCCGACCTCGAGTTTCGAATTGAATGTTGAATTTTAGGGCATTCTGGACCAAACATAATGACTGCCCAAGTCATTTAGCGATTTCCCGAAGATTTTATCCTTCCTTTTGCAGAATTAAAGCAATTTTTCTTTTTTCTGTTGTACAACTCTTTTTTTTGCCCAACTATAGAATTTTTTTCCTGGGATATACTTAAATATGCTAGGAAATAATAAAAGCCAACATATCTTAACTCGAATCTAGCTTTAATCCTTTAAAATTTATCAAATACACAGGTGTACTTATTATTTTGACCAGACCAAAATCGCCTACCCAGCAGAAAATTGAGCTTAGTATTGAATCCACGAGGTTCCCATATTTCATTCTTGTTTTAGAAATTGTGTAACATTGTAACTTATCAATATAAAAAAAATGGCGGGTGTGCATTGCATAAAAATCGAGTTATATCGAAACAAATAAACACTATATCTGTGTACTTATTATTTTGGCCAGGTGTGTATATGTAGATTTTATTTGAAAAATAAATAAAAGTCGATTCTACCGATCCTGGTCGTCCCGACATACTATAACACAACGTGCAAACGAACGACGGTTTCACACGTAAATAGTTTAAGGGGTTAGGTGGGTTTGGTGGCTTAAGGGGGTATGCGCAGTTGGAGCGCCAAAAATAAACATTTTTCCCGAATTTTTTTCTCGTAAACTATTGAATTTTTTTGAAATATCTCTTTATTATGTGAAAGTACATTATTTTAACTTAAATTTGAAAAAAAACGTAGAAAATATTGAGCAGTTTCAAAGTTATGCCCCGTCGAAGTGAGGTCCGTCTGAAAAACACGGGTCGCAGTGACCAAGACTGTGGAAATCTGGATCGTCTTAACTCAAAAAATGAAACGGATTTACATTTATTGAAAGTTTATCTAGTACTTAATCAATGGATTTAAAAAAAAACAAAAATATTCGACAAAATGGCGACCTATCAAGGTTGAACAATCGTTTTTCGTTAAAAAAAACGGTAGTTTTTCAGCTGTAAAAAAAAAAGTTTTGCATAAAAAAATCAATCCTTCGATTAAGTACTACATTTTTATGTATTAAAAAAGCCGGTATGTGATACATTGTTTGACAGCTACTCAATGTTCTCTGCTCAGTTAATTTTATGTGACAAACCGATATTGTGTTCACTGAAAAATTGTAAAAAAAATAGAAAAAAATTTTTATTTGAAATTTTATTACTTCTCAAATTTTGCGGGAAATTTTCTCAATTTGATTAATTACAATTTACGATGCCGAGGAGAAGACTTACGTCGTCGTAGTCAATTAAATGTGCGAAGAGCTACCTCACGTGCTCTGATGACCAGAGACAGACAGAAGAAAATAGTCGTATTGCTATATCAGAATTGCGTTCTTTAGTGAGTGACAATGTAGGAGATAAGCTTAGAATGCAACGAGTTCGTGTACATCAAACACAACAACAGCAAGCTAGACATAATGAAAATGAGCGAATCCGCAGACGCAGTGCTTCTGTGATTCTTGAACGAGCTGCATTCCACTATGATCCGGCAATTGATTATTGTGCCGACAAAACAGTAACAATTGCGGAAATGAAAACACTTTGTAAATATTGTAAGGCGTTAAGGGGGGGTTAGGGTTTTAAAATTTTTTTTTTTCGATTTTTTTTTTTTTTATTTTCTTATTAAAGAACCTTTCAAGAATACTGTGTCCAAATTTTAGATGGATAGGTGCATTATTAACAAAGATACAGCGATTTTAGCAACTCCACCTCCGAGCCAGGCCAACGGTCAGAAAAACTAAAAAGCGTTTTTCCCAAAACTCACTTTTTCAAAGTCGGTGCCCATCATAACTTCAAAACTACTGAATCGATCGTTTTGAAATTTTTACCACTTCTTGCCAACATAATTGACCAGGTATCCCTGGAGAGTTTTTTCCAAATTTGTTAAAATTTCTATTTTTTAAATAACAAATTAGCCGAATTTTTCCTCAAAAATCACGTTTTTCACTTCAAAGTGTTCCCAAAAATTTAAAAATCGGAACTTCTAAAAACCCTCCCAGGGATACCTGGGAAAAATGTCTATCTAACGAAAGAACTTTGATTTTTTGATTTCGGATAATCTACAACCGATATATGAGGGGCACCGCAATGCAACTTTTTTTCGAGGAGCCTTCTAATAATGGTCGCCATTGCCGTAGTTCTTATTATTTTTTTCTGAAAATTTTACAAAACATTCTTCAAATGTTTTACTTCAATCTAAAAATAGCTTAAATAAATAGATGTTTACCAGATCCTTAAAAAAAAAACATGAAAATGTGTCTTTTTTTGCTCGCTCAGACCCAAACCCCCCCTTAAAGTACACTGGTGAATTTACTGGATTATGTTGTGCTAAAGGCAAAATAAAATTGCCACAAATGGTCCCACCACCAGCTCCTTTACGCTCTTTAGTTTCTGGGATTAAAAATGATTATTATTTATCTATTGCTATTCAATACAGTTCATATTAAATTATAATCAGTCAATGTGATTATAATTTAAAGCAATTTAGGTGTGTTTCTAACGAAAAAGGGTAAATTTTAAATTTTTTCCCGCTCCACAAAGTTCAAATCCAATCAAATTATTCGTCGCGTGCGCTTTGGGGGATCTAATGTCGCGTTTCGAAATTAAACAAAAGTGAATCGCGATCGCGAAAAAATTTCAGAGTCACAAATTGTAATTAGTACTGTATTTTAATTTATTTGGTCAGCTCCACGAAACTTTACTTTAGCTATCTTCAGTTCTTACTGTATCAGATAATATTTTTAAGTTTGAAAAATTTTAAATTTTATCACAAAAGAAGTTTCAAGAAAAAGTCACAAAAGAAGTTTTGTTAAGAAAAGAAGAAAAAAACAACAGCTGGCAGTGCGAAGTCTGCCGGGTCAGCTAGTTAATATATAATATTAATATATATATTAAGAAAATGCAAAAAAAAATCGAGTTTTTGAAAGTTACAAGTGCGCATGCCCCCTTAAAAAAATTGATTTTTTAAAAGTTTTTTTTATAAAATTCTACAAAATCTTGAGTATATTCTCCCAAATTTTCAAGTCGATTCGAATAAACGTTTCAGAGATACAGTCCTGAAAAGGTGGACGCTCGAGGTCAGGTATAGGCAGAGCGCAAACTTTAAGCGGGGTTTTCTCAAAACTGTGTTTTCGAAGTCGGTTGTCAAGATTTCTCGGAAACTACTCAACCGATCTTGATAAAATTTTGCACAGGCCTACGAGATATGATTATCTAGTCCTTGAACGAAGGATTTTTTTTCGTTGATAAAAACTATTTAAAAAAAAAATGTTCAAAAATTTTCACCAAAATTTTAATTTATTTGCAAAAAGGTGTCCCAAAAATCCCAAATTTTCACTTTTTTTTTCCCTTCGTTCAGTTTCTAGTTTTAGGTCTTTACTAAAGGAAAATATTTAGTTTTATCATTTTAGATGATTCTGTCAGGAATTGTGCTGTCAACTCGAAAGCACCTTTTTTCCAAAGGGTTATGGGAAAAGACGTCTCAATGGCTGACTGTTTAATATTTCTTTCTGAAAATTTCAGAAATTCTTCTTCAAATATATTTAAGAAACTTAAAAGTAAATAACATTTTTCATTCATTATATAAAAAAAAATTGTTTGAAAATAGTTAATTTTTTGGCCGCGCAATCCCACCCCTTAACCCACCCCCTAACCCCTTAAAGTCGATAGATAGCCTGGAGATAGTCAAAAACTGAGAGGTTAGTTCGCTTACAGACAGATATAGTAACCGTGGCACTGTGTAAAATTTGGTTAATCTAAGCAGAAAAATTCAATAAAAATCGTATTACGTCAGATATCAACATGAAATTTGTAGTGAACATTCCAGTTACCAAGAGCGACTCAGTGAGGCCATGATGAAGGCAGAGGTGCGGGATGAGAAGTAGGTCCTGAGGTCCTGATACGGATGGCTGGCCTCTGCTACGAATGCTTGCTACGAGTCCCTGTGGCGAATGCAGCACACTGAGGATATTCTAATAAGGGAATCCTGCTGGTGGTCCTCCTTACGAGAGCAGCAAGCTAAGAATGTAATGAATTTGCTTTCTGAATCATGCATTGGCCCGTAGGTCATAGCAATGGCTCATAGGGCTTGGCCGTAGGTGCCAACAAAAAGAATAACATCATTATTATGAATAAAATTGAATATAAGACTGACTTATCAAGTTCAAATTTTCTTTATATAGATGTAAACGTTTTCACTGCCATATTAAAATTATACAAATTAATTTAATGTAGGCCGAGGCCCGTCTTGCAGCGCGCCGGCAGGCACGTGCTGAAGCCCGTGAAATACGCATGAGAGAACTGGAGCGTCAACAAAAGGAACAGGAACTCAATGCTGACCGGGTGTTTGATTTACAAAACATAAGCGGAGGAAATATTGTCATAGATACCCATTCGAATAATTCTCCACGGCTTATATACGGTGGTTTACTTAATGCCACCCGTACTTCAGCATCTCGTCGTAGTAGTGAGGACTCTTTGGAAGAGGACGGTAGAAGTTTTCGCGACTTCAAAAACGAGCTTAAAGTAAGAAGTATTTTTATACCCTTGCAGAAGTTTTTAAAATTTTGGTTGAAAGTGTGAAACGCAGTGAAGAAGAAATCTCCGAACCTATAAAGTATATATATTCTTGATCAGGATCACCTCCTGAGTCGATATGAGCATGTCCGTCTGTCTATCTATCTGTCTTTTTCTACGCAAAATAATCTCTCTGTTTTAAAGCTATCTAGTTGCAACTTTGCACACATCCTTCTTTTTTTTTGCAGACAGTATAGAAGTCTGAACGGCTGGGATCGGTCAACTGTATCCTATGCTGCCATATAACTAATTGATCGCAAATGCCATAACTTTGGTGTTTTTAAAATTTGTATTTGGTCAAAAGATCTTATCTACAAAGTTTTATAAGGATCGGCCGAAAATATCCTACAGTTATCATAGAACGATCGGAATTGGCATATCTTTGGTATTTTTTAAGCTAGAATGATGGGACTTTCTATGGATTCAATTTTGGGCAATCTAATCCGATCTGCCAAATATAATAAGGATCGGCCGAACGATAACGAACGATCGGAAATGGCACAACCTTGCTATTTTTAAGGATGCTTGGGTCTGTATTATAAATTTTTATTAGAAAATGGATTTGATAGTGAAATACGATCTGATATATATAAAATTATATAATCTGCTTCATAACTGCAAGGGTATATCACCTTCGGCTCCGTCCGAAGTTAAACTTTCCTTTCTTGTTTTGGGTTATTCCATCTTCTAATAATTTTAAATTTTAGGACGTTGAAGAGCGCTTTAGGAAAGCCATGATAACAAATGCGCAGTTAGAAAATGACCGTGCATCGCAAGTCTTTGAAGTTAAACTGCTAAAGGACAAATGTGAAATAATACAAGAGTCTTATGTTCAATTGCAACGCGAATTCAAGGAAAAATTACGCGACTGTAATTTGATTAAACGAAACCTGGACCGCACAACTCTAGAGTTAAACTTGGTCCAAGGGCAGTTAAATGAACGTGACCATTTAATATCAGAACATGGTCTTATAATTGTAGCAATTGAAAATTCGGATGGCAGTGACGCTAAACGAGCTCTTGTTAGTGTTGAAAACGCAAATGTTTTAGCGTCGGTTCAAGGTTCTTTAGGTAATATTTTTCTCTTTTATTATGTGGTTTTATGTAAATGTTGTATCTGTTTCAGATGATAGACTTAAAAAATTTAGTGATGAAAAACAGAAACTACTGTCTGAGGTGCATCTGCTTCACAAACAACTTGATGAACATAAAAGTGGCGTTATGGTTAGAAGTAGCTTTACACATGGTGCTGAAGAAGATTATGAGACCCAAAGTACGTTCGTATAATATACTCAAATTGACAGAAATATACTTAGTCGGAGTTAAAAATATATAACTATGATTATAAATCAGTAATGGTCAAACAAGATTGGTTGAAAATATTTTATGTATTAACACTAAGTTTCTTAAAGTTTCTTAAAGTTTCTTAAAGAAGAATTATTTTTTTTTTTGCATTATCTTTCATGTATTTAACAATATACTAAACAATTATATCACCACGAAGCAACAGAAATATTTTCCGCTCGATAATTAATTAATTATATTCAGCTCCGAAACAGCCTATTCCGCCTAAAGTGGAAAATATTTGTGGGAACATTTTTATACCCCTGCAGAGGGTATTATAATTTTGGTCAAAAGAGTGCAACGCAGTGAAGGAGACATCTCCGACCCTATAAAGTATATATATTCTTGATCAGGATCACCTCCTGAGTCGATATGAGCATGTCCGTCTGTCTGTCTGTCCGTCTGTCTGTCGGTTTCTACGCAAACTAGTCTCTCAGTTTTGGAGCTATCGAGTTGAAACATCCTTTTTTTCCTTGAAGGAAGTATATAAGTCGGAACGGGACCGGGATCGGTCGACTATATCCCATAGCTGCCATATAACTGATTGATCGGAAATGCCATAACATTGGTGTTTTTTAAGTTAGAAGGATGGGACTTTCTATGGATTCTAATTTGGGCACACGTATACGATCTTCCAAATTTCATAAGATCGGCCGTCTATATCCTATAGCTGCCATATAACTGATTGCTCGGAAATGCCATAACTTCGTTGTTTTTCAAGTTAGAAGGATGGGAGTTTCAATGGATTCCTCTTTGGGCAAAATAATTCGATATACGATCCGCTATATATCTAATAATATAAGATGCGTGGCGCCACCAAGCGGACTGCGACTCAACTGCTAGGGTATATAAACTTCGGCTCCGACCAAAGTTAGCTTTCCTTTCTTGTATTTTTTTGTTTTACCTTCTTCACAAATTTTTAGTTCTGAAAACGTCCGATGTAGGTAGGTCGGCAGATCGACAGAATTATGTCCACTCGCGCCTTTTCATCTTGCTGCATTCAATATGATTTCTTGTTGTTTTCCTTCGTCATTTCTCCTTGATTCATACGTAGCGTTCAACACAGATCGTTCTTCACTTATACGGCTCGCATTTAAAGAAAAATTGTGCTTACGTAAGCTTTCACTCTGATACGCGAGTCACAAGTTGCTTTTTTTTTCAGATCAATCTTTCCATTGCAACAAAATTTTATCATTTTCTGGTAAATTACACTTATAAGATGCACATGTATAAAAGAAAATTTGAGGAATTTAGAGATTCTATGAATTGTTACCAAACATGATTTGAATTGAATTTAGGTCTAGATTAGTCTAGTCTATTTAATCTAAAAAACTAAGAGAGAAAATACAGCCGCTCATACAGAATAAAAACATAAACCTAATTTAAAATTTTTCACTTGATTGTGGCTCGAATTTACGACATGTTGCTGAACGCATGCTGAAAAAACTTACTGTAAACTTTACAGGTTTTAAAGGCTACTTTTTTTTTTTTTGCCTTTTTTATCCCCTTGCAGAGGGTATTATAATTTTGGTCAAAAGTGTGCAACGCAGTGAAGGAGACATCTCCGACCCTATTAAGTATATATATTCTTGATCAGGATCACCTCCTGAGTCGATATGAGCATGTCCGTCTGTCTGTTTCTACGCAAACTAGTCTCTCAGTTTTAAAGCTATCGAGTTGAAACTTTGCACACACCCTTCTTTCCTTTGAAGGCAGTATATAAGTCGCAACGGCCGGAATCGGCCGACTATATCCTATAGCTGTCATAGAACGATCGAAATTGGATTTGGTGTTTTTTAAGTTAGAAAGATGGCATTTGGTACAGATTCTATCTTGGGAAAATCAATCTGATTTGTCGAATTTCATAAGGATCGGCCGACTATATCCCATAGCTGCCATATAACTGATTGATCGGAAATGCCATAACTTGGTTGTTTTTCAAGTTAGAAGGATGGGAGTTTCAATGGATTCCTCTTTGGGCAAAATAATTCGATATGCCAAATTTCATAAGGATCGGCCAATTATATACGATCCGCTATATATCTAATAATATAAGATGCGTGGCGCCACCTAGCTGACTGCGACTCAACTGCAAGGGTATATAAACTTCGGCTCCGCCTCCTTTGGTGTCGCCGTTGATCCGCTCCCGTTGTTGTCGCTGCTCCCGTTGTTGACGTCGCCGTTGATCCACTGCCGTTGATCGTCGTTATCCTTGGCTTACGGGGTCTGACCTTTCTCTGTGGCTGGCACCCAATCCGTGTCCAGGATACGCTTTCTTGGTGCCTGGCGGCCGGATCAGGGCACGAAGGGCCTTCCTACCCCACAGAACACGCCCCCCGTTGCGTTCGCCCCCAAACACCTGCGTGCCTACGCTCCGTAGGTTCTACGGCTGACCGAAGATTTGGCTTCGCGTCTTCTTTAACTCCTGGTGATACGCTGTGCGTACGCCCCAGAGCCTGGATCAGGAGTCTCTTGACTTGACCGGGGTGTCCCTGTTTGATTTTACTGTTGGGCTTGAGTTCACGAGCTGGCTACCCCTCGCTTTACAGGATCACACCTGGACGTAACAGTCAGGAATCGACAATAAACTAACTCGACTCGATTTACCCTTGGGCTTCAGTTTCACCGCGGATCCATGATCCTTTTTCCACTTGCTCCTTGACTTCCTTGTGCACTCGCTCAAAATCCCGCACTTCAGACTGTTGGACTTACCCACAGGGGGTCTTTCACCTCTTCTAGCTTCCCTAGAAGACTCGGTCCCGATTCGCTCCAGTGGTCCTCCTCATATAGCGCCTGAGGCGCCGTTAATCCTTGCAAATCTCGCTTTCTGCCGTAAATCCTTCGTTTCTCTGTTCTCGCCGTTAATCCTTTCTCCAATTCACGTCGCATTTCTATTGGCGGGATTTCTTTGTAAAAAAAATTGAATAATTATATTCACTCAATAATGGAAAAACTAATCTCAAAAATCTGTTTATTTTCTGCTTCGGAAACCATCCTGCCCCCTCAACACAGCTGCGCTTCCGTGGACGGCTTCGTTCCCCGCCGTCCCGCTCTCTCCTATGACATAAAAAAAATGACAAAAAATTAATTTTTCCACTATATCTCCTCAATGATTATAAAAGCTAAGGGTTTGGTTGGCTTTATTAAATGATGGTCAAAGTTATTTTCCCCTATTTCTATCTAACCTACCCTCTATCTAACTAAAAGCTCGACCCCTTTTGCGTAACATAACTGGCGGACGGGTCATGCTTCTGGAGTCCCAAATATTGTACAAGAGAATTTGTTACTATTTTCTCTTAGAGGACTTAACTGGGATGCAAATCTTGACCTTCCATCTTATCATAGCAAACAAATAGTAGAACAATGTATGCTGTCATTTTCCTACATAATCTTATTAATGGTGGTGTAGATAGGCAGCATCTACTAATACGATTTTAACGTTCCTAATAGAAGAACTTACGGTGTTATGCACAACAATTTTTCCTGGTTGTGTTTGATTTTGTATTTTTATAATTGTTATTTTTATAATTATATGTTTATTGCCATTGTGTTGTCATTAATGATTAACAATAGCACGTAAATGAGCGCCGCAATACATGTTGCTCTCATATATGTACTTCTCTTAGGATAAATTTTGTAATTGTGGCAACAGAGTGGCAGAATGTGTTTACTGTCTTCAGGTGTATGCTTCTCCTACGAATGCGTCCATTGGAGATTTCTAAGGTGGTTGAAATATGTAATTGTCGGTATCTTTGTCCAATTCTCCCTGGATAGAATGCTTAAAAAAAAAAAGAATTTGTGTGCTCCAGTCAGAAATTAAGAATAAGTTAGAAGCGATATAATGCGGCAGAGGCCATTGTAGTTCGAACATAAAACCCTTCGAAGTTTATGTAGTTCATAACTACGATACTGAACTAGTGGTTAAGGAACAGAGGACTCACATTTCAAGTCCTTTTATTATGAACGTTTTGAAGTAAGCCGAGAAAAAAAAATGTTTACAAAGTTATAAAACTGTTCCGGATCCTAAGCAAAACGCGTCGGCATCGACGAATATACATAACTCCTATAACATTCTGCTTTAAAAATGCAATACTACAGCCAGAACAGACGTTTTGAATATTTGTAACTTAGTGAGGCGCCTTGTTAATCAAAGCGGATAATTTGATTCAAAGGGGTATTTTTACGGCACACATGAGTCAAAAAATATTTTTAAAGTATTGTAAAATTTCCCCAAGGCTACATTTATATTAGTGCGGACCAATAAAATATATTATTTAAGTTATTAAGTATATTAAAGTCAGCCTCATGGAAGCAGCGAATTTTAATTGTCACACTTATGGTCGACGAAAGAAATTGTTTTGCTTGAAACCTCGAGCGTTAAGTAATATGGATCCTGTTGGGTTGAAGGGACAAAGCGCGGTTCCCACTGCATACGTACAGCCCACCTCCCGTCCAACTGATTTAGGGACGCAGCCGCATAACGTACGGCTCGAATCGCGAGGATAGATCCGAAAAATTTTAAGAGAAGAGTAGGAGGAAGATATCATGAGGAAGAGTGTTGCACAGATAAGGCGTTTACTATAAAAGATTGTTAGTAGTATCTTACTCTCATTCCTTCGCTCATAATCTTATTGAACTTTTTTAGTTGTTCAGTCGCTGAGAGGCGCACCATCAAGAAGGTTGCTCCGCGGTTAAATTGATCTTTATATGTATGCGTGCTCACACATTCACATACACAGTTTCATATGTGTGCGTTTGAAGCCAGCTAAAATTTTTTAATTTTTGTAACTTGTCAGGCAAATATGATTTATTTTTTAATATATCAGCTTAGATTTTATATTAGTTAGGGAATACAATTAAGTGGTAGCAGTAAAATGTTTTTCCTATATATATATCTACGAATGAATAAAAATCTATACACTAAGGTATAAACAGGGTATATTTTAGTCGGTTTCACTTACAACCCAAATTTCAATGATTTTTATTTTTCCGGAAATATATAAATTCTTAATTTCGTGAAGCATTTTACTGCCACTTAATCGAATTTCTAAATATGTAGAAAAAGTATTCTTAAATATTTAAAAAAATAATATAATAAAAAACATATATAATACAATTTCATAGTTCACCAATAATGAATACTCTAAGGCGCTAAGAAATAGAGGACGAAAGTTTTTAGTCCTTCTACCTAACGTTCCTAACGTTAAAAAATAAGCGTGTTAGTAAATGCTGGATGTCTAAATTACCATAAATAAGATTATATAGAAACATGACACCCAGCATCGTTCTACGGTTTGTTAGTGATGGTAAGTTGATTAATAAAAGTCTACTATGATAAGAGCGAAGGTGAAGGTATTGCATCCCAATTAAGTCCTCTAAGAGCGAAAGACAGGAAATTTTTTTTGTACAGATTCTATGTATTCTCGGTGTACTCCATATGGAAGACTCCAGATACACGATCCATACTTCAGAATCGGACTGACCATTTATGTATAGTACGATTTTATTATGTACGGATCATTAAACTCTTTTGACCATTTTTTAATAAAACCAAGCATACTATAGCTTTATTACCCATGGTGGATAAATGGTCGGTAAATTAATGTTTCAAATCTAATAGGACACCCAGATCTTTAACCTGAGTTGATCGTTCTAAGGCGTTTCCATAGAGAAAGTACATAGCCTGGTGAGGACTAGATCGATGACATGAGTTTACATTTCGATACATTAAGCTTCAGGTTATTTGCTAAACAACAATTTTGAAGTTTATCCAAATCGTATTGAAGTCTAGACTGGGCGCTTGTGTATTTATACTGAAGACATAGCTTAACGTCATAATCGTACATAACTACAAGTGAATTAGTTAAGGCAAGGGGCAATTCGTTAATAAACAGTGTAAAAGTATGGGTCCAAGATGGCTTCCTTGGGGAATCCCATATGTGACGCGGACTAAACGCGAGGTAACATCTTTAAAGAAGACACGATGGGTTCTCAAAGATAAGTTCTCGAAATCCAGATAAGAAGATTAGTTGGAAATCCCAAAAGACTGAGTTTACTTTTAAGAAGCGAATGGTTAACAGAGTCAAATGCTTTACTGAAGTCAGTGTAAATGACTTCTGTTTGTAAGCCATTCCGGAAGCCATCCGTGATAAAAGATGTTAGCTCCAATAAGTTGGTAGTGGTGGAGCGGCGCTTCATGAAGCCATGCTGGCACGGAGTTATTATTGAACTACATAGGTGTTGCAAATGTGGAGTGATAAGTTTTTCAAAAAGCTTTGGAATTGCTGACAATTTAGAGATGCCTCTATAATTAGCAGCGTCGGATTTTTTCCCTTTTTTATGCAGCGGAATAATGAAGGATTCCTTCCACATAAGGGGAAAGATTGAAACTTCGAGCGATAGATTAAAGAATTTAGGAGCGGTTTGCCCAGTGCCTCGGCGCAGTTCTTTAGAACACAGCCTGGTACTCCAACAGGGCCTGGCGAATACATGGGCTTGAGGGTATAACATTTAGTGTAAGGCTGCGCTGAACTGCTGCTAGGTGAATACATTGTTTGAAAAAACTGTGCAAAGAGATCGGTCAGATGATAGAAACAATGATGGTCATCGTCATTGCACGGCCTACCTAATTCAATATATGGTAAAATGTGACCAATTTCTTCTCTTAGGTGTACAGCGGAAACTGTGGGCGATAGAACCTATGTTTGTTCTGGACTTTGGTTCAGGGGAGCTTAAAGGTTATGGAGTAGGGGAAATTATGCGTGGAGATTTTTTGCTGTTGGCCTGTGTAATTTATGTTTATTTAAAAGTCTATTCATAACGTTCTTTATTTAATAAGTGCCCTGTATACCAATGTGGATTAGTTGAAGCGAACAGACATTTTCACTCCACGCAATTTCCCTGGATAGAATGCTTAAAAAAAAAAGAATTTGTGTGCTCCAGTCAGAAATTAAGAATAAGTTAGAAGCGATATAATGCGGCAGAGGCCATTGTAGTTCGAACATAAAACCCTTCGAAGTTTATGTAGGTCATAACTACGATACTGAACTAGTGGTTAAGGAACAGAGGACTCACATTTCAAGTCCTTTTATTATGAACGTTTTAAAGTAAGCCGAGAAAAAAAAATGTTTACAAAGTTATAAAACTGTTCCGGATCCTAAGCAAAACGCGTCGGCATCGACGAATATACATAACTCCTATAACATTCTGCTTTAAAAATGCAATACTACAGTCAGAACAGACGTTTTGAATATTTGTAACTTAGTGAGGCGCCTTGTTAATCAAAGCGGATAATTTGATTCAAAGGGGTATTTTTACGGCACACATGAGTCAAAAAATATTTTTAAAGTATTGTAAAATTTCCCCAAGGCTACATTTATATTAGTGCGGACCAATAAAATATATTATTTTAGTTATTAAGTATATTAAAGTCAGCCTCATGGAAGCAGCGAATTTTAATTGTCACACTTATGGTCGACGAAAGAAATTGTTTTGCTTGAAACCTCGAGCGTTAAGTAATATGGATCCTGTTGGGTTGAAGGGGCAAAGCGCGGTTCCCACTGCATACGTACAGCCCACCTCCCGTCCAACTGATTTAGGGACGCAGCCGCATAACGTACGGCTCGAATCGCGAGGATAGATCCGAAAAATTTTAAGAGAAGAGTAGGAGGAAGATATCATGAGGAAGAGTGTTGCACAGATAAGGCGTTTACTATAAAAGATTGTTAGTAGTATCTTACTCTCATTCCTTCGCTCATAATCTTATTGAACTTTTTTAGTTGTTCAGTCGCTGAGAGGCGCACCATCAAGAAGGTTGCTCCGCGGTTAAATTGATCTTTATATGTATGCGTGCTCACACATTCACATACACAGTTTCATATGTGTGCGTTTGAAGCCAGCTAAAATTTTTTAATTTTAGTAACTTGTCAGGCAAATATGATTTATTTTTTAATATATCAGCTTAGATTTTATATTAGTTAGGGAATACAATTAAGTGGTAGCAGTAAAATGTTTTTCCTATATATATATCTACGAATGAATAAAAATCTATGCACTAAGGTATAAACGGGTATATTTTAGTCGGTTTCACTTACAACCCAAATTTCAATGATTTTTATTTTTCCGGAAATATATAAATTCTTAATTTCGTGAAGCATTTTACTGCCACTTAATCGAATTTCTAAATATGTAGAAAAAGTATTCTTAAATATTTAAAAAAATAATATAATAAAAAACATATATAATACAATTTCATAGTTCACCAATAATGAATACTCTAAGGCGCTAAGAAATAGAGGACGAAAGTTTTTAGTCCTTCTACCTAACGTTCCTAACGTTAAAAAATAAGCGTGTTAGTAAATGCTGGATGTCTAAATTACCATAAATAAGATTATATAGAAACATGACACCCAGCATCGTTCTACGGTTTGTTAGTGATGGTAAGTTGATTAATAAAAGTCTACTATGATAAGAGCGAAGGTGAAGGTATTGCATCCCAATTAAGTCCTCTAAGAGCGAAAGACAGGAAATTTTTTTTGTACAGATTCTATGTATTCTCGGTGTACTCCATATGGAAGACTCCAGATACACGATCCATACTTCAGAATCGGACTGACCATTTATGTATAGTACGATTTTATTATGTACGGATCATTAAACTCTTTTGACCATTTTTTAATAAAACCAAGCATACTATAGCTTTATTACCCATGGTGGATAAATGGTCGGTAAATTAATGTTTCAAATCTAATAGGACACCCAGATCTTTAACCTGAGTTGATCGTTCTAAGGCGTTTCCATAGAGAAAGTACATAGCCTGGTGAGGACTAGATCGATGACATGAGTTTACATTTCGATACATTAAGCTTCAGGTTATTTGCTAAACAACAATTTTGAAGTTTATCCAAATCGTATTGAAGTCTAGACTGGGCGCTTGTGTATTTATACTGAAGACATAGCTTAACGTCATAATCGTACATAACTACAAGTGAATTAGTTAAGGCAAGGGGCAATTCGTTAATAAACAGTGTAAAAGTATGGGTCCAAGATGGCTTCCTTGGGGAATCCCATATGTGACGCGGACTAAACGCGAGGTAACATCTTTAAAGAAGACACGATGGGTTCTCAAAGATAAGTTCTCGAAATCCAGATAAGAAGATTAGTTGGAAATCCCAAAAGACTGAGTTTACTTTTAAGAAGCGAATGGTTAACAGAGTCAAATGCTTTACTGAAGTCAGTGTAAATGACTTCTGTTTGTAAGCCATTCCGGAAGCCATCCGTGATAAAAGATGTTAGCTCCAATAAGTTGGTAGTGGTGGAGCGGCGCTTCATGAAGCCATGCTGGCACGGAGTTATTATTGAACTACATAGGTGTTGCAAATGTGGAGTGATAAGTTTTTCAAAAAGCTTTGGAATTGCTGACAATTTAGAGATGCCTCTATAATTAGCAGCGTCGGATTTTTTCCCTTTTTTATGCAGCGGAATAATGAAGGATTCCTTCCACATAAGGGGAAAGATTGAAACTTCGAGCGATAGATTAAAGAATTTAGGAGCGGTTTGCCCAGTGCCTCGGCGCAGTTCTTTAGAACACAGCCTGGTACTCCAACAGGGCCTGGCGAATACATGGGCTTGAGGGTATAACATTTAGTGTAAGGCTGCGCTGAACTGCTGCTAGGTGAATACATTGTTTGAAAAAACTGTGCAAAGAGATCGGTCAGATGATAGAAACAATGATGGTCATCGTCATTGCACGGCCTACCTAATTCAATATATGGTAAAATGTGACCAATTTCTTCTCTTAGGTCTACAGCGGAAACTGTGGGCGATAGAACCTATGTTTGTTCTGTACTTTGGTTCAGGGGAGCTTAAAGGTTATGGAGTAGGTGAAATTATGCGTGGAGATTTTTTGCTGTTGGCCTGTGTAATTTATGTTTATTTAAAAGTCTATTCATAACGTTCTTTATTTAATAAGTGCCCTGTATACCAATGTGGATTAGTTGAAGCGAACAGACATTTTCACTTCACGCAAACGTCGAAAAATATATTCAAAGTGTAATTTAATTTTTGTAAGGCAATTTTTATATCTTTACATGCCAGTGGATCGGACCAATCAAATTCCTAAATTAATTTATTTAGTTTCATAAAGTCAGCCTTAGGAAAGAAACTAACTTTTTGAAATTTAAGTGTAGACTTAAGGTCAATTAAGCTATTGTTTTCGCTTAAAACCTCAAAAGTGGGATGGTTCAGGGTATTATGTTCGGACTACAATGGTCTCTACCACATCTTGTCACTTTGCTCCACTAAAAATTTTAAATCCCTTATACTAAACGCCTTAGCTGTACAACACTCTTCATCGTGATATCTTACTCCTACTCTTCTCTTAAACTATCCGATATAAACTAACCCGATCTATCCCCGCGATTAGAGCCGTACGTTACGCGGCAGCATCCCTCGGTCAATTGTACTGTATGTATGCAGTGGGAGCCGCGCGATATGGATTCTCAGGGTTAGAAAGCGGAAAATTTCTGGAGAGTTATTCCATCAGGATCAGAAATGAAACACCTAAAGAACCGACCTAAAGAATTTCTAACTTAGTTAATTTTCCAAAGAGACATGTGGAACATGCTCGCAGGGAAGTGGGGCGATTTAAAGACATTAAACTATCAACATTAGACCTCATAAATTCTGGGATATTTAAGTCACCTAGACCAGCTGGTCACCATCAGACAGACGATCAGAAACGAATCGAATAGCGGACATGTGTTGCCAGTCACCAAACTCTTGTGATTTTACCTCTTCAGAAGCGGATTTGGAGTCTATAGAAATTAACACTCCTCCTCCCCTTCGTAGAGTTCTATCACGTCTAAAAGTGGAGTACTAACTTGGACAAACTTCGGAGCTTAAGTTCTTCGACTTTAACCTAGTTTCAATAATGTGACTATAAGACTATACTGTGAGATGCAAAGGAAGAACTATCAGAATACAGTTTGGGAAGTTTACTAAGCAACTCTTTAGTATTCTGATAGATAAGTGTTAGTGAAGACATTAGTTTTTTGAAACTGTGGAGAATGGGGTGGAAGGTTTTTCAATTACCGTAACATGTGGGATTTTTACACCCACAGGCTTGGTTATTTTTTTCTTCACCGTACTTGGCTGATGTTCTTGTGCAAAAATGTTCTCTGGCCAAAAGCTGGCGGAACAAATCGTCTTGAACATCTGCACGGGTATTTTGAAAGATGAAGTATGCCTGGTGTATGAGTATGTTAATTTTGTAATATCCACCTTTATGTCGGCTTTTGTTTTGGCTTTGATGTAAACCGCGTTATCAATCTCAGAAGTATTAGGGGCAAGTTGGGAAACAAAAATGTGTTTCGATGGTGGGATCACCTGCAAGGGTTTGGTGCCGCCGTAACTAATACTGCGGTATTCGTAACGGGGATCCGCACGGTTGATTACCCTGTTTGACGACTTTTAAGGCGGTTTCAATGTTTGGGTCTAGTGGTATCACTTGAAGTGGTGCCACAGAGGATATATCAGACACTTGATAATTTATACTGAGATATTTGGAAGCCGAATTTTCCCCAGGTCCGTACTTTGGGGTGGCCAGAGATATAAGCGGCTGCATAATTGTCGGCTGAGTAGGCTGCACATCACTTAAAACGGAATTCTTACTCTTCGGAGACTATCAAACTGTGTATCGAGCGCACAGAGTTGGTCATTGATTTTACGAAAGCCTCTCATCATTAATGTCTCATTTCGTCCTGAACAGCACGACAACCGGTCAGCAAAAGTGGAGATCAGACCTACGTGAAATGGCATCTGAAACTGAGGCCATGAACCTAGCATACTTAGCGTGTCAAACGTTTTCACAGCGCCATCAGTGGATGGTAGGCTGGTATAGGGAGATTTCCTTATTTCAAGACTTCAACGCACAGACAAGTTTAAATTCCATGATTATTAATAAATAAATTTATTAAAATTATTAATATTTATTTATTGAAAATGTTATACGAAGGTCCCTCGATCGAGGCAGGGTTCTTATACCTGCAAAACTTTTAAGCGATCTCCTGAAAAGTGTAATTTTGAAAGTTTCACCAGTTTCAATTATCTAAAGTAACTAAATGCGTGTCAAATGGTGCCTACATTTTACATACATACAAATTACAATACAAATTTTCCCCTTCATACATATATTATATAGAGACTTTGTACATTACATACATTACCTATATGGTAATATTATATATTATTAAATATTTAATTGATTTACTGCATACGAAAATATATATTTTAACTTGTGTTAATATATTGCAGGAGAATCAAACAAAATCATAGCAGACTATAAATACAAACTCCATAAGGCTGAACAAGAAATAGCGAATTTACAATCGAGCTTAGCACGTTCAGAATCGCAAGTAATACGATACAAAAGTACAACAGAAGCTGCCGAAAAAGTTGAAGCAGAGCTTAAAATTGAACGTCGTAAGATACAGCGGGAGGTAAGGCTACATCTTTAAAGTTTTAAATATATCGACACAATGGGTAACAAGTTTATTTTCTAATGCATAACAATATGGCGTATCTATTTTATTTATTGAAATCTATGCTCAAGTATACAACAATATAATAAACTCAGCCCTACATGAAACAAAAATTTGATCAAACAAAAATTTAGTTTCTATTGAAATTAATTACAAATTTAAAATTTTTGTATATTGTTTTGTATTCTTCCTAATCAAAAAAGAGTCAAAAAGAGTTCCTAATCAAAATTAAAACAAGAAAGCAAAGCTAACTTCGGGCGGAGCCGAAGTTGATATACCCTTGCAGTTTAGGTTGTGCCATTTCCGATTGTTCAGTCATGTGGCCGCTATAGGATATAGTCATCCGATCCTGATGAAATTTGGGAGAATAAATAAGATTGCCCAAAATGGAATCCGTAATTCCCATAATTCTAGCTTAAAAGACACCAAAGTTATGCCAATTCCGATCATTCAGTTATATGGCAGCTACAGGATATAGTCGGCCGATCCTTATGAAATTCGGCAATTCAGATTATTTTTTCAAAAATGGAATCTATACCAAGTCTTATCCTTCTAACTTAAAAAACAACAAAGTTATGCCAGTTCCGATCGATCTATGACAGATATAGGATATAGTCGGCCGATCCTTATGAAATTTTGTACATACGATATTTTGGCCAAATATAACATGTGTGGAAAGTCCCAACCCTCAAACATAAAAAACACAAAAGTTCATCAGTCATATGGCAGCTATAGGATATAGTCGATCGATCCCGGCCGTTCTGCCTTATAAACTGCCTGCAAAGGAAAGAAGGATGTGTGCAAAGTTTCAACTCGATAGCTCTAAAACTGAGAGACTAGTTTGCGTAGAAACAGACAGACGGACGGACGGACATGCTTATATCGACTCAGGAGGTGATCCGGATCAAGGATATATATACTTTATAGGGTCGGAGATGTCTCCTTCACTGCGTTGCCCACTTTTGACCAAAATTATAATACCCTCTGCAAGGGTATAAAAAACAAGAAAGGAAAGCTAACTTCGGGCGGAGCCGAAGTTTATATACCCTTGCAGTTGAGTCGCAGTCCGCTAGGTGGCGCCACGCATCTTATATTATTAGATCGCATATAGTCGGCCGATCCTTATGAAATTTGGCATATCGAATCGTCCGCCATTTCCCTTCCTATTTCTTTATTTACATAATCTCTATCCTTTTCTGCTAAGTCGGCAAACTCTCCTACTAAGTCCTTTAATATTTCCGGGATCTTTTCTCGAATGACTCTGTTGAACATTCCCCGCTTACGTATTGCCTACCATTATCAGTCCGCAACTTCTTTGGGTAGCCCAGCCCACTTAAAATGTTCTTGTAAATAATTGATTTTGATGTAATTGAACGCAGAAACGTAAACTCCATGTACTTAGAGTAATAGTCTATTACAAGTAATATGTATTCATTATTAGTAAGTGGCTCTAGTAGGTCGGTAGCGAATGAAAGCCACGAATTATTTGGAAACATTGTTTTCTTCATTGGCGGTGTATTTGTCGTCGGGATACTAAAATGCAGTCTAGACAATCTTTTACGAATTTTGTCAGTGGCCCTGTCAGTTTGAGGCCACCATGCCTTAAATCGTAGTCGTTGCTTTATTGCCGATTCACCAGGGTGAGCTAGAACCAATTCCGTCCGCCTTAGTGCCGTGGGAATGGCAATGCGCACTCCTCTTAGCATGATGGTTCCAATTAGAGGTGCAGAAAACATCGATGGAAACATCGATACCTCGATGTTTTGGAAAAATGAAAAACATCGATGTTTATTTTTGACCATCGATATATCGGTACCTTGTCACTTTTAAAGTGTCGCTTTTAAAGTGAAGAAGAAGAAGAAGAAGAAGCAATAAAATTTGAAAAGTTTAAAGTTTTTAAAGTTTGGTGGTTTAGGTGGAGGCGCTGTGCGTTTTATAAGATCATGGATCCGTTTATGGAAGTGGTGAAAAAATATCTATGCGTGCCTGCAACGTCCTGCGAGTCAGAACGGGCTTTTAGTAAAGCAGGACAAATCATATCCGATCGCCGTACCCGTCTCAAGGCAGACATTGTCGATCAACTAATGTTCATAAACAAAAATTATGAAAACTTTAAGAAATAATATTAGATATTAATTAATCAATATTAATAAGTTTGATCTCATGAAGTTGTTTTTTGTTTGATAAATTCTGAATATATTTTTCGTTTTTTATTTTTAGTAAAAATTTAATTGTGAGTTTTAATTTATATTAAACAATAATTTATATTAAATATGTATAGATGTTTTATGAAAAAACATCGATGTATTTTGAAAAACATCGATGTGTCCAAACATCGATGTTTCTGCACCTCTAGTTCCAATATTTGGATTAAGCTATTAGTGTGGATGCGGCCTTCTCCATAACTCGTAGGGTTCGCCTTTAATAAACAACAGGGCTCGCATCAGCTATCAGTCAAGTTTTATGCTGAGGGGCAATGTATGAGGGACTTGGAATCTTAGTTAATGCTAACTTTACCTTGTGGGACATTTATTCTTCATCTGGTCCCCAAATAAACTTGTGATCCTTATTTAATGACAATTGTAACGGTTCAGTTAAATCTGGCAAGTCTGAAATAAACTTCCACACGTACTTGACCAAACCCAATAAACTACGCGTTTCTTCGGGAGCGCGAAATTTCTATGTCTGTTAAATGTGACCCATGAATTTGATCTTGTTCGTCTTTCAAATTCACTATTCGTTCGCTATAGCTTCGAAAGTAGGTAATGGGTAATTTTCCCTGCGGATCGCCCGATTACACTGTCTCAAACACAGTCGGATTTCGCCGTTTTCTTTACATGCTATCACTACGGGTGAGATCCAAAGACTGGTGCCACTAACCGGTTCGATTATATCCAGCTTGGCGTTAACTTTATCTTCCAACGCCATAGGAATGCGTCTCAATGGTTTTTTCACCGGGTAAACGTGTGAATCCATTTAAAGTTTTTGGAAACGGCGTGACTTCCTCAATGTGATTTACCGGTAACTCGCAGAACACTTAATTTAGCTGTAGTTTCGGTCCAAATAGTGATTGTCGTCCCTTTCCCATAAAGAAAAAGGAAGCAATCAGCTCTGAGTCTGGCTTGACCCTTATTGGTGCCTCAAAAACACAAGTGACGTTTAAAATTGTGTCTGAGGCATATTCCCTAAATTGGTATTGGGTTTAGTACGCAAATGGAAAACAGTTGCTTTCATTGAATGAAGATCCATCCAATCGTCCTGCAAGATAAGATTAAGTCGAGATCCGGAATCGATTGTCATATCAACCTTTTTTCCTCCGATCCGGCATTTTATCCATTGTTCCTGTTGCTCATTACTGTTTATTTTAAAACAACTTTCTCTATCGGTTTTCTTTTCCCATTGGTTCTCATCCTTAATCCAGTGCACATTTCTGGTATGAACGTTTTAAAACTGTTCGGCATTTTCGGCCAAAATGGTCCATACGGGAGCATCGATTACATTTATTTAATCGAGGGGGCATGCCGGGCTATCCTCTTTATGACCCGACCGCCCACATCTAATAAAATCGCTATTGTTAGATAGTCGCGTTTTCCAGTTTGAGATTTTATTAATAGTTCCTGGAACCGGCTTCGACAGCATTAGCTGGGACTGCTTACTGATCTCTTCGATGATGATTTCGCATAACGTATGCTCCTTTTCTTACAGCTTCTTTTTTAGATCCGAATCTGTCAGAGACCATATACTTATGTATAAAGTAATTTACTTATATACATTGCATATAAGAAAGATACATAGTTAGATACATATAAGAAAAGGGATAGAATGGGCTAAACTTAAAACGTCAATGCAGGCTTAGCATTTCGCTGCCGAATCCTACATTTTGCATTTGGTAAAATTTGATAAAATTTGATCAGAAGATATATAATTATATTCGGTGTGACTGACGTCCAGGTTTGACTCATTCTTCCTTTAAAGAAGACTCCTGAGTCACTCTCATTTCTCTCGCTCCACAGGCTCCCACAAAAAAATATATCCGGGACGGGATATACCCGTCCCGAGCCTGAAAGGAGGGAAAATATATCCGGGACGTGTATCCTTGGGCTGAAAGTTAGAATGCCTTGTACTTTTGGGATTTTGTCCCGAATTATTTGGTTGAACATAATTCATAGGGATACATGCTGTGTGGTGTAACATTGTGCATAAGGGTAGGGGCGTAACAGGGGTGTAAAATTGTGCTTAAACCTCAACTATGGGATCGGAATCAGACCCCGTAATCCAAATGCTCATTGATGAGCAAAGTGAAGGGAACATAGCTATTCAAAGGCCAATGAAAAACTTCTCTAAAGATTCCGCAGAGTGGAAACTCAAAAAAGGGTACTTCGAGGAGAGACTAAGACAGCTCACCCATTCGTGAACCCAATTTAAAAAAAATGATGCCAAGCTCCATGATCTAGAACTAAGTCCTGAGAATGAGTATTTCACAAAGGCCAAGGCGCTAGAAGACATTGTGAAAAAATATAAAGCCATAATTTCGGATGGAATACCATCAGGGTCAGGCTCGAAACAGCGGCCGCGAAAAACATGCGTAAACCTCAAGCCAAAGGCACAATCACGAGGAAATGAATCAGAAGACCTTCGACTTGCAGAACTAAAACGATCTTGAAGATTTTTTGAGCAACCGCACTGATGGACGGGAAGTGTCTACACACATTAGACAATATATGAAGGAGCTGTGGAAGGAAATCGTCACGGGGTACCATGACCATAAAAAATCAATACCATAATGAACGCCTGTAGATGAAGTCAACGATCCGATTTAATGGATGCAATATTGATACACATCATTGATGAAAGATTGGAGCCATCACCGATCCAACCACTCGACAATCTCTGAAGCAGATGTTAGAACACCTCGAGTGTCAGCACCTGCGGAACAATGCGGAAAGATACGTCTACCGCGCCACGTCAGTGCAGCTCATCACGAATGGTGTGTTCAGCCTCAGCGCTTCTTACAAATAAACCCACCGTTCTGTTACCAACCGCCGAAGCGGCACTACATGGACCAACCGGACCCCCTCACACACTGATTCTGGATCACAGGTTAACATAATCTCCAGAAGACTGGCTGTGATACTCCAATTGGAGTCATCAACCCTGAACATCGGTGGCCAGGACAACTTTAAGATCACGAAAATGAACTGTATTGACCCTATCATCATTAGCCAATGACAAATCTACGTAGTCGTACTACCGGAAATCATAACAATAATCAACCATCCCACCCTATTTAGGCGCCAAGAAATATCCCACTTCAGTTGCGCTTAGCCGATCCTAAATTTACGCAGCCCCAGAAGATTGACCTAATTTTGGGCGCCGAATATTTCTACCAGCTTATGAGGCCACAACAGCTAAATTTGGAAGGACAGAAACTACTCAAAAATCCCGCGTCCGACTGGAAACAGCTCCAGAGTCCAAGGTATTACGCGTCTAGGGCACCGGTAGCTTTCTAGCCATTAAAAAGAATCGGTGAATTCAACGCATCGGTGCGAATCTCTAGTACATTCATCGTCAAGGAACTACTGAAAAAACCTGGATAAAAAATTCCACGCCGATGGCGGATCAAAACCTCAGAAGGACACTAAACTACAAGCCTAAGTTTGTCAACGAGACGAGCCTCAGAAGGCCTTTAAACCACAAACCCAATTTTGTCAATTCACGACTAAAGAGCACACAGTGCTAGTGCCAGTAAACAAGGGAATACAAGGAGTTGGCAACTAGTGCCAAGACCTAATAACCCATTCTAACCCAACTCCGGTCTAAAAAATTTTTAGGCTGCCAACTTTAATCTGCCTGCAAGTAATTTAGGGCTCAAACTTTTCAACTCAATTCTGTGGCTTTAATAAGATTATACAAATCGAACTAGTTTTTGTACTAGTTTGTGCAAATCATTTACACAGATCGACACAAATTGTTTTTCAGCTTTTCCAGGAACCACTGTTGTGCAATTTAGTCTACTCAAATTGTGTGCCATATTCCTGTCTTTCTTAAAAAATGTGTCTTTAAGATACAAAAGCTTAGGGCTACAAAAACAAAAAAAAAATTAATTTAACTATTTACATCAAATTGCTTAATATTTGCTTTACAATTCATATCATTTTGTACCCTTTAATTTGTTTCTTTTATTTAACAGCATCGGGAAATTTTAGAACGATTGGAGGAAGCAGAGACTGCAAATAATCACTTGCTCAAGCGGCTTGACAAATTAAAAAATGCGAAGAGTGCCATTTTGAAGGATTTATAAATTAATAAGCACAGTACAATGTTTCATCAGATGACATCACAAGAACACCATCAAAAATTAAAACATCGTTGTTAAATAATGTTGACACTTGTTTTAAAATAAAATGTCCTAAATAAATGTGTTTTTAATACTTCGATGCCTACAAAGCGAATTTTTATAAAAATTTATTATTTTTCCGATAATTAATTATGATATGAAAAACAGTATTTTTCGTTAATATTTTTCTATTTTTTATCAGGTATCCCGCAGAAAGCAAGTATCGCAGTTTCGATGGAGCCAAGATTCAAGAAGAGGAGCGGGAGTCAAGTGGCAATTCAAGATTTATAGAGCGAGTACTTAAAAAATGCCAATATTTGAAGTATTATATATTGAAGTACGGATGGCTTCCGGAATGGCTTACAAACAGACGTCATATACACTGACTTCAGTAAAGCATTTGACTCTGTTAACCATTCGCTTCTTATAAGTAAACTCAGTCTTTTGGGATTCCCAACTGATCTTCTTATGTGGATTTCGAGCTACTTATCAGGGAGAACCCAACGTGTTTTCTTTAAAGATGTTACCTCGCGTGTAGTCCGCGCCACATCGGGGGTGCCCCAAGGAAGCCATCTTGGACCCCTACTTTTTACTCTGTTTATTAACGACTTTCCCCTTGCCTTAACTAATTCACTTGTACTTATGTACGCTGATGACGTTAAGCTATGCCTTCAGTATAAATTCACTAGCGCCCAGTCTAGACTTCAATCCGATTTGGATAAACTTCAAAATTGGTGTTTAGCAAATAACCTAAAGCTTAATGGATCGAAATGTAAACTTATGTCTTTTTACCGATCTAGTCCTCACCAGGCTATGTACTTTCTCCATGGGAACGCCTTAGAACGATTAACTCAGGTTAACGATCTAGGTGTCCTATTAGATTTGAAACTTAAATTTACCGACCATGTATCTACCATGGTTAATAAAGCTATGGGTGTGCTTGGTTTTATTAAAAGATGGTCAAAAGAATTTAATGACCTGTACATAACTAAAACGTTATATACATCACTGGTCCGTCCGATTCTTGAGTATGGATCGTGTGTCTGGAGTCCTCAATATGGAGTACACCAAGATCACATTGAATCTGTACAAAAAAACTTCCTTACTTTTGCTCTTAGGGGACTTAATTGGGATGCAAATCTTTACCTCCCCTCTTATCATAGTAGACTTTTACTAATCAACTTACCAACATTAACAAATCGTAGAACGATGCTGGGTGTCATGTTTCTATATAATCTTATTTATGGAAATATAGACAGCCAGCATTTACTAACACGTTTAAACTTTAACATTCCTAGTAGAAGGACCAGAAACTTTCGTCCTCTACTCCTCAGCCATTGTAGTTCGACATATGCCCAACACGATCCGTTCAGGGTATTATGTTCGGACTACAATGGTCTCTACCACATCTTATCACTTTGCTCTACTAACAATCTTAAATCGCTTATATTAACCGCCTTATCTATGCAACACTCTTCCTCGTAATATCTTTCTCCTAATCCTCGCTTATCTATCTCGGATCTATTCCCGCGATTCGAGCCGTACGTTACGCGGCAGCGTCCCTCGGTCGGTTGGACGGGAGGTGGGCTGTACGTATGCAGTGGGAACCGCGCAAAAAAAAAAATTAACGTTTGTGTTATACGTGGTCTTGTGAAATCTGGTTGACCTATTGAAGTATTGAACTACATACTCCAGAAATTTCCTATGCCTCCTGTAGACCACTGGTCTATATCAGAGATCAGTAGGGTTCAATTCCAGAGGCATTGAAAATTTCTTCATGGTTCCAACTTTCGGCTATTTTCTACTAAAATTCTATTTCCTATAGCTAATATAACAAAATGATTTTGATCGCATTATATAAGAAAACGAGGGACTATCCATATTACATAAAAAAAAATTCCGTCGATGGAGCCTCAATCACAAAATCAGCTGTTAAACGCAATTGTTTATATTCAAAAGCACGAGAAGTGTAAAAGTACGTATTTAAGTGTAATTGTCATTTAATATACCTGGGAATTGGCATGAAGTGCACTTATTTTTTCGTTGCATTCGATTTGGATCGCTCTTGACTTTGTTAGCTTTGGTTAGGTTGTGGAGCGATACGGGAGGTGATGGAAAAAACCAACCTAATGCACTTGAGCCGCTGGGGCTTCTTGTGCTATCACTTGAGCAATCTCCTCTTTCTGTGTACTGGTGTGATTATGTGCCAATCCTACTTGTGGCGTCTCGTGGTCGCATCCGACTTTCCGGATGAATTCTATCAGTTCGCGTGTAAATATCTCTGTGAGTCCAGTTAGAGAAGACTCGTAAGTCACTCTCAGTTCGCTCGCAACATATGTAGGTTCCCACATTCCTACTTTGTTTTAAAACGGGTCCGGACGAGATGATGTCGTGTGCTGGAGCCTCTGGATCTGTGATAATTCAAGATAGATCCGGCTCAAAGTTATTATTGGGACATTGTCCCGAATCATTTGGTAGAACATAATTAAGAGGGATTGTGCATTAATATATAAAACCTTGAATTTTCAATCTCTTAACTAGTGATAGATTCTGTACAAAAAATACAGAATTATGTACTTTGCTCTGTTCCAAATTTTTTCCGAGCAAAAACTATTGCAATAGAATTAGCAAAAAATTTAATACTGTGCTTCTAATTTTGGAAGCAAGATGACAGCAGAGAAAATGAAATTTCTTATGTGCTACAGCTCCCTCGAATGTTTTTTTTTTGTTTTTTATATTGGTTTCAATATTTGTTTGTTTCTGACCATAACCGGGAGAGTTAAAATGAAAAACGCAAACAATTAGAGTTTATTCAATCGCAAGATTAAAATTATATTTAAAATCATCCACTATTTGCCGTCTTCAAATAGTTTTCTTAGTTGAGTTGGCGCTAAACCAAAACATATTTTGCTTAAATCATAAATCTCAGGATCGCTAAGCAATCCTATATAATATCGTTCAAATATTGATATTACATGAGCATTGTGTCCCATTATTTGTTCGTAGATAGGAAAATTTTTTTCATGGCTTTGATAATAGATTCCGACGATACGGCTATAAAAAATAAATAAAGCTTGAAAAATAGTCAATAAATAAGCGGAAATATTTGTGGGTCTTTCCGACGAAAAGTTAATAGTTCACGGGATAGGTACCTTATATTCGACAACTCGAGCTATATTATTTTATATTATCGAATAATTGGTGAAGGAGTTTTAAGGTGGAAAGTCATAAGAATGACCGACTGGTCGAAGCAAGCAAAACCAGCGAGCGCATCAAAAACCCAATACCAAGCGATCTGAGTTAGCAGAAGAACTAGTACTTAGCACGTACACTCTTTAACATTGAACGTAATTTCTTTAACATTGACCTTAGTATTTTAACTTTTATTAACATTGACCAGCTAACCATAGTTAAGCCATGTGAGGAGATTAAATCTCCCACACGCTAAGACAGGTGGCAAGGGGAGCAGGCAAGCTGGCACGGCAGCGCTCACGGACAAAAGCGAATGAGGAGACGGCATGGAATGTAAATGTTCCGGACGGGCCAGCGCGGCTGTGTTTCGAAAGTGCGGAAGGAAAGAAATGCGTTTGGAATATAGACGGTATTAGGGGCAGCAGCGGAGGCCGACGAACCAGCACGGCTGCGCGCACAGAAGAAGAAGAAAAAGGAAACAGCGTGGAACGTAACGGTTCCGTTCGGGCCAGCGAGGCTGTGCTCGGAAGACGTAGGATATAGCGGGGACAACGGGGAACGTAGTTGCCCACGCAGCGCAGCTGTGTTTATAAAATGCAGAAAAGAAGATATGCATTTGGAACGGCAAAGGGGGGCGCGGGGGTATCTGGGCGAGGTCCGGTGACCTGCGTAATAACAATATGAATCGGAGGCCCAAGCGGGGCAAAGGGGGGCAACAAAGAGAACCCGCCAATGGAAATGACAATCGGAATTCTGGAAAGGAATAACGGCGCGAACGGAGGCATAAAGGATTAACGGCAGGAAGCGAGATTTGGACTCCTGTAAAGAGAGGGGTGATCAGCTCGGAAACTCAAGCCCGCATATAAAACCAACCAGGGACAACCCGGTTATGTCAGGAGACTCCTGTTCCAGGTTCGCTGGGGCGTACCCACATCGATCACCTGAAGTAAAGAAGGCGTGACACCAAACCTCTTGTTAGCCATAGATCCTGCAGAGCGTAGGCACGCAAGTGTTTGGTGGAGAGTGGCGTACGCAACCGGGTGTGTGTCCTGAGGGGTAGGAAGGCCCTTCGTGCCCTGATCCGGCCGCCAGGCACCAAGAAAGCGTATCCTGGACATGGATTGGGTGCCAGCCACAGCGAAAGGGCAGATCTGGAGGGGTACCAGTTGGACGTGATCACGGACCATATGGCACTGAAATGGCTAAATAATATAGAGAGCCCACTGGGAAGGATTGCGAGATGGGTCTTTAAGCTGCAACAATACCACTATTTAATCAACTACAGGTAAGGTAAGGTAAGCTTAATGTGGTGGCAGAAGCGCTTTCAGCCAGCCGAGAATCCTAGAAGAGCCACAGCAAGCGAAGACGTTGAATGCATATGGATAAGGGCACTGAAAAAGAAAATACGAGAAAACCTACAAAAATGTCCAGAGTACATAGAAGGTGCGTGTGGGTTTACCGACATGTTCCACATAGAGCCGGCAGCGAGGAAGTGGCATCATGGAAGCTGTGTGTACTCGTTGATATGAGACAGCAGGTGCTGAAGGAGAACCACGACGCACAGTGGTCGATTTGGACTTTTTAGCAGAACAAAACTATTTACAAGAGACTGGTACGCTTACTGTTTATGAAAATATTTACTCAGGGGTTCTTGGGCCCGCTGATAACGAATCTGGAGTTCGATTTTCAAAATTAATAATGGCGGATCCAATATGGCGGACATAAGATTGAAAAACTTGATGGATTTTGATGAAACATTGTATCTAGGAGTTATTCGAGTCGATGATACCAAAGCTGAAGTTGGTTTTTTTAAATTCAAAATAGCGGATCCAATATGGTGGATACAACCTCGAAACGTAAATGGATTTTGATGAAACATCGTATTACCTTGTGTTCATCATTATTGAAGTCTTTTTTATTCAGAATTTCCAAAAACATGATTTTTTTTTCTTCGTACCACACCAAAAAAACTTCCCGTTTGGTCACAGACATCGTTCCTTCAATACTTACTTCAATATTTTAAGTTGCACAAAGTTGCAGACTTGTTTTGTCAATTCACGAGGGCAACAATCTATACTTACGTAATCAACAAAGAGTAGATCGGGCGAAGGTAGGCGTTAAAAGTTTAGATCTGAGAAAAGTTAGTCTCTGCGTCATAAAAAGGTATATAATATTAATATGATATATCTTGAATTCCAAGTACAACAAATAAGCAAAGGTCACAAACACATTTCTTTGGTCAAGTACACACCTTTGTTCACAATATAAAACACTTTATTTGATATAATGTTTTTTTGAAAATTTTGAAAAACCAACTATGTATTAGTTCACTTCAGTGTAAGAAATGGCAGGGAAGCGGAATACGTTCGATACACTGTTCGTTAACAATGTTGGATAGATTACTGCAGCTCGATTATCGATAGGTTAGGTTAGGTTAGGTTAGGGCGGTGATGCAAGGGGGTCATAGAATACCCCCTCACTTCCACTTGAGCCGCAAGGGCTCCTTGTGCTGCCGCTGGAGCAAGGGTTTCACCGAGATGCTACCCCCCCCCCCCCCCTTCCTGTCTACCAGGGTGCGTATAAATGCCTAGACTTCCTATGGCGGCCCATGGTCCCAGCCTGCTTTTTTTATGAAGGCAACCAGTCCGCGTGGAGAGATATCTGAGAGATCGCTAAGGTCCGAGAGTTCTTCGGACCCGA
This sequence comes from Drosophila ananassae, assembly GCF_017639315.1. NCBI lineage: Eukaryota > Metazoa > Arthropoda > Insecta > Diptera > Drosophilidae > Drosophila > Drosophila ananassae. The sequence goes on along the minus strand of NC_057932.1, from coordinate 7,389,503 downwards.
AGTGTTTGAGCCTGCTGCGTCCGAGTGCCGGGCAGTGGCATAAGAGGTGCGGTACCGATTCTACCTCCTCTTCATCCCTGCAGCTCCTGCAGAAATCATTGTGGGGGACTGCAAGCCTGGCCGAGTGCTCGCCTATCAGCCAGTGCCCAGTGATTGCCCCAATCGCTAGGCTGCATTCCGGTCTAGTCAGAGCAATGAGTCTAGCCGATCTTTTCTGAGAGCGTGTCGGCCAGATCAAACGTGATGTTTTACAGGTCTGGAGATTATTCCATTTCCTATTGGCTGCCAGGTCGAAAAACTCCCTGCACTTTAGCCTGCAAGTAGCCAAGGGTATGCCTACAAGTTCTTTCTCCGGTAGGAGAGGGTTGGTAGTCCCTGCCCTAGCTAGTTCATCTGCAGCACAGTTTCCCTCGTGGTCCCTGTGACCGGGAACCCAGATGAGGTAGATGTCAAGCTGTTCAGCCATCTCGTTGAGAGATCTGCGACAGTCATTGACTGTCCTGGAGTTGGATGAGAATCCGTCAAGTGCCTTGAGCGCTGCTTGACTATCTGAGAAGATACATATTGTACCCCGATTTCCCCTTAGAGCTGGGGATTCAAGTGCTTCCTTAATGGCTACTACTTCAGCCTGGAACACACTGCAGTGGTCAGGGAGTCTGAAGGACTCCTTTAGGCTCAGATGATCGCAAAAATAACCGCCTCCCACCTGGCCGTTAAGTTTTGATCCATCTGTATAGATATGAATGGAGCCCTCCGGTCCCGGTATCCGGGCTTCCCATTCCTCCCACGAGGGGATTAAGACTTTGTAGTTAGTGGTGGGTTGGTCGACGGGCACACAGTAATCCGTACCCCCCTCAGGCATGAAATGTTGTAGGTCCAGTCTGGTATGACCGAAACTATTTTTGCTCCATAGGTTTGCCTCCCGCAGTCTTATTGCTGCCAGAGTAGCTGTCTTTACCCCCATCAGTTCAACTGGTAGTAGGTCAAGTATAGTGTCTAGGGCATCACTAGGCGTAGTGCGTAGACTGCCTGTCATACAGACTTCCGCCATGCGCTGCATCTTCCTGAACTTTTCCCTGCATGAGGAGTTGTCTAGCGCGGGCCACCAGACAACAACACCATAGAATAGAATTGGTCTGATGATCGCTGTGTATAACCATCTGACCATCTTCGGGGACATTCCCCATTTCAGGCCTACCGCCTTGCGGCAGGTATAGAGTGCTATTGCCGCTTTCTTAGTCCTTTCAGCGGTGTTCAGCTTCCAGTCCAGTTTCCTGTCTAGTGTGATACCTAGGTACTTCGCACTATCACTAAGAGCTAGTGTTTCTCCTAGGAGCTTCGGAAGTCTTAAGTTAGGTATTTTGTACTTCCTGGTGAACAGCACGAGCTCTGTCTTGGATGGGTTGACTCCCAGCCCGTTCTTTTGCGCCCAGGCCGACAGAACTTCGAGCTTCCCTGTCATTAGGTCGCATAGCGTCTGTGGGAATTTCCCCACGAAGGCAATAGCAACATCGTCCGCGTACGCAATGATCTTACATCCGCCACCCTCTAAGGAACGTAGTAGGCTGTTAACCGCCACGTTCCAGAGTAGTGGTGAGAGTACACCTCCTTGTGGGGTGCCCCTCTTGACGTATCTTCGAATAGTCGAACCTCCAAGTGTAGCCTCGACACTCCTGTTAACCAGGATCTGCCGTATTAGGTGAGTTAATCGATTGTCTATTCCAAGTCCCGTCAGTGCGTCGATTATTGAGCACGGTAGGATGTTATTGAAGGCCCCTTCTATGTCTAGAAAAGCCACAAGTGCGTATTCCTTAAAATTAATCGCTCGTTCGGCGATCATAGTGATATCGTGCAGGGCTGTTTCTGTTGATTGGCCCCTTTTGTAAGCATGCTGAGAGCATGAGATGTCATTTGGGTTAATGTTAAGTTGTAGATGGAGACTTAAGAGTCTTTCCATAGTCTTAAGGAGAAAGGAAGACAGACTTATAGGTCTGAAGTCCTTGGGGGTGCAGTGGGATGGTTTCCCCGCCTTGGGTATGAATACAACCTTCGTGCACAGCCATGCCTTTGGTATCATACCAGTAGTGAAGACTGTGCTGAAGATTTTCTTAATCCATTTCCTTAGGTTAATACCGGCTCTGGATAACTGAGCTGGTAGAATACCGTCCGGTCCCGGAGATTTGAAGGGTTTAAAACTGTCCATTGCCCATTTCAGGTTTCTGTCACTAAGTAGGTAGTTGAGCGAGCCCTGATGACCCTGGCTACGCATCACCTGGGTTGTTCCTTCCGAAGAGCAACCCGGGAAGTGTGCGTTGATAAGGGTCTCCAGGGTTTCCAGGCTTGAGGTTGTCCAGCACCCCTCCGTGTTCTTAATGTAACCTGCGATGGGGGCTGTAGTAGAGAGAATCTTTCTTAGGCGGGCGGCCTCTGATGTCTCCTGAATTTTGGTGCAGAAATTGGCCCAGGCAACCCTCTTTGCCTTGCGCAATTCTTTGTTATATTGCCTAAGTTCAGCTTTATAGGTTTCCCACGCCTCGTCTGTGTTGGTACGGTGCACGTGGTTGAAGGCCCTACGTGCATTTTTTTTGTACGGGGCTAAAGACGAGGTCCACCACGGAGGCTTCTTCGATCTGTTGCTACCTATCCTTTTTTTGGGGCAGGCCTTGTGGTAAGCTTTTGCACTAGTCGCACTAAGCTTGTCTACCATGGCGTTAAGCCCCTCATAGGTCTCGATGGTCTCCGAAGGCGGTTCGCCTAAGGATCTATCTAGTATATTTTTATAGAGCTCCCAGTTTGCCTTTCTAGGATTTCGTACTGCTTGCTTGGTAAAGTTTTCAAAATTTACTACTATCTCAATATAGCGATGGTCTGAAAATGAGTGTTTGTCAAGGACTCTCCAGCTGGTGATTGCATCAGCCAGGGAGTGCGAGAATAATGTGACATCAAGAACCTCCCTTCTGTTCTTGACTACGAAAGTGGGTTCTGAACCTCTGTTACCCACTAAAAGCTTAGAGCTGAGGATAAAATCGAAGATTGACTCACCCCTCTTGTTTGTGTCAGTGCTTCCCCACTGACTGTGATGAGCGTTGGCATCGCATCCTATTATTAGGTCGATGTCCTTCCTTTCGCTGTCTTCCACAAGCCGCCTGAGTAGCGAATGGGGTGGAGGTCCTAGGTGGTCGTGACCCATATATGCCGAGCATATTCTTAGATGGCCGTCTGGGCCCTCTATCGATGCGGCTACGTGATCTTCATTGCTGAAATTTGGTAGCAAGAAGGTATTAAGGTTTTTCTTTGCGAGTATGCATGCTCGCTTTTTACCTGTTACATCGGCTGTGTACAGCCTGAAGTCCGACGCCCCCAGACCGAGAATCCTGTCTCCGTGGATCCAGGGTTCTTGGATGAGGGCCACGTCAGCTCCATCCTCTGCAAGATGGAGCAGGAGGGCGGCGGAAGCCACCTTACTGTGATGGAGGTTTATCTGCAGGAATGTCAGGGACATCCTTTAGATTCTCCACCACAGTAACCTCCGCCTCGGTGTCGGAGCCCAGCAAAGAGTCCTCCTCCATGCCGACGCCACCAAGAGCCCTCGCCAGGTCACTCTCCTCTGAGGTGTACCCTTCCAGAATGTCCTCCTCCACATCCGACATTCCTTCTGGGCGGACCTCTTCGGTCGGTTCCCCCGAGTCTAGCTCCTGTGCGTCCATCTCCAAGTCGATGCCTCCAGGTTTACTCTTCGCATCCGACTTGTAGATCCTCACCGCAACGTGCTCGAACCCGTATTTGATACGGCTACCGGCACCCTCCAGGATCTTCGGAGTCTCCTCATTAAGAGTGAGGACAACCTGCCTTCTCAGTCCCACTGCTTCCTCCACCTTGGCGACCCTCCAGTCCGCCGTAGGGAGTGTGGGATTGCAGATTTTAAGCATGGCCAGAATGGTGTCAGGGTCCGCCGGCTTCTCTGTCAGCCATACGCGGGCCCTCGGTTTGCTGGGGATCTTGTCCCAGTCCACCGCCTCCAATCTGGCTCCTGGGTAGACCTCCCCAAGCGACGCTATCATTCGCTTGTAGAGGCGTACATACCTCGCATCTTGGCACGCTATCACCTTGATGCTACCCTGGTACCACCCTGCATCTTCGCAGTCCGGTGGGGGCCCTCCGCTCTTGAGCATCTCCTCCATGAAGCGCCCATGCAGCTCATTCACTACCTTACGCCAAAGCTCCTTGGGGATCAGGCCATCTTTGGAGCCATTATCAATGACCCCAATGATGGTCCTGCCCTTGGTAACTTCGGCGAAGGATGTGCTACTCTGTGTCTGCACCTTCTTCTTCTTAGCTAGGGGCGCTCCCCCGTCGGTCGACCTCTGCCTTTTCGCACTCTGTGCACTCTACTTGGCAGAGTCGCCTACTCCTGTCGGCTTTTTTGGGTCCAATCTGGCTCCCGCTCTTGCTGGCTGAAAGTCAGGCAGGATTTCCCTCGCCCACTTTATAATTTCAGCCTGATCGGGATTGGACTCCGCCGATGGGTCTGCCCTCATTAGGATGAAGGCCGCTCTCCTCCTATCTTTATAGGAGCCCTTCCGCTGCAGGGGGCCAGCAGTCGTCGGACCGGGGCCTTCCTTAGGGTTGCCGCCGGTGCGAAATGAGCTCGATTCAGGGATCTTACCCCCCACACCGTTCGGTGGTCCCATAGTGGGCCCCGTTTTGGGGGTCGGTGCCTTGGCATCTCCCCCTACACCGGCGCCGCTCGCCTCCGGATGTTGTCCCTCAGTGGGGAGCTTCGCCATCCCAGCATCTCTTTGGCCTCTATCTGCCTTGGAGATTGACGGATCCGAGATCCCATTTCCGGACTTTCTCCACTGCGGAGGGAGTTCCGTTCTCCACTGTTTGTTTTTTTTGTTATAGTGTTATTGTTCATTTTTGGACCCACGAGTAGGCGGGAAGGGGTTCGTCCATCATGACATAGCCCGCTTGTCATGATAAGCCTGGCTAAAACTGAGGGGTCGGCCGGTCCCCCAGAGTCCGCATATTAACGTCCGTGCATCCCCCGGACATGCATCCCTCGGCATATGCTGTTCCACCTTGGATTGGGGTGATTTGAGGAAGGGAGTTTTCTTCTCCCCGCCCGACTACAATTAGCCAGCATCCTCGGCAGAGACATAACCTAACCGGGACCTGTTACCAGCCGCCCTCACGTGGAGAGTATAGTCGCACTACCATCGGTGTATGATAGATTTTAAGTTGTACGAGTAGAATTTTTTTCATTTCTGACCGAAGAATCACAATCGATTTCAGTATCAACGCAAAAACCCACTATCGCATCTTCGTGTGTAATACCACCTGTCGACATTCCAAAATTTGACTTAGGCAACGGCTAAAAAATACCATACCATAATGATACCATACAAAGATACCATAATGAACGCCTGTAGATGAAGTCAACGATCCAAGAGCTTTTCGTACACCCCAGATTTAATGGATGCAATATTGATACACATCATTGATGAAAGATTGGAGCCATCACCGATTTAACCACTCGACAATCTCTGAAGCAGAAGTTAGAACACCTCGAGTGTCAGCACCTTGAGCGTCAGGGCAATCAGTCAATGCGGAAAGTAACAATGCGGAAAGATACGTCTACCGCGCCACGTCAGTGCAGCTCATCACGAATGGTGTGTTCAGCCTCAGCGCTTCTTACAAATAAACCCACCGTTCTGTTACCAACCACCCAAGTGGCACTACATGGACCAGCCGGACCCCCTTAGCTATGCAGCACACTGATTCTGGATCACAGGTTAACATAATCTCCAGAAGACTGGCTGTCACAGTGATACTCCAATTGGAATCATCAACCCTGAACATCGGTGGCCAGGACAACTTTAAGATCACGAAAATGAACTGTATTGACCCTATCATCATTAGCCAATGACAAATCTACGTAGTCGTACTACCGGAAATAATGCCAACCATCATAATAATAATCAACCATCCCACCATATTTAGGCGCCAAGAAATATCCCACTTCAGTTGCGCTTAGCCGATCCTAAATTTACGCAGCCCCAGAAGATTGACCTAATTTTGGGCGCCGAATATTTCTACCAGCTTATGAGGCCACAACAGCTAAATTTGGAAGGACAGAAACTACTCAAAAATCCCGCGTCCGACTGGAAACAGCTCCAGAGTCCAAGGTATTACGCGTCTAGGGCACCGGTAGCTTTCTAGCCATTAAAAAGAATCGGTGAATTCAACGCATCGGTGCGAATCTCTAGTACATTCATCGTCAAGGAACTACTGAAAAAACCTGGATAAAAAATTCCACGCCGATGGCGGATCAAAACCTCAGAAGGACATTAAACTACAAGCCTAAGCCTCTCGTTGACAAAGACGAAGGCCTTTAAACCACAAACCCAATTTTGTCAATTCACGACTAAAGAGCACACAGTGCTAGTGCCAGTAAACAAGGGAATACAAGGAGTTGGCAACTAGTGCCAAGACCTAATAACCCATTCTAACCCAACTCCGGTCTAAAAAATTTTTAGGCTGCCAACTTTAATCTGCCTGCAAGTAATTTAGGGCTCAAACTTTTCAACTCAATTCTGTGGCTTTAATAAGATTATACAAATCGAACTAGTTTTTGTACTAGTTTGTGCAAATCATTTACACAGATCGACACAAATTGTTTTTCAGCTTTTCCAGGAACCACTGTTGTGCAATTTAGTCTACTCAAATTGTGTGCCATATTCCTGTCTTTCTTAAAAAATGTGTCTTTAAGATACAAAAGCTTAGGGCTACAAAAACAAAAAAAAAAATTAATTTAACTATTTACATCAAATTGCTTAATATTTGCTTTACAATTCATATCATTTTGTACCCTTTAATTTGTTTCTTTTATTTAACAGCATCGGGAAATTTTAGAACGATTGGAGGAAGCAGAGACTGCAAATAATCACTTGCTCAAGCGGCTTGACAAATTAAAAAATGCGAAGAGTGCCATTTTGAAGGATTTATAAATTAATAAGCACAGTACAATGTTTCATCAGATGACATCACAAGAACACCATCAAAAATTAAAACATCGTTGTTAAATAATGTTGACACTTGTTTTAAAATAAAATGTCCTAAATAAATGTGTTTTTAATACTTCGATGCCTACAAAGCGAATTTTTATAAAAATTTATTATTTTTCCGATAATTAATTATGATATGAAAAACAGTATTTTTCGTTAATATTTTTCTATTTTTTATCAGGTATCCCGCAGAAAGCAAGTATCGCAGTTTCGATGGAGCCAAGATTCAAGAAGAGGAGCGGGAGTCAAGTGGCAATTCAAGATTTATAGAGCGAGTATATTTGAAGTATTATATATTGAAGTACGGATGGCTTCCGGAATGGCTTACAAACAGACGTCATATACACTGACTTCAGTAAAGCATTTGACTCTGTTAACCATTCGCTTCTTATAAGTAAACTCAGTCTTTTGGGATTCCCAACTGATCTTCTTATGTGGATTTCGAGCTACTTATCAGGGAGAACCCAACGTGTTTTCTCTAAAGATGTTACCTCGCGTGTAGTCCGCGCCACATCGGGGGTGCCCCAAGGAAGCCATCTTGGACCCCTACTTTTTACTCTGTTTATTAACGACTTGCCCCTTGCCTTAACTAATTCACTTGTACTTATGTACGCTGATGACGTTAAGCTATGCCTTCAGTATAAATTCACTAGCGCCCAGTCTAGACTTCAATCCGATTTGGATAAACTTCAAAATTGGTGTTTAGCAAATAACCTAAAGCTTAATGGATCGAAATGTAAACTTATGTCTTTTTACCGATCTAGTCCTCACCAGGCTATGTACTTTCTCTATGGGAACGCCTTAGAACGATTAACTCAGGTTAACGATCTAGGTGTCCTATTAGATTTGAAACTTAAATTTACCGACCATGTATCTACCATGGTTAATAAAGCTATGGGTGTGCTTGGTTTTATTAAAAGATGGTCAAAAGAATTTAATGACCCGTACATAACTAAAACGTTATATACATCACTGGTCCGTCCGATTCTTGAGTATGGATCGTGTGTCTGGAGTCCTCAATATGGAGTACACCAAGATCACATTGAATCTGTACAAAAAAACTTCCTTACTTTTGCTCTTAGGGGACTTAATTGGGATGCAAATCTTTACCTCCCCTCTTATCATAGTAGACTTTTACTAATCAACTTACCAACATTAACAAATCGTAGAACGATGCTGGGTGTCATGTTTCTATATAATCTTATTTATGGAAATATAGACAGCCAGCATTTACTAACACGTTTAAACTTTAACATTCCTAGTAGAAGGACCAGAAACTTTCGTCCTCTACTCCTCAGCCATTGTAGTTCGACATATGCCCAACACGATCCGTTCAGGGTATTATGTTCGGACTACAATGGTCTCTACCACATCTTATCACTTTGCTCTACTAACAATCTTAAATCGCTTATATTAACCGCCTTATCTATGCAACACTCTTCCTCGTAATATCTTTCTCCTAATCCTCGCTTATCTATCTCGGATCTATTCCCGCGATTCGAGCCGTACGTTACGCGGCAGCGTCCCTCGGTCGGTTGGACGGGAGGTGGGCTGTACGTATGCAGTGGGAACCGCGCAAAAAAAAAAATTAACGTTTGTGTTATACGTGGTCTTGTGAAATCTGGTTGACCTATTGAAGTATTGAACTACATACTCCAGAAATTTCCTATGCCTCCTGTAGACCACTGGTCTATATCAGAGATCAGTAGGGTTCAATTCCAGAGGCATTGAAAATTTCTTCATGGTTCCAACTTTCGGCTATTTTCTACTAAAATTCTATTTCCTATAGCTAATATAACAAAATGATTTTGATCGCATTATATAAGAAAACGAGGGACTATCCATATTACATAAAAAAAAATTCCGTCGATGGAGCCTCAATCACAAAATCAGCTGTTAAACGCAATTGTTTATATTCAAAAGCACGAGAAGTGTAAAAGTACGTATTTAAGTGTAATTGTCATTTAATATACCTGGGAATTGGCATGAAGTGCACTTATTTTTTCGTTGCATTCGATTTGGATCGCTCTTGACTTTGTTAGCTTTGGTTAGGTTGTGGAGCGATACGGGAGGTGATGGAAAAAACCAACCTAATGCACTTGAGCCGCTGGGGCTTCTTGTGCTATCACTTGAGCAATCTCCTCTTTCTGTGTACTGGTGTGATTATGTGCCAATCCTACTTGTGGCGTCTCGTGGTCGCATCCGACTTTCCGGATGAATTCTATCAGTTCGCGTGTAAATATCTCTGTGAGTCCAGTTAGAGAAGACTCGTAAGTCACTCTCAGTTCGCTCGCAACATATGTAGGTTCCCACATTCCTACTTTGTTTTAAAACGGGTCCGGACGAGATGATGTCGTGTGCTGGAGCCTCTGGATCTGTGATAATTCAAGATAGATCCGGCTCAAAGTTATTATTGGGACATTGTCCCGAATCATTTGGTAGAACATAATTAAGAGGGATTGTGCATTAATATATAAAACCTTGAATTTTCAATCTCTTAACTAGTGATAGATTCTGTACAATAAATACAAAATTATGTACTTAGCTCTGTTCCAAATTTTTTCCGAGCAAAAACTATTGCAATAGAATTAGCATAAAATTTAATACTGTGCTTCCAATTTTGGAAGCAAGATGACAGCAGAGAAAATGAAATTTCTTATGTGCTACAGCTCCCTCGAATGTTTTTTTTTTTGTTTTTTATATTCTTTCCTCAGTCTTTCCTCTGACTTTGCCGTATCCCGACGTGTTTTTTGCGATTGCTCTCATCTTATTACCAACATATATCTACATATATCTTTGATACGAGACTCCTCTTTTCGCGTATCATTGTCTGAGATAATTGACTTACATAGTTCATTATCCACACACTTCTTAAAAATAATATTATTCTTCAGTATTATTTCTGCCGTGCCCTGCGAATATTCATATATAATATATATATTCCTGAGTCTATTCTCCGATCGAGTAATCCCGTTATATCATTGTTACTCTGAAGCGGTTATTCGTAACATTCGTATCTCTTTTGTTACGTATTCTCTTCGACGTGCCTGATCTGAACGTGCCTCTCTACAACTGAACTCTTTGAACTCTACCATTGAACTCTTCTCGCTCTCACTACAGTGGACAAATCTCTGTAAATAATGAGTCTAATTTGCACTGCTAAGAAATGCGAGTTTGGAGGATCCATCACTGGAGATTCGTATCTTTCCTGCTGGCTTTGCAACAACTGCTCACATATTAAATGTGCTGGTGGTGGGCATAATGGACGGATAAGCGATCTTATAACTAAGAATATTGGTCTGACATGGTCTTGTATTGCCTGCAGAGAGATCGAGTCTGAGATGCGGACCTTCATGAAGCAGACGAGAAACGGTTTTCTTGATGTCCGTAAGCAGTTTGCTGCACTTAATGAGCAATTCCTTACACTTGAGGCCCAATTTCTTGGTCTCAAGTTACTAAGTGAATCTCCAAGGAGAAAAATTCCGAATAATAACCCGATGGCGGTCAATCTATTGGGCACTCCTGCTTCTCATGTGATTCATTCGGATAAATTCTTAACTCCTAATACTTCATCGCCTCCTATTGTTCCTGTGGAAGTGATCCATTCACCAAGTCTGCCAATGGAATCGTCAATCAGTCTTGTTCCACCTATTGTCCTGGATCCTCCATCGTTGGAAAACCTCCAGGTTCCTGTGGCTCCGTCACCTAGGCCTCTCACTGGTGTGGCGCCTGAGTTAAAATCCTCTGGGCTTTCGCTGAGAGCTGTTGCACCTCGTAAAGCCATATTCGTATCCCGCCTCATGCCGGATACCACTGTGGATGATGTCAGGAGTCACCTCTTAAAACATCTTAAGGTAGCTCCTAATGATTTAGCGGTCTTTAAGTTTAATTTTAAACATAAGCGTAACATATCCTCTTTCAAAATTTTAATTCCTGAATCCTACTTTGAAAAAGCACTTGATCCGTCAGCCTGGCCCGAGCACAGTATTATTCATGAATTTTTAGCTAAAGACCCTCTGAATCACAACTTTGCCGATTCAGCTCCAAAAAACTGAGTAATAATGTTTTTTCTTGCTGCTACCAAAACGTTCGAAGTATTCTGGGTAAACTGAGCCAATTTTTTACTAAGAGTGCTTCTTTTGAATTTGATGCTATTGCACTTACTGAAACCTGGCTTAATTCCTCTGTCTCTGATTATGAAATTTTTGTTCCAAACTACACTGTGTGTCGATTGGATAGGCCTTCTTTTGGTGGTGGTGTCCTCATTGCTGTTAGTATTAAATACTCGGCTGAACTAATAACTTTCCCGAATCAGTTTGGAATCGAGTTTATCGCAGTAAAAATAACTGTTGGTCCGTCTCATATTTTCATGACCTGTTCTTATATACCTCCATCGGTTGATGATACGGTATATTTTCATCACCTTAATGCTATCAAGTACGTTTTATCATTAGTCAATGACTCTGATTTTGTCCTAATCATGGGTGATTTCAACCTTCCCCAAATCTCCTGGATCCCGTGTGAAGATGACAATTCCTTGCATTCTAGTTGCCATAACGACTTCATTGATGAACTAATTGAAATTGCTCTTTCCCAAATTAACCCCATCCTTAACACACTTAGCAGGTCCCTAGACCTTATTTTCTGTAATAGAATATCCTCTGTCACTGTAAATCGGTCTTCACCACTATCGCTTCCTGAAGATGTACACCATCCCACACTATTGGTTTCGGTGTTAATTGAGTTCCCTAATATGCATAACTATGAGGCTCAGTATCGTTCTAAATGTTTCCGAAAAACGGATTACAACGCTCTTCGCAATCATTTAGCTGGAATTGACTGGGAATATCTTTCATCTTTTAACTGTATTGATGCTGCTACTGATTCTTTTTATGAGGTAATCCACAACGCGTTGGACAAATTTGTTCCAGTACTTTCATCGTCTTCATCAACGAAACCGCCATGGTTTAACAAACACCTTTCTCGTCTTAAGAACAGGAAATCTAGAGCTTACAAAATGTTTCTTAAGTCTGGATCTTTGTTTCATCAGACAAACTTTCTTTACATTCGTAACCAGTTTATTCTTCTTAATAATCAACTTTATAAGCGCTATATTTTAAATTGTAAGGCTAACTTCCGAAATGATCCGAGCTCCTTTTATTCGTTTGTCAATATGAAACGTAAATCCAGTCTTTTTCCTCCTTCCCTATCTTATAAAAATATTTCTGATTCTTCAGATCATGGTATTGCAAATCTCTTTGCATCATTCTTTCAATCAACTTATTCGTCCGATTCTTATAATTTAAATTCTACATACCCGTATAATATTCCGTATATAAACAATATCTACTAGTCTAAGTTTAATCATCTTGATGTTTCTAATGCTCTTTCAACCTTGGATATCTCTTTTTCTGCTGGTCCTGATAACGTCCCGAGCTGTATTCTTAGGTACTGCTCCGATATTCTATGCTATCCTCTTACTACCCTATTCAATTTATTTTTGGACCTTCCATGCCTTCCCAAGAGATGGAATGAATCTTTTATTATTCCACTTCATAAGAAAGGTTCTAAAATACTTATTGATAACTACCGTGGTATTGCTAAACTTTCTGCTATTCCCAAGCTGCTGGAGAAAATGGTTACATTGCAACTGCAACATCATTGTAAAAGCATAATTTCCTCCACCCAGCATGGTTTTGTCAAAAATCGTTCTACAACAACCAATTTGCTAGAATTCACTTCGATCGTCCATAAGCGTTTTCTTAAACGAATGCAAACCGATGTTATTTACACCGATTTTAGCAAAGCTTTTGATTCTGTTAATCACCGTCTCCTTCTCCAGAAACTTTATCTTATGGGTTTCCCTTCTTATATCATAAAGTGGATGACTTCATATCTATCTAATCGTACGCAGCGGGTTTTGTTCAAGAACATCACATCTCATGTTATAAAAGTAACATCTGGTGTTCCGCAAGGCAGTCACTTAGGACCTCTTCTATTTATCCTCTTTGTTAACGACTTGCCTAGTGTCGTGAGCTATGCTACTACACTTATGTATGCTGATGATGTAAAGCTCTGTTTTTCTTACTCTGACCACTTTCTTCATAGACATCTACAGTTTGACCTTGACGAAGTATTCTTGTGGTGCTCTAATAATCTCCTCTCACTAAACTGCTCAAAATGCAAGGTTATGACGTTTAACCGTAGCACGCCTCATGTCATCTCGTACTCACTTGGGAATCACTTTTTAGATCGTGTTTCCTTAATGAATGATCTTGGAGTTCTTTTCGATCACAAGCTGTCGTTTAATGAACATATTTCTCTAACAGTTAATAAAGCCAGAGGAGTACTTGCATTTATCAAGCGCTGGTCAAAAGAGTTTGATGATCCCTTTACCACTAAAACGTTGTATATCTCTTTGGTTCGTCCGATCCTTGAATACTGTTCATGCGTTTGGAGTCCGCAGTATATGGTTCATCAAAGAAGTATTGAATCAGTGCAAAAGCAGTTTCTTTTATTTGCCTTAAAATATTTAAACTGGGACTCAGATGGTCTTCTTCCACCATATAGTTGTCGGCTAAAGTTATTAGACCTGCCACCATTGCAGGTACGTCGTACTTGTGCTGGGGCCATGCTCCTTCATAAACTCATTCTTGGTCAAGTTGACTCTCATCTTTTACTTGAAAAAATCAAATTTTCTGTTCCAAATAGGTCAACCAGGTCCTTCCGACCCCTTTGGCTACCAATTTGTAGATCAAATTTTGCGGACCATGATCCTTTTCGTGTTATTTGTAAAAATTATAATCTATTGTCCCATTTATTTTCCCCTGAATTACACGGTGCGACAGTGAAAAAACACTTGTGAAAAGAGATAGTGTAGGTTGTTAATCTGGTCGAAGAGAACTCAAAAATATTTTTTTTATATTTTTGGAACCCTCCAATTTTTATTTATTTAAAAAAAAACCGTTTTTCGGTACTTTTTTGCGCTTAAAAATTCCTGAACGCGTTTTTTTCAACCGATTTCAAAATTTTCGGTGTTTTTCAATAGTTAAATGTTGTAGCTTTTGAAAAAAAAAATATATCTTCGATTTTGTTGAACAAAAAGGACAAAATTTTTACACCTGAAACTGAAGTTTTCGACTTTTATTCGAGTTTTTCGGATTTTGATGCCAATTTTTCGGTACATCTTACAAAAATTCTGTCATTTTTGTCACATATCAATGTTGTCCCATTAATTCTGAATAAAACGAGACAAATTTCATCAAAAAATTATGAAAATTGGTGAAGTTATAACGCTTTTCCCAAAAAAAGTCAACTCAACCTAGCGAGCGCTTCGGAGGAACAATGTGTATAAAAATAAGAGTATATTGCTTTCTTCTGACAAAAATTCTTTCATTTTTGCCACATATTAATATTGTCTCTTTAATACTGAATAAAACGAGACAAATTTCATTAAAAAATAATAAAAATTGTTGAAGTTATAACGCTTTTCCCAAAAAAAGTCAATAAAACCATGGGAGCACTATAAGAAGAAGAGCATATTCCTGTCTTATACACACAGGTACTCCGGAGCGCAAGCAAGGTTAAATTGACTTTTTTTGGGAAAAGCTTTATAACTTCACCAGTTTTCATGTTTTATTGATGAAATTTGTCTCGTTTTATTCAGAATTAATGGGACAACATTGATATGTGACAAAAATGACATAATTTTTGTCAGATGTACCGAAAAACTGGCATCAAAATCCGAAAAACTCGAATAAAAGTCGAAAACTTCAGTTTCAGGTGTAAAAATTTTGTCCTTTTTGTTCAACAAAATCGAAGATATATTTTTTTTTTCAAAAGCTACAACATTTAACTATTGAAAAACACCGAAAATTTTGAAATCGGTTGAAAAAAACGCGTTCAGGAATTTTTAAGCGCAAAAAAGTACCGAAAAAACGGTTTTTTTTAAATAAATAAAAATTGGAGGGTTCCAAAAATATAAAAAAAATATTTTTGAGTTCTCTTCGACCAGATTAACAACCTACACTATCTCCTTTCCCAAGTGTATTTCGTTTTTTTTTTTTGTCGCACAGTGTTATCTCTTGATGTAATAAAATCTAAATTGTTTGTTTTTCTTTTGAATAATTTTCCTAATTCTTAATTATAATTAATTAATTTTAAAAATTGTATATATAAATAACAGATAACACTAGTTTACACCAAAAATGAACCTCCATAAAAAAGTGTTTTTTATAGTAATTTGGGGTCGGAGAACACGAAAATGACATCCGTTTATTTTTCTTAAGAACCGTTTTTGAGATATTTTTGAAAATCGTGTTTTTGAGGTCCTTTTTCAGTTTTTTGGTAATATCTCATGAAAAAAACTGTTTACAAACAAAAAAAGGATATTGATTGACAGGTATTGAAGTAACGTTTACGTGGATAAATGTACGTGGTCAAAATGTTAATATTACTATAACTTTTAAACTTCTTACTCAATTTGGATAATCTTAGGCTTAAATTGTTGGTAAATAATAAATCTTTTCCCTCAAATATTGAAACCTTAGAAAAAAAATTCTTTTTTTTGGCAAAAATCGATCTGAAAAATTGAAATTTTCAAAATTGGTCGAAAATGACACTATTTTTGTACTTTGTTCGCTTGTGCATTACAGAGATTTGATTCAATCTGCACATATTATATATCCACGTAAACGTTACTTCAATACCTGTCAATCAATATCCTTTTTTTGTTTGTAAACAGTTTTTTTCATGAGATATTACCAAAAAACTGAAAAAGGACCTCAAAAACACGATTTTCAAAAATATCTCAAAAACGGTTCTTAAGAAAAATAAACGGATGTCATTTTCGTGTTCTCCGACCCCAAATTACTATATAACAATCATCAATTTTAAGGTTCACTCGATTACATTTAAATTTGTAAACTAGTGTAATTGTTACTTCAATAAATAAATAAAAATATAATAAATATTGGTTTCAATATTTGTTTGTTTCTGACCATAACCGGGAGAGTTAAAATGAAAAACGCAAACAATTAGAGTTTATTCAATCGCAAGATTAAAATTATATTTAAAATCATCCACTATTTGCCGTCTTCAAATAGTTTTCTTAGTTGAGTTGGCGCAAAACCAAAACATATTTTGCTTAAATCATAAATCTCAGGATCGCTAAGCAATCCTATATAATATCGTTCAAATATTGATATTACATGAGCATTGTGTCCCATTATTTGTTCGTAGATAGGAAAATTTTTTTCATGGCTTTGATAATAGATTCCGACGATACGGCTATAAAAAATAAATAAAGCTTGAAAAATAGTCAATAAATAAGCGGAAATATTTGTGGGTCTTTCCGACGAAAAGTTAATAGTTCACGGGATAGGTACCTTATATTCGACAACTCGAGCTATATTATTTTATATTATCGAATAATTGGTGAAGGAGTTTTAAGGTGGAAAGTCATAAGAATGACCGACTGGTCGAAGCAAGCAAAACCAGCGAGCGCATTGGTTTAACATTGAACGTACTTTCTTTAACATTGACCTTAGTATTTGAACTTTTATTAACATTGACCAGCTAACCATAGTTAAGCCATGTGAGGAGATTAAATCTCCCACACGCTAAGACAGGTGGCAAGGGGAGCAGGCAAGCTGGCACGGCAGCGCTCACGGACAAAAGCGAATGAGGAGACGGCGTGGAATGTAAATGTTCCGGACGGGCCAGCGCGGCTGTGTTTCGAAAGTGCGGAAGGAAAGAAATGCGTTTGGAATATAGACGGTATTAGGGGCAGCAGCGGAGGCCGACGAACCAGCACGGCTGCGCGCATAGAAGAAGAAGAAAAAGGAAACAGCGTGGAACGTAACGGTTCCGTTCGGGCCAGCGAGGCTGTGCTCGGAAGACGTAGGATATAGCGGGGACAACGGGGAACGTAGTGGCCCACGCAGCGCAGCTGTGTTTATAAAATGCAGAAAAGAAGATATGCATTTGGAACGGCAAAGGGGGGCGCGGGGGTATCTGGGCGAGGTCCGGTGACCTGCGTAATAACAATATGAATCGGAGGCCAAGCGGGGCAAAGGGGGGCAACAAAGAGAACCCGCCAATGGAAATGACAATCGGAATTCGGGAAAGGAATAACGGCGCGAACGGAGGCATAAAGGATTAACGGCAGGAAGCGAGATTTGGACTCCTGTAAAGAGAGGGGTGATCAGCTCGGAAACTCAAGCCCGCATATAAAACCAACCAGGGACAACCTGGTTATGTCAGGAGACTCCTGATCCAGGTTCGCTGGGGCGAACCCACATCGATCACCTGAAGTAAAGAAGGCGTGACACCAAACCTCTTGTCAGCCATAGATCCTGCAGAGCGTAGGCACGCAAGTGTTTGGTGGAGAGTGGCGTACGCAACCGGGTGTGTGTCCTGAGGGGTAGGAAGGTCCTTCGTGCCCTGATCCGGCCGCCAGGCCCACTGAGAGCCCACTGGGAAGGATTGCGAGATGGGTCTTTAAGCTGCAACAATACCACTATTTAATCAACTACAGGTAAGGTAAGGTAAGCTTAATGTGGTGGCAGAAGCGCTTTCAGCCAGCCGAGAATCCTAGAAGTGCCACAGCAAGCGAAGACGTTGAATGCATATGGATAAGGACACTGAAAAAGAAAATACGAGAAAACCTACAAAAATGTCCAAAGTACATAGAAGGTGCGTGTGGGTTTACCGACATGTTCCACATAGAGCCGGCAGCGAGGAAGTGGCATCATGGAAGCTGTGTGTACTCGTTGATATGAGACAGCAGGTGCTGAAGGAGAACCACGACGCACAGTGGTCGATTTGGACTTTTTAGCAGAACAAAACTATTTACAAGAGACTGGTACGCTTACTGTTTATGAAAATATTTACTCAGGGGTTCTTGGGCCCGCTGATAACGAATCTGGAGTTCGATTTTCAAAATTAATAATGGCGGATCCAATATGGCGGACATAAGATTGAAAAACTTGATGGATTTTGATGAAACATTGTATCTAGGAGTTATTCGAGTCGATGATACCAAAGCTGAAGTTGGTTTTTTTAAATTCAAAATAGCGGATCCAATATGGTGGATACAACCTCGAAACGTAAATGGATTTTGATGAAACATCGTATTACCTTGTGTTCATCATTATTGAAGTCTTTTTTATTCAGAATTTCCAAAAACATGATTTTTTTTTCTTCGTACCACACCAAAAAAACTTCCCGTTTGGTCACAGACATCGTTCCTTCAATACTTACTTCAATATTTTAAGTTGCACAAAGTTGCAGACTTGTTTTGTCAATTCACGAGGGCAACAATCTATACTTACGTAATCAACAAAGAGTAGATCGGGCGAAGGTAGGCGTTAAAAGTTTAGATCTGAGAAAAGTTAGTCTCTGCGTCATAAAAAGGTATATAATATTAATATGATATATCTTGAATTCCAAGTACAACAAATAAGCAAAGGTCACAAACACATTTCTTTGGTCAAGTACACACCTTTGTTCACAATATAAAACACTTTATTTGATATAATGTTTTTTTGAAAATTTTGAAAAACCAACTATGTATTAGTTCACTTCAGTGTAAGAAATGGCAGGGAAGCGGAACACGTTCGATACACTGTTCGTTAACAATGTTGGATAGATTACTGCAGCTCGATTATCGATAGAAAATAAAAATAATTTATGTCGATATTATCAGTGAACTACTGGTAGCTATAATTTAACATAAAGGACACTTTATCGAAACATTGAAAATTGAATTAAACGATGCTAGATATGTTAAATTGACCACTGTGCGACGCACCGACAACGGGACATCAAGGTGGAAGAAAAACAATTGCACGAATAGTAGCTAGGTACTTCTGGCCAGAGATGCAAAGGGACACAAGGAAGTATGTCAGACAGTGCGAAACATGCATGCGGTATAAACCAAACCAGATGCAGGCCGCAGGGAAAATGCTGACACGCTAGATGCGAGGTGCCAAAGGAGATCGTAACAGATAATGGTGTCCAGTTCACCAGTAGGAGTTTCAAAAAATTCCTCGAGGAGCTCGGAGTTTGGCATCAAACTCTGGTATGGTGCGGTAAGCACCATACACGCCGCAGGAAAACCCTACGGAAAGGGCAAACAGAACGGTCAAGGCAATGATCGCTCAATTTGCAGGCGAAGATCAGAGGACATGGGACGAGCACTGGTCAGATTTAATGCTTACCGCACTGATGGACGGGAAGTGTCTACACGCATCAGACAACATATGAAGGAGCTGTGGAAAAAAATCGTCCAGAAGAATGGCAACCTTAAAATATGATGGTGTGTTCATGATGATAGATTTTAAGTTGTACGAGTAGAATTTTTTTCATTTCTGACCGAAGAATCACAATCGATTTCAGTATCAACGCAAAAAGCCACTATCGCATCTTTGTCTATGATACCACCAGTCGACATCCCAAAATTTGACGGAGGCAACGGCTAAAAAATCGATACCATAATGATCGCCTGTAGATGAAGTCAACGATCCAAGAGCTTTTCGTACACCCCAGATTTAATGAATGCAATATTGATACACATCATTGATGAAAGATTGGAGCCATCACCGATTTAACCACTCGACAATCTCTGAAGCAGAAGTTAGAACACCTCGAGTGTCAGCACCTTGAGCGTCAGGGCAATCAGTCAAGTAACAATGCGGAAAGATACGTCTACCGCGCCACGTCAGTGCAGCTCATCACGAATGGTGTGTTCAGCCTCAGCGCTTCTTACAAATAAACCCACCGTTCTGTTACCAACCACCCAAGCGGCACTACATGGACCAACCGGACCCCCTCACACACTGATTCTGGATCACAGGTTAACATAATCTCCAGAAGACTGGCTGTGATACTCCAATTGGAGTCATCAACCCTGAACATCGGTGGCCAGGACAACTTTAAGATCACGAAAATGAACTGTATTGACCCTATCATCATTAGCCAATGACAAATCTACGTAGTCGTACTACCGGAAATCATAACAATAATCAACCATCCCACCCTATTTAGGCGCCAAGAAATATCCCACTTCAGTTGTGCTTAGCCGATCCTAAATTTACGCAGCTCCAGAAGATTGACCTAATTTTGGGCGCCGAATATTTCTACCAGCTTATGAGGCCACAACAGATAAATTTGGAAGGACAGAAACTACTCAAAAATCCCGCGTCCGACTGGAAACAGCTCCAGAGTCCAAGGTATTACGCGTCTAGGGCACCGGTAGCTTTCTAGCCATTAAAAAGAATCGGTGAATTCAACGCATCGGTGCGAATCTCTAGTACATTCATCGTCAAGGAACTACTGAAAAAACCTGGATAAAAAATTCCACGCCGATGGCGGATCAAAACCTCAGAAGGACATTAAACTACAAGCCTAAGTTTGTCAACGAGACGAGCCTCAGAAGGCCTTTAAACCACAAACCCAATTTTGTCAATTCACGACTAAAGAGCACACAGTGCTAGTGCCAGTAAACAAGGGAATACAAGGAGTAGGCAACTAGTGCCAAGACCTAATAACCCATTCTAACCCAACTCCGGTCTAAAAAATTTTTAGGCTGCCAACTTTAATCTGCCTGCAAGTAATTTAGGGCTCAAACTTTTAAACTCAATTCTGTGGCTTTAATAAGATTATACAAATCGAACTAGTTTTTGTACTAGTTTGTGCAAATCATTTACACAGATCGACAAAAATTGTTTTTCAGCTTTTCCAGGAACCACTGTTGTGCAATTTAGTCTACTCAAATTGTGTGCCATATTCCTGTCTTTCTTAAAAAATGTGTCTTTAAGATACAAAAGCTTAGGGCTACAAAAACAAACAAAAAAATAATTTAACTATTTACATCAAATTGCTTAATATTTGCTTTACAATTCATATCATTTTGTACCCTTTAATTTGTTTCTTTTATTTAACAGCATCGGGAAATTTTAGAACGATTGGAGGAAGCAGAGACTGCAAATAATCACTTGCTCAAGCGGCTTGACAAATTAAAAAATGCGAAGAGTGCCATTTTGAAGGATTTATAAATTAATAAGCACAGTACAATGTTTCATCAAATGACATCATAAGAACACCATCAAAAATTAAAACATCGTTGTTAAATAATGTTCACACTTGTTTTAAAATAAAATGTCCTAAATAAATGTGTTTTTAATACTTCGATGCCTACAAAGCGAATTTTTATAAAAATTTATTATTTTTCCGATAATTAATTATGATATGAAAAACAGTATTTTTCGTTAATATTTTTCTATTTTTTATCAGGTATCCCGCAGAAAGCAAGTATCGCAGTTTCGATGGAGCCAAGATTCAAGAAGAGGAGCGGGAGTCAAGTGGCAATTCAAGATTTATAGAGCGAGTACTTAAAAAATGCCAATATTTGAAGTATTAACGTTTGTGTTATACGTGGTCTTGTGAAATCTGGTTGAACTATTGAAGTATTGAACTACTCCAGAATTTTCCTATGCCTCCTGTAGACCACTGGTCTATATCAGAGATCAGTAGGGTTCAATTCCAGAGGCATTGAAAATTTCTTCATGGTTCCAACTTTCGGCTATTTTCTACTAAAATTCTATTTCCTATAGCTAATATAACAAAATGATTTTGATCGCATTATATAAGAAAACGAGGGACTATCCATATTACATAAAAAAAAATTCCGTCGATGGAGCCTCAATCACAAAATCAGCTGTTAAACGCAATTGTTTATATTCAAAAGCACGAGAAGTGTAAAAGTACGTATTTAAGTGTAATTGTCATTTAATATACCTGGGAATTGGCATGAAGTGCACTTATTTTTTCGTTGCATTCGATTTGGATCGCTCTTGACTTTGTTAGCTTTGGTTAGGTTGTGGAGCGATACGGGAGGTGATGGAAAAAACCAACCTAATGCACTTGAGCCGCTGGGGCTTCTTGTGCTATCACTTGAGCAATCTCCTCTTTCTGTGTACTGGTGTGATTATGTGCCAATCCTACTTGTGGCGTCTCGTGGTCGCATCCGACTTTCCGGATGAATTCTATCAGTTCGCGTGTAAATATCTCTGTGAGTCCAGTTAGAGAAGACTCGTAAGTCACTCTCAGTTCGCTCGCAACATATGTAGGTTCCCACATTCCTACTTTGTTTTAAAACGGGTCCGGACGAGATGATGTCCTGTGCTGGAGCTTCTGGATCTGTGATAATTTAAGATAGATCCGGCTCAAAGTTATTATTGGGACATTGTCCCGAATCATTTGGTAGAACATAATTTAGAGGGATTGTGCATTAATATATAAAACCTTGAATTTTCAATCTCTTAACTAGTGATAGATTCTGTACAAAAAATACAAAATTATATACTTTGCTCTGTTCCAAATCTTTTCCGAGCAAAAACTATTGCAATAGAATTAGCAAAAAATTTAATACTGTGCTTCCAATTTTGGGAGCAAGATGACAGCAGAGAAAATGAAATTTCTTATGTGCTACAGCTCCCTCGAATGTTTTTTTTTTGTTTTTTATATTGGTTTCAATATTTGTTTGTTTCTGACCATAACCGGGAGAGTTAAAATGAAAAACGCAAACAATTAGAGTTTATTCAGTAGCAAGATTAAAATTATATTTAAAATCATCCACTATTTGCCGTCTTCAAATAGTTTTCTTAGTTGAGTTGGCGCAAAACCAAAACATATTTTGCTTAAATCATAAATCTCAGGATCGCTAAGCAATCCTATATAATATCGTTCAAATATTGATATTACATGAGCATTGTGTCCCATTATTTGTTCGTAGATAGGAAAATTTTTTTCAAATAAATAAACCTTGAAAAATAGTCAATAAATAAGCGGAAATATCTGTGGGTCTTTCCGACGATAAGTTAATATTTCACGGGATAGGTACCTCATATTCGACAACTCGAGCTATATTATTTTATATTATCGAATAATTGGTGAAGGAGTTTTAAGGTGGAAAGTCATAAGAATGACCGACTGGTCGAAGCAAGCAAAACCAGCGAGCGCATCAAAAACCCAATACCAAGCGATCTGAGTTAGCAGAAGAACTAGTACTTAGCACGTACACTCTTTAACATTGAACGTACTTTTTTTAACATTGAACTTATAGAACGTACTTTCTTTAACATTGACCTTAGTATTTGAACTTTTATTAACATTGACCAGCTAACCATAGTTAAGCCATGTGAGGAGATTAAATCTCCCACACGCTTACACAGGTGGCAAGGGGGAGCAGGCAAGCTGGCACGGCAGCGCTCACAGACAAAAGCGAATGAGGAGACGCCGTGTAATGTAAATGTTCCGGACGGGCCAGCGCGGCTGTGTTTCGAAAGTGCGGAAGGAAAGAAATCCGTTTGGAATATAGACGGTATTAGGGGCAGCAGCGGAGGCCGACGAACCAGCAAGGCTGCGCGCACAGAAGAAGACGAAAAAGGAAACAGCGTGGAACGTAACGGTTCCGTTCGGGCCAGCGAGGCTGTGCTCGGAAGACGTAGGATATAGCGGGGACAACGGGGAACGTAGTGGCCCACGCAGCGCAGCTGTGTTTATAAAATGCAGAAAAGAAGATATGCATTTGGAACGGCAAAGGGGGGCGCGGGGGTATCTGGGCGAGGTCCGGTGACCTGCGTAATAACAATATGAATCGGAGGCCCAAGCGGGGCATAGGGGGGCAACAAAGAGAACCCGCCAATGGAAATGACAATCGGAATTCTGGAAAGGAATAACGGCGCGAACAGAGGGATAAAGGATTAACGGCAGGAAGCGAGATTTGGACTCCTGTAAAGAGAGGGGTGATCAGCTCGGAAACTCAAGCCCGCATATAAAACCAACCAGGGACAACCCGGTTATGTCAGGAGACTCCTGTTCCAGGTTCGCTGGGGCGTACCCACATCGATCACCTGAAGTAAAGAAGGCGTGACACCAAACCTCTTGTTAGCCATAGATCCTGCAGAGCGTAGGCACGCAAGTGTTTGGTGGAGAGTGGCGTACGCAACCGGGTGTGTGTCCTGAGGGGTAGGAAGGCCCTTCGTGCCCTGATCCGGCCGCCAGGCACCAAGAAAGCGTATCCTGGACATGGATTGGGTGCCAGCCACAGCGAAAGGGCAGATCTGGAGGGGTACCAGTTGGACGTGATCACGGACCATATGGCACTGAAATGGCTAAATAATATAGAGAGCCCACTGGGAAGGATTGCGAGATGGGTCTTTAAGCTGCAACAATACCACTATTTAATCAACTACAGGTAAGGTAAGGTAAGCTTAATGTGGTGGCAGAAGCGCTTTCAGCCAGCCGAGAATCCTAGAAGTGCCACAGCAAGCGAAGACGTTGAATGCATATGGATAAGGGCACTGAAAAAGAAAATACGAGAAAACCTACAAAAATGTCCAGAGTACATAGAAGGTGCGTGTGGGTTTACCGACATGTTCCACATAGAGCCGGCAGCGAGGAAGTGGCATCATGGAAGCTGTGTGTACTCGTTGATATGAGACAGCAGGTGCTGAAGGAGAACCACGACGCACAGTGGTCGATTTGGACTTTTTAGCAGAACAAAACTATTTACAAGAGACTGGTACGCTTACTGTTTATGAAAATATTTACTCAGGGGTTCTTGGGCCCGCTGATAACGAATCTGGAGTTCGATTTTCAAAATTAATAATGGCGGATCCAATATGGCGGACATAAGATTGAAAAACTTGATGGATTTTGATGAAACATTGTATCTAGGAGTTATTCGAGTCGATGATACCAAAGCTGAAGTTGGTTTTTTTAAATTCAAAATAGCGGATCCAATATGGTGGATACAACCTCGAAACGTAAATGGATTTTGATGAAACATCGTATTACCTTGTGTTCATCATTATTGAAGTCTTTTTTATTCAGAATTTCCAAAAACATGATTTTTTTTTCTTCGTACCACACCAAAAAAACTTCCCGTTTGGTCACAGACATCGTTCCTTCAATACTTACTTCAATATTTTAAGTTGCACAAAGTTGCAGACTTGTTTTGTCAATTCACGAGGGCAACAATCTATACTTACGTAATCAACAAGGAGTAGATCGGGCGAAGGTAGGCGTTAAAAGTTTAGATCTGAGAAAAGTTAGTCTCTGCGTCATTAAAAGGTATATAATATTAATATGTTATATCTTGAATTCCAAGTACAACAAATAAGCAAAGGTCACAAACACATTTCTTTGGTCAAGTACACACCTTTGTTCACAATATAAAACACTTTATTTGATATAATGTTTTTTTGAAAATTTTGAAAAACCAACTATGTATTAGTTCACTTCAGTGTAAGAAATGGCAGGGAAGCGGAACACATTCGATACACTGTTCGTTAACAATGTTGGATAGATTACTGCAGCTCGATTATCGATAGAAAATAAAAATAATTTATGTCGATATTATCAGTGAACTACTGGTAGCTATAATTTAACATAAAGGACACTTTATCGAAACATTGAAAATTGAATTAAACGATGCTAGATATGTTAAATTGACCACTGTGCGACGCACCGACAACGGGACATCAAGGTGGAAGAAAAACAATTGCACGAATAGTAGCTAGGTACTTCTGGCCAGAGATGCAAAGGGACACAAGGAAGTATGTCAGACAGTGCGAAACATGCATGCGGTATAAACCAAACCAGATGCAGGCCGCAGGGAAAATGCTGACACGCTAGATACGGGGTGCCAAAGGAGATCGTAACAGATAATGGTGTCCAGTTCACCAGTAGGAGTTTCAAAAAATTCCTCGAGGAGCTCGGAGTTTGGCATCAAACTCTGGTATGGTGCGGTAAGCACCATACACGCCGCAGGAAAACCCTACGGAAAGGGCAAACAGAACGGTCAAGGCAATGATCGCTCAATTTGCAGGCGAAGATCAGAGGACATGGGACGAGCACTGGTCAGATTTAATGCTTAACTCAAGCGTGTCCGACTCCACGGAATACTCGCCATGCTGAAGGTTTCGCTGCGAAATTAGCACCAAGGTACGACGGGCCGTATACGGTGGTGAACTTCGTATCGCCAGTGATTGCTGTGCTACGTCACGCTGGCACAAAGAAAGAATAGAGGGCACACCTGAGTGAGCTAAAAGCCCAAACAGATGAGTCGGTGCCACAGTCATAAACAGAAAATAAAATATATATTAATACACATATTATTACTAATATATTATTATAATTAGTACTATAAAATATAGTATACTATAAAATAAATATAATTAATACTAATATAATATATTAATATATTAATACACATAAATAAAAGGAAAAGGGAATGAGGAGAAGAAGCAAAATGGGATTGTGAAACAGGAAATAGGAACCGCAAGAACGGAACTATTCCAGGTGGCCGAAATGTATCCCTATAAAAAGGTGGCCCTGGACACCGGCCGGCATTTTCTTATCAAACAAACGCAATACTTATCAAACAAACGCTCATCCCGCAGTGCGACACCAGTGGTAACTTCGGGCGAGAGCGACGTGGAGGTCGTCGACATGCCCGGATGGGACATCCGGCGGCTCCGGGCAACGAGGAGGGTCGTGAGAGTGATGACGGAAAGAGGAACAAGAGGACGATGGATCCCGGTGGGCACGGCCACCGTTGAAAGATAGGACCACCGACCAAGTCAGGAGCTATCTGCGTTTCGCCGCAGACGGCAAGGGAGCCAGGAGAAACACGAGGCAGACGCAGCTCTGGCAAGGAGATAGGAGGATAAGAACGAAGGAGATAGGCAGGGGCGGTGGATCGCGTCACCATCAGGGTCAGGCCCGTCAAAGCGGCCCCGAAAAACAAGCAAAAACCTCGAGCTAAAGGCACAATCACGAGCAAATGAATCAGAAGACCTTCGACTTGCATAACTAACCCGACGGCAGGAATGACGATTAGACGATCTTGAAGATTTTTTGTGCAACCGCACTGATGGACGGGAAGTGTCTACACGCATCAGACAACATATGAAGGAGCTGTGGAAAAAAATCGTCCAGAAGAATGGCAACCTTAAAATATGATGGTGTGTTCATGATGATAGATTTTAAGTTGTACGAGTAGAATTTTTTTCATTTCTGACCGAAGAATCACAATCGATTTCAGTATCAACGCAAAAACCCACTATCGCATCTTCGTGTGTAATACCACCTGTCGACATTCCAAAATTTGACTTAGGCAACGGCTAAAAAATACCATACCATAATGATACCATACAAAGATACCATAATGAACGCCTGTAGATGAAGTCAACGATCCAAGAGCTTTTCGTACACCCCAGATTTAATGGATGCAATATTGATACACATCATTGATGAAAGATTGGAGTCATCACCGATTCAACCACTCGACAATCTTTGAAGCAGAAGTTAGAACACCTCGAGTGTCAGCACCTTGAGCGTCAGGGCAATCAGTCAAGTAACAATGCGGAAAGATACGTCTACCGCGCCACGTCAGTGCAGCTCATCACGAATGGTGTGTTCAGCCTCAGCGCTTCTTACAAATAAACCCACCGTTCTGTTACCAACCACCCAAGTGGCACTACATGGACCAGCCGGACCCCCTTAGCTATGCAGCACACTGATTCTGGATCACAGGTTACGTACCAACCATCATAATAATAATCAACCATCCCACCCTATTTAGGCGCCAAGAAATATCCCACTTCAGTTGCGCTTAGCCGATCCTAAATTTACGCAGCCCCAGAAGATTGACCTAATTTTGGGCGCCGAATATTTCTAGCAGCTTATGAGGCCACAACAGATAAATTTGGAAGGACAGAAACTACTCAAAAATCCCGCGTCCGACTGGAAACAGCTCCAGAGTCCAAGGTATTACGCGTCTAGGGCACCGGTAGCTTTCTAGCCATTAAAAAGAATCGGTGAATTCAACGCATCGGTGCGAATCTCTAGTACATTCATCGTCAAGGAACTACTGAAAAAACCTGGATAAAAAATTCCACGCCGATGGCGGATCAAAACCTCAGAAGGACATTAAACTACAAGCCTAAGTTTGTCAACGAGACGAGCCTCAGAAGGCCTTTAAACCACAAACCCAATTTTGTCAATTCACGACTAAAGAGCACACAGTGCTAGTGCCAGTAAACAAGGGAATACAAGGAGTTGGCAACTAGTGACAAGATCTAATAACCCATTCTAACCCAATTCCGATCTAAAAAATTTTTAGGCTGCCAACTTTAATTTGCCTGCAAGTAATTTAGGGCTCAAACTTTTCAACTCAATTCTGTGGCTTTAATAAGATTATACAAATCGAACTAGTTTTTGTACTAGTTTGTGCAAATCATTTACACAGATCGACACAAATTGTTTTTCAGCTTTTCCATGAACCACTGTTGTGCACTTTAGTCTACTCAAATTGTCTGCCATATTTCTGTCTTTCTTAAAAAATGTTTCTTTAAGATACAAAAGCTTAGGGCTACAAAAACATAAAAAAAATTAATTTAACTATTTACATCAAATTCCTAAATATTTGCTGTACAATTCATATCATTTTACACCATTTAATTTGTTTCTTTTATTTAACTGCATCGGGAAATTTAAAGAGCGCTTGGAGGAAGCAGAGACTGCAAATAACACAGTGTAATAGTGATTCTGAACTTTTGAAGTGACATAGTAGGAATTGTTCATTGGGTCGAGTATATCACAAAACCATTTTTGAAATAGTTCTAACACCCTCAAAATCTTGATTTATGGTTAAAAAACCGTTTTTCGGGACTTGTTTACGCTTAAAAATTCCTGAACGCGTTTTTTTCAACCGATTTCAAAATTTTTGGTGTTTTTTAATAGTGAAATGTTGTAGCTTTTGAAAAAAAAAATATATCTTCGATTTTGTTAAACAAAAAGAACAAAATTTTTACATCTGAAACTGAAGTTTTCGACTTTTTTGTTGGTGTTTTTCGGATTTTGATGCCAGTTTTTCGGTACAACTTACAAAAATTCTGTCATTTTTGCCACACATCAATATTGTCTTATTAATTCTGAATAAAATTAGACAAATTTCATCAAAAAATAATGAAAATTGGTGAAGTTATAACGCTTTTCCGAAAGAAAGTCAATTCAACCTAGCGAGCGCTCCGGAGTAACAATGTGTATAAGAAAAAGAGTATATTGCTTTCTTCTGACAAAAATTCTGACATTTATGCCACATATTAATATTGTCTCATTAATACTGAATAAAACGAGACAAATTTCATTAAAAAATAATACAAATTGTTGAAGTTATAACGCTTTTCCCAAAAAAAGTCTGTTGGGAATAATGTTCGTATATTCCAGTAACAGAAGTGGTTAGGTGCATCCAAGTGATTTGATAGAACTAAAACTCAAGTTAACATGTTTATGCTTATAAATATGTATGTTCATAAGAGAGTAGAAGATTTATAGCTCGCTCTCTTTGAGTAGATATAGGTTGCCAGATTGGTATATTATAATTACTAACATAATTCAACACTTTTGCTTAATCATAATATAATAATCTGAATATTGAAATTTTTAATATAGACCAAGTTGTCTAACGAATTCGCAGTGTTTCTGTTTACATAAATTCTTTGTTAGTAAGTCTGCGACATTCATTTCAGTATTTACATATTTCAAAGATATTTCATTAAACTTGACTTTTTCTCTGATGTAATGGTATTTAATATCTATGTGTTTAGTACGTTTATGTTGGACAGGATTTGTTGCGATATGCTGCGCACTGGTGTTGTCACAATTTATAGTCATATTTGGCCACTCAAGTTCTGTCAGTAGCTTCTGGAGATATGCAGCTTCCCTAGCTGCCGTTGCCATTGCAATATATTCAGCCTCTGTGCTGCTCAAGGCGACTACGCTCTGCTTTGCTGACGCTCAAGAAAATACGCCTCCAGCCATGAAAAATGTGTACCCTGAGTATGATTTCCTGTCCAGCTTGTCATTTGCCCAATCAGCGTCGGTAAAGCCATCGACTGAGCCATCGGATTTGCAGTAGTGAAGACTCAGATCTACGGTTAAGGAAAGGTAGCGTAATACGTGCTTCGCTGCAGATTCATGTTCCACGTGTGGGTCTGTGTTTCTTTGCGACAATTTGCTTATAGAGTGCAAAATGTCTGGTCGGCTTATAACTGCCAAATACATAAGCGAACCAATTAGTGATTGATAAGTTTTTATATTTACCTTTTTACAACTTTCGTTCGGGCATTGAGTTTGGAAACCAGAGTCAAGCGGAGTTGACGCGGTTCGGCAATTTTCCATACCAAATTTTTCAAAAGTGCTAGAATGTATTTTTTTTTATTTAGCCGTATTTCGCCCTGCTTGCCATCTCGCTCTATTTCCATTCCAAGAAAATAGCTTAATGGTCCTCCGTCTTTCATATCGAATTTAAGGGAAATCAGCTTTTTAATTTCTTCAATTTGATCCTCACTTGGACAAATTATGATGAGATCATCTTCATAGACTGCAATGTAACTGTACTCCTTTTGCTGCTTTCGTGTGTATAGGCATGCTTCGTTTTTACAGCGTTGGAAACCAATAGCTTTTAATGCCTCATTTAGAGTGTCATTCCAGGCCCGTTCGGTCTGTTTGAGTCCATAAATTGCTTTTTGCAGTTTCAAAACTTTTTGGGGATTGTTCTTGTTGATAAAATTTTGTGGTTGTGTTAAGTAGACATCTTCATCTAGCTTGCTGTTAAGGTATGCATTAGAGACATCTATTTGGTGCATGAATAATTGTTTTTTCACGGCGATAGCTAATAACATGCGAATTGTCTCGTACCTTATAACTGGAGAGTATGTTTCCCAGTAATTCACACCAAATTGTTGCCCACAGCCTTTGGCAACCAAGCGGGATTTAAATCTCTCTATTTCGCCTTCTCTGTTTCTCTTGATGCGAAAAACCCATTTTGAGCCGATTGGCTTTATACCATGAGGTGGATCCACCAATTTCCACGTTTTATTAGCGATTAGAGCGTCATATTCAGATTGCATCGATTTTTGCCAGTCCCTTTTGTATTCGCTGTCTAGGGCTTACGTTACGGATTTCGGTGTTTCGAAATCTTCAAAAGAGTTTAGATTGTTTAATACCTGATACTCTTTTCTAGGTCTTCCAGGCTGCCCATTTCTTACGATTTTTGGTCTGCCAGGGCATCTTCGACCTTGTTCGCTCACATCTTCTTCATCAGATTCTGGTTCACTTGCGCTTACAAATCTCTCTCCATCATCGGTGTTGTCCAAACTGCTGCTACTGCTAATGCTATAATGATCGGGCTCCTCCACGTCATCTTCAGGCTCATCAGTCATAGCTATTTCATTTTCTGCTGGTTTGGACTCAAAACGAATGATGTTTGTTGCGAAGTCATTAGTATTATGATTTTCAGGTTGTTTATTGGAAACCGCACCTTCAACGAATTGTACATCTCTTCTCTCCACTATTGTGCGTTTATCTTTGTCATATAGGCGGTATGCCTTTGCTGTATGAGAGTAGCCAACAAAAACGTATTCTTTGCCTCTAGCCTGGAGTTTATTTTTTACAGTTTTATCTAAGGCAAAAACCTTAGATCCGAAGATTCGAAAATGCTTTACGTTTGTACCATATTTCGAATGGAGTACAACCATCTAAAGCTCTCGTTGGACATCTATTTCTAATATATGCGGCTGTTTGCACCGCTTCTGCCCATAAAAATTCTCCGATTTTTGCATGAGTTATTAGGCTCCTTGCCATTTCAATAATTGTACGGTTTGCGCGTTCAGCAACACCGTTTTGCTGGGGTGTATAAGGGATAGTTAATTGTCTTTTAATTTAAATAATTTTCAAAATCTCTATTTATGTATTCTCGACCATTGTCACTTTGCAAGCATTTTATTCGTTTGTTCGTTTGGCATTCTACGTAAGTTTTAAATGACTTGAACTTATTAAAAACTTCATTTTTCGTATGCATAAAATAAATGTGTATTTTTCGCGAATAGTCATCTATAAATGTAACAAAATAGCGATTACCTCCTAATGATTTGGAGTTCATTTGGTCCACATACGTCGGTAATGGATTAATTCAAGTAATTCTTTGGTCGATCGATTGGCTTTTTGTGGAAATGGTTTTTCACATATCTTAGCTTTGTTACATGTATCGCAATTTATATTTACGCTAATGTTTTTGATATTCATTCCAGTCACTTGTTTATCATTTTCTAATTTTTGTAGGCTTTGAAAATGTAAGTGTCCAAACCTATTATGCCATTTTATCGCATTTTCGTTCAACATATAAACCGCATTGCTTTGCATTTTTGTTTTGAACGTGTATAAATTTTTGTCTCGAACAGCGGTTAGCATTGTTTTTCCATGTTTGTTCTTTACTACAGCTTCGATGTGCCCAAATGTTATAAAGTTCTCGCATTCAGCTGCTTTGCACACTGACAAAAAATTCATTTGCAAATCTGGAACATACAGCACATCTCGGAGTTCAATATCTATACCTTTAATTTTGAACGTTACTGTGCCAATACCTGGTGACTCTACATATTTTTTATCTGCTAACATAATAATTGATTTTTTGCTTTTGAGAGTTTTAAACATGCTTTTTAAACAACACATATGAGAGGTAGCTCCACTGTCAATACACCATGTATCAAATTTTTGGCTGACAACGCCGCTTTGAGAGTGCATTAGACAATTATTTGATTGCTGCTCTTTATCTCTCTCATTCTTTGGTTTGCTTCGACTCGCTGGCACGGTGGCCATATTTCTTGCAATTGTAGCACTTGCCCTCAAACGGTATTCTGGCGTGATCTCGGTCGTCACCCTTATCTGTATTCTTTTTGCGGTTTTTTTGGATTTTGTCTTTTCTATCAATTTTTCTTTGATCTTCATGATTTTTTGCATGCACATGTGAGTAAACCGTTTCGTTTGTTCGATCTCGTTCATCTCTTTCTTCTCTTCGCGCCCCTTCTTCTAGAAGTTTCAGTTTTACGTTTTCAAATGATGGTAATTTGTCACGTGTTTCGATTGCCACAACAAAGTTTTCAAAATTATTTGGCAAACTAGTCAACATCATTATAACTTTCAACTCGTCATTGATATTAATATCTAATTCGTCCAATTTGTCTGTGATTTCAACAAATGAGTTTACATATTCAGCCACATTACCACCTTGGCTCATATTCAGACGCAAAAGTTTTTGGTAGAGTTGAACTTTTCTCAGTGGACCACATTGATATGTGGCAAAAATGACAGAATTTTTGTAAGTTGTACCGAAAAACTGGCATCAAAATCCGAAAAACACCAACAAAAGTCGAAAACTTCAGTTTCAGATGTAAAAATTTTGTTCTTTTTGTTTAACAAAATCGAAGATATATTTTTTTTTTCAAAAGCTACAACATTTCACTATTAAAAAACAGCAAAAATTTTGAAATCGGTTGAAAAAAACGCGTTCAGGAATTTTTAAGCGCAAACAAGTCCCGAAAAACGGTTTTTTAACCATAAATCAAGATTTTAGGGGTGTTAGAAATATTTCAAAAATGGTTTTGTGATATACTCGACCCAATGAACAATTCCTACTATGTCACTTCAAAAGTTCATTCACTTTTGTCATTTTTGTAACACTGTGTAATCATTGCTCAAGCGGCTTGACAAATTAGAAAATGCGAAGAGTGCCATTTTGAAGGATTTAAAAATTAATCGTTGTTAAATAATGTTGACACTTGTTTTAAAAAAAAATGTTTTTTTTAATACTTCAATGCCTACAAAGCGAATTTTTATAACAATGTATTATTTTTCCGATAATTTATTATGATATGGAAAACAGTATTTTTCGTTAATATTTTTCTATTTTTCATCAGGTATCCCGCAAAAAGCAAGCATCGCGGTTCCGATGGAGCCACGATTTAAGATGAGGAGCGGAAGTAAAGTGGCAATTCTAGATTTATAGAGCGAGAACTTAAAAAAAGCCAATATTTGAAGTATTAAAGTTTGTGTTATATCTGGTCTTGTGCAATTTGGTTGAACTATTGAACTACTACAGAAGTTTCCTATACCTCCTGTAGACCACTGGTCAACATCAGAGATCTGTATGGTCCAATTCCAGAGGCATGGAAACTTTCGGCTATTAAATAGTCATTGAAAGCAAGTCAATGTATTGTGTGAATCCAAGTTGTAAGTCGGTTTAATGGCCAAATGAAGATGGAGACTTAGGAGCCTCTCCATTGTCTAGAGGAGGAAGGACTGGGGACTTGCCTTGGGTATAAAGGCAACCTACTTGCGCAGCCACGCCTCTGACCCGAAGAAAGTATTGAAGACTGTATTAAAAATGTTACTGATTCATATCCTTAGACTGGCCTCAGCTTTGGTTAGTTGAGCCGGAAAAATGAAACGCCCAGTTAAGAATTATCGTATCGAATCAACGTATTGGTGATTTGAGCATAAAATCGAAAATTTAAGAAAATTGAAAAAAATTCCCCTGAGCCCTCCATAGCGGCGGCAACATAGTCTTCGTTGTTGAAAATTGTTAGCAAAAAGAGATTAGGGTTCTTTTTTGCGACAATGCAGGTTCTTCTTTTACCTGCTTTATCGGCTTTAATGAGCCGGAAGTCCGACCTTCTCCCGTTCCCAAACCAAGAATCCTATCTTCAAGGAACCTAGGTTCTTTTATAAGGGCTACATCAGCTTCACTCTCAGCTAGGTAGAGTAGGAGGGCAGCGAGTGACTACTTTTGATTGAGATTCTTCGCCACAGTTACATATCCTCAGCATAGCTAGGATTGTACTTGAATCCGCCAAGTACCGCTTCACTGTCAGCCATATGCGGGTCCTTGGTTTGCTGGGGATAACGTCCCTCTAGTTTAGTTTCCGGGTACACCTTTCCAAGCGACGCTATCATGATAAAAACTTTGACTTCTCCTTGACACTGCTAAACAAAAGTTTCAGTAATCGCCGGCATATTTTTCATGCTCATGCATATTTTTCATGCAACCAGCTTGTAGCTCTGGATGACTTTAATATCCCAGAACTTATGTGGTCTAATGTTGATATTTCAATGTCTTTATTGCTTAACACTCACCATGACTTGTGCTCCGTGGGCACGTTTGACATGTCACTTGGGGAAATGAACAACTTAAGAAATTCGTCGCGTTTAGTCGGGGTCTGGTGCACCCCAAGGAAGCCATCTTGGACCCTTACTTATTACATTATTTATTAACGATTTGACACTTGCCTTAACTGATAGAAAAACTATGTACGTTAAGCTTAGTCTTCAGTATAGATTCGGAAACGCCCAATCTAGACTTCAATCCGATTTGAATAAATTTCAAAATTGGTGTTTAGCCTAAGTCTTAATGGATCGAAATGTAAACTCATGTCATTTTATCGATCTAGTTCTCACCAGGCTATGAACTTTCTCTATGGGAACGCCTTATAATGATTAACTCAGGTAAACGCTCTGGGTGTCCTATTAGATTTGAAACTTAAATTTACCGACCATATATTCACCATGAAGATGGTCAAAAGAATTTAATGACCCGTACATAACAAAAACTTTATAAACATCATTGGTTCGTCCGATTCTTGATTATGGATCGTGTGTCTGGAGTCCTCAAAACGAAGTACTCCGAGGTCTGTAAAAAAAAATTTCTAATTTTAGCCCTTAGAGGACTTAATCGGGATGCGAATCTTCACCTTCATTCCTAATAGACTTTTGTAATCAACTTACCATCACTAACACACCGTAGAGCAATGCTAGGTGTCGTGTTTGCATATAATCTCATTAATGGTAACATAGACAGCCGCCGTTTATTAAAACACTTAAATGCATACGTTCCTAGTAGAAAGACTACAAATTTTCGTCCCCTACTACCATTGTAGTTCGACATCTGTGCAACACGATCCTTTTAAGGTAATATATTCGGACTACAATGGTCTCTACCATATCTACGTATGCTTGCTCTTCGTATGTATATCCTAAAAACCCTTTATTCTTAACGCTTTATCTGTGCAACACTCTTCCTCTAGATACTTACAAACATTGCTATCTCGGATTTAACTCCGCGATTCGAACCGAACGTGGCAGCTCAGTCGGGAGGTTGGTTAAAGCAGCGGGAACCGCGCTATTAAAAACAAGAAAGGAAAGCTAACTTCTTGCAGTTGGGTAGCAGCTTATATTATTATATACATATCGGATAGTATATAATTGACCGATCCCTATGAGAATTTCACCATCAAATCAATTTTCTAATAAAAATGCTGGAAACAGCCCCAAGAATCTTTAAGACAAGTAAGGTTGTGCCATTTTCGATTGTTCAGTCACATGGCAGCTAAAGGATATATCCTTATGATCCTTATGAATATGGATCCCTGGCCGATTCTAATGAAAATTGGCAGATTGGATTGCTCAAAAAGGAATCCCTAGTATAAAGTATATATTTTTTTGATCAGGATCACCCCCTGAGTCGATGTAAGCATGTTCGCCTGTCCGTCTGTCTGTCTGTTTCTAAGCAAACTAGTCTCTCAGTTTTAAAGCTGACGACTTTATACAAATCCTTTTTATTTTTTCAAGAAGTATATACGTCGGAACGACCGGGATCGGTCGACTATGTGCTATAGCTGCCATATAACTGAACGATCAGAAATGGCACAACCTTGCTATTTTTAAAGATGCTTGGAAGTGTTTCCAACATTTTTATTAGAAAATTGAGTTAATGGTGAATATCTCATAAGGATAGGCAAACTATGTACGAGGGTTGCTATATATATTTCTGGCCTAGGCCATACTATGTGTTGCCTGGCGCCGTCTGACGTTTTCATTGGGAAGTTTGACATGTTATAGCAGAAACGTGCTCAGAACGTTTTGACGTGAACATTTTCGCGCAATTATTTTTCACGGCTTTCGACGTAAATTAACAGGACAAGAGTGCATCGATGAAGTTTAATCTTTGTATGGCGATGGAGCACCATTTAACAGAACTGTGAAAAACTGGTATAATGAATTCAATCGTGGGGGACGCTCGCTCGAAGACGAAGGTCGTCCAAAAACAGTCGATGTTCCAGAGAACATTGACGCCGTCCATGATCTGATAATGTAAGATCGTCATCGTGACATACCGTGAGATAGAGGCATCCTGGGCATTTCTTTCACCAGCATGCATTTAATATTGCATGAACACTTGGCCATACAAAAAATTTGTTCTCGTTGGATTCCGCGCAATTTGACAATCGCTCAAAAAAGGGCTCGTGTGGATTGGTGCAAAAAAAAATTTGAAAAAATACAATCGCGGTGTTTCAAAAGACGTTTATAAGATAAGAAAGTTGTTCGTGGAAGAAGCACTTCGAAGCAAATGGTGGCCTTTTTCTTCCACAAGAGAAGACGGATCATTCTGCACCATGACAATGCGAGCTCTCACACATCAGGTCAAACCAGCGCCTTTTTGACCGGCCAAAATGTCGAATTGATGGGTCATCCGCCATACAGCCCTGACTTGACACCCAATGACTTATTTTTATTCCCGCACATCAAGAGAAGAATGCGTGGTCAACGATTTTCGACGCCAGAAGATGCTGTTGAAGGATTCAAAAACCATTTTTGGAGGTGTCTCAATCGGAGTGGACAAAGTGCCTCGACAGTTGGTTTGAGCGCATGCAAAAGTGTACATCATGCTGGAAAATACTTTGAAAAATTCGCATTTTCATTATTAGGCCAGAAATATATATAGCAACCCTCGTACGATCCGATACATATATTTTGATAATATCCTGCTACCTAATATTAACTTTTAATATAATAATAACTTCGAAATATTTCTTAGGATACAAGGTGCCACTTTACTGCAAGGGTCTATCAACTTCGGCTTGCTTTCCTTTCTAACTTAAAAAACACCAAAGTTATGCCAATTCCGATCGTTCTATGACGACTATATATAGTCGGCCGATCCTTTTGAAATTTGTCCTTTTGAAATGTACATAAGATATTTTGGTCAAATATAATATGTGTGGAAAGTCCCAACCTTCTAACTTAAAAAACACCAAAGTTATGGCATTTCCGATCAATTTGCTATATGGCAGCTATAGGATATAGTCGAGCAATCCCGGCCGTTCCAACTTATATACTACCTGCAAGCAAAAGAAGGATATGTGCAAAGTTTCAACTCGATAGCTTTAAAACTGAGAGACTCGTTTTCGTAGAAACCGACAGACAGACGGAAAGACGGACATGCTTATATCGACTCAGGAGGTGATTCTGATCAAGAATATATATACTTTATAGAGTCGGAGATGTCTCCTTCACTGCGTTGCACACTTTTGACCAAAATTATAATACCCTCTGCAAGGGTATAAAAAACTAGACACAACGTTTTGGATGCACGTTCTTATACAAGCTAATTGCTTAGTGCGTCGTGCGTCGTCGTATTGACTTTTTTATTGTTTATTAACATAGCTGACGCAGCAAACTTCGTACTGCCAGCTGTTGTTTTGTTTTTTTGTTGCGTTCAGAAACTTCTTTTGTGACAAAATTTGAAATTTTTCAAACTTAAAAAAATTATCTGATACAATAAGAACTGAAGATAGCTAAAATTAAGTTTCGCGGAGCTGACCAAATAAATTAAAAAACATAACTACTAATGACTTATTACAATTTGTGACTGAAATTTTTTCGGGATCGCGACTCACTTTTTTTTAATTTAGAAACGCGACAAAAGATCCCCCAAAGCGCACGCGAAGGATAATTTGATTGGATTTGAACTTTGTGGAGCGGTATAAAATTTGAAATTATCTCGTTAGAAACACACCTAAATTGCTTTGCTAAAATTTATCAGTAAAACAGTAGTTTACTGTCTAAAATGATTTTAAAAATTTTGTAAAGAACAACGATTGTATGGGAAATAGAAAAGGAATGTTTTTAAGTTTTTTCGGCAGGTATTCGATTTTTTGTCACCTTTTAAACCTCTTCTAGACCTCCACGAACATTTCAAGAATAAGATAAAATAAATCCGTTCAGCAGTTCTCGAGCTTTAGCGAGACTAACGAACACCACTTTATTTTTATATATATGATATGCTTTCATATGCATGAGCGCTGCGTAGTTTTCGGCTGCAGATTATGTGATATATGTCGCTTTAAGAAGAAGTCAAGTTATAAAAGAGAGTGTTTGATTGTGTTTAAATTTTTTACAAGAGATTTATTATGCACATGTGCGGATTCCGAAATTTCAAAGCTGTTTTTAGAAGAATAAAAAAAAAACTAGAAACAGCCCCAAGCGTCTTTAAAAATGGCAAGGTTATGCCATTTCCGATCGTTATGTATCATACAGTTACATGGAAACTATATGATATAGTTGGCCGATCCTTATAAATTTGGCATAACGGATTAAAATGCCAAATTTCGGACTAAAAATTGGATTAAATTCAAAAATTGAATCCGTAGAAAGTACCAACCATCTAACATTAAAAACCAAAGTTATGGCAATTCCAATCAATCAGTTATATGAAATCTATAAGATATAGTCCACCGGTCCCAACCGTTCCGACTAAAATATTGCCTGCAAGCAATAAAAGGATGTGTGCAAAGCTTAATCTCGATAGCTTTAAAACTAAGAGTTTGCGTAGAAACAGACAGACACTCAGAGGCACATGCTCATATAGACTCAGGAGGTGACCCTGATCAAAAATATATATACTTTATAGGGTCGGAGTTGTCTCCTTCACTGCTTTGCATACTTTTGATCAACATTATGATTCCCTCTGCAAGGGTTTAAAAATCATTAAGTTGGCATACTCAAGCATGGAAGATTAAGATATCATCTTGCTAGACATGCTGTCCCATAACACAGTGCAATAGTGATTCCGAACTTTTGAAGTGACATAGTAGGAATTGTTTATTGGGTCGAGTATATCACAAAACCATGTATGTTAAAAAACCGTTTTTCGGGACTTTTTTGCGCTTAAAAATTCCTGAACGCGTTTTTTAAACCAATTTCAAATTTTCCGGTGTTTTTCAATAGTTTAAAGTTGTAGCTTTAAAAAAAAAATAACACAGCCACACAAAAAAAAAAAGTGTCCGGGTTGGGAGATCAGAGTACCCTATCCCCATGTATTTTGGACCGCTGAACACGAATCTGAAGTCCGTTTTGGTCCTGCACGTGTACGTTTCTTCCTAACCTCAAAAAAAGTTTCACATTTCAAAAATTCGTCCGCCATATTGGATCCGCCATATTGAATTTTGAAAATCTGACTTCCAATTCGTAATCAGCGACCCCAAAAACCCCTAAGTACCCAGTTTCATGGAAATCCAAGAATTTTTCAAAAATTCGTCCGCCATATTGGATCCGCCATATTGAATTTTGAAAATCTGACTTCCAATTCGTAATCAGCGACCCCAAAAACCCCTGGGTACCCAGTTTCATGAAAATCCAATAAATTAAAAAAAAAAGTCGCATACCTCCAAAAATGTGAAACTTTTTTTGAGGTTAGGAAGAAACGTACACGTGCAGGACCAAAACGGACTTCAGATTCGTGTTCAGCGGTCCAAAATACATGGGGATAGGGTACTCTGATCTCCCAAGCCGGACACTTTTTTTTTTTTGTGTGGCTGTGTAATCTTAGATTTTTTTAAATAAAAAGGACAAAATTTTTACATCTGAAACTGAAATGTTTGCCTTTTATTCGTGTTTTTCGGATTTTGACGCCAGTTTTTCGGTACAACTTACAAAAATTCTGTCATTCATGCCACATATCAATGTTTTCTCATTAATTATGAATAAAACGAGACAAATTTCATCAAAAAATTATGAAAATTGTTGAAGTTATAACGCTGTTCCCAAAAAAAGTCAATTCAACCTAATTCTTCCTTTTAAATAAGTTAAAAGGCTAGGTTAGTATTCCTGTGGTTGTTAAGAACTTTTACGCGTGTTACTGGACTTATCGTTTTGGTATCAGAGAAGAAGAAGCTGTGAAAAAGAACAATAAGAGTAGGAGAATTTATAATGTGAGAAGTAAAGGAAAACCAAAGAAAAACTGTCACTCTGTGGAAAGAGACATTTTAGATGTTTTATTTACAAAAATATATCGCTTTCTATAAGTTTTTGCGGACTTAAACCTTTTTATAATTTTAAAAAATTACAGATAATGAAAGTTTTTAATTGTAAAAACTTCATAAATATGTATAAAAAAACCCAACAGAAACAAATAAGAATTTCTTTTCAATGTAAAAACGAATTATTTTAAGTTATTGTACCACGGTTCTATTGTCAATTAGCTGTTGACACGTTGATTTGAATTTGATTTTAAAAATTGACAATATTGAGTAAAAATGATTTTAATCCAATTTCTGATCTTATAGCTGTCAGTATACATCTTTCCCTTAATCTTCTTTTCTTCAAATACAACGTTTATCAGTGCGGGTTGGAATCCCCAAGTAATAAGTTTTATTTCAGTAGCCACATCCTGTCAACCACTTTAAAACCTGAAAAAGAGTTAATGTCAATATGAGTACGAAAAGATTACAAATTTATCAAAAAATATTAATTTTATTTATTATTATTAAAAATTTTAAAATGATAATATAAGTGTTATGAATTAGTGTAATTAGGGTATTTTTATTTTCGATTACATTTACATTTCAGTATTATCGCAAGCTTATGCATGCCGTTATCGAATCGTATAGTTACTTCCAAATGCGAATCAGTTTTGAAGCGAATTTTGTGGAAACTGTGTGTGTGCTTCATTCCAGCTAAATATAATTAAATCAAAATGACCGCTTGGAGAGCTGCCGGAATTACGTAATAGCTTTAAAAATTAATAAATATTTATTTTCATATTTTATATTTTACAATTACGTAATGTATATGTTGAATCGCAGGTACATTCAATATTCAAACATAGCAGCCCGTGTGTTGCGAGAGGCATTACGCACAGAACTCCGTGCAGATGCTGCCAAAAGAAATGAAAGTCACGTAAAATTTACACCGTGGGCAAACGGCAGACCAGCTCGTACGTATTTTGTATTTTTTATAAATGGGGTTTTCAATTCGATTAAGAAAAATAAACATTATTTATATACATATATTATTTGTACCTAGAAAAAATGTTTAAGATTTTTAAAAAGTTATCGAGTAACAGTAAATGAAGCTGAAATAATTTAATTGGTATTAAATATGCAATATGGCCTATATTAATATAAATTTTGGTCGATTGGAAAGACAATTTCTACTAAGAGTTTCGTGTAGGTTAATAAAATTATAAAATTACGTAATACTAAGAATTTCTATGCCAGGAATAGTTTGTAAGAAATGTATTAGTTGCTTATTTTGTTATTTCTATTTTTATTGATGAATTTTTTTTTAAATTCCATATTTATTTTTTACAAGAAAACAGTAATGTTTTATACATTACTCAGGCCTGTACCAGGTACCTTAAGGGTCCCCTGAATTAACTTCCCCTGTTGTAAATGAATCAAATTTGAAATGTATTAAGTTATGTAGCCCTTCTAATTGTGTAGACCACCATTTTTTATTAGATATCATTTTGCAAGGAATACATATGCGCTAAGTAATATTCAGCATCTAGAATATCTTTGAGATACTCATTCAAATTTGTAATCACCAATTTTAGATATTTATTTTTGTACTTGATTTATACTAAACAAGAAAGGAAAGTTACCTTCGGGCGGAGCCGAAGTTGATATACCCTTGCAGTTAAGGTTGTTCTATTTCCGATCGTTCAGTTCAATGTTGTCTATAGGATGTAGTCGGCCGATCCTTATGAAATTTGGCAGGTCGAATTATATTGCCCAAAATAGAATCTGTAGAAAGTCCCATCATTCTCACTTAAAAGACACCAAAGTTATGCCAATTCCGATCGTTCAGTTATATGGCAGCTATAGGATATAGTCGGCCGATCCCTATGAAATTTAGTAAATCGGATTATTTTGCCCAAAATAGAAAAAAGCAAAAAGATTATTTTGCCCTTGGCAAGGGTATAAAAATTTTTCTATGGAAGACTTTTTATAATCTTGCAGAGGGTATTATATTTCTGTCAAATGTGTGGAATGCAGTGAAGGAGATATCTGCGACCCTATAAAGTATACACATTATTGATCTTAATCACCTCCTTAGTCGATATAAGCATGTCCGTCTGTCTGTCTGTTTCTACGCAAACTAGTCTTTATAGTTTTGAAGCTATCGACTAGAAACTTTGCCAACATCCTTCTTTGGTTTGCTGGTAGTATATATGTATGTCGGAACTGTCGGGATCGGTCGACTATATCCTATAGCTGCCAAGCTAGATGGATGGTACTTTCTACAAATTCCATTTTTGGTGACCTAATTGGATGCCAAATTTTATAAGGATTGGCCGACGATATCCTCTAGCTGCCATGTAACTGAACTATCGAAAATGGCACAACCTTGTTATTTTTAAAGATTCTTAAGGCTGTTTCCATCACTTTTGTTAAAAATTTCCATACGGATCGACCAACTATATATGATCCAATATATGGGTAATTCTCCCGAAAGGTCAACCGCGACAAAAAAATTCAAAGTCAATAAAAGAATGTTTTTTTCACACATTTTTATAGGGAACATATAAAATTTAACTAATTTAATAATATTTAACATTTACTTATAACACATTTCGAAATATTTTAATCCAAAGTCTCAAATGTGCGAAAGTTTAGTTTTTAGCATTTCAGCGGCACAATTTGTTTTACATAATTTTCGTAAAGGGAGTTAAACTGCATTGATATTCACTATTTGTAATATCGGCTAATAACCAAAGATTACAACAATAATGTAAAAGAAACGATGCGATTGCTAATTATTAAGAATTTCTTATCAGATTATCAGTTTATTTCATTGTCGCGTGCGACATTGAAAAAGAACATTTGTTATCAGTGCGTCGAAGAAATTTGTCGAATGACCATCAAAACATGGTTCCAAACATAAAATTGGATATTTAAGTATAAAAAAAAAATGTTGTCAAATATAAGTAGTGCATTCGGTTATAAACGTTTTTTAAGTTTGTCGCGTGCGACATGGTAAAAAATTTTTGTATTTAAAAAATTTTTTTTTATTTTTTGTTTGCTTTTTATTAATGCAGATGAATGAAAAAAATAATAATAAAGTCAGCTGCAAGCGTTGGAGACAAAATTTAAATAATAATGACACCAATTAAAAAAAATTATATTATTATATTACATATAATTATATTATTTTCCTCCTTGTTTGTTAAGATTGAAACCTAAATTAATTTTTTATAGCTCTAAATTAATTCTTATTAAACTTAGAATCTCCAAATTCACGTTTTATTATTTTAAAAGTAAAAAAACAACTAAAACAAGAAAGGAAAGCTAACTTCGGGCGGAGCCGAAGTTTAAATACCCTTGCAGTTAAGTCGCAGTCCGCTAGGTGGCGCCACCCATCTTATATTATTAGATATATAGCGGATCGCATATAGTCGGCCGATCCTCATGAAATTTGGCAAATCAAATTCTTTTGTCCAAAATAGAATCTGTACCAAATCCCATCTTTCTAACTTAAAAAACACCAAAGTTATGCCAATTCCGATCGTTCTATGACAGCTATAGGATATAGTCGGCCGATCCTTATAAAATTTTGTACACAAGATATGTTGGTCAAATATAACATGTGTGGAAAGTCTCAACCCTCTAACTTAAAAAACACCAAAGTTATAGCATTTCCGATCAATCAGTTATATGGCAGCTATAGGATATAGTCGGCCGATCCCGGCCGTTCCGACTTATATACTACCTGCAAGGAAAAAACGGATGTGTGCAAAGT
Organism: Drosophila ananassae; assembly: GCF_017639315.1. Classification (NCBI taxonomy): domain Eukaryota; kingdom Metazoa; phylum Arthropoda; class Insecta; order Diptera; family Drosophilidae; genus Drosophila; species Drosophila ananassae. The sequence continues at coordinate 7,344,669 of NC_057932.1, read as the reverse complement.
TTTAACTCGATAGCTCCAAAACTGAGAGACTAGTTTGCGTAGAAACCGACAGACAGACGGACAGACGGACAGACAGACAGACGGACAGACGGACATGCTTATATCGACTCAGGAGGTGATCCTGATCAAGAATATATATACTTTATAGGGTCGGAGATGTCTCCTTCACTGCGTTGTACACTTTTGACCAAAATTATAATACCCTCTGCAAGGGTATAAAAATATGAGGGAAGAAACTGTCGCGTGCGACTGTGAATAAAATTGAAATAAAAAAAAAAAACTACCAAATAATTTTAAGTAAAACAAAAAAATTACTAAGATCAAATAATAAATAACGTTTTGAAATTGATTGCAGACAAATTTTCCATCAGGTGTCGCTAAAATCAGCGTTTGAAATGGTTTTTGAAAAAGTAACTTCTGTTTTTTGTCGCGTGCTACAGCCCAAGTTTTTTTTTGAATATTCTAAAAACAAAAAGTCTTCCAAAATTAATATTTGCACCAATTATACAACTTATCAAGACCTATTAGATTCACTTTTGTCAAAATAAAAAACAAGCTTAGCACATTGTTTTTTTCCAGTTGGAATGCGTACGAATGTCGCGTTCGACATTAGAGAATTACCCATATATATAATAATATAAGCTGCTACCTAACCGCAAGGGTATATAAGCTCGCCCCGCCTGAAGTTAGCTTTCCTCTCTTGTATCGTATTCAAATCAGTGTCGGGAATAATGTTTACTATATTATATATTTATTATTTTATTTATAGTTAGGTAAGAAATACTTTCGTCCATTAAATAGTTTTTAATATGTTTTTAATGTCATGTATATCTACAAAATCTGTAAATCTTTACTGAACAACGCGTTTAAGAAATTAGTTTTAAACACGGCACCATAACATTTAAAATTAAAATGAGATTTAACAAAAATTGCCGAAAATATGTCTTCTCTTAGTGTGTACCCTGCAACCTGTGGGTCATGAAAACTATGTTTGCCCTGAACTTTGGTTTAGGAGAGCCTTGAGGTTTTTGATAAAGTTTAACTATGTGTGGAGTAAAAAAAATAGATTTTCTCGGTCCGTGTTACTAATAATAGGTTTCCCACTGATTTTCTTGGTTTATTAAATTATCAATATATGTGATGTATGCAAATGTATTTTACAGATGAAAAGGCTTAAGAGTGCTAAGTCGTTATAGATTCTTGAAAAGGGTGTAAGTTTATTGTTTTGTTCTGATTGAATTTTCAGATTAATTGCATGTTAATTTTTTTTTACGTTTCGCAATTCTTACGAAGCCTAAGGGCTAAGGATGCCTAACCACTACATTTTTTAAAACGGGTATAAGTTTATTGTTATAATTGCATGTTTATTTTGTTTACGTTTCGAAATTCCTACTAAATAATGTTTATAATATATGCAAAAAAAGATATTGTATAATTTGATTTCTTTCCGCAGCTCGCCAAACCTCGTTGGAATCTTAAATGCATTGTACAGCTTTATACAAATATCGGTTCAGCTATTACACTATGTATTGGCATAAGATAGATGTAAACGAATTCAAATAAAGCAGAAGGAACTAAAACTGTATTTAGTTGTTTTTTACTTTCCACGAGTGTCGTTGATTTTTATGTATGCAAGCTCAAGCTCAAATATGCGTGAAAAATTGTTGAAATTGTTTTTGTTCCTTACTGAAGTGGTTTTCTTGCTTTGTCCCTGGAAGCAAAATATGGAGCGCTCAGATTAATGTGCGAAAAATAGTCTAAAAGCTTGTTTAAGATAGTGCTCAGAATATAGACATATTGCATTAAGTGCTTTCAAACGTCAAAACTGCGCTTAAAATAAAGATTTCCAAAATGCAGGACTGCCGAGACAAAATAGGCATGATAAAAAATGGCAAAATGGCTCGATAAAAATTGAAGCTGTCGGCGCGAAAGATTTCCAAAATGCAGGACTGCCGAGACAAAATAGGCATGATAAAAAATGGCAAATAGCTCGATAAAAATGGAAGCTGCCGGCGCGATGGGTGCCGCGTTTGCTCACTCCGGACAACAAATGAAATCGTGAGACCACTTCGAAGCAGTGTTTGACGCTGTTTAAGCGCAATTCGAAGGAGTTTCTGCGTCGTTTCGTGACCGTCGACGAAACATCGATCCATTGGTACACACCAGAGACCAAGGAACAGTCGAAACGGTGGACTCCACTCGGTGAACCTGCTCCGAAGAAGGCGAAGACTGTCCCATCGGCCGGAAAGGTGATGGCCACCGTTTTTTTTGGATTCACAAGGTGTGATCTACATCGACTATCTGGAGAAGGGCAAAACGGTCACAGGACTGTACTATGCCGAATTTTTTGCCGATTCGCCGCCGAATTGCAGAAAATACGGCCCCATTTGGCAAAGAAAAAAGTGCTCTTCCATCATGACAACGCCCTGGCTCACACTTTTGCCCTTGCCACGCCCAAATTGGTCGAATTGGACTACGAATTGGTACCCCATCCACCATATTCTCCAGATTTGGCCCCGTAGCACTTATTTTTGAAATTAATCGCTACTTTCCACTTTTCGCCGTTTTTTATGACAGTTATAGAATCAAATAAAAAAAATCTCTTGACGCGGTAATATAACGGTGGAAAAAGTCCCGTCCGCTTTTGCGCGTTATTTTTTCTTCAAAAATTTGAAAAAATTTAATAGTGCTTGTTACTAAAATATAAGCAATAGTTATTCTACGATTTTTTTTAAATTACTTAAGGTTTCCTTATAAAATTAAAAAGACTCTTAATCTTTAAACAAGCGTAACTTTACAACCAATCTGCACCTAACTTCACATGCTATACTTCGATAGAAAGGTTTTTTAAATATCTTATTCACTTATTATACCCTTGCAGAGGGTATTATGATTTTGGTCAAAAGTGTGGAACGCAGTCATGGAGTCATCTCCGACCCTATAAAGTATATATATTCTTGATCAGGATCACCTCCTGAGTCGATATAAGCATGTCCGTCTTTCCGTCTGTCTGTCGGTTTCTACGAAAACTAGTCTCTCAGTTTTAAAGCTATCGAGTTGAAACTTTGCACACATCCTTCTTTTCCTTGCAGGTAGTATTTAAGTCGGAACGGCCGGGATCGGTCGACTGTATTTTATAGCTGCCATATAACTGAACGATAGGAATTGTCATAACTTTGCTGTTTTTTAAGTTAGAAAAATGGGACTTCGTACGGATTCCATTTTGGGCAAAATAATCTGAGTTGCCAAGTTTCATAGGGATACCAACTATATCCAATAGCCACAATATAACTGAACGATCGGAAATGGCACAACTTTAACTGCAAGGGTATATCATCTCCGGCTCCGCCGAAGTTGGCTTTCCTTTCTTGTTTTTTTTTTTTATATATGTAAGTTGTTTTTTGTTTATTTAAGTTGGTGTCTCTAGACTAGAGGACTCCCTTAAATATTTTGTGCTATAAAATCATGATAATACAACCTTGTGCATTGCCATATTTGAGTAGGAATGAGAATTTGTATTAAATATGAATATATTTTATTTTAAATTATTGTACAAATTTATTTTGTTTGTTCTTTTATTTTTTATTGCAGTGTAATTTCTAAATTACCATTTTTTCTAAATATTTTCTTAGTTTGGTTTCTTTCTTTATTTCTTATATTTATATATTAACTGTTTTGGTAAAGTGGTGAACAGTCCCAAAGTCAACAAAAAAAAAAAAAGCAAAAAAAATTTTATCAATGCAAAAAAGGGCGGCAAAAGCGTCTTTCGCCCCGAGCGCCAACGAGGCTCGCGCCGCCACTGAAAGTCAACTAAAGAAATATTACTTTTGTTTACTTTCATGGCTATTTAAATTACCTAGGCCCGTCTTAAAAAAAAGGTTTTCGAAGGACCTTTCCTGTAGTTTTAGCCCACTCCTTTTGTAGTAATGTATGACGTGTCATTTATTATTATTACCTAATAATAGATAACTTAATATTATATATTATATTATATTATTTGTATATAAACTATCTATTTATTTATATTTTATTTATTTATATATTAACACCACTAAAAAAGCTAAAAGGGAGCGATTAGTTAGAGTGGATAAAAAATGTAGAAAACAGAGATAAGAATTTCTTTCGAACGCAAATAATTCTTGGAATAAAATTACCAAATTTATTAAGTTACCTCCAAGCTCTAGTCTTTATACGTAATGCGAGGAGGGTTTTATGTATATGTAAAAATGAGTTTTAATATCTAATATATAAAATTCTCGTGTCACAGTTTTCGTTACCATACTCCTCCGAAACGGCTTGACCGATTTTGATGAAATTTTTTGTGCTTATCCGGTATCTATGAGAATCGACCAACATCAGGGGCGCACGCAGGAAATATTTTTGGGGGGGGTTAGGTAAGTTAAATTTGAATGTGAATATTTATAATTTATTCATGAATAATTCACAATGTAATATCGATCTTTCTTGGTTTTTGGGCCATTATACTCAATATTGCGTCAGAGGTTACTTCCAGATCCCGGTGAATGTTCAGAAGCGCCAATCCATTCAATCTTGCTCTCCAGTCTTATTGCGTAAATATGTCTTCAATCTTCGTAGTGTAGAGAACGACCGTTCGCTCGAAGCCACTGTTACTGGCAGTGTTGCACCGATCTGAAGAAATCGGTATACCGTTGGATAGAATGTTTCATCGCAAACGTCCAAAGCTTCGATGAATGTTGTTATGGGCTTCTCTTTGGAAAGATTTGAACATTTTCTGTAATTAGAAAAATTTTTCTTTATAATGCAAGCATATTTTGAGCCAATACGATTACCTTTTCCACAACTCAATTTCTGCTTCGAATTCTTCGGTGAATACAGGGATGTCATTTGGCCATTCTTTATTCAAGGTATGAACAGTATCGTGTAATTCAGACACATCAATGTCCGCACATTTCTCCGGAATGATGTTTTGTATCCTGGAGAGAATATTCCTATGTTCCAAAAATCTCGACTCGAGCTCTTCTGAGTATTTGTCCAAGAACGGAATGTAAATTGATCTACGATAGTAATCTTCAATACTCCCTTCGTAGTTGTCCCGATTTTTCTGTCGTCCTACTCGTCGAGGAACAGTCAGCTCAGCATCAATCTGCAGCTTCTGTCGCTAAAATAAAGATTTCGCTGAATTTTTCTGTAGCTTGTACTCGCATCTGCTTGATTTGTTGGTGCACATCGTTCGCGTAACTGACGCATTGGCTCAAATCGCAGTCTTCCTGTTGGAGGAACAGGCTCAGATTTTTCGTCAAGCTGAAGATACGTTTCAGCACAGTCAACGCTGTCAATTGTCAATTGAAAAATTGCTTCGCAATTTCTCCCAAAAGTTCTTTTGCGAAGCAGGAGAACTTTTAGATGATTATTTTTGCACATTCTATGATTTTTATTCATATTCTCCTTGTTACATCATCATTCCATATTCATTTTATTTTGTTAAATATCAATTTAAATGTTTTTCTTTATTTTTATCCCCGTTGTTTTTTTATTCGGTATTGATTTCAGATTTATCAATTTCATTTATTACGTTCATTTCACTGCAACCCTCAAAAGTGAATAATTAACGCTGGGGTGTTTCGAATGTACAAATTATTAATATGTTTTATTCTCACTCTTTTTGCTACTCCATCGCCCTGTGCGTGACGTGCTGGATCTAAAGAATCTGAATCCTCTAATCTTGGTCTTTTCGCAGTGATTTTCATGGCCTTTTCATTTTCATTTTGAACTTGTTCCGGAAATGGAGTATTTGGAATATTAGGGTCCGAAATTGGCGCATTTTTTGGTTTGAAAAATGATGTTATCTTTGCATTAGACATTTTTGTTGGGCAGGTCGTAAATAAACGTCATATTATTTTATAGGTTATCAATATGTCAATATAGTTACTCATTTTGTAAGTGGCGCTCTCGTGGTATCTGCCAGAACTATGAGCATGGCGCCATTTTTGAATGAACATGAAATTTATATTTTTATTTTCGCGTTAATTTTGTAATTTTTTCAACATTTCGGGGGGGGTTCGAACCCCTCAAAACCCCCCCCTGCGTGCGCCCCTGACCAACATCTATTTTTTATCCCCCTAAATGTTAGGGGGATTTTTTTACAAATTTTTTAATTTCTCTTTTTTTATGATACAACATACAAAAATACATACAATCCTCAATTTTCACCCTTCTACGATCAACCCTTATTTTTTAATAGCCATTTTAGTAATTTAATCATTTTTCCTCTCCGGTCGAAAACTGATCAATCGTCAATTAATTAGTTATCCCCGCCAGATGTCTACAGGTGTCCCTTCTGACCCAGTAAACAGCAAGGAGTAGTGATGAGCACGAAGCCGGTCCCCTTTCTTTCTCACTCCCTACACAGTTGTCGGCCATCATTATTGTTTATGCATCAAGTGTAGTAGTAACGTTGACAATAACAACCGCTAGAAAATCTTCGCTAATTTAGCGATAAAAACCGCTTAAAAATTATCTCTAATTTATCAATTATTACGGCTAGAAAATCATCTCTAATATATCAATAAAAACGGATAGAAAATCGGCTGTCTCTGTCTCTGTTGGCTATAAAAACTGCTAGAGACAGAGACAGACAGAGAGACAGAGAGACAGAGAGACAGAGAGACAGAGAGACAGAGACAGAGACAGAGACTGAGACTGAGACTGAGACTGAGACAGAGACAGAGACAGAGACAGAGACAGAGACTGAGACTGAGACTGAGACTGAGACTGAGACTGAGACTGAGACTGAGACTGAGACTGAGACTGAGACTGAGACTGAGACTGAGACTGAGACTGAGACTGAGACTGAGACTGGGACTGAGACTGAGACTGAGACTGAGACTGAGACTGAGACTGAGACTGAGACTGAGACTGAGACTGAGACACAGACAGAGACAGAGGTAAATTAGTGATGAATAGACAGAATGTATTTTAACAGTGTGTGTCTGTAAATATCAAATTTAAATCTTATAAATAGCCAGTCTTTCAGGAAAACTCTGTTTTGTAAGTAAGCAACATGATGTATCGAAAATAATAATAAAACTTCATGGTTTTATTCAATAAATGAAGTTGAATAAAATAAGAGGGTACTCTTCAATTTTTGGGATTGAAAATGATTAAAATGATAGCTCCGCGAAACTTAATTTTAGCTATCTTCAGTTCTTACTGTATCAGATAATTTTTTTAAGTTTGAAAAATTTTAAATTTTGTCACAAAAGAAGATTCTGAACGCCACAAAAAAAAACAACAGCTGGCAGTTAGAAAGTCTGCCGGGACAGCTAGTATAATTATATAAATGTAAGTAAATGCCAGTTTTTTTAATAATAATTGAGATAAACACGTCCATTCGCTTTAAGAAACAGTGAGTAAGTGGATATTTTGCACAGTATATAAAGCTTTGGACATATATATGAACGTTGTTCGCTGTCATAAACAATTTTGTTTCTGAATCTTCTTCTACAACGTCATCCAAGCCACCTTGGTTTAATAAAGAACTTTCAAGATTAAAAAAAATAACAAAAACAGGTTACCGCATACTCTTCTGATAATTGTCTGATATCTTCCAATGTATCTTTTTTTATGTCTTACCATTTATTAACAACATATATCTATCTAAATTTAATTATAATGGTGGATTTAAATGTATTCCATATATCAACAGACAATATTGAGAAATACCCTTGTATTGCAAGCTTTCCGTTATACCAAAACTACAACTATTAAATATTCTTTCACCACTACTAATGTGTTGCAATTTTATTCTACTGTCCATCGTGTATTCTGCAACCGTCTTCAAACTGGTGTAATTTACACAGATTTTAGCAAAGCTTTTAGCTCCTTGAATCATAGTCTTCTCCTACAAATCTGTAGTAACAATATTCTAAAGTGGATTGGCTCCTATGCGCGGACAATGATCCGGCGTACACACCGCACGCAGAGAGTGTTATTTAGAAATACAAATCCAAGATTATACAGGTTTCATGTGTTCCACATGGAAGTCACCTTGGTCGGTTTTTCAACAATCTACTTTTCCTTAACTGCTCGAAATGTAAGCTTATGACCATTCATCGCTGCGGATCCGTACTATATTGGAAATCACGTCCTAGATCGTGTGTTATCGTTAAAAAATCTTGGGGTCCTATTTTATCATAGGTTGTCATTTAAAGACTACATTTATGTGGCCGTGAATAATGCCAGAGGAATGTTATCCTTCATTAAACGATGGTCTAAAGAGTTTAATGATCCCTTTACAACGAAAACGATTAACGTATTTGTGCTTTGGCATATACTCGAATACTGTTCTTGCTTTGAAGTTTCTTTCTTGGAGTCCGCAATGTTCCGTTCATCAACACTCTATCGATTTTGTTTCTTATATTCACGTTAAAAATCTGAACTGTGACCCTAGGTGCCGTCTTCGTTTTTTGTTAAATAAATAAATAAATAATTTTTGTTGACCATACAAATGAAGTGTGCCTATGCAAAAAACTGCCTGGAGTACTTCTACACACACATTACGGACCTATTAGACAATACGTGTTCCAACTGAAGCCATGCTATCTATTCCATGCTATTCATAAAAATGCCAATTTGATTTAGCGGAAGAAGATTGAGGGTGCACAAAGAGGAAATTCGCTCTAAATAATCCTGTATTAGATAACAGACCCTATTGCATAGTATGGAATTACAGATTTTTATATCACCAATATAGAACACGTAGTTGAAATAAAGATAGCAGAAGATGTCGTTTATAAATATAATAAATATATTTATTTATTATTATTTCCACCACTGCCTTGTGGAAGGCCGGAAGATGAAAAAAGAGGTGGCAGTGAAAAGATTTGAGATGTCATCTCCTATAGGAACGTGGCGTTGACGGCCTGACTAATATGATTCAATCAACTTAAACGAACAAAAACGAAACGAACAATTAAAGAGGATAGGATAAGAAAAAGATACACTTAATTAAAATGACGAATAGCTTTAACAAGGTTACAGTCCAATATGACCAAGCTACCAACCTCAAGAAAAAGCATTGAACTATTTCATAATGATGCCAAATCAACATAAGCATTGAAGAAGGTATGTCAAGATGATTATTTGCTATTCACAAACCGCCAAAAAGCTATACGGTTGAATCCCCTTTTTTGTCCTTCCTATTCTTTAAGCTTTGATTTTTAAACCAGGGAAGCTTATAGACTTTACTGAAGCATTGTTATCCATGATATTAAAAATATAAAGTAAAAATAAAGCGAAACCACTACACAGACCGACAATTTGATTCGTTTTTTCTCTTCGGTGTAATGGGGAAACTGTTGATGGTGATAGGGACCCTAAAGAATATGGAGCAGGTGAAATTATGCGTGGAGTCTTTTTGCTGTTGGCGTGTTTTATCAATCGAGAGTCTGAAAAAAAGGGAACCACAATAAAAAGATACAATTGAGGTATTAATATGTAAGAAGTTGGATTTATTCAAGCGATAATTAGAAGTGAGTGAAGCAGAAGGCAAAAAACTATACAAATCAATATGCAAACGAAAGGCTAATCCAACAGAGGAAGATGGGCCTTTCTGGCAGGCTCAGTCAGTAGCTGGAAAGTCCGTAATAAAAATTCTTTCCCGAATCGCTGGTCCGATGAATTAGCGGTCAATTTGAGAACTTTTGACCAAGCAGTACGCAATCCTAAGAAGGCAAACTTTACAAAAGGACTCTAGATAGATACTTAAGGGACCCCTACAGAAACGCTGAAATCAGAGAAACATTTTACGTCATGGTGGAGACGCTCACTGCGGTCTTCGCCAGGGCGTAAGGCCATACGGCCTTACCAGAAAGCCAGTCCTAAAAAGATGGACAGCAAGGGATTTGGGCAGCAGTAGGTCGAAGATACCACCATGGTAGTCCTTGGTAGTCCCACCCTTTAAGACAAAGGCACGCACAGCTTTTAATGTCGCTATCAAAACGCACACAAAGAAGCTTGGGAGGCAAACAAAGCATTCTGTCGGGTCCAGCAGCCGCCGGAAAATCTGAAAGACAATAATTTATTGACCTCATCAACACTCGTGACGTCACTTGGTTCTATCGCCTTTTGGGCTCCGTTGTTATATTTCTCCGTTCACGTGCGCTCGCTCTTTTTGTCTTTTATTGCGTCGCCCGCTCCCGTTCGCTAGCGTTGTCTCGCTCTTTCGAGATAACTCTTGCTCGCTCCGCAGCATCAAGCGTTAAGCCGCTCAGCCTATTACTTATATATCTCAATATATCTCATATATTTCAGCTCAAAACATTATATGAAATCTGATAAAAAAAATAAAGCCCATATGGAAAAATGATTCTAAAAACAAACTAACAAAAATTTGGTTTTCGTTTTGCATCACTCGCGCTGGAAATTTACGGGATGGAGTCTGGATGTAAAACTTTTGGATCTGCTGCCGCAACCCGGGAAAGATGCTGCGGAGAAGAGCAGATGTGACCTGCCAGGAGATGAAGCTGCTGCATCATAAGGTGAAGGCTGCGGTGCATGCGGCGCATGAATGAGGATTGCACCATTATGGCGCTCAAGTCAGTGAAAAAGCGTTTGCGTGAACGGTTCATCACGCTTCAAGAAGAGTTGGAAGAGCCGATGGTTCCATTCAATGGCGGCTACGCCGACTGGCCAGACTTCTGCGTCCTTTTAAGACCACGATTGACAACCATCCTCACCTAACAAAAATGGAAAAGCTCCGGTGGCTTATTTCATGCCTGCGAGAGTCAGTCTTGGAGACGTTGAGAGCTCTGGAAATTACTGATGCGAACTACGATGTGGCCCTTGACCTATTGGGCAATCGTTTTAATAGTCGGCTTTTAAGATTCCAGTCTCACATTAATAGGATCCTGCAGCTTCGTTTGGTCAAGCCAGGGTCTGTTGCTACTTTGCGGGAGCTATCGGATCGGTTCATTGAGCATCTACCGGCTTTCATGAGTCCGGATCAGCTGCCGAGATCCAAGGATGCTTGCTTATCCAGATTGTAATCCAGAAGTTGGATCCAGCCAGAAAAGCCAAAGGGGAAGACACTCTCGACAGAAACAACGGTAGCCTTTCATCTTGGGAGTTCATGGAACGATTCTTAAAGCACTGTTGCCAGACTCGCGAATGCGTCTCCTTATTTTTTGGTGCTTATTCACCAGCTAACCAAGTAGCCGAGGTAGTCCCTTGAATAACCGATTTTCGGGCACGGTCGTGCACGGCCCGTCCAGCTCTACACCTGCTAAAACACCTGGGTGGTGTTTAGCAGGTGTAGAGCTGGACGGGCCAATTAGTCAACGCCAATTAGTCAACGGTACGACGAAGTGCGACGGCTGACCAGCTGTTATGTATGTTTGAAGGATGGTCATTTTGCATGCGGATGTTCAGCTTCTCGTTGCCCAACCGCCGACATCATTCCTTGATTCACCATTGTGGGCAGCTGTCCAGCTTTACCAATGCCCCGCCAGTACGAGACTTGGTTGCCACCGATGGTGTTTCCGTTGCTGCCCCACCTTCCCAGTCAATCAACACCGTCTTGTCCCAGGATCGCCATACTGAAGTTCCTCTGCCAACCGCCAATATCCTCATCCGTGGTCGATCAGGTACCTTCCTGCCTTGCAGAGTGTTTTTGGATTTCGGTTCACAAGTTCACCTTATCTCATCGCGGTTGGCAGGTAGCCAAGACTCAGGTCCAATGCAACCTGCGGAAATGCCGCTAAACTTTGCTTCGCAGGTGACTGGCCGTGGGTTTTAGCGCGACTTCGTTTTGAATTCTAAAATTTTATTTATTTTTTTTTATCGTTGTAACGCCGTTTCTTGTTATCTTCAGGCTCCGCAGCTTCCGCATAACAATTGCTGAGAACCCACAGAGGTTTCCCCAGCAGTCAGCGCCCTCGACCAGTTTGGCTCCCAGGCTAGTCGCTTCCATGTCGTTAAGACCGAAGCGCTCTCTGTCGGCGCGTAAGCATGGGCAGTCTAGCAGGACGTGCTCCGCCGTCTCGTCGACGCTACAGCAGTGGCAAAGAGGATCCTCCTCGTGGCCGAATCTGTGTAGGTATCTCCTTAAGCAGCGATGGCAACTTAGGATTTGCGTTAGCGAAAAATTGTCTTCTCTGAACCGAAATTTTGACGTCTGGGATTAGTTGGAATGGACATTCCAGCGGAATTTTGTTGTTTTGACCATTTGGTTTGACAGCGCCGAAAACTCCTTTCTCTTGCCGCTTCCTTAATGGACCTCCTAAGTGAGGATCTTCCGAAATCGTGCGAAAGCCGGAAATTACCCTGAGCGCACAACTGCGCAGGGAGCTTTCAATGTTTTTTTCGTTTGTAGAAGGAGCCTGCGCCTCTGCTTGGCTCAGAGCAATGCAAACGTTTACCGCCTTTCTGCTCGCTTCTTGTAGGTACTCCCTAAAGTTGAGCCTTGTGTCTAGCATGACACCGAGATATCTGATGGCTCGGGAAAAGACGATCTCTATACTTCTCACAGAAATTTTGGCGGACACCACCCCCTTCCGGCTAGAGAAGAGCACCGCCTCCGTTTTGGGAAGAGCTAGGCAAAGCCCAGCAGTGTTTAGCCATAGTTGGACGGCATCGATTGCCGCGTCTCTTCCGCTTCCCGGATGGTTTTGGCCACGACTGCAGTGGCAACATCATCCACGAAGCCTATACTTCTACAACGCCCTGAGAGATCCGGGTATAGTATACACGGAGTATACACTCCCAATTTGCCGTATTTTCACGTAGAGGGTGAACATCAGGCGCTATGTCTACGACAGCTCCAATGGCGTCTATTGTAGACATGCCCTTTCTGAAGCCGAACATGATCGCTACGTCCGGGGCTCCATCAGGCCCTGGGGCCTTACCTAACTTCATGCCTTTTGTCAACTCGAGAATTTCTGTGAAATGTACATCTAGCTCCGGGGACCACTCGGCCGGAACAATCGAGTTCGACCATGCGGAATCGGTGATTGTGGGGAAGAGATGGTTTACTATTTTTAGCATCCTGTTTCATCGCCCGTCACTAGGGGGTTTATTTTGTTTATCTTCTTGACCACCAGTTTGTAAGCCGGGGTTTTGCTCCGCTGAATAGCACAATTCAAGGAAGTAGTCTTTTTTTATTGACCTTATGAGTTTCTTGGCGGCTGCATACTCCTGGTTTCTGCAGGGGAATTCGGGTATGGATTTCGCTTTCTGAAAGAGTCTCCTCGCTCTGCAGCACGCCTTTTTCGCCACTGCAATTTCCTGAGTCTACCTAAAAACTGGCCTCATGTGCCTGGAGTGGCTGCAAGAAATACGCATGGTGATACGCATCATGATGGAGCTGATGCAGTCTTCCGCTTCTCCTGGGGCGTCAAGGCCTGTATAGCCCTGGAGAAGATCGTCGGCTGAAGGGTGTTGGCGTTGAACCTGCGTTGCGTGGTTGGAAATCGTGGGATGCATGCTCTGACTTCTCAAATGTGTATAACTCACTTTCCGGAAAGGTGAGGGACAGCAGAAGGTCAGGTTGACTATTGACCCAGTGCCCGCTCTACTGAATGTGTGTTGTGAGCCCACATTTAGCAGGGCAATATTTAGGGCTGCAAACACCTCTAGGAGGGTTCGGCCACTGGGGTTCGTTCGGACCGAGTCCCATTCCTCCTGGGGACCAGATGGCCGGCGCTCCCTCTCTTCTTTTACTGCACGCTGATGAGGGCGACGCTATCTAAAACTGTTTCTATGTTGAAAAAAATTTCTTGCAGTTTCAGCAGGTTCAGTAAAACATTACAGATTTTGCAGATAGCCATGACTTTTTGAAAATATGAGATTAAAAACTCCCTTTTAATTGAAACAAATCTTGTTTAACTAACTATAATAAATTCACTAAAATTATTTCGAGTTTTCCATTAAATCCAAAATTAAAACATGGTATGATCTACATATGTTTTGGGAAAAATCATAGAAGCACAAAAATAAATAAAGAAAATCGGAGATTTGAACCTTGGATGAGTATTCCAAAGATATAGTATCTGCTAGATGTCACTTTTTTATTTCAGTTGGTACACATACATTTCCAAAATGATATGCACTAAAAACAATGATGATACATGGCCTACATAATTAAAATTTGATCAATTTCTTCTCTTAGGTGTACCGCGGAAACTGTGGGTGATGAAACCTATATTTGTTTTGGACTTTAGTTCAGGGGAGCATAAAGGTCGGTGGGGAAATTGAAAATTGTCGGTGTTTGGTCATTGAGATTTTTCAATGACTTTATCCAAAATAATAACAAGGTAATTATTTTTTTCACCACGTTATAAAAATGTTTATTCGCATATGAAATGGAGACAGAAAGCTCCGATTTATGATGCGTATGCACTGAGATAAAGAGTACAAAGCGGGCCCACCGCCTTTTAGCATAGGGCGGGCGAAAGCTCGTTAACTTAATGACAACAATAAAATAAAGCCGAGCGGCCGAGAAGAGTCGGCTTGCGACTAACAAAAGCTATAAGAAAAATGATAATATGCTAAGCTATAATTATTACATTTATATATATATGTTACATTTATATTGAATTTATGCAGTGGCTGCTGCCTGACCCGACATACTCCCCCCAGTTGAGGCCTGTCCTTCAACTTCATCTTTAAGGGGCAATAAGAAAAGCTTGGTCACTGCGCGCTTGGTAGTTCCAGAAGCGGTTCTAACCACCGCCACTCGAGGCACTCCATCCTGGCCAGGGACTTGATCCGGAATTCTAGCCAACGGCCACTTCATGGGGGGTAGGTTCTCGTCCTTGACTAGCACCACATCGTTAATCGCCAAGGCAGGGCCGGACGCACGCCATTTGGAGCGCTGCTGAAGAAGGCTTAAATACTCCTCCTTCCATCGGGCCCAGAACGACTGCTGCAGGAAAGACACACGCTGCCAGCTGTCCATACGGTTGAAATTCAGATTTGTGACATCAGGCTCGATAAAGCTGACTGACGGGCCACCAGTTAAAAAATGGGATGGCGTTAGAACATCAAGGTCTGCAGGATCCTCTGAAAGAGACAATAAAGGCCGAGTTTATGACAGCACCAATGTGACAAAGCAGAGTTCGCAGCTCGTCAAATCCAAGAACTTAGGATCCAACAGCCCCGTAAAAATGATGCTTTGCGGTTTTGACAGCCGCTTCCCAGAGTCCACCAAAATGCGGAGATTGAGGAGGAATAAAATGCCACTCGATGGACTCAATCGCGCAAAACTCCAGAAGCGCTCGTGGATGCTCATCGCTTATGAAGAGTTGGAGCAGCTTCTTTAGATCGTTTTTAGCTCCAACAAAATTGGTCGCATTGTCAGACCAAATGTGCTGAGGCTTTCGGCGAGTGCATATAAACCGTTTTAAAGCATGTAAAAACGCAGATGTGGATAGATCCTTTACAAGCTCTAAGTGCACGGCTTTAGTAGCAAAGCAACTGAAAACACTCAAGTAACATTTTACGGGAGCTTTATTGCGAACTTCTGGCTTATAGTAAAATGGGCCGCAAAAATCCACACCAGTCACTCCGAAAACCTGGCAACCGCTGACTCTTTGCGCCGGGAGATCATAATGTGCTCCAGTAACCGAGGTTTGGTGCGGAAGCATCGGATACACTTGTGCAATGCCTTCGTCACCGTTTTCCTCCCCCCGATCGGCCAGTATTGGGATCGAATAATAGCCAGCAAAGCACGAGGCCCCGTGTGTAGATTACGCTCATGGAAATCAACAATTATAGCCCGAGTAACTGGATGGCTTCTAGGCAATATAATTGGATGGCGACTATCAAAATCCAATGTAGAATTTTTTAATCGACCGTCCACACGCAACAGGCCAAACTTGTCTAAAAAGGGAGAGGATGTGGCAAGTATGCTGGCTGACGAAATTTTCTTCCCATTCTGAAGCGCCTTTATGTCATCCCAAAAATACACACGCTGCACCAAACGCAATAGTAGGTAGGTTCCAGCCTTGATGTCGCTAGCAGTGACACCCTTGTGACGGACTCGCTGTGAGAACTTGTGCACATAAGCAAACACACGCTGCTATGCTGGAAAAGAGTTGGCGTACTTGGAACCAGCTATAACGTCAACGTACGGGGATTTGATTAGCAGAACCCTTGCCCTTAGCTCCAGAGTGAGAGAAAAAGAAACGTAGGACCATGAGTCCACAGGTAGTCAGTAACTAACTCCTTGGGAAGAGCACCATGCGAGAGGATGTCTGCCGGGTTCAAAGACGTAGGAACATAACGCCATTCCATCGTTCTGGTCAATTCCTGGATTGTTGAAACTCGATTGGCGATGAAAACCCCGAATCCAGGACATCGCCACAGCAGAATCGCACCAGCTGAAATACCTCCCATCGTAGACCTTCAACTGAGCTACTTCCGACATAAGCCGAGCCAGCAACTCTGCTCCAGATAACTCCAGTTTCGGTACCGTAACTGTTTTTAGAGGAGCGACTCGGGACTTTGAGCAGAGTAAATGACTTTCTGACCTTGTACCCTTCGATACGACACAAATTGGAGCACCACTTTCTCAACCGAAATTGGCCCTTGGCGAGGATCCCCGATGTTTGCTGCATTATGTTGGTAGCCTCCTCTATGGAGTCACCTCCGGAAATTAGATCATCAACATAAAAATCGCGACGCAAAATTTCGGCACCCTTTGGAAACATAGATTGCTCATCCACTGCCAACTGATGCATTGCTCGAATTGTTAAAAATGCGGCCGGCTTTGTCCCATAAGTGACCGTAGGCAGTTTGAAAACCTGCAACCCATCCTGGGTGGAACTCCGCCAAAGAATGCACTGCATATAGGTGTCCTCTTGTAGTTGGCTCACCATATAGGTGAGCTTGTAGTTGGAGAGATCTCAATCAAACTCCAACGAAAGCACACTGCCACCAGGGCCACAAGAAGACCGACCCCCCTGAATATACATCGACTCAGAGATACTACCCTATCCTCCAGAATGGCAACAGCACTACGCGAACAGTTGACACCACAGCGGAACTGCCCTTGGGAACAAACTTGCAGACTACTGAGAAGTACCGCAGGAGAGGAGACAACGCAGCTGCTCTGAATGGATCTCGGCGGACACATGGGAACTCATCAGCAGACGGAATAGACTTAAGTCGATAGCGGATCACGACGGCAGAGCCAGAGAAGAACACAGGAATCTCTGCAAATTGGTGAAAAAATCAGCTAGACGCGACAAGAGGGACAGCATTGCAGAAAACGCAGAAAGAGCAGCAAATACAAACAACATGCGCTCACTGTACCAGTTGATAGGCAAACTATCTGGAAGCTACCAGAGGCAAACCCAACCCATTCGAGACTCAGACGGTAGGCTCCTAGTAGACGACGATGCTCAACTTGAGAGATGGAGGCAACACTTCATGGAGATCAGCTGTACAGAGCAACCAGGCAACACACAGCCCGACTTCAGAAGTATCGTACCCAACAGCAGCGTTAGGATACCCCCAACACCCTCCCTCAATCAGAGAAATACGAGATGCAATCAGGAAGTTAAAGAGCAACAAAGCGGCTGGAGAGGACGGCATATCTGCCGAACTCCTCCAGATTGACCCGCAACTAATGGCCGAAACATTGCACCCGCATTTCAAAGATATATGGGAAAGTGAGCGAGTTCCTGACGCTTGGAAGAGAGGAGTAATCGTTAAGCTACCAAAAAAGGGAGACCTCAGTGACTGTAACAACTGGCGAGGGATCACCCTGTTGAACACCAGCTATAAAATATTAGCGACCCTGCTGAAAGAACGACTTATGGAGAAACTAGAGCCAACAATTCGAGATGAACAAGGAGGTTTTAGACCACTTAGGAGCTGCGTAGACCAGGCAAACACGCTACGCACAATAACCGAACAAGCCGTGGAATGGCGTTCGCCACTATACCTTCTATTCATCGACTTCCAAAAAGCGTTTGACTCAATAGACAGGGCGGCGATATGGCGTGCACTTGCAAGGAAAGGAGTGCCAATCAACATCGTAAACATAGTAAGAGCTATGTATGATGATGCGGACCTGGCAGTACTGCACAACGGAAAAATCAGTGCACTCTTTCAGACGAACACTGGCGTCAAGCAAGGCTGCCCTCTATCACCCCAACTGTTCAACCTGGTGATTGATGAGATCATGAGAGAAGTAGCATGCATCGACGCGGGATAACTTGGAGCTTCACACAACACCTTGAAGACCTAGACTACGCCGAATATATATGCCTCCTATCACACAGACTCATCGATATACAAGCCAAGGCGTCCGACCTCGAGAAGAGAGCCAACGCAGTAGGCCTCTCCATCAACGCATCAAAGACCAAGGCGATGCGGTTTAATAACTCCAACCAAGGTAGCATCACCATCAGCGGTAAAACAGTCGATTTCGTCGACCACTTTACCTACCTTGGCACCATAATATCATCCAGTGGTGGAGTGGAAAAAGATGTAGAGAGCAGACTGTGCAAGGCAAGATCTGCATTCGGAAGATTGCACCGCATTTGGAGAAATCAGCAAATAAGTAGAAGAACAAAGCTGCGGATCTTCAATGCGTGTGTAAAATCCATTCTTCTGTACGGAGCTGAGACGTGGCTAACCTCCCAAAGGATGATGTCAAAGCTATATATAACAAAAGCTATAAGAAAAATGATAATATGCTAAGCTATAATTATTACATTTATATATATATGTTACATTTATATTGAATTTATGCAGTGGCTGCTGCCTGACCCGACATACTCCCCCCAGTTGAGGCCTGTCCTTCAACTTCATCTTTAAGGGGCAATAAGAAAAGCTTGGTCACTGCGCGCTTGGTAGTTCCAGAAGCGGTTCTAACCACCGCCACTCGAGGCACTCCATCCTGGCCAGGGACTTGATCCGGAATTCTAGCCAACGGCCACTTCATGGGGGGTAGGTTCTCGTCCTTGACTAGCACCACATCGTTAATCGCCAAGGCAGGGCCGGACGCACGCCATTTGGAGCGCTGCTGAAGAAGGCTTAAATACTCCTCCTTCCATCGGGCCCAGAACGACTGCTGCAGGAAAGACACACGCTGCCAGCTGTCCATACGGTTGAAATTCAGATTTGTGACATCAGGCTCGATAAAGCTGACTGACGGGCCACCAGTTAAAAAATGGGATGGCGTTAGAACATCAAGGTCTGCAGGATCCTCTGAAAGAGACAATAAAGGCCGAGTTTATGACAGCACCAATGTGACAAAGCAGAGTTCGCAGCTCGTCAAATCCAAGAACTTAGGATCCAACAGCCCCGTAAAAATGATGCTTTGCGGTTTTGACAGCCGCTTCCCAGAGTCCACCAAAATGCGGAGATTGAGGAGGAATAAAATGCCACTCGATGGACTCAATCGCGCAAAACTCCAGAAGCGCTCGTTGATGCTCATCGCTTATGAAGAGTTGGAGCAGCTTCTTTAGATCGTTTTTAGCTCCAACAAAATTGGTCGCATTGTCAGACCAAATGTGCTGAGGCTTTCGGCGAGTGCATATAAACCGTTTTAAAGCATGTAAAAACGCAGATGTGGATAGATCCTTTACAAGCTCTAAGTGCACGGCTTTAGTAGCAAAGCAACTGAAAACACTCAAGTAACATTTTACGGGAGCTTTATTGCGAACTTCTGGCTTATAGTAAAATGGG
Source organism: Drosophila ananassae (assembly GCF_017639315.1). NCBI lineage: Eukaryota > Metazoa > Arthropoda > Insecta > Diptera > Drosophilidae > Drosophila > Drosophila ananassae. The sequence continues at coordinate 7,324,992 of NC_057932.1, read as the reverse complement.
CCGCAAAAATCCACACCAGTCACTCCGAAAACCTGGCAACCGCTGACTCTTTGCGCCGGGAGATCATAATGTGCTCCAGTAACCGAGGTTTGGTGCGGAAGCATCGGATACACTTGTGCAATGCCTTCGTCACCGTTTTCCTCCCCCCGATCGGCCAGTATTGGGATCGAATAATAGCCAGCAAAGCACGAGGCCCCGTGTGTAGATTACGCTCATGGAAATCAACAATTATAGCCCGAGTAACTGGATGGCTTCTAGGCAATATAATTGGATGGCGACTATCAAAATCCAATGTAGAATTTTTTAATCGACCGTCCACACGCAACAGGCCAAACTTGTCTAAAAAGGGAGAGGATGTGGCAAGTATGCTGGCTGACGAAATTTTCTTCCCATTCTGAAGCGCCTTTATGTCATCCCAAAAATACACACGCTGCACCAAACGCAATAGTAGGTAGGTTCCAGCCTTGATGTCGCTAGCAGTGACACCCTTGTGACGGACTCGCTGTGAGAACTTGTGCACATAAGCAAACACACGCTGCTATGCTGGAAAAGAGTTGGCGTACTTGGAACCAGCTATAACGTCAACGTACGGGGATTTGATTAGCAGAACCCTTGCTCTTAGCTCCAGAGTGAGAGAAAAAGAAACGTAGGACCATGAGTCCACAGGTAGTCAGTAACTAACTCCTTGGGAAGAGCACCATGCGAGAGGATGTCTGCCGGGTTCAAAGACGTAGGAACATAACGCCATTCCATCGTTCTGGTCAATTCCTGGATTGTTGAAACTCGATTGGCGATGAAAACATTAAAACTAGCGGGCTCCTCCCGAATCCAGGACATCGCCACAGCAGAATCGCACCAGCTGAAATACCTCCCATCGTAGACCTTCAACTGAGCTACTTCCGACATAAGCCGAGCCAGCAACTCTGCTCCAGATAACTCCAGTTTCGGTACCGTAACTGTTTTTAGAGGAGCGACTCGGGACTTTGAGCAGAGTAAATGACTTTCTGACCTTGTACCCTTCGATACGACACAAATTGGAGCACCACTTTCTCAACCGAAATTGGCCCTTGGCGAGGATCCCCGATGTTTGCTGCATTATGTTGGTAGCCTCCTCTATGGAGTCACCTCCGGAAATTAGATCATCAACATAAAAATCGCGACGCAAAATTTCGGCACCCTTTGGAAACATAGATTGCTCATCCACTGCCAACTGATGCATTGCTCGAATTGTTAAAAATGCGGCCGGCTTTGTCCCATAAGTGACCGTAGGCAGTTTGAAAACCTGCAACCCATCCTGGGTGGAACTCCGCCAAAGAATGCACTGCATATAGGTGTCCTCTTGTAGTTGGCTCACCATATAGGTGAGCTTGTAGTTGGAGAGATCTCAATCAAACTCCAACGAAAGCACACTGCCACCAGGGCCACAAGAAGACCGACCCCCCTGAATATACATCGACTCAGAGATACTACCCTATCCTCCAGAATGGCAACAGCACTACGCGAACAGTTGACACCACAGCGGAACTGCCCTTGGGAACAAACTTGCAGACTACTGAGAAGTACCGCAGGAGAGGAGACAACGCAGCTGCTCTGAATGGATCTCGGCGGACACATGGGAACTCATCAGCAGACGGAATAGACTTAAGTCGATAGCGGATCACGACGGCAGAGCCAGAGAAGAACACAGGAATCTCTGCAAATTGGTGAAAAAATCAGCTAGACGCGACAAGAGGGACAGCATTGCAGAAAACGCAGAAAGAGCAGCAAATACAAACAACATGCGCTCACTGTACCAGTTGATAGGCAAACTATCTGGAAGCTACCAGAGGCAAACCCAACCCATTCGAGACTCAGACGGTAGGCTCCTAGTAGACGACGATGCTCAACTTGAGAGATGGAGGCAACACTTCATGGAGATCAGCTGTACAGAGCAACCAGGCAACACACAGCCCGACTTCAGAAGTATCGTACCCAACAGCAGCGTTAGGATACCCCCAACACCCTCCCTCAATCAGAGAAATACGAGATGCAATCAGGAAGTTAAAGAGCAACAAAGCGGCTGGAGAGGACGGCATATCTGCCGAACTCCTCCAGATTGACCCGCAACTAATGGCCGAAACATTGCACCCACATTTCAAAGATATATGGGAAAGTGAGCGAGTTCCTGACGCTTGGAAGAGAGGAGTAATCGTTAAGCTACCAAAAAAGGGAGACCTCAGTGACTGTAACAACTGGCGAGGGATCACCCTGTTGAACACCAGCTATAAAATATTAGCGACCCTGCTGAAAGAACGACTTATGGAGAAACTAGAGCCAACAATTCGAGATGAACAAGGAGGTTTTAGACCACTTAGGAGCTGCGTAGACCAGGCAAACACGCTACGCACAATAACCGAACAAGCCGTGGAATGGCGTTCGCCACTATACCTTCTATTCATCGACTTCCAAAAAGCGTTTGACTCAATAGACAGGGCGGCGATATGGCGTGCACTTGCAAGGAAAGGAGTGCCAATCAACATCGTAAACATAGTAAGAGCTATGTATGATGATGCGGACCTGGCAGTACTGCACAACGGAAAAATCAGTGCACTCTTTCAGACGAACACTGGCGTCAAGCAAGGCTGCCCTCTATCACCCCAACTGTTCAACCTGGTGATTGATGAGATCATGAGAGAAGTAGCATGCATCGACGCGGGATAACTTGGAGCTTCACACAACACCTTGAAGACCTAGACTACGCCGAATATATATGCCTCCTATCACACAGACTCATCGATATACAAGCCAAGGCGTCCGACCTCGAGAAGAGAGCCAACGCAGTAGGCCTCTCCATCAACGCATCAAAGACCAAGGCGATGCGGTTTAATAACTCCAACCAAGGTAGCATCACCATCAGCGGTAAAACAGTCGATTTCGTCGACCACTTTACCTACCTTGGCACCATAATATCATCCAGTGGTGGAGTGGAAAAAGATGTAGAGAGCAGACTGTGCAAGGCAAGATCTGCATTCGGAAGATTGCACCGCATTTGGAGAAATCAGCAAATAAGTAGAAGAACAAAGCTGCGGATCTTCAATGCGTGTGTAAAATCCATTCTTCTGTACGGAGCTGAGACGTGGCTAACCTCCCAAAGGATGATGTCAAAGCTGCAGTCATTCATTAACAAGTGCCTCAGGATCATATGTGGGATATTCTGGCCCAACAGAATTTCCAACAGTGACCTGTGGCGCAACACGGGGGAGGCTCCCATCCATCACCAAATCAAGAAGAAAAAATAGAGATGGATAGGTCACGCACTCAGGAAGAAAACAGACAGCATAGTCAGGAAGGCACTGGATTGGAACCCACAGGGAAGCAGAAGAGTGGGCCGCCCCAAGCTTACCTGGCGCCGTACTATAATACAAGAATTATCCCGCAGCAACATCACGTGGGATTACGCTAAGCAAACTGCACCAAACAGAGTCAGGTTCAAAGTCCTTGTAAATGCCCTAAGCTCCCAAGCGGAGTAATAGGAGGAAAAAAAAAAACATAGGTGTCCTCGGAGAAACCTCTGACGCATCGGTACATTTTACAAATATCTCCTGTAATGGCCACTCGATGGCAACGAAACCTTAGAAGAATGTGCAGCAGCTTTGGTTGGATAACTGGACCAGACATCATAATGTCATTCAAAGAATAACCCGACGTAGTGGCAGCCGGACCATCAAAAACAACCCTGAGCTTGGCTGTTGAGCTGTCCTCCTTCAAAACGCAGTGATGTGGTAGAAAATACTGTCTGGCAGGTCGTGCACTAGGCGGTACTGGAAACATATCTAAAAATCTAAATACTTTTTTATGAACGCAGCATACTGCTCGTACTGCTCGTACGGCTCGTGAGTACGACTCACCTAGCAACTCAGAGCTGACCTTCAACGGCAGCTTCACCGAGTAGGCGCCTGAGTCGAGACGAGCAGAATTCTGCACGAAATGCGTCTCGCAATCCAATTCCTCTTTCGTCCAATTCACAAATTACGGAGCAGACACTCTAAGCGCTCATCCAGCTGGCTTGAGCTCTTCACAACGTCCTTGCTGGCTGTGGCTACCAACGACTTTCTCTCCAAATGTGAACCACCGCCACACACAACCCATCCAAGCCGGGTTTTCTGCAGCACCGGTAGGCCAGCTGAGAGCTGGATTTGACCCACACACAGCAGATCATAGAATAGACTGGTTTCAGAGAATAGAGAGGTTTCACGGAATATTCCAGCTGGAGACATCCAAGGTAAAACTAGGCTGAAGGTCCGTGATGTTGGTGGTGATTACAGCGCTGACGAGGACCGAATATTCAGAGCAATAGTATCGTAGGAGCACATCAACAGTCTGTCGCGAAGCCAGTGTCGCCCATGCCAGAGAATGTTCGCTATGGCCAGTAAGGCTATCTCACCGCTGCGACCCTGGGCAACTAGTGCATTAGCCTTGGATGGTAAAGCGCCTATTGGCTCGGCGCACTCGGCTGCGGCTGATGTAGACGGCACAGCAGAAGGCTGGCTGCTGAAAGACTGTAACTCAAAAAAATGCAACAGACTGTGATGCCTCCTCCCACAACTGCGACAATTATCAGCGAGGCACTCACGCAGGTGATGGCCAGTTTGGAGACATTCCCGACATAAACCTAGTCGCCTAGCCTCGCCAAGGCGGCTCTTAGGGGGCGATGACAAAAATCTTGGGCAAGTAGAGACTACATGGGACCACCCACCGCATAGTATACAAGCAGAGGCAGGTGAATTAGTAATAATAAAGGATGCTCTACTGTTATTTGCGACTCTACGTCTTCCCACCAGAGTGCCCGGCGCGTAAGCGGCCAAGGCCACATCCATAGCTTCCAAAGTCCTGCAACGCTGTTCCAAAAACTCTGCCATCGACTCCCAAGTAGGGATGAGATCCGAGTTCGAGGCATTTTGACCTTCCTCCCACTTGGCCTGAGTAGCTGGATCCAACCTTTAAAGAAGTACCTGGACAATGATGCAGCCGGCGATTGAACTTATCGGACAGCCCTCGAAGCGCTGCCACTGAGTCACCTTCCAATAGATTGAGGCCCAAAATCTCGTTCACATGAGCCAGAAATATCAACCGACGTTTATTAAATCGATTCTCCAAAAGCTGCACTGCGACATCATAATTCTCCTCGGAGATTTCCAAGGAACGGACTGCCTCTAAAGCGGAGTCCTGAAGACAAGATCGCAACCTCTGAAAATTTTCCACTTTACTTATATAAGGATTGCAGCCTACGATCGTCGAAAAGACCGAATGAAACTCAGCACACTCTGAATATCCTCCGCTGAAAGTAGGAAGAGGAAGAGGAGGCAAGGCTTGAAAACTCCGACTGAGCGCTGGTTCCACTTGGACACTGGAAACTCCGCTGGCAAGGGTGGAATGGGCAGCAATTCGAGCAGAACGCAACGACGTCTCGTGCTCGATTTCGGCATGCATCGTAGCTACAAGCTCAGACACTGTCCATCGCAAGTCGCTGCTTATTTCAGCAATGTCTAACTCTTCACGCTCCCCGTGGATGGCCTTAAAATCCTCGTACATGGCGACCAACTGGCCGTGACGCACATGGAGCATAGCATCCTCCACCTTTGACATTGGCTGCAGGGCGCCTTGGATCCTCTTCAAATCCTGGAGAATACCCTTTGCCTTGCATTTTAAAATCGCGCTCCGAGATGGAGTGGGTTCTCCTGTGACGGAGCCGCTGGAGTTCATCGCGACTATAATTGAAATACGCTCAATTTAGGTAAGAACACGCACAAATTAATTTTGGCGCCAAAATTATAGTTCTTGTTTATTTTTTTATATTTAATTATATTTGAGCGCAGCGATCACGATTTATCCCACTGTGCGCTCAGAACCGTACACTGAGTTGTGGAATGTATATATATATGAACGCTTGTGTGAGTCGAATGCACTTGCAAGTGGCACGTATGTATGTTTGTATGTATGTATTTTGGCGGACCGGAGAACAATTGTATGCATTGTATTTATTTATATTATTAAATGATTTATGTATAAATAAAAAATAATTTTTTCACTGATGCACTGTATGCCGTTTATGTTCAAAAATGCACATATGTACATATGTTATTACACCGCGCAAATACTGAAACGGGTATGTTCGCACTGATTTATGATTATAATAGGGGGGGGGGTGTTTGGGGGGTTCGATAACATCATTTTTCAAACCAAAAAATGCGCCAATTTTGGACCCTAATATTCCAAATACTTCATTTCCCGAACAAGTTCAAAATGAAAATGAAAAGGCCATGAAAAACACTGTGAAAAGACCAAGATTAGAGGATTCAGATTCTTTAGATCCAGCACGTCACGCACAGAGCGATGGAGTAGCAAAAAGAGTAAGAATAAAGCATATTAATAATTTGTACATTCGAAACACCCCAGCGTTAATTATTCACTTTTGAGGGTTGCAGTGAAATGAACGTAATAAATGAAATTGATAAATCTGAAATCAATACCGAATAAAAAAACAACGGGGATAAAAATAAAGAAAAACATTTAAATTGATATTTAACAAAATAAAATGAATATGGAATGATGTTGTAACAAGTAGAATATGAATAAAAATCATAGAATGTGCAAAAATAATCATCTAAAAGTTCTCCTGCTTCGCAAAAGAACTTTTGGGAGAAATTGCGAAGCAATTTTTCAATTGACAATTGACAGCGTTGACTGTGCTGAAACCTATCTTCAGCTTGACGAAAAATCTGAGCCTGTTCCTCCAACAGGAAGACTGCGATTTGAGCCAATGCGTCAGTTACGCGAACGATGTGCACCAACAAATCAAGCAGATGCGAGTACAAGCTACAGAAAAATTCAGCGAAATCTTTATTTAAGCGACTGAAGCTGCAGAAACCATTGATGCTGAGCTGACTGTTCCTCGACGAGTAGGACGACAGAAAAATCGGGACAACTTCGAAGGGAGTATTGAAGATTACTATCGTCGATCAATTTACATTCCGTTCTTGGACAAATACTCAGAAGAGCTCGAGTCGAGATTTTTGGAACATAGGAATATTCTCTCCAGGATACAAAACATCATTCCGGAGAAATGTGCGGACATTGATGTGTCTGAATTACACGATACTGTTCAAACCTTGAAAGAAGAATGGCAAAATGACATCCCTGTATTCACCGAAGAATTCGAAGCAGAAATGCTTGCATTATAAAGAAAAATTTTTCTAATTACAGAAAATGTTAAGATCTTTCCAAAGAGAAGCTCATAAAAACATTCGAAGCTTTGGACGTTTGCCATGAAACATTCTATCCAACGGTATACCGATTTCTTCAGATCGGTGCAACACTGCCAGTAACAGTGGCTTCGAGCGAACGGTCGTTCTCTACACTACGAAGATTGATTACATATTTACGCTATAAGACTGGAGAGCAAATATTGAATGGATTGGGATATTCACATTCAAACTTAACTTACCTAACCCCCCCCCAAAAATATTTCCTGCGTGCGCCCCTGATATAAATACAAAATAATTGTTTCACTGCACATACGTATGTTAATACACCGCAAAACTGAAACGGGTATGTTCGCACTGTTTTATTTATTTTAATAATTATAATTTATATTAATTATATCACGTCGGGGTCACCAATGTTTGGTCATTGAGATTTTTCAATGACTTTTATCCAAAATAATTATGCTCGCGGAATTGTTTTATTTATTTTAATAATTATAATTTATATTAATTATATCACGTCGGGGTCACCAATGTTTGGTCATTGAGATTTTTCAATGACTTTTATCCAAAATAATAACAAGGTAATTATTTGTTTCACTACATTATAAAAATGTTTATTTATTCGCATATGAAATGGAGACAGAAAGCTCCGATTTATGATGCGTATGCACTGAGATAAAGAGTACAAGTGGGCCCGCCTTTTAGCATAGGGCGGGCGAAAGCTCGTTAACTTAATGACAACAATAAAATAAAGCCGAGCGGCCGAGAAGAGTCGGCTTGCGACTAACAAAAGCTATGAGAAAAATGATAATATGCTAAGCTATAATTATTACATTTATATATATATGTTACATTTATATTGAATTTATGCAGTGGCTGCTGCCTGACCCGACAGTCGGCTTGTGTAATTAGTTGAATTGTTTTCTATAGAAAATTTAAGCTGCGCAGGTTTAAAAGATAACATTAAGAAACATTATTTGGATTGTGATTTGTGCGCGAAATATAAATATCCATTTATATATATACGCCTATTCCATACGTTGTTATATAGCAGTTGCACAGTGGGTCATAAACTATCAATAAATAAAGGAACTAAATAAAATTGTTTGTTGCGAAAATTAATCCGTTTTTTGAGAGTGCATCTCCTGGAAGAAAAAAGAAAGAAGCACTGCCGCTTTTAGTGGAGCTTATGCAGAGTAGCTTGAATTCCGGTCACTGTTTTCTACCATGGCGGACACAAACCCATTTATACATAAATCGGGTGGAGATGCTTCAGCGGTTGCGGTCCTGCCTTCGTGAATCTGCCTTGAAGACGGTGCGGTTGTTGGAGCTAGTGGACAAAAACTATGCCGTTGCCTAGGAGCTACTAATCAAAAGGTTCAGTAATCAGTGGGTTCAGTATTTTTCAAGCTCATATGCTCGCATATGCGAGCCCTGGCATGCATGGGCGCTACTTGCAGAAAATTGATGATGACACACAGTCCAAGTGGAAAAAAATGCTGGCTTAATCGGATTTTATGGAATCAGTTCGAACGTAGGAGCCCATCGCCAGTTTCCTCGAGTAGAGATGCCAGACTCTGGAGAGCATGTATTTGCCGACGACATCATATGCACCAAGCCCTGCGGTAGGACGTCTTAGACCCTTTAATCCAGGTAACTCTGCATTTATGATTACAAACTCGTTTGGTGCCGCATGTACAGGGTGCGTTACGAAGTAAACAAGACTCTTTGAATCTAGCGCCCTCTAGTGGCCCCATCTATATGTCTGACATCTATATGTCAACTGGTGCGTTAGAATCTTCTATCCGTTATCGACTTCCAGTAAAAATGGCATGACATTTAATCTATTGGAAGTGAGGTTATTGCGTTTTAAGTGTCAGTATGTTTTTTTCATCGGTGCAAAAATGAGCTTCGAACAAAGAGCCAACATTAAATTTTGTCTTAAAATTGGTAGAACTTTTACCGAAACGTTTCAATTGATGAAACAAATTTATGGCGATGATTGCCTATCCCGTAGCAGAGTGCACGAGTGGTTTTAACGTTTTGAAAGTGGTCGTTAGGACATAAATGACGATGAACATGTGGGCCAACAAAAATCCGTGATCACCGAAAATTCCATCGAAGCTGTGCGTGAATTCATAAAAATCAGACGAAATCATAATTAAAATTCATGGAAATAGAATTAAACATCTCGAAAAAATCGATTTATCGCATTTTGACCGAACATTTGGGCTTACAAAAGGTGTGTGCTCGGTTTGTTCCGCACGAATTGACTGACGTCCAAAAATTGCTCAGAATTCAACATACGAAGAACATTATTAAATCAAAAGCGAAGACAATGCTTGTTGCGGAACAAGTTGGCAGCTCAAATATAGAGTTGTATTTATGAATTTTATCGATTTAATTTTTGTGACGATAAAGAAATCGAACGTTTTTTTTAGTTGTTAAGTTGAGTGCGATGAAGACACACGTCCTTTTTTATGTTGTATAAATTTTGAGAACGATTGTTAATTTGAATAAAGTTATACTTAAAATTGGAGTGCTGTAAAAGTTTACTAACAGGAATATGCAGACGGCCGGTCATTCAAGCCGGATATTACACACATAAACATAAACTTGCAGGTAATCTTAAAAGTAGCAGCAACATTTGGTCATTCAAGCCGGATATTACACACATAAACATAAACTTGCAGGTAATCTTAAAAGTAGCAGCAACATTTGGTCCTTCGAAGCCTACAGGACGGCACATGGATTTATAAATATGGACAAACTTCTAATTGCGTCAGCCAAAAATTCTTGGAAATGTGTTCACGATCAGTGCACACTAACATATGTGCACACAAGACATGCGCATTGACGACGAATAACGGAATTTGGCAAAAGAAGATTCTAGAGAAGTGTGACGGCAAGCAACGACGACAAAATTATGGCGCCAGCACTTTCGAAGAAAAATCAAAAAAAATGCGTTGCAGACGAGCAACAATATTGTGACACGCCAAGACCAACAAAGTCTTCAAGTCCAAAATCAATTCAACTGGAGAATACAATAAAGCCAACGACATCAACACCACAGGAAGATATTGGACATGTGGCAGACAGCCACATAAAAGCCAGGACAGCAAGTTCTTCAAAGCAGCAGAGGATTGAGGCTGAAATAGACCTTTTAAAGAGAAAGCAGGAACTTCAAGAACAGAGGACAGCATTGGAGATCCGAGAGAAACAATTGGAACTGGATCAACATCTTTACAATTCACAATGTAGTGACAGCAGGTTTGAGGAGCCATTAGAGGACAGCGTACAACATGAACATCAACGTACATGTGAGTGGATCGAGCAAAATCAAACTAAGGTAGAATTGGTAAACGAACAAAACTATAATTCTAATATGACAAGCCCGAATTTCATGGAGACCTTTATAGCCAAACAGACTATAAAGCAAGAGCTTCCAAACTTTGCAGGTGATCCTTTAGAATGGCTTTTATTTTTATCAGAATTTCAAAATAGTACCGAAATGTGTCATTTTAACAATTTTGAAAATATTAATAGATTAAGAAAGGCATTAACAGGGCCAGCTAAAGAATGTGTAAGAAGTCTCTTGGTGTTACCAGAAAATGTAAATGGAATTATTGATATTCTTAAAGAAAGATTTGGAAATTCAGACTTTATTGTTCAAAAGCTAATTGAAAATATCAGAGGTATTCCATTAATTAAAGACGACAAATTTGAACGACTAATTAACTTTTATGATACATTAACGAATCTTATTCATACACTATTAGCCTGTGAAAATATTGATCAATTACGTAACCCCTTGTTATTTACTGAAATATTAGAAAAAATGCCTATGTCTAAACGAGTTGCCTTCATAGAACACATACAAGGAAGTAAATCTGTTGAACCCAAAATTATACAATTTCATACATGGTTAGGAAAAAAAATGAAAGCGGTGACAACATTAGGATATACCCAAAATAAGCCAAAAGAAACCACATTGACAGTTTCAGGTCAGTCTAATGGCACAGACAACAACAAAAGAAATTTATTTTGCCATTTTTGTAAACAAAATAATCATTATATAACAACTTGTGAAAATTTTAAGGACTTACAAATCGATATGCGTTGGGAATATGTGACAAAAAATAAATTATGTATATCATGCCTGGGAAAGAACCATATAATGAAAGATTGCAAAAGAAAAAGACCCTGTAAAATTAACAACTTTAATTATACTCATAGCCAACTCTTACACAAAGACAAAACTATTTTACAAAGTAATCAACAGAATTCAGAAACTTCAGCGTCACTTCCAAAATCAGAAACCAATTGCAACATAAATAATAGTCAAAGCAAAGTTTTACTTAAAGTGATACCGATTTGTCTGGATCAAAGGATCAAAGAAAACCATTGAAACTTATGCTCTTTTGGATGAGGCTTCCACGATAACATTAATTGACGAACAGTTAGCTGACGAATTAGAACTGGATGGTCCGACTCAACACATGAAAATGCAATGGACAAACAACGAAACATTTGAACAGGCAGACTCAAAAGTAGTAAGTGTACTTATCAAAGGAAAAAGCCCAGAATCGAAAACGTATACATTACGAAAAGTGAAGACAGTATCAGGCTTAAATTTACCAGTTCAAACACTTTCCGTTGAAAATATAGCCGAAAACTTCAAGTTCTTAAAAGACTTCACTGACTGTTCATACATAAACGCCGTTCCCAAGATTCTGATTGGACAGGACAATTGGTCTCTCATTGTTTCTAGGAAATTAAAGTATGAGTCTCATAATGGTCCTGTGATCAGTAAGACTTCTCTGGGTTGGGTAGTACATGGAAACATTGAATCGAACAAACAGGTTCCTCAATCTGATTATTCATTTCACATAAGTCATGTAAGCACAAAGGAAAATAGTATGGACGACTTAGACATATTACATAACTTGGTAAAATCTTATTGGTCGATTGAAAATGAAATGACAAATAAATTTGACTGTCCAATATCGGTAGACGACAAAAAATGCTTAGATATTGTTAACAAAACCTTAAAACGGGTGGATAATCATTTTCAGTGTGGACTATTTTGGAAGGATTCAGACATACAACTACCAGAAAGCTATAAGAATGCGTACTCCAGATTATTAATCTGTGAGCGAAAGATTGACAATAATAGGGAATATGGTCGGAAATATAAAGAGGTAATTGAATCTTATATAGAAAAAGGATATCTGCGCAAATTAGGTTTATCTGATCAAAAGATTGAATCCCCACTAATCTTTTAGCTGCCACATTTCAGTGTGCATAATAGCAACAAGCCAGATAAATTTAGAATCGTTTTTGATGCTGCATCAAAAAGTCACGGCTATTCATTAAACGATTTTCTATTGCCAGGTCCCGATTTGTTTAACCAGTTGACCACAGTTCTTATTAATTTCCGAAAATCCAAGATCGCTTTCGTCGGCGATATTAAGGAGATGTTTCTCCAAATTAAAGTTCAGCCTTCTGACAGACATGCACAACGAATTTTATGGCGAGGTGATGATCGACAAAGAGACCCTGACGTTTATGAGCTACAGGTTTTGTTTTTTGGGGCGAAGTGTAGTCCGAGTATTGCACAGCAAGTTATGAATAGAAACGCTCAGGACTTTCAAGACAAATACCCAAAAGCATGTAACGACATCATTTACAATCATTACATGGATGATTATCTAGGTGGGACAGATGATGTTTGTAGTGCAGTTCAATTAATTAAAGAGGTGACGCAAATTCATAGCCAAGGTGGTTTTCATATGTGCAACTGGATATCTAATTCACCAGAAGTAATTGCACAATTGGACAATATCAAAATACAGACTGAAAAAACAAAAAATTTAACAGAAGAACGAGTTTTAGGTCTAATGTGGAACTATGAAAAGGACACATTCACATATAATTTAAATTTTGCTAAGTCATACCGTGATTTATTAAAATTGTCTAGACGCCCCACAAAGCGAGAAGTACTGAAAATTACCATGTCCGTATTTGATCCTTTGGGATTTTTGTCCAACTTACTAAGTACAAATAAAATTTTGTTACAATTAATTTGGGACAGTGGAATTGGTTGGGACGATTCCATTAGTGATGAGCATTATGAAATGTGGAAAACTTTATGCGTGGCATTGGATAGAATCAGTGAGTTTAGTATACCCAGAAAGATGACTAATTTCCCTATAGATGACTGTGACATACAGCTTCACATATGGGGGGTGATATTTACCTGCATGGCGTCTCGAGCTGTCCATCTGGAAATTGCAGAAGACCTATCAGCTAATGCATTTATTCATGTTTTCAGGCAATTTGGTTGCAGAAGAGGTTTTCCAGTAGAGATTTATAGTGACAATGGGACAATTTTTAAACGGGCTAATAAAAATATACAGGAAATAATCTCTAATTGGTCAAAGGACGAAATGACTCAATTTTTAACAACAAAGAGTTTCAACAAAGAGGCATTTCAATCCGCCATTGAGTCCACATATGGAGGGAGCGTGAGAAAGACTCATTCAATCGGTAAAGAAATATTTCCAATTTTTGTTAAAGGAACGTTTTCCTAGAGAGTACACTTTAAAGACTTTGTTTTGCGAAATTGAGTATATGATAAACAATCGCCCTCTTTTGTATATGCCTTCAGACTCTATTGACTCAAATCCCTTAACGCCAAATGACATCCTTATTGGCCCTAATCATACAGATTCATTTTATTCATTTGCCACTGAGGGTGATCTGAAGCTGTTGAATATGTGGAAGGCTTCCCAAAGATTGGCCGACTTATTCTGGGTAAAATGGAGAAAAGAGTATCGACAATATCTTTTATATAGCAAAAAATGGACAAAGAATGAAAAAGCTATTGAAAAGGGCGATATAGTTTTATCTATGGAATCAGATACGCCTCGAAATATGTGGCCAAAAGGAATAGTTATTGAAACCTATCCATCTAGTGATGGCCGAGTTCGAATTGTAGATGTTAAGATCAAGAATAATATTTATAAGAGACCAATTGTTAAACTTGTAAAATTAGAACTTAAGAATGAAAATGTAACTTCTTAAGTATTGCCAAATGCAATACTTGGGGGGAGGATGTTGCGGAACAAGTTGGCAGCTCAAATATAGAGTTGTATTTATGAATTTTATCGATTTAATTTTTGTGACGATAAAGAAATCGAACGTTTTTTTAGTTGTTAAGTTGAGTGCGATGAAGACACACGTCCTTTTTTATGTTGTATAAATTTTGAAAACGATTGTTAATTTGAATAAAGTTATACTTAAAATTGGAGTGCTGTAAAAGTTTACTAACAGGAATATGCAGACGGCCGGTCATTCAAGCCGGATATTACACACATAAACATAAACTTGCAGGTAATCTTAAAAGTAGCAGCAACAATGCTGATTTGTTTTTACGATTCCAAGGGTATTGTCCACAAAGAATTTTGTTCCACCCGGCGAAAAAGTTAATGCTGTACTCTACCTTAGGGTTAAGCGTTTGAAGCGTTTGGTGCGCCGTATTCGACATGTTCGGCCCGAATATCGAGAAGGTGGAAGTTGGCGTTTGTTGCCGTCTCTTCGATCTCCTGGCTTGCCTTCAATGCAGAAAGCTCGTCTCGGATGGGTTTTTTGTGGAGGCGGGTGCTCCAGGAAGAGGAGACTCCAGGAGAGGAAACTGTTTCATCAGCCCTTAACTAGCTCTTAACTAGGGATTATCAAATGTCCCTGGTTCCGCAAGAGTTGCATGGGGATTACACATTTTTTCTACCACATCACTGTGTGCCAGTTTATGGTGTCACGAGCCGCCCTACGACGAGGAGCTGACGAAACCAGCTTTAAAAATCCCCCCTTAATTTTTGTTGGTGAAATAGGGCCATATACAGACCTCGTGACTGAGACCCAAAGACTGTGCTCAAAGCGATAAATAAATGCGTCAGATGTTTTCATCTGTTTCACAACGAAGGCCGTCCATTTAGAGCTCGTGAGGGATCTGTCCACCGCCGCCTTTCTGCATGCATTGTGGATACTCATTTTTGTCAGGAAAAAAACTCAACAGATCTGGTCCGACACAACAGATCTGGTCACACTCGCTGGAACCAAAAATCAGACATAGTAGCAGAGTGCAGTCCAGAGTCCATTGAATGAAAGTTTATCCCACCCCGTTCTCCTTACTTTGCCGGCCTATGCTGTTATGGGAAGACAGCCAAGTATAATTTTTATAGGGTGGTACTAAAGGACGTCGAGTTCCAGGTGGTTGTGTGCAATATTGCTGTGGTGATTAATTCGAAAACGTTAGTCCCATTCTTTGAAAACAGAGTATCTTGATGTTCTGACTTCAAGACATTTTCTTCACGAAAACTTGGCGCTGCTGAGGACGGCATCAGAAGCTACAAAGCGGGCAGTCAATAAATTGTGCTTGTTTCAAGATGCGGTTTAAAGCTCACCTAACAACGGGGGAGTACGTCGTATCACCGAAAAATCTGACAGGCTATAATTTATTTACCTTAGAAATACCTGTGACGTCACTCAGTTTCACCTCCTTTGGGCACCTTTGTCTTTCGGTTCCAACGCCTTGGGGGTACCGTTGTTATGTTTCTTTGCCCGCTCCGCTCGTTCTTTTTGCCTTTTCGCGTTGGCCGTCCCCTGTGCATCCGATTGGCCACCTGCAACAGCTGTCACGCGCTAGCGTTGTCTCGCTCTCTCGCGGTATCTCTCGGTCACTTCGCAGCATTAGGCGTTGAGCCGCGCCCCGAGTTCTCACTTCGTCGCTCGGTCTTCAACCCCTCAGCCTTTATTTATATATCGCTCAAAACATTATATAAAATCTCATAAAAAAAAATTGTTGAAATAAAAAAATATTATTATTAGTAATAATTAGTAATAATAATAATTTTATTAAAACTGTAATTCTGAACATTAATTGTAGCTAACCGAGAACGCTCGGTAACTTAACACACTCTTAGGCAGTATAAAGAGGAAGTACGCACGACATAATGTCTGAGAAATATTCTTTATATATTCGCTATATTATATTTATTTGCAATATTAAGACTGCAGACGGGAAATAGACTGCTTAGTACATATGCCAGGCAATTACCGGAGCACAGGCACAGCAAGACACTCACTAAACTTCTGGGTTAAAGGTAGTATCACGAACATGGGAGATGGATGAGAGTTAGAACGCGCATCACGTATTGGCCTTATCCATTGAAGTGGAAGTACCCCGTGGCTACGCGCAAGAAGGCACTAGGGAAGAGGCGATACCGAATAACAAGCAGGTGTTACTATCGGAAGTCCGGACGAACTGAGCGCAATTGACGAATAAGGCTGAAAAGAACTCCGACTCAAATGCCCTTAAGAAACAGATTCTGGCTGGCATGATGCTGTTCATGAGGAACATCGATAAGTGCATGTCGACTGATTGAACTGGAGGAAGAAGCTCTTGAGCTAATGGACTAGACGTCAGCAGCTACCGGCGGAAGCCTGTTCATTATATCAAGATTAACCCAAGCCTCATCATCATCCCATCACCGGCGATAAACTGTAAGCAGGAACAGTCAATGCTACAGCCATCGGCAACCAGGAGTGGCAGGGAGGAGCGAGAATATCGATAGCCAAAGCAGGTGTTATTGCTGGAGATGGATCCGGAAAGAGACGCGACAAACGTGCCCGCAGCAAGAAATTTGGCCAAATCGGTGGGAAAATCTCGGGGTACAAGCTGGTCCCTACAGAATTGAACCCCAAATGGGGTTTGCCGTTTGAGTTTATATTCCGGCTGGAGCACTTACAGAGGTCCTACCAAAATCCTTGGAGCAAGGTGCTGAAGGGGTTCCATGGGTTAAAGGAAGGTTCAACCAGAGAATCCACCTTTCATAGGGAGTATGAGCTGCAGAAGAGGAAGCTGAAATCCAGAGAATGCTTGGATTACATCCAAGTTAGGTTGATTTTGCGGGGTAGATTGGACACACTGGTATTCGATTTTGGAGAGAGGTAATCGAAGATTGTATACCAAATTCATATTACTAATTTGAAGCAGCTCCATCATGACCAGCATCAGAAGACGAAGACGGCTGGACCGAAGAGGGAGAAGTCAAAGTTCTTTACCGAGAGGGTGAGAAATCGAAGGATGAGTTGGCAGTAAAATACTAGAAGTGTGTATTCATTTAGGAGTGTGAGCCAACAGTTCGCGCATGTTCCGGGCCGAAAAGCCACGCTTCAACCCACTTGTTTCAAGAAAGAGGCCGATTCGCAGACTCGAGAAAAAATTGTATTTTCTAGAATATAAGTAGGATTAAGCATATTAAACGAATTATATTAAATATAAATAAGCTTCAATAAAATGGTCAAAAAGTAATCCAGTTGCCCTTCAAGAAGCACATTACAAGGAGTGCAGGCAGCGGATCTTCCAAAGAGAACGAACAACTGTAAGAATCGAGAGTGCACGACGAACCAAGGATTTGCGATGCGATCCGAGCCCTTGAGAGCGGTAATAATAGGTCATATGTCGCCGAGGAGTAAAGAGGAAGCAGTATCGAAGACCTATCAAAGGCGAAGATTGCCTAGAGTTGGTGAAAAAGTTGGTAGTAAAAAGAGAAAAGACAAGATCTATCATGCATGTGCAACTGCACCAGATGAAATATAGATGAACCTGTACGGTGAAAGACGGATTTACTTTCTGCATCAGCTGCAAAACACACGAGGCGTATTACCAGACCGCCGATGGGCAAAGAGGTGGAAACTGACAGGCCGATACAGAAATTGTAATACCCCTCATCCAGGTGTGGCAATATCATTCTGTTTATAGTGGTGGACCACTTAAAAAAGTTTTTATGGTTGAAAACGATGCAAGAAGCAACGTTGGTGGCGCTTGCACGATTCCTGAGGGAGCACATCTTCACTCAGTTAGGAGTGCCGGAAATCATACTCACTGATAATGGCAGACAGTTTGTGTCTAAAGAATTCCAGAAAATGGAAAAACAATTAATGGTTAATAAATTGATAGAATGGTTAGACAGCTAACGAGGAAGAACATCATTGCTCTCGGAAGAAAATGAAGAATAGATGATTTTAGATTTAAAGCAGAGAAAAGCAATATAATGCGGTTAAGGCCATTGTTGTTGGAACAAGCCGATACTGGAGTACGAACCGTACCTATTGTTCGTAACGTTTAGTTGGCAGCATCGGAATTTTGTCCTATTTTATGAGTAGATTTCTTTCACGTAAGGAGAAGTTTTTTCGAAGTTTTGAGAGATAAATAAAAGAGTTTAAGTAAAGGTTTGCAGTCCTGGCGCAGTTCTTTAGCACACAGCCTGGCACTTCATCGGGGCCTAGCGAAAAATCGAGTTTAGGTTGGTAAACTTGGTTCATAAACTGAAACGGACTGAAAATACGATTTGCTATTCGAATATTATATACGTACGGCTGATCTGTCTGGAAGTGAAAAGTTGTTTGAAAAATTATGCAAAAAGATTGGCATTGTCTGATCTGGCTGATCAGAGCTCGCAGATGAGTTTCCAAATTTAAGCAAAATAGGAAAAGAAACATGCTTTTAGTGTTTAAAGTGCTGGACGGCATAATGTGTAATCCCGAAACTATGATAGGCAGACATTTAAATACTTGAGGATAGCGTGTTCTGATTCGTCGCGCATGTTATCAACCCAATTTCTGCGATTGGAGGCTGACGCTCCGGGTCCAGCATTGATGTCGTCCGACGATATTTTTTACTCGATCGTATTCATGATTACCAACCAGTCATTCAGAAAAGATTCCAAATCGGCATCGGATGGGACGCTCGTCGTACTACTGTAGTATGCACATATAGTGAATACCCACTGTACCGAAAATACTTAAAGGGTACACACTGTAGCACTTTGTTGCAGTGTTTACATATTTCAAAATCCCGGTCATAACTCCTAAGTGGCCGAAATATGATCCGATCGTTATGGCTTAGCCCACACACGGTAAATGCTAGCGTCGGCATAATTGCAACGAACGGACAGCATATGCATACCCCTCGCGCCTACACTTGAGAGCGCATAGCAATATACATAAGTATATAGATACGTAGCCGTCTCTCTGCCGCTGCCTGCGAGCAGCGCAGCTATGAGACTTAGCCTTAGTTAGACTTAAAGAATATTGTAAAAACCAGAGACCTTTCGGTCGTTGGAGCGGCACCATTGCTGCTCCAATAAAATAAACTCCAATGAAATAAACTCCAATAAAACAAATTAACAAAAGAATAGCCCGCATAAAGTGGCTACTATTTGCTCAATCAACACCGCCCGCATGGACGACGGCGCAAAAGCTATACAACGAGCTTGAATTTTTAAGAGAAACCCTCCAAAACAGAGTACCACAGAGCACAACTCACTCGGAAAATCAAATTAAAGTTATTAACCAAAAACTAATATCGACACAAAATATTTCCAAACCTCTGCCAAAACGACCACAGGTCTGCCCGACCGACTGCCCCGGACCTCTCAACATGCGTAAAGCCGAAGAATAATGCGAAGACCAACCCAAAACAGTAGCAGCAAATAGCAAGCGTGGGAGGCACGACCGCCACCTGCGCCCTCGAGGGAGCGTCAGCGTAGCCAAACCGGCGACGACCAGCTGACGTGGAAGGAAGGAAGAAGTAAACCAAGCCTGGGAGCAAAAATTTGTTTTTCCATGCACTGCGCTGCATATTTTTTTTGATTGCACTGCGATGCATATATTTTTTTATATCCATAATATAATATTTTGTAAAATTGAGCGGAACCTTTTCTGCTCGATTAGACGTGTAGCCTGTAAAGCTACGCAAAAAACTAGGTAGGAAGCTTGTTAACTTAAATGCACAGTAATGCGATAAGTAAATTTTCAACAGAAGATCTTTATAATTTTAATGAAACACAAATAAAAGTATATGCAAAACCCACCAAAATGACGTTGGACATAAAAACAGTGGATTCCACTGCCAATGTCATCAACAAGGTAGAATCTACCAACGTGGATCTATATTGGGTACATGTACTTTTAGTAATCATTGTCGTTATTATGTGCGCCGCTGTTTTTATAAGATTTACAAGCTGCATAATAATTGTCTGAAAAAGAGGTATATGAGCCGGGGAAATGACCTGGATAAAATATAAGCAGCAAAATAAATAAAAATAAGAAAAAATATATATAGCACAAACAACAGATTACACATAAATGTTAACACCTAAAAATCTAAGAAAATGAAATAAAAAAAAAATAAAATAAAATAAAATAATAAATATAAAATATGTCAATATATTCCTCTCACAAAGTACGGCCAAACTAAAGGCATGGAATGGAACAAATTATACACAGAATTATCAAACATTAAAACTAATTTTGACAGATCATATAAATCACTAACCCAGAATAGACCTATCCAAACGAACACGGTTAGGAAGCATGTTGAAATATTAGTAGAATGCTTTAATGAAGCACGAATGCTAATACATAAACACAGGGAAAGGTTAAATCAAGATCATTGGTCACAGGTATCGAAACTTTTGATTCGACTACGATCTAATTTAATATTTGTTAAACAAAAGTACAGTTTAGAAATATCGGTACCAACCGTTCTAAACACCCCAATAGCAGATGACACTGCACCTGACTCAGAATCAACAGAAGCGAATGAATCAGAGTCAGAAGAGATTCCCAAAGTAAACCTCAAAATAGAGGATGAAGATTTGAATAATCTTACTATTCCAGCGGTATACACTGATCTGGACAATTCAACAGATTCGGATACCTCCAGTGTAATAGACAAAATAATTAACTTTGTAACAATGGCACAATCAAATATTGATTTTATTAATACAGCATCCAAGCTTATACCAGTTTTTGATGGTAAGGCTGAAAATTTAACAAGTTTCATTGATGCTTTACAAATAATAGAATCGATAAAAGGCGAGCACGAAGAATTAGCTGTCTCCATAATAAAAACAAAGCTAAAAGGTGTCGCCAGAAATCTAATCGGTAATGAGACAACAATTACTGAAGTGATTTCTAAACTAAGAGGCAACGTAAAGGGCGAAACTGTAGAAGTATTATCAGCGCAGCTGATGAACCTACAGCAGCGCAATAAAACTGCTAACCAATATACACAAGAAATTGAGCAGATGACGAAAGCCTTAGAAGGTGCATATATAACGGATGGTTTACCTTTAGAGCTAGCCAGAAGTTATTCCACGCAGCATGCAGTCAAAGCAATGACTAAAAATTGCACAATTGATAAGGTAAAACTTATCATGCAAGCTGGCAACTTTAGTACTATGAACGATGCTGTTTCCAAATTTGTCAATAGTTGCACCGAAGCAACTGGACAGTCAAATACTGTCCTATATTTCAAGAATTATCCACAGCGCGGCTCAAATCGCGGACGTGGAAATTATAGAGGTAATTCTCGTGGTAATTACAATAACTACAACAACAATTACCAAAATAACAACAAAAACTACAACAACCAAAATAACAGGGGAGGACGGGGCCAATATAGAGGAAACTATAGAGGCGGTGGAAACTCGTACCAAGGCCCCAATGGCAATAATCAAAGCAATGTCAGAATTGCACAAAATTCTAACCAAAACACTTCGGAAAACTCCCAAGGCTCTTTAAATACTCAATAATAAAAGAAGTCAGAGTTCACACCATTAATCTCAGTCAAAATATATTCGTTTCATTTTTCAATGTAGCTACTGGAAAAGAGCTTATCTTTTTAATAGATACAGGTGCAGACATTTCCATTTTAAAAGAAACTTCGGATAACTTCCAAAACATCCAAGATGATCACATCATAGACATAAAAGGCATAAGTCAAGAAATAACCAAATCCAAAGGTTTAGTTTCTTTGGAGATACAGACAACTAAATACATAATTCCACTCGATTTGCATATTCTAAATGCACATTTCCCAATTCCATGCGATGGAATAATAGGCATCGACCTTATAAAAAAGTTCAACTGTCAATTAGACTTCAAGCCATCTGAAGATTGGCTTATAATTAGACCCAATAACTTAAAATTTCCAATTAATGTACCAATAACTCATAGTTCTGGCAATAATTCAATACTTCTGCCAGCAAGATCCCAAGTTATTCGGAAAATTGAGCTTAACTCAAAAGAAGACAGTGTATTTATTCCAAATCAGGAAATTCAGCATGGCATTTATATTGCAAATACCATAGCAACATCTAATAATTCCTTCATAAGACTACTAAACACAACAAATACCGACCAAGTAGTCAGTACTGATAACCTAACATATGAATCACTTTCGAACTACGATGTAGTCAACACAAATTCAGATAATAGGAAAAAATCCATACTATCACAACTTTCAAAAAACTTCCCTTCACAGTTCAAGTCACAGCTTTCTAGCTTATGCACCCAGTATAGCGATATATTCGGATTGGAAACCGAATCAATAACCACAAATAATTTTTATAAACAGAAACTGAGATTAAAAGATGATGAACCCGTATATATAAAGAACTATCGAAGCCCACATAGTCAGGTGAACGAAATACAAAAGCAAGTAGGTAAATTAATCTCTGACGGGATTGTCGAACCGTCAGTATCTGAATACAATAGCCCATTGTTACTTGTTCCTAAGAAATCATCCCCCGGGTCAAATGTTAAGAAATGGCGATTAGTAATTGACTACCGCCAGATAAATAAAAAATTACTATCTGATAAATTCCCATTACCTAGAAATGATGACATTTTAGATCAACTAGGTCGAGCAAAATACTTTTCATGTCTTGACTTAATGTCAGGATTCCATCAAATTGAACTCGAAAAAGGCTCAAGAGATATAACGTCCTTTTCAACGAGCAACGGCTCATATCGTTTCACGCGATTACCCTTTGGATTAAAAATAGCCCCTAATTCGATTCAGAGAATGATGACTATTGCGTTCTCTGGTCTAGAACCTTCTCAAGCATTCCTTTATATGGATGACTTAATAGTAATTGGCTGTTCCGAAAAGCATATGCTTAAGAACTTAACAGATGTTTTTGAGTAGTGTAGAAAATACAACCTAAAGTTACATCCAGAAAAATGTTCATTTTTTATGCATGAAGTGACTTTTCTAGGTCATAAATGCACTGATAAAGGAATACTTCCAGATGACAAGAAATACGATGTCATTATGAACTACCCAGTTCCGCACGACGCGGACAGTGCTAAACGTTTCGTAGCATTTTGTAACTATTATAGACGTTTTATAAAAAATTTCGCCGACTATTCACGGCACATAACAAGATTATGTAAAAAGAATGTTCCTTTTAAATGGACGGATGAGTGTGAAAATGCATTTCAATACTTAAAAACAAAACTTATGGAACCTACCTTGCTACAATATCCAGATTTCACTAAAGAATTCTGTATAATAACAGCTTGCTTACTGCAAGCATGTGGAGCGGTTTTAACTCCAAACCATAGTGGTCTCCAACTTCCCATTGCTTACGCATCAAGAGCATTTACAAAAGGTGAAAGTAACAAATGTACTACTGAGCAGGAATTAGCTGCAATTCATTGGGCGATATTACATTTCAGACCATATATATATGGAAAACATTTCTTAATAAAAACAGACCACAGACCTTTAATATACCTCTTCTCAATGATCAATCCCAGTTCTAAACTGACACGTATGAGGCTCGAACTAGAAGAATACGATTTTACAGTCGAATATTTAAAGGGAAAAGATAATTATGTAGCTGATGCTATATCAAGGATAACCATCAAAGATCTACAGAATATAACTAGAAATATATTGAAAGTCACTACCAGATATCAAAGTAGACAAAAATTCCGCGCGGAAAATCAAAAACAAGAATTGCCTATGCAATCTTTAAATAAAGCTTCTAAGCCCAACGTATACGACGTCATAAACAATGATGAAGTACGTAAAGTAGTGACCTTGCAGATAAAAAATTCGTTATGTTTATTTAAACAAGGCAGAAAAATTACTGCAAGATATGATGTTAGCGATTTATATACTAATGGAGTTATTGACTTCGATCAATTTTTCCAAAGGCTTGAAATGCAAGCCGGTATACATAAAATCAGCCAACTCAAAGTGGCACCATGGGAAAATATCTTTGAACATACTTCAATAGATAATTTTAAATTAATGGGCAATAAAATCTTGAAAACATTAAGAGTAGCGCTACTCAAGCCGGTGACCCAAATAACAAATTTAAAAGAAAAAGAAGCAATTTTGTCTACATTTCATGATGATCCAATTCAAGGAGGTCATACTGGCATATCAAAAACTTTGGCCAAAGTAAAAAGACACTATTACTGGAAAGGCATGTCTAAAGATATAATTGAGTACGTAAGAAAATGTCAAAAATGCCAGAAAGCCAAAATAACTAAACACATAAATACTCCTTTAACAATTACAGACACACCAATAAACGCTTTCGACAGAGTGATAGTGGACACCATTGGTCCATTGCAAAAATCAAAAAATGGCAATGAGTATGCAGTCACTTTAATATGTACCTGTTACCTGTTCCAAATAAAAATGCTAATACTGTCGCTAAAGCAATATTTGAATCTTTTATCCTGAAGTACGGTCCAATGAAGACGTTCATTACGGACATGGAAACAGAATATAAGAATTCAATTATAGTCGATTTATGCAAATATTTAAAGATTGAAAATATTACATCCACAGCACACCACCACCAGACAGTTGGAACAATAGAAAAAAGTCATAGAACTTGCAATGAGTACATACGATCTTACATATCGGTTGATAAAACTGATTGGGACGTATGGCTTCAATATTTTGTCTTTTGTTTCAACACGACCCCCTCTATGGCACACACTTATTGTCCATATGAGCTAGTATTTGGTATAACAAGTAATTTACCGAAACATTTTAATAGCATAAATAGTATAGAAGCACTAATAATAGATGACTACTAATATAGATGACTATGCTAAGGAGAGTAAGTATAGATTAGAAGTAGCCTATAAAAGAGCTAGAGTTATGTTAGAAGCAAATAAGAATAGAAATAAAATACTATATGATCATAAAGTAAGGGATATAGATATATCAGTAGGTGACCAAGTTTTATTAAAAAACGAGACAGGTCATAAGTTAGATCCTAAATATACAGGTCCGTATATAGTAACGGAAACAGGAGATAGGGAAAATATTATAATAACAAATAATAAACATAGGAAACAAACAGTTCATAAGGATAGATTAAAAATCTTTATTTCATCAATTGTACTTAGTATGGCCATACAAAGACACACATATAAATAAATAAATAAACATATTTTTTTTTTATTAATAATTTCATTTTCTTTAATTCTAATAAAATATAAAAAAAAAAAAGAGAATGTATTAATTAGAAATTTTTGTTATAAAAATAACTTCATTATATTACGTTATTTTTCAAAAGGAGGGAGATGTACTATGCACATATATTGAATACCCACTGTACCGAAAATACTTAAAGGGTACACACTGTAGCACTTTGTTGCAGTGTTTACATATTTCAAAATCCCGGTCATAACTCCTAAGTGGCCGAAATATGACCCGATCGTTATGGCTTAGCCCACACACGGTAAATGCTAGCGACGGCATAATTGCAACGGCACCATTGCTGCTCCAATAAAAAAAACTCCAATGAAATAAACTCCAATAAAACAAACTCCAAACATATTTCAATACAAAATAAAACCAAACTTATTTCACTACCCTAGAAGTGTTCCCAAGCGCTAAGAGTTTCCTTTGGAGTCTAAAAGCGGCGTAACCAGCCAATAATAAACCTCCACTTCTAAGGTCATAATCCGCTTAAAGTTGACAAGACAGTCATTGCTGAGCATGGACCGTAGCGCTTCATTATGCTCCTTTTAACGACTCCTTTGCAACTAAAAGCGCGAAAATAGCAGTCATGTGAGACACGTGGATTATTGTAGCGCTTTAACATTAGCGACCAAGCTTTTGTAAGTATGTATGCATTTCTTTGCAATTTCACCCGCATGTTGGATTTGTGTGGAATTCACTTCTTTCTATATTCCTCTATTGGATACTATTTTTAAATCTCGTGCAATTTTTCTTATTGCATAGAAATAGGTTTGAGCTGAGATTACAGTTAAAAAGAGACCCAACGCAGAGAAAATACGGCATATTTTACAGTACCACTACGATAAAGGCAAAAATGCATCTCAAGCCGCCAATAAAATTTGTGCAGTTTATGGACCCGATACAGTTTCCATTTTCACCGCACAACGATGGTTTCAACGTTTTCGTTCTGGTGTAGAGGTGGTCGAAGATGCGCCACGCTCCGGAAGGCCTGTCGTCGAAAATTGGGATAAAATCGCTGAATTGGTCGAAAGAGACCGGCATAGTAGCAGCCGTAGTATCGGTCAAGAGCTGGCCACGAGTCATCAAACCGTTATAAACCATTTGAAGAAGCTTGGAGTCACTAAGAAGCTCGATGTATGGGTGCAACACTAATTGACGCAAAAAAGCATCTTTGACCGTATCGACGCATGCGAATCGCTTCTAAATCGCAACAAAATCGACCCGTTTTTGAAGAGTATGGTGATTGGCGATGAAAAGTGGGTCACTTACGATAACGTAAGGCGCAAACGGTCGTGGTCGAAAAGCGGTGAAGCGGCCCAGACGGTGGCCAAGCCTGGATCGCGGCCAGGAAGGTTCTTCTGTGTGTTTAGTGGGATTGGCAGGGAATAATCCACTATGAGCTGCTCCCCTATGGCCAAACGCTCAATTTGGACCTGTACTGCCATAGAAGCGAGCTTCTATGAGAGGGGCATTATGAATTTGGCATCTCGTTGGGAACGCGTCATCGCACAAAACGGCGCATATTTGACTTGAATCGCATTATTGAAACCAATTTTATGTACAATTGAAAATTCAATAAAAATACCGCAAAAACCTAATATTTTTGAGCAGCTTTTCGCTGCTATATGCCATCTTTACCGCTAAAGAATCTTGCGTTTTCTTGGTTGCTAGCGAAATATCCTTTTTCAGGCTAACCGCAGGGGGGGTGATTTGCAGAATTTGCATTGCCATCTGCAAGATGCCACCATGGTGGCTGCTTTGGATAACTTTCTTCCAGCCACGATCAATTTAGAGTAGGTAGCTCTTGGTCCTCCCTCACTTTCACTGCGGGTACCTGACTTGACTTAATGATCGTGAAATCCAAATTCCTAGTTTGTGTATTTACGGATTTCATAATAGTTTCCACGAGATACGAGGAAAAGGCTACTACTAGTGTCTATGAGAATTCCATAATTGTTTCCACAAGTTGCATAGAAAATGGTGTCACGGTGTTAGTTGCTCTACTCCTCCGAAACGGCTCGAGCGATTTTTGTGAAATTTTGATCCCCGCTCAAGTTGTCATTCCGGTCCCCTATCTTACTCACTATACATTTTTTAGCCATTTTGTTTTGTGTACAATCGGTTATACGTTATACGTATTACGGTTATACGTATTACTATCGCGATGCAAGAAAAGGCAAAGGGGCCCATTTGAGTCGTCGAACGGTCAAATCCACAACCGCGCGAGATATAAGAGCATGAAGATCAGGCAAACAAATCGAAGAAGATAATGCAACTGCGCGTGTGAGCATGGCGCTGTTGCGTCAATCAGAATCGCAAGAGGCACGAGATGAACGTAATCAAGAAAGACAACTGCAACGAAGAGAAGCACGCAGATTCATAGTCAATCGACTTAGAGGAATTGACCAACAACGCCAACAAGTTAATCGAGCATTTACATCAGAGGCATTTCTTCGACTAGCATTCCAGTACGAATGGTAACTTCGCAAAAACACTGCTGTATTCTGATGTTCCACGAAATCTTATATAGGCTAAATCAAAAAAATGGATGCCCCGCAAGAGAGGGACACCAGTTGATGCGTGCCCCGGTTTATTCAAATCAAATACTTTGTGTCGTGTATATACTGAGTGCATACTGAGTGTTTTTATCTGCGACTGTTGTTGGTTAATGTCACCGGACCATTGATATTTCAAAATATACGTAAAGTAGATGGACAACAGTATCCAATGTATCAAGGCGCATGCCTTGCTCTAGGCTTGGTAGAAGACGACAACCATTGGAACAATATGCGTGCTGAAGCAGGACTGTGCAGGAACACCAATTCGTCTACTATTCGCTATAGTACTGACTAAAGGTTTCCCAGCCCGAGCACAAATGTTGTGGGAAAACCACAAAGATTCAATGACTTATGAGATATTGTACCGATATCGTACAAGATGTAACGATCTAACGGTATCATTCAGCGATGCAATGTATAATGAAGCGTTGATTGCTATCGAGGATCTTTGCATTGCTATTGCGAATTTACCAACCAGTCATTTCGGTGTGACATCACCGAATGGAAATGCATCTGATTTACTCAACACAGATATGAATCGTGAACTACAGTGAGATACTGTAGAAATGACAGGCATTGTTAGTCGCAATGTTCCACTACTAAAAGACGAACAAAAAATTATTTACGACCGCATTATGCTCGCAGTTGCGGCAGGACAAGGAGGATTCTTTTTTTTGGATGCACAAGGTGGAACTGGCAAAACATTCATTATCTCGCTACTTCGAGATACGATAAAAAAATGGCATCGCATTGGCCATTGCATTTTCTGGCATTGCAGCAACTTTATTAGATGGAGGCAGAACAGCTCATTCAGCTGCCATTGAACATTCAAAATAATCCAGATGCATTGTGATTGTTGAGCTATTAATGGTTTTTAATAGCGGCCAAACGAATTAAATTCCACAGTTCAATTTTCAAGGCAATTTCAATATTTTTATTTCTCGAGGGTTCAACTCTAACCCAACTTGCAGCTGTTCCAATCAATACAATAATACAAGTACCCAAGCTTAGCAATACGAACTTAGCAATACGAACGCACACAAATGCACGATTTGCTGGTGTGCAGCAGCTCTCCAAAAAAGCTCCCCAAAGCGCATGCGCTACAAATACCAGCAAAGCGCATGCGAACGGGGAGATGTAAACAAAAACCAGAACTGCCGATAACCCGCCGCTGCTACTCAGATTTATAACATATGTGACTTATTTAGCAGCTTCGCCCTTGTCTGCTTGGCTCAACATCCTCCCCCCGTTGAAGGCTGAATCTTCAACCGAATCCTTGACAGGCAGCAGACACAGCCGTGACACCGCACGCTTAGTCACTCCCACCGCTGTTTTGAGAACGGCCACACGGTGCACTCCGTCACGCCCAGGAACCAGCTCCAGTATCCTGGCCAGAGGCCACTTCATTGGGGGTAGATTTTCATCCTTCACCAGGACTATGTCTCCAACAGCAATTACAGGGCAAGGGGTGCGCCATTTGGAACGCTGCTGCAACAGCGTAAGGTACTCCTCCTTCCAACGAGCCCAGAAAACCTGCTGCCGATTAAAGTTTAGCGCAGTAAGGTCCGGCTCGATGAATGTTGAAGGCGGTCCGCCATTTAAAAAATGAGCCGGCGTCAGGACATCTAGATCCGCAGGATTCTCTGAAATCGACACAAGGGGCCGAGAATTAATAATTGAGGCGATGCGGCACAACAAAGTCCTTAATTCTTCAAAGCCAAGAACTGCGGGACCAACTGCACGATAAAGATGTTGCTTAGCCGTTTTCACTGCTGCTTCCCATAGACCACCAAAATGAGGAGAGCGTGGAGGAATAAATCGCCACTCGATAGACTCAGACAGGCAAAAATCGTGCAGAGAAGCCTGGTGCTCCTGGCTGAGGAATCTTCGCTTCAACTCCATAAGCTCATTCTTGGCACCCACAAAATTGGTGGCATTATCCGACCATATCTGTCTGGGTTTACGTCGCGTACAAATAAACCGTTGGAGGGCGCTCAGAAACGAAGCGGTGGAAAGGTCCTTAACTAACTCCAAATGGATTGCCTTCGTACTGAAGCAGATGAATACGCTTACATAACATTTAATAGGGCCCTTATTCCGAGTCTCTGCCTTGTAGAAAAACGGTCCGCAAAAATCCACACCAGTGACATCAAAACATTGGAATCCTGCAACTCTCTCGGTCGGAAGATCGGCCATAACATGCTCCAGTAGACGAGGCTTTGCGCGAAAACAACGTACGCATTTGTTCACAACCCTTGAAACGGTCTTCCTCCCCCCAATGGGCCAGTATTGAGAACGGATTTTCGCCACTAGTGCCCGAGGACCAGAATGCAGGTTCTTCTCGTGAAAGTGAGTCACTATGGCCGAAGTGACGGGATGGCCTCTGGGAAGGATGATCGGATGACGTCCGTCAAAATCCAACGCAGAGTTCCGCAATCGCCCGTCAACACGAAGCAAACCATCATTATCCACAAAGGGAGCAAGCGAGGTCAGAGGGTTTGAGGGCGGAACCAATCTGCGTGACTTTAGTAAGCTTATCTCTTCCTTAAACTCGGCAAGCTGGACGGCGCGCAACAGTAGATGGGTTCCTCCTTTGAGATCCTGAACAGAAATCCCTTCGTGACGGATGCGGCGGCAAAACTTGAAGACGTAGGCGAACACTCTCTGTAGGGAGGGAAACGAGTTGGCAAACTTTGACAATGCGGCGATATCCCTGGGTGGAGCCGTAGCCAATAAAGTCCTGGCGCGAAGTTCGATGGCTGCCTTTTCGGCCACAACAGCAATGGGCCAATCATCCTTGGAACCACGAAGAAATGGAGGGCCTTGGGACCAAAGCTGGGAGTTTAATAGCTCAGTGGGAAGAGAACCTCTGGACAGTAGATCGGCTGGGTTGACGGCAGTAGGAACATAAAGCCATTTCATTGCCTTGGTGAGCTCCTGAATGGAAGAAACGCGATTAGAAACAAACACGTTAAATCGAGCAGGTTCATCTTGAATCCAGGATAGGGCAACCAAGGAGTCACACCAACAATAATAATCTCCTTTATATGTCCCAAGATCAGCAACTTCAGCCATTAGTCTTGCTAGCAACTCAGCTCCACATAACTCTAGCTTCGGTATTGTCTGAGTTTTAATGGGTGCCACTCGACTCTTTGAGCATAACAGCCGACAATCAGAACCTGACAATACATACACGCACGCTCCATACGCATCTAAACTAGCGTCGCAAAATCCGTGGACCTCCAGCCTTTCTTGACAGGGAATGACTAACCGAGGAAACTTAATTCGCTGAATTTGGTCAAAACTGGAACAGAACTGTAACCACTCGGAGAGAAGGGATTGAGGAAGGCTTTCATCCCATGACAAATTTTCTCGGCACAGCTTCTGCAACAGGATCTTTGCCCTGGTGACTACAGGACCTACCAAGCCCATTGGGTCATAAAACCGAGCGACGGAAGATAGTATAGATCTCCTGGTGGGTTTGGCGGTGGGCTGAAGAGCTTCAAAGGAAAAAAGCAGCAGGTCAGCTGAAGGATCCCATGCTAATCCAAGAGTCTTTGTGAACGGACTGCCATCGTCAAATTTCAAGTAAGACTCTCTATCACTTTCGGGCACGCCTTCCAAAACCTCTGGGATGTTGGAGCACCATTTCCTTAATTGAAACTGACCCTTGTTCAACAGGCTCGATGTCTGAGCTATTATCTCAAGCGCTTCAGTCTTCGTTGGGGCACCAGATATAAGGTCGTCCACATAAAAATCCTGGAGGACAACACGAGAGCCAACGGGAAAACCGGCACCTTCATCCTTAGCCAGCTGGTGCATTGAGCGAATAGATAAAAAAGACGCTGGCTTTGTCCCATACGTCACGGTGTCGAGCTTAAAAAGCTTCACGTCATCGTGGATAGAATCTCTCCAGAGGATGCACTGCAGCAAACTATCATCCGGAAAGACCCTTACGCAGCGGTACATCTTGCAAATGTCCCCAGTCAAAGCTACAAGGTGGGACCGAAACCGAAGCAATGTATGAAAAAGCTTAGGCTGAATCACGGGGCCGGACATCAGGACATCATTGAGGGAATAGCCGGAAGCCGTAGCAGCCGAACCATCGAACACAACTCTCAGCTTAGTGGTGGAACTTTCTTCCTTCAGGACGCAGTGGTGGGGAAGGAAATACTGGCACTTACCTCGCAATTCCTGCGGCACCAGAGACATGTGACCCAGATCCAAGTATTCCTTGATGAAAGACGAATATTGGGTCCTTAAATTCGGATGACGATCCAGCTTGCGCTCAAGTGAATGGAACCGCCGCAAAGCCTGTGCGTAGGATTCCCCTAACAGATCCACACTGTGCTTGATTGGCAGGCGAACGGAATAGGCACCTGATTCAAGGCGGACGTGGTGCATGACGAAGTGGGCCTCGCAATCGAGCTCCTCCTTAGTGGCCTGAACGATAGGCGCAGTGCAGGCATCCACTTCCCAGAATTGGCGGAGAATATAATCGAGGCGATCGTCAAACGAGGTTGCTGAGTCAGCAGAAATCATCTTACATGATGCGGCCAAGCGAGGGTTTCCCGGGGTGCAACCTCCTCCAGAAACTACCCATCCAAAACGTGTCTTCTGCAACAGAGGCAGACCGTCTCCTAGCTGGATTTGCCCGACTGAGAGCAGATCAAAAAACAGGCTTGCTCCAATCAGCAGATCCACACGCTGAGCTCTGTGGAAGTCCGGGTCAGCTAGCACCACATTGGCGGGAACCTTCCAATTGGACACATCTAAGTTCAGGCCAGGTTGACGCTCTATGATGTGAGACGCCACAATTGCCTCAATGTAAACGGAATACGTGGATAGGCGAGACTTCAGGCAAACGTTAACCGATGCCCGATCCGTAATAAACTCAGCGTCTCCAAGGCCAGTCACTGCTACAGAGCTTTTGGACCGATGAAGCTGAAGTTGGCTGGCCAGCCGGGATGTGATGAGATGAACTTGGGAGCCGGAGTCAAGTAGCGCTCGACAAGGAAGAAAGGCTCCTGATCTGCCACGGACGAGAATGTTGGCGGTGGGCAAGAACACTATTTCAGCGCTGCGATCCTGTGCAATAAGAACATTAGCAGGAGGAGCCTGAGAGGTCGCAACCCCTGCTACATTGGCCGGATTCGATCCAGAAGCAGGAACGGAAGTGGCGCTGGCTAAACGCTCGCAAGGATGCAATAGCGCATGGTGTCGGCGATGGCAAGTTGGGCAGCGGGAGGATGAGCATCCGCGGGCTAAATGATCAGACTTGAGGCACACAAAGCAGAGGGCAAGACGTCGAACCTCATCGTATCGTTCCTCAACTGACAAGGCGAGAAACCTTGGGCAAGAAGGCACAGCGTGTGCCAGGTTGCCGCACAGGGCACACGAAGCAGGCGGAGCATTCAGGAGCATGCAGGATCGGTTGTTAAATGGCCTACGACGGCCCGCTTGATTCGCTGACAAATGCGGAGCTAAGGCCAAATCCACCGTCTCCAGGGTACGGCACCTTTGCTCCAGAAACCGAGCCATAGATTCCCAAGTTGGCAGGCTATCATCAGTGTTTCCTGCCAGCGAGTCTTCCCATTTGGCCTTTGTGGCAGGGTCCAGCTTTTGAAAGATGATCTGGATGAGGAGGCACCCTTGAATTTCAGCCGACGTCCCGGAACTCATAAGGGCCCGCATATGTCCATTAAATCGGTCGGATAATTCTCGAAGAGTAGCAACGGATCCTGGCTCAACCGCCCTTAACTGCAAGATCTCGTTGATGTGAGACTGGAAGATTAAGCGACGGTTGCTGAAACGGTTGCGCAAAAGGTCGAGGGCAACCTCATAGTTCGCGTCGGTAATCTCAAGCGCCCTCACAGTCTCCAGGGCTGAGTCCCGCAGGCAGGAAATGAGCCACCTGAGCTTCTCCATGTTGGTCAAGTGCGGGTGGCTGTCAATTGTTGTCCTAAATAGAGCGCAGAAATCCGGCCACTCAGCATAGCCGCCGCTAAATGTTTGCATTGGCAACGGGGGCAATGAGGGAGCAGGCCTATATGGAGCGTTTGAAATCCCAGCACCATTGGTAGCATCTAACAGCGTAGAGTGAGCAGCAACCCGCATAGAACGCTTGGCCACCTCCACCTGGATGTCAACGTGCACGTCTGTAGCCAGCTGAGAGAATCGCCAATATAAATCGCTCCCGATCTCGCTGTAATTTAGCTCCTCCAATTCCTCCTGCAGCGTGGTTCTCCATAGACTCGAGGGTCAGAATGGTTGAATCTTCAGTTTGCATCGCAGCCTTGACCTTCCGATGCAGTACCTCCATTTCCTGGCATGTTACCTCTGCGCGTCTCCGCAGCATCCTTTCACGGCTTGACGCAGCAGATGCAGTGGCTTCAGCTCCAGATTCCATTGAATTATTCCAATTAAGATGCCAATTAAATTAAAATGCGACAACAAAACCAACAACGGTGTTTTAGTGGCACTTTTAATGCTGATCGCGTTAATTGAACGGATGATAATCACGTCGGGGTCACCAAAATGTTGAGCTATTAATGGTTTTTAATAGCGGCCAAACGAATTAAATTCCACAGTTCAATTTTCAAGGCAATTTCAATATTTTTATTTCTCGAGGGTTCAACTCTAACCCAACTTGCAGCTGTTCCAATCAATACAATAATACAAGTACCCAAGCTTAGCAATACGAACTTAGCAATACGAACGCACACAAATGCACGATTTGCTGGTGTGCAGCAGCTCTCCAAAAAAGCTCCCCAAAGCGCATGCGCTACAAATACCAGCAAAGCGCATGCGAACGGGGAGATGTAAACAAAAACCAGAACTGCCGATAACCCGCCGCTGCTACTCAGATTTATAACATATGTGACTTATTTAGCAGCTTCGCCCTTGTCTGCTTGGCTCAACAGTGATACATAAAACAAAAATGGTCTATGAGCATAGTGCTGAAACAATGTGTTCCACGTGTTCCAAAATAATTATTTGGGATAATTGCATTATGGCTCATAAACATTCGCTTTAGGCATTGAATAGGACATTGAGGGATATAAAAAACAATGATATAATATTTGGCAGCTCTCTGTTACTCCTTTCTTTAAAAAACTGTTAGATATTGGCGATGGGAAAGTTTGTGTAGGTGAAAATACTGGATGTATAAAATTACAAACGGACTTCTTTACAAACGAATCGTCGACTCACAAAATACTCTCATTTATCGCACATTTTCTAATGAGCACACACAATATTCACTTATTCAATCATAAGTAGTTGGCAGGAAGAGCGATTTTGACAGCAAAAAATGTAGACGTCAATGCATTAAATTTACAAATTCAAAAGATGTTGCCTGGGGACTTGGTGTCATACAAATCTATTGATGCAGTTTATGATGGCAACGAAACTGTGAATTATCCAATTGAGTTCTTAAATTCATTGGATTTGCCAGGCAAGCCGCCACACCATTTACAATTGAAGGTTGAAGCTCCAATCATTCTACTTCGTAACTTGAATCCACCACGGTTGTGTAATGGTACACGATTAGTAATTAAGAAATTAATGAAAAATATCATTGAAGCCAGCATTTTGAATGGGAAGTTTCGGGTCGGAAATGTGTTATTGTCACGAATCCCCATGATTCCTACAGATGTGTCAATTGTATTCAAACGGATTCAATTTCCAATTCGATTGGCATTCGCTATGACGATCAATAAGTCACAAGGCCAAACAATATCTGTATGTGGCTTAGATTTGGAAACACCATGCTTTTCCCACGGACAACTATATGTGGCATGTTCTCGCGTGGGCAAACCATCCAGTTTATTTGTGTTGGCTACAGACGGCAAAACAACGTTTGCCGGGTTTTCCTGTATTTATATACAAATTTTAAAATTATTCAAACATCCGTATCGGTTCGCGTGTGCAGTGGTATATTTGGAGGTAAAAAAATACATTTAATAATTTTTTTCCAAGTATAGTTCTACTCTGCTTTTTCATATTTTTCTGTGTTGTCATCCTATAAAGATTCTAATCTCTATTCTAGACAGTTTTGCTAACCCACATTAAACGCTCCCTTTAATCTCCTTTTTTCGTTTCCTTGGTACTTAAATATTGAAATAAAAATATTTTTTATAAATTAGTAATAAATAGTTATGTAATATAAATTTGTATGTGCGATTAAGTCTTGGCTTCCGAGTATCTCAGTATAAATAAGCAATTGTCTGATATGTCCTCTGTGGTGTAACGGATAACCTAACAGATAACCTAACAGGTTGCATTGGGGTGTTTTTGGCCACTCTATCATGGCCTATACTTCAGTCTATCATATTTGCTAGGCCCCTTTTTCTTGCAAGTTTCTACGGCTTCTCGATCAGCATGCAGAACAGGGTTAATTATTCATACATTATAGAATATGGTTAATTAATAATTGAAAATACAAACTTTCT
Organism: Drosophila ananassae; assembly: GCF_017639315.1. Taxonomy (NCBI): domain Eukaryota; kingdom Metazoa; phylum Arthropoda; class Insecta; order Diptera; family Drosophilidae; genus Drosophila; species Drosophila ananassae. Next base: position 7,288,367 of record NC_057932.1, on the reverse strand, counting down.
TAGGATACATGTGGGTCAATATTGTGGTTTGATTTTCAAGGGTTTTCTTATTCATAAATGTAAATTTTATAAATCAGTGGAAGATCGAGAATTTGTTTTAATAGATTCAAACTGAACATTTCGTTAAATATAGCAAATTAATAGTTTTTATCAATAATAGATTTCGAAAATTTTTCAAACTGAATTTCAGAAGAGAACAAAGAATATTTATATATAAATTAAATTTTAACTTTGATTGTGTTTACTTTTAAATTTTAAACTTTACTTTAATTTACGTTAAATGAATATCATTCTGTTTGTTACTAAGATATGAAATGGTATTAAGACAAGAGATTCTGCAGAGCAGCTGATGCATATAAACATAGTTATGTTATTGTGCCAACACTCACCAAAACATTATTAAGCGTAATCGCTCACCTGCTGATCCACCGATGAAAGCGCTTCCATGAGTGATGCAGCTGAAAACTTAGCCATAAGGGAATAGCACAAAAATAAATCTTAAGTTTATCTTGCTTGTCACTACAATATGCACTCGCCGTTTACATTATTAATAGCAGCTCTTTATCTACTAATTCTCTTCTACGATAATATATGTAGTTTAATTCTCTGTTTACAAATTCTCATATAATGCTCTTCTCCGAATAATTCATTGGTATTTACGCGATCTTATATTAAAATTTATTTTCTTAATATTCTACATGAGAGCTTTTACTTTTACTTGACCTTGCAAGAATTTTATCTTATATTCTTCTTGACAGATACTTAGTTGAGTTTTTTCACAATAGATTTTAGGTAACATTTAATTACATTCTTAGTTTATACTTCTTCGTATTCAAAATTTCAGTAATTCTTCATAATTTTGTTTCTTTTCTATTTATTGTAAAGCATGTGTTTTAATGTATGTTTATATTTCATTTTTTTATGCGGCACTGAGAGACATTTTTAGCACTTCAATTGTACATCACATTATTTATAAAATTATTTAATTGCTATTAAGCGTAGAACTAATCATGATTTCGGCACACAATAGACTGTGAGAACATTTTTAATATAATATTTTTAATCTTTTAAAACTTTAATTTAACATATTAATTTTAATTCTTTTTTTTCTTTTTTTTTGTTCTTGCTATTATATTTTTTGTTGTTGCTTTTAACCTTTAATTTAATCTATTTATTCTTAATGCTGCTGACGGCACCTGATGGGCTACACTGAGTTCTGAATCCACTTTTCCAACGTTTCCCTTTTTCCAGTGTATTGAGATAGGGAAACGGTGCTTGAAGCGGCGTTCGAACGCCTAGCTGGACTTTGGAACACCGGCGATTTGGGGGGGCAGGCTCTGACTTTTTGTAGGCCGCCTAAATATAAAAAGTTGAGTCAATACCCTTAATGACCACTTTTTCAAAAACTTACACAGATGAACCACAGGATGGTTTAATAGATGCCAGGGAATTTCACTCCTGGGTAATACGCAAAAAACTTAGATTTAAGACTTTAATTTGTTAAAACAAAAGATTTAATTGTTAAAACAAAACTTCAGCCACTTCACTTTCTGTACCGTTCTTATGGAGGGTCAGATAGAAAAGAAATCCACGATGGACATCAAGGCTGCTCGACAGGTTATATCCGTTTTATATATACATAAACTCTGCAACTTTCGATAAGTCATATTATCGATAGTCTACATACAAATTCTGACTACCTATGGGTGATTCGTAACCCCCATATGGCAATACTGGAGTGGTTGATCTATGCCCCGCTAGATGGCGTATTCCTAAATCCCTTCTATTCAAACCTAGCTGTTACAGGGGCATCGCTTCAAGTGATACCACCAGACCCAATAATTCAAGCCACCTTAAGCGACAATGAACAGGGTAATCCCCAGTTCGAACTTATGCGCAGTATTAGTTATGGCGGCACCAAAACCCTTGCAGGTGATCCCACCATCGAAACACATTTTTGTTTCACGGCTTGCCCCTGATACTTCTGAGATTGATATCTCGGCTTACATCAAAGCCAAAACAAAAGTCGTCATAAAGGTGGTGGATATTACAAAATTTAAATATTCATACACCAGGCACACGTCATCTTTCAAAATATGTTCATGTTCATGTTCAAATATATGCAGATGTTCAAGACGATTTGTTCCGCCAGATTTTGGCCAGAGAACATTTTCGTCCAAAAATATCAGCCCAGTACGGTGAAGAAAAAAATTACCAAACCTGTGGGAGTAAAACTCCCCTATGTTAGATTCAACCAACCTTCCACCTCATCTTCCTCAGTTTCAAAAAACTAATGTCTTCACTAACTCTTACCTATCAGAATACTAGAGGGTTACGTAGTAAACTTCCCAAACTGTATTCTGATAGTTCTTTCTTTGCATCTCACATTATTGTATTTACAGAAACTTGGTTAAAGCCGGAGATCTTAAGCTCCGAAGTTTTTCCTAGTAGGTACATTACTTTTAGATGTGATAGAACTCTGCGAAGGGGAGGAGAAGTGTTAATCTCTGAAGACTCTAAACCCGCTTCTGAAGAGGTCAAATCACAAGAGTTGGGTGACATTGAATTTCTTTGTATTGAAATTATTTTGTCCGATCAATCTTTGTATGCTACCTATGCTAATAATTCACTGAGCGAAAACATGTATTTCCTTTGGTTACGTTTGAAAACTCATATGCGAACACTGATCAGGCTATTGCCGATCTACTATCACATTTTTTTTTAACAACGCACCAGTCCGACTCAGCCTTACATTTATAATATCCAATCAGTAATCCTTATATTTTGCTCACCGTATGTTCAAAGTGGTGTGTTATCGGATCTTCTTAAAGTCAACCCCGTGTATTCGCCAGGCCCCGATGGAGTTCCAGGTTGTGATCTGAAGAACTGCGCGTGCCTAGGCGCTATTATACATGTAATATGCAAATCGCTCCTCAAACTCTTGAATCTATCGCTGGAGACTTCGATCTTTCTCCTTATGTGGAAGGAATCTTACATTATTCCGCTGCATAAAAAAGAGAAAAAATCCGACGTTGCAAGTTATAGAGGCATTTCTAAATTGTCAGCTTGAACTTATGCCTCAACATCTCGTTCATGGTTTAATGAAGCGCCGCTCCACCACTACCAACTTATTGGAACCACATCGTATGTCACGGATGGGTTCCTTCAGTAATCCGTGACTTCAGTAAAGCATTTGACTCTGTTAATCATTCGCTTCTTATAAGTAAACTCAGTTTTTGGGATTCACAACTGATCTCCTTATCTGGACTTCGAGCTACTTATCTGGAAGAGCCCAAAGTGTCTCCTTTAAAGATTTTACCTCGAGTTTAGTCCGCGTCAGATGTTTATGGTGTACATAAACACCAAGAAATCCACCCTACCTACTTGATCACACTTAGTAATCTGATCTAATCAATGGTCATCAGCATGTCGCAATATACAATAATCAGTACCAGTACCAGTAACCTATTGGCATACCTAGTAATAATTAACAACTAGCATGAAACAATATCCCACCTAATAACCCAGCACAAGTAGACGGCACCACAAGCGGAAATCAGCAATATCAGCGGGAAGAATGACCGACTGACCGAAGCAAGGAAAGCCAGCTAGCTAAGCCGAAATGCATGTACAAGCAATGCATGAAAAAGCAATCTGAGTCAGCAGACTCAGAGGTGGGTGACACTGGCATTAACATTGGCATTATCACGTCCATAACATTGACCTTCCCTAGACTTAGTTATGTATAATTTAGCATCTTATATAAGAATTGTTCTTTTGAAATAAAGATAGTTGAGAATACAGAGTAGATCGGTTCGTTACTTACACTTAAAACCAACCTACTTCGCGTGGCTCCTGTGTAAACGGACCACAAGTAGACCTTTGGTATCTAATCTAATTCGAGTGTTGCTCCCGTGAAACGGACCATAAGTGGAACCTGCATTATCCAACCTACTTCGAGTGTTGCTCCTGTGTAAAAAATACCACAAGTAGGAACCGCATTATCCAACCTACGACGAATCATGTTCCCGTGAAACGGACCACAAGTAGGATCGGCCGATATGGAATCAGCCGAAACCCCGTACCATCTGTACTTAAAAAGAACCAACCCAGGACTTCAAGTATCTCAACGCTCTACGAACGAACAAAGATGGTCAAAAGATTTTAATGACCCGTACATAACTAAAACGTTATAAACATCATTGGTCCGTTCGATTCTTGAGAATGTCTTCAATAAGGAGTACACCGAGATCCCATAAAATCTGTACAAAAAAAAACTTCCTGACTTTCGCCCTTAGGGGACTTAATTGGGATGCAAATTTTCACCTTCCCTTTTATCATCACTAATAAACCGTAGAACGATGGGTATCGTGCTTCTATATAATCTTATTTTTGGTAATGTAGAAAGCCAAGATTTACTAACACGCCTAAACTTAAACGTTCCTAGTAGTAGGACTAGAAAATTTCGTCCTTTACTCCTTGTTCATTTTATCATATTTATCCTTGTTCATTTTTATTGTTCATGCTCCAGGGTATTATGTTCGGACTACAATAGTCTCTACCACATCTTGTCACTTTGTTCTACTAACAATCTTAAATCCTTTATACTAAACTCCTTTTCTGTGCAACACTCTTCCTCGTGATATTTTCTTCCCTTTTCCCTTATCTTTTCTTTAACTTTCTCGGTTCTATCCCCTCGATTCGTACGTTATGCGGCAGCGTCCCTTGGTCGGTTGGACGGTAGGTGGACTGTATGCAGTGGGCACCGCGCGATTAAATAAAAAAACACGGCTCCCAACGACGTTGGGTCTTTTTCCGGTTTCAGCATTCCCTGTAGGGTACTCAAGTGTCTACCTAGAGTCTTTTTGTTAAACTCCCAGTTCACCTTCCTTGCGAACTGCAGGCTCAGAAAAGTTCTTAAATTGACCGCTAATTCATCGGACCAATGCATTGCAATGATTCGAGAAAGAATTCGTATTTAGGGCCCTCCAGCTGAGGACTGAGCCTGAAAGAGAGTCCTAGAAAAGAGTCACGGACAGAAGCGTAGAGCTGAGGATAAAATCGAAAATTAACTCATCCCTCTCATTTGTATCAGTGCGTTGACGTCACACTCTATTATAAGGCCGATCTTCCTCCGTTGGATTAGCCTTCCGGTTGCCGACCCAGGATTTTAGGAAACATCGTCAATGTTGTAGTTTCAACATGAGATCTATCTTCTGGGCTCGTCTGATGACCCGGAATCAAACTGCATGTTACCCAGCAATGTTCACCAATCCCTGGAAATTGCGGGTTTTGTTATATTTAATATGTATAGTAGCAAATTTAATACGGTAAGTATGTCAATATTCCAATCAAATTTGTTTTTGATTGTTATCAAATTTTATCTGAGCTTTATTAGAACATCTAATATATATGACCAATGTTCTCGACTTAATCTTTATTTATTTTTATATAAGTTAAGGTGTCCATCCATTGATCACCTGATGATGAAGGGAATACAATTTATTATTTAAGTCATTAAAATTAACAATTGATTTGGCAAAGTTCTTAATTAATGAATGAAAAAGTAGTTTTTAGTATACCAATTGGGAAGTATTTTTAGGAATATTTGGAGAAGTTTCAGCTTGGTGAGTTGTGACCCTCTGGTCGTCAGTTCGATGTCGGCCGATCTCCCACTCCAACTCTATGTGTGGTGTCAGTGTGTGCGGTGTCGGCGTGTGTGGTGTCAGCTGGTGTGGTGTCGGCTATCCGGTGTCAAGTCAGCGTAACACTCCGGGTGTGTGTCAGCTTTCTCGCAACATTCTAGTCAGTGTACATAGTTGAACTCTTGTGACATAGTTGCACTCTTGCGACATATCCGGGTGTAGTTGAACCCAAAACACTTGAGTATCGAGTATTGCTTATGCTGTGGATTTTGGTTTAAGAGTCTGGGGTCGAGTTCGAGGCGTGGTAGTAGTAGGGGGCGAATAGTGCTGAGCAAGGGAGGCTCGACAGTGCCGGGTGATAACTCCTCTCCCTCTAAAAGTCTGCGTCCCGCAGATCAATTGGCAGAATGGTGAGCTGTTGTCGACATCCTCTTTGGGTTTTACAGGTCCTCGATTATAAGCCTCGTGGTTGGTATACCTTTGGTGGAGATCCTCCAGATGATAAACAGTATCACTACCATTGTTAGTGAAGCCTCCAAGACAAAGAAAAATGTTACGCCTCGTTATTGTGCTAATATGCTGATCCGTCAGGGTTGCCGCGTCCCGGCTAGTGCCGTCTACTAGCTGCATCATCCTTGACAGGTTGTGACGTGTACCAGTTCAAATACTCCATTGATCCGCCATACTGCTCCGTGTTGCAGGGGAACGACGGGTGCATCATACTTGAATATGCGCGTGGCTGATGTGAGACCGATGATTATGAGTAGAGCATCGTGATCGTAAAGGAGAGAAAGGCTTGTATATATACTATTCATGCTTATATTATTTGTGTTCTACGTTTAATGTTTTTGTGTGTGTGTTAAAATAGAGAAATGTTTTGTGTGTGTATTAAAATATTTATGATTTATGAAAATTTATGTAAAATTTTCCCTGACCTAGTTTTTATCGTCACTCCGCAATTCTCTTAGACCTCCTCTGGTCTGAAACGTTGTTTTTCCTCAGTGTTAATTTGCTTATTAGCGACACACTTCCTCACTTTTTCTTAAAGCGAACGGACGTGTTTTTTTTGTGCGCACTGCGTTTTGAAAAATCTTTATTTATTATAATAATTATAAACAATCCGGTGTTTATTTTTATTTATTTACATAAACCCGATTCTTTTCATCCCAAACATCCGATTCGCTTCGCGTGTGCAGTGATATATTTGGAGGTAAAATAATAAATTTATTAATATTCTTCCAAACATAGCACTGCTCTGCTTCTTCATCCTTTACGGTGTTGCTTCTTTTGTCTCACACTAGATTCTTATCTATATTCTTTGCTCTTATACTAACTCTCACTAATCGCCCTTTTTATTCTCCCTTTTTCGACTCTTTGGCACAGTGGTTCACGGTACGTCAATAATAAAAATAATATATTCATAATGGAATTTAAACTTGTCTGTGGTTTGAAGTCTTGTAATAAGACAATCTCTTCATCCCAGCCTTCCATCCACTGCTGGCTATGTGAAAACGTTTTACACGCTAAGTGTGCCGGGTTCACGGCCTCAGTTTCGGATGCCATCTCACGTAGGTCTGGTCTCCACTTTTGCTGTGACGGTTGTCGTGCTGTTCAGGACGAAATGAGATCGTTCATGAGACAGACTAAAAGTGGATTTAAAGAGCTGGTTAGCGGTTTTCGTAAAATCAACGACCAACTCTGTGCGCTAGATACACAGTTTAGTAGTCTTCAACTACTAAATGAGTCTCCAAAGCGTAAGAAATCCGCTTTTAGTGATGTGCCCGTGGCGAAAAGTCTTCAGCCTATTCAGCCGACAACTATGCAGCCGCTCATATCTCTGGCCACCCCAAGGGCCGGACCTGGGAAAAATTCGGTTTCCGAATATCTCAGCATAAACGAGCAATTTTCCGATATGTCCTCTGTGGCATCGCTTCAAGTGATACCACCAGACCCAATAATTGAAACCCCCTTAAAAGTCACCGAACAGGGCAATCAAGCTTCCGGACCCCCGGTACGAACTGATGCTGCCATACTCGTTACGGCGGCACCAAAACCCTTGCAGGTGATCCCACCATCGAAACACATATTTGTTTCCCGGCTTGCCCCTGATACTTCTGAGATTGATCTCTCGGCTTACATCAAAGCCAAATCAAAAGCCGACATAAAGGTGGCAGATATAACTAAATTTAAATATAACTACACCAGGCATACGTCATCTTTCAAAATACGTGTGCCCGCGCAGATGTTCAAGACGATTTGTTCCGCCAATTTCTGGCCAGAGAACATTTTCGTCCAAGAACATCAGCCAAGTAGGGTGAAGAAAAAAATGACCAAACCTGTGGGAGTGAAACTCCCACATGTTAGAGCCACTGACCAACCTTCCACGTCAGCTTCAAAAAACTAATGCCTTCTCTAACACTTACCTATCAGAATACTAGAGGGTTACGAAGTAAGCTTCCCAAACTGTATTCTGATAGTTCTTTCTTTGCATCTCACATTATAGTCTTTACAGAAACTTGGTTAAAGCCGGAGATCTTAAGCTCCGAAGTTTTTCCAAGTAAGTACACCACTTTTAGACGTGATAGAACTCTGCGAAGGGGAGGAGGAGTGTTAATTTCTGTAGACTCCAATTTCGCTTCTGAAGAGATTAAATCACAAGAGTTTGGTGACATAGAATTTCTTTGCATTAAAATCATATTGTCCGATAAATCATTATACGTTACGTGCTCCTACGTACCCCCATTCGTCCGAACCGCCCACATACTGGCAACATTTAGACGCTATTAGGTTTGTTTTTGATCGTCTGTCTGATGGTGACCAGCTAGTAGCTCTGGGTGACTTCAATATCCCAGAACTCAGGTGGTCCAATGTTAAAAATTCACCGTCTTTATTGCTGAATTCGCACCATGACTTCCCGGCGGGCATGTTCGACATGTCACTCGGGCAAATTAACCACGTTAGAAATTCTTTAGGTCGGCTGCTGGACTTGTGTTTCGTTTCTGATCCTGATGGAATTACTCTTTCCAGAACTTTACCACTTTCCAACCCAGAGGATCCATATCATCCCACTCTTGAGGTTTTAATAGAAAACAATAACGTAATTGGCCTTAAGCCTACACTTAAATCTCATAAAGTTCGTTTCTGTCGTAAGGCTGACTTTATGAAATTAAATAAGTTAATTTTGGAATTTGATTGGTCCAATCTACTGGCATGTGAAGATGTAAACATTGCCTTAATTAAATTTTATTATACTTTGAATAAATTTTTCGACGTTTGCGTGCCATGGAAATATCCGTCCGTTTCAATTAATCCGCCTTGGTATACAAGGCACCTAGGAAATTTAAAGATCGTTATGAATAGACTTTTAAATAAACATAAAATATCTGGCTGTACAGTTAGTTATTCAAGATACTTAGTAGCTCGGTCCAATTTCACCGTGCATAACGCTGAATGTTATAGGAGTTATATACGCCGCTGCCGGATTCAGTTTACTCAGGATCCGAAGCAGTTTTATAACTTTGTAAACACTAAGCGCAAACATGTATCTTCTCCTCCTATGCTTATGTTTGAGAACTCATATGCGAACACTGATCAGGCAATGGCCGATCTCTTTGCACAGTTTTTTCAAACAACATACTCACCTAGCACCAGTACAGGTCAGCCTTACACTTATAATATCCAATCAGCCAACCTTATATTTTGCCCTTCTTTTGATCAAAGTGGTGTGTTATTGGGTCTTCTTAAAGTCAAGCCCGTGTATTCGCCAGGCCCCGATGGAGTACCAGGCTGTGTTCTGAAGAACTGCGCCGAGGCTCTGTGCAAACCGCTCCTTAAACTCTTTAATCTTTCGCTGGAGACTTCGATCTTTCCCCTTATGTGGAAGGAATCTTACATTATTCCTCTTCATAAAAAAGGGAAAAAATCCGACGCTGCCAATTATAGGGGCATTTCTAAATTGTCAGCAATTCCGAAGCTTTTTGAAAAACTTATCACTCCACATTTGCAACACCTATGTAGTTCAATAATATCTCCATGCCAGCATGGCTTCATGAAGCGCCGCTCCACCACTACCAACTTACTGGAGCTAACATCTTTTATCACGGATGGGTTCCGGAATGGCTTACAAACAGATGTCATTTACACTGACTTCAGTAAAGCATTTGACTCTGTCGACCATTCGCTTCTTATAAGTAAACTCAGTCTTTTGGGATTCCCAACTGACCTCCTTATCTGGATTTCGAGCTACTTATCTGGAAGAACCCAACGTGTCTTCTTTAAAGATGTTACCTCGCGTCTAGTCCGCGTCACATCTGGGGTGCCTCAAGGAAGCCATCTTGGACCCTTACTTTTTACACTTTTTATTAATGACTTGCCCCTTGCCTTAACTGATTCACTCGTACTTATGTACGCTGATGACGTTAAGCTTTGTCTTCAGTATAAATTCACTAGTGCCCAATCTAGACTTCAATCCGATTTGGATAAATTTCAAAATTGGTGTTTTGCAAATAACCTAAAGCTTAATGGATCGAAATGTAAACTCATGTCCTTTTATCGAACTAGTCCTCACCAGGCTATGTACTTTCTCTATGGGAACGCTTTAGAACGATTAACTCAGGTTAACGATCTGGGAGTCCTTTTAGATTTGAAACTTAAATTTACCGACCATATATCTACCATGGTTAATAAAGCTATGGGTGTGCTTGGCTTTATTAAAAGATGGTCAAAAGAATTTAATGACCCGTACATAACAAAAACGTTATATACATCATTGGTTCGTCCGATTCTTGAGTATGGATCGTGTGTCTGGAGTCCTCAATATGGAGTACACCGAGATCACATAGAATCTGTACAAAAAAACTTCCTGATTTTCGCCCTTAGGGGACTTAATTGGGATGCAAATCTTCACCTTCCCACTTATCATAGTAGACTTTTATTAATCAACTTACCATCATTAACAAATCGTAGAACGATGCTGGGTGTTATGTTTCTATATAATCTTATATATGGTAATGTAGACAGTCAGCATTTACTAACACGCTTAAATTTTAACGTTCCTAGTAGAAGGACTAGAAACTTCCGTCCTCTACTCCTTAGCCATTGTAATTCGACATATGCCCAACACGATCCGTTCAGGGTATTATGTTCGGACTACAATGGTCTCTACCACACCTTGCCACTTTGCTCCACTAACAATCTTAAATCCTTTATACTAAACGCCTTATCTATGCAACACTCTTCCTCGTAATATCTTACCCCTACTCTTCTCCTAAACGTTCTCGGATCTATCCCCGCGATTCGAGCCGTACGTTATGCGGCAGCGTCCCTCGGTCGGTTGGACGGGAGGTGGGCTGTACGTATGCAGTGGGAACCGCGCGAAAAAAAAAAACTTTATCCCCCGACTCTTACTGTTTAAATTCTATTCTATTTTTATTATTTATCCTATGCTCATATTTGAATCGTTTGCAATAGTCGCACAATGATAACTGAGCACGAATCGTGTTTGACATTCTGGGAAAATAGAATTTCTCAAGAATTTGGATGCGGACTTCTTTCGAACCTTTGTGGGCTCTGCGATGTTCCCTTTCTATAGCCTCAGAAATCTGCTCTGAATCGGACCAATCTTTCACTAATCTCTGCGTTATTCGAATTTTATACAGCTTAAAATTTTCAAAGCATGTGGATTGGAAGTATGGGAGGTAGGTTTCGGCAATCTTTACTCCATAAATTATGGAAGGTGTAAGATATTTTCCGAGCAAACCTATTAGATCGGACATTGTCTCATCGTTAAGTGGAATCAAATGACGGACGAAACCAACGTGCGGGTGCTCACATGAGTACTTAGTTTGGTTTTCATCGGAAATCAGTTGATTCCTAAACGCATTGATCGGTGCTTCCACATGTGGTATCAATTGGGAAGCATCCTCAAGCGCGCTGTGAACGGTGGCCATAGAGTCATAGAAGGGTGGATTGAACGTAAAAGGGAGTGGGTAATGGGGTGGAACCGGCGAAGTGTTTTTGGCTAACAAAGTTCTTACTCGCGACGGTGTCGATAAGAAACCTTAACTTGTTCCATTTCTTTGTATTGTATTCTATGTATGGCACGCTGGATAGGCGTCTGTCATAAAATTTGCCTCTTCGTTAGCGTTCTCATCATCGGCCTTACGGTATGGGACATCATTATCAGAGTCGTTTCCACGGCGTAAGCCAAAGCCGAACTGATAAGACTGGGCAGACTGGTTTGACTCCATCTTAATGGCTGGTGGTGGTCCTTGAAATCTATTGAAACCTCGCGAGTTACCGGATGAGCTATCGTTAAAGTTCATGCCCGCTGGTGCCCTTATCGGTGATTGGAACGAAGACGAATATCGTGGGGATGCTATTGGAGGCGCATAGCGTGATCCGCTTGTTGGGTAACGGGGTTGAAAAAATGGGGTAAACCTATTCGTGTGTACAATCTGGCAGAGTAGACATTTCTGTAAGCTCGTATTTGGTGAGCGGACGAACCAAAGGAACGGGTTGGGCTACCGTAGGGTTACGTTTTTCGTGATCTTGCTCCAGCGTGGCTACCCTCGTCCCGACTCTCCTTATATTTTATTTCACTCCTATAACCTGGTCTTATAGGGTCTTAAGGCTCTCGTCGAATTTTTGTGGTGGTTTTGATTTCTTCCTTTTCAAGTGGGAGGGAACAATTTTTTATTCGGAAAAAATATTATAGAAACTGTCCCAAGGGGCCACAAGAGAATGACGAGTATAAAATCGTATAAAAATAATAAGTAAGTAATTCAATTCTTTGAATTTTTGTAATATAATTTAGGATTTTGTAATTTTAATCATTATGGTTATAACAAAAAAGAATTTTCAATCTTTATTTGACTTGAGGGGAAAGGGAGGAAGCGCTTTACTCACCCTTTACAAGCATAGGTGTATCAATATTGTAGTGTTCGTGTTCGTCTTCTTCAAATTCTTCTGATGATGAGAAAAAAATAAATTTTAAATATGAGGAATAACAGAATACAATATTATTTAATTATAATAGGGTGTAAAAAGAACGTGTTTTAATTATGAAGAATAACAGAATGTAATATTATTTAATTAGTGTAGGGTGTAAAGTGAACGTGTATTACGGGTGCTATTTTGTTGCATATTTTGCATATTTTGTTATATTCTTTTAATTCTTTCTGTTGCATATTTTTATTTTTTCTTCCGTGTTGTATACTTTTAATTTTTCTTTATGTGTTGTATATTTTATGAGTTTGGTTTTTTTAGCGTTCTTTTTTATTTCTTTGGCACTTGGGTGGTCCGAATTGTTCCGTTTTGGCTTATAGGCCTACTCAGGTACGGTTGCACACACAACCCACTGGGCAGCTTTTTTTGGGCGCATTCCACACCTCTTTGCGTTTGCAGTAGGTTGAAACACACCATTTTTTTTCTTTATTTTTGATTTATACTTCTTGCCACTCGCGAATATGCTCACGGTGGTTCTCTTTATTTATTTATATACGCGGTGACAGTGACAAACCGCCGCAGTGCGTAATTGCGTTTTTTTCCTTTTTATAACACAAAAAAAACTCCCTTTTTTTATATTATTTTTTGTTTTTAATTCTTGCCACTCGCGAATGTCTTCGCGGTGGTTCTCTTATTTTTTTATATGAAGTAATATTTTAGCACTCGCGGATATGCCATGGTAGCAAACCACCGCAGTGGGTAATTGCTTCATTATTTTTATCACAACACAAATTTTCCTTTTATTCTTTGTTTCATTATGCAACTTTTCAATTTTTCATTTTTATTTTCACTCTTACATTCTCTACTCTCTAAATTTACTTTTTTTATCTATTTTTTTTTTTATTTTTTTTATTTTGAGAAAAATCTTTGTTACTTCACTTTTACATATTTATATTTTTTTCTATCCATTTTTCCTTTTCTTTTTTTATTTTGAGAAAGATCTTTACACTTTTATACCTTTTTCTATTTATTTTTCCTTTTTCTCTCTTTTTTATTTTGAGAATTATCTTTACATTTTTACACTTTTTCCTATCCATTTTTTCTTTTTTTTGTTTTGGGAAAAATTTTTGTTAACACCCACAATTCACATTCACTCTACTTATCTGCTCGGGTGCCAGTTAAGGTGTCCATCCATTGATCACCTGATGATGAGTAGTCGGTTCATGGCTTGATATCGAAGGGAACACAATTTATTATTTAAGTCACTTAAATTAACAATTGATTTGGCAAAGTTCTTAGTTAATGAATGAAAAAGTAGTTTTTAATATAACAATTGGGAAGTATTTTTAGGAATATTTATAGAAGTTTCAGCTTGGTGGTTCGGTGGTCCAAAATAGACTGGCTTTCCAGAGTTGTGACCCCCCGGTCGTCAGTTCGATATCGGCCGATCTCCCACTCCAACTCTATGTGTGGTGTCAGTGTGTGCGGTGTCGGCGTGTGTGGTGTCAGCTGGTGTGGTGTCGGCTATCCGGTGTCAAGTCAGCGTAACACTCCGGGTGTGTGTCAGCTTTCTCGCAACATTCTAGTCAGTGTACATAGTTGAACTCTTGTGACATAGTTGCACTCTTGCGACATATCCGGGTGTAGTTGAACCCAAAACACTTGAGTATCGAGTATTGCTTATGCTGTGGATTTTGGTTTAAGAGTCTGGGGTCGAGTTCGAGGCGTAGTAGTAGTAGGGGGCGAATAGTGCTGAGCAAGGGAGGCTCGACAGTGCCGGGTGATAACTCCTCTCCCTCTAAAAGTCTGCGTCCCGCAGATCAATTGGCAGAATGGTGAGCTGTTGTCGACATCCTCTTTGGGTTTTACAGGTCCTCGATTATAAGCCTCGTGGTTGGTATACCTTTGGTGGAGATCCTCCAGATGATAAACAGTATCACTACCATTGTTAGTGAAGCCTCCAAGACAAAGGAAAATGTTACGCCTCGTTATTGTGCTAATATGCTGATCCGTCAGGGTTGCCGCGTCCCGGCTAGTGCCGTCTACTAGCTGCATCATCCTTGACAGGTTGTGACGTGTACCAGTTTAAATACTCCATTGATCCGCCATACTGCTCCGTGTTGCAGGGGAACGACGGGTGCATCATACTTGAATATGCGCGTGGCTGATGTGAGACCGATGATTATGAGTAGAGCATCGTGATCGTAAAGGAAAGAAAGGCTTGTATATATACTATTCATGCTTATATTATTTGTGTTCTATGTTTAATGTTTTTGTGTGTGTGTTAAAATAGAGAAATGTTTTGTGTGTGTATTAAAATATTTATGATTTATGAAAATTTATGTAAAATTTTCCCTGACCTAGTTTTTATCGTCACTCCGCAATTCTCTTAGACCTCCTCTGGTCTGAAACGTTGTTTTTCCTCAGTGTTAATTTGCTTATTAGCGACGAAAACTTTATCCCCCGACTCTTACTGTTTAAATTCTATTCTATTTTTATTATTTATCCTATGCTCATATTTGAATCGTTTGCAACAGTCGCACAATGATAACTGAGCACGAATCGTGTTTGACATTCTGGGAAAATAGAATTTCTCAAGAATTTGGATGCGGACTTCTTTCGAACCTTTGTGGGCTCTGCGATGTTCCCTTTCTATAGCCTCAGAAATCTGCTCTGAATCGGACCAATCTTTCACTAATCTCTGCGTTATTCGAATTTTATACAGCTTAAAATTTTCAAAGCATGTGGATTGGAAGTATGGGAGGTAGGTTTCGGCAATCTTTACTCCATAAATTATGGAAGGTGTAAGATATTTTCCGAGCAAACCTATTAGATCGGACATTGTCTCATCGTTAAGTGGAATCAAATGACGGACGAAACCAACGTGCGGGTGCTCACATGAGTACTTAGTTTGGTTTTCATCGGAAATCAGTTGATTCCTAAACGCATTGATCGGTGCTTCCACATGTGGTATCAATTGGGAAGCATCCTCAAGCGCGCTGTGAACGGTGGCCATAGAGTCATAGAAGGGTGGATTGAACGTAAAAGGGAGTGGGTAATGGGGTGGAACCGGCGAAGTGTTTTTGGCTAACAAAGTTCTTACTCGCGACGGTGTCGATAAGAAACCTTAACTTGTTCCATTTCTTTGTATTGTATTCTATGTATGGCACGCTGGATAGGCGTCTGTCATAAAATTTGCCTCTTTGTTAGCGTTCTCATCATCGGCCTTACGGTATGGGACATCATTATCAGAGTCGTTTCCACGGCGTAAGCCAAAGCCGAACTGATAAGACTGGGCAGACTGGTTTGACTCCATCTTAATGGCTGGTGGTGGTCCTTGAAATCTATTGAAACCTCGCGAGTTACCGGATGAGCTATCGTTAAAGTTCATGCCCGCTGGTGCCCTTATCGGTGATTGGAACGAAGACGAATATCGTGGGGATGCTATTGGAGGCGCATAGCGTGATCCGCTTGTTGGGTAACGGGGTTGAAAAAATGGGGTAAACCTATTCGTGTGTACAATCTGGCAGAGTAGACATTTCTGTAAGCTCGTATTTGGTGAGCGGACGAACCAAAGGAACGGGTTGGGCTACCGTAGGGTTACGTTTTTCGTGATCTTGCTCCAGCGTGGCTACCCTCGTCCCGACTCTCCTTATATTTTATTTCACTCCTATAACCTGGTCTTATAGGGTCTTAAGGCTCTCGTCGAATTTTTGTGGTGGTTTTGATTTCTTCCTTTTCAAGTGGGAGGGAAAAATTTTTTATTCGGAAAAAATATTATAGAAACTGTCCCAAGGGGCCACAAGAGAATGACGAGTATAAAATCGTATAAAAATAATAAGTAAGTAATTCAATTCTTTGAATTTTTGTAATATAATTTAGGATTTTGTAATTTTAATCATTATGGTTATAACAAAAAAGAATTTTCAATCTTTATTTGACTTGAGGGGAAAGGGAGGAAGCGCTTTACTCACCCTTTACAAGCATAGGTGTATCAATATTGTAGTGTTCGTGTTCGTCTTCTTCAAATTCTTCTGATGATGAGAAAAAAATAAATTTTAAATATGAGGAATAACAGAATACAATATTATTTAATTATAATAGGGTGTAAAAAGAACGTGTTTTAATTATGAAGAATAACAGAATGTAATATTATTTAATTAG
Organism: Drosophila ananassae; assembly: GCF_017639315.1. Classification (NCBI taxonomy): domain Eukaryota; kingdom Metazoa; phylum Arthropoda; class Insecta; order Diptera; family Drosophilidae; genus Drosophila; species Drosophila ananassae. The sequence goes on along the minus strand of NC_057932.1, from coordinate 7,271,613 downwards.
TGTAGGGTGTAAAGTGAACGTGTATTACGGGTGCTATTTTGTTGCATATTTTGCATATTTTGTTATATTCTTTTAATTCTTTCTGTTGCATATTTTTATTTTTTCTTCCGTGTTGTATACTTTTAATTTTTCTTTATGTGTTGTATATTTTATGAGTTTGGTTTTTTTAGCGTTCTTTTTTATTTCTTTGGCACTTGGGTGGTCCGAATTGTTCCGTTTTGGCTTATAGGCCTACTCAGGTACGGTTGCACACACAACCCACTGGGCAGCTTTTTTTGGGCGCATTCCACACCTCTTTGCGTTTGCAGTAGGTTGAAACACACCATTTTTTTTCTTTATTTTTGATTTATACTTCTTGCCACTCGCGAATATGCTCACGTTGGTTCTCTTTATTTATTTATATACGCGGTGACAGTGACAAACCGCCGCAGTGCGTAATTGCGTTTTTTTCCTTTTTATAACACAAAAAAAACTCCCTTTTTTTATATTATTTTTTGTTTATAATTCTTGCCACTCGCGAATGTCTTCGCGGTGGTTCTCTTATTTTTTTATATGAAGTAATATTTTAGCACTCGCGGATATGCCATGGTAGCAAACCACCGCAGTGGGTAATTGCTTCATTATTTTTATCACAACACAAATTTTCCTTTTATTCTTTGTTTCATTATGCAACTTTTCAATTTTTCATTTTTATTTTCACTCTTACATTCTCTACTCTCTAAATTTACTTTTTTTTATCTATTTTTTTTTATATTTTTTTTATTTTGAGAAAAATCTTTGTTACTTCACTTTTACATATTTATATTTTTTTCTATCCATTTTTCCTTTTCTTTTTTTATTTTGAGAAAGATCTTTACACTTTTATACCTTTTTCTATTTATTTTTCCTTTTTCTCTCTTTTTTATTTTGAGAATTATCTTTACATTTTTACACTTTTTCCTATCCATTTTTTCTTTTTTTTGTTTTGGGAAAAATTTTTGTTAACACCCACAATTCACATTCACTCTACTTATCTGCTCGGGTGCCAGTTAAGGTGTCCATCCATTGATCACCTGATGATGAGTAGTCGGTTCATGGCTTGATATCGAAGGGAACACAATTTATTATTTAAGTCACTTAAATTAACAATTGATTTGGCAAAGTTCTTAGTTAATGAATGAAAAAGTAGTTTTTAATATAACAATTGGGAAGTATTTTTAGGAATATTTATAGAAGTTTCAGCTTGGTGGTTCGGTGGTCCAAAATAGACTGGCTTTCCAGAGTTGTGACCCCCCGGTCGTCAGTTCGATATCGGCCGATCTCCCACTCCAACTCTATGTGTGGTGTCAGCGTGTGCGGTGTCGGCGTGTGTGGTGTCAGCGGGTGTGGTGTCAGTTATCCGGTGTCAAGAGTCAGCGTAACACTCCGGGTGTGTGTCAGCTTTCTCGCAACATTCTTGTCAGCGTACATAGTTGAACTCTTGTGACATAGTTAGACTCTTGCGACATATTCGGGTGTAGTTGGACCCACAACACTTGAGTATCGAGTAATGCTTATGCTGTGGATTTTGGTTTAAGAGTCTGGGGTCGAGTTCGAGTCGTAGTAGTAGGGGGCGAATAGTGCTGAGCAAGGGGGGGCTCGACAGTGCCGGGGGATAACTTATATTAATGTTCATGTTGCATTAAAACATTCTATTAATATTAATGCGTGTTTATTAATATTAGTTGCTTTGGATATGTCTGTTCTGAGATAAGCATTCATAGGACTTATCAAATTTGTTTAAATTCTTTTATTTTAGAACAGATCAGTTTCCATTCCATACTGCCACAAACATTATAGTATAATCTAGCAATGAGTTTTTACTGAATTGTGACAAAATACCTGCCACCTTTTGAGGGTTGTTGCAGTGAATTAAATATGAAAAGGTTTCCCTGATAGTGAAAGTCATCATTTTTATGGACATCATGTGGAAATTACCTTTTTTTATTTATTTATAATTTTGCTTTAAATTTGTTTAAAATTTAATTTAAAAATAAAAAACTATTTTTTTGTTGTTTTTTAATTTTATTTAGATCATTGTAACAATTTAACGTCTCTTTACTATTATAATATTCGGCCGACTATATCCTATAGCTGCCATATAACTGATTGATCGGAAATGCTATAACTTCGTTGATTTTCAAGTTAGAAGGATGGGGGGTTTCAAGGGGGTTCCTTTTTGGGCAAAATAATTCGATATGCCAAATTTCATAAGGATCGGTGGATCGACTATATACGATCCGCTATATATCTAATAATATAAGATGCGTGGCGCCACCTAGCGGACTGCGACTCAACTGCAAGGGTATATAAACTTCGGCTCCGCCCGAAGTTAGCTTTCCTTTCTTGTTTTTTATATTTTTTTTTATTAAAGCTTGGTTTTATTTATTGGATCTTAAATTTATGAGTCTAACAATAAGGTTGCAAATCTTAAAATAATACATTATCTAACAGTTTTATTTTATCTGAATAGAGATTACATGGTCCTAATAATTAGGCTGGATTGGAAGGTCGTTGCGGCGAAGACGAGAACTGCTGGAAACTCGCGTGAGGGCTCTCGCGAGATGATTTGGATGTACTGAAAGCCTGTTGTAGTACTTTGTTGTGATTTGTGCTATCTCTTCTCTGACGAGTGAAATGTGAAGGTCCCTGTGAATGTTTACATTCCGAACATACCACCGTGCCCCGGTGATGGTTCTTAGTATTTTTGATTGAGTTCTTTGCATTATATTCACACTGCTATTACTGGCATTCCCTCACAACTGAGAGCCATACATCCAGATTGGTTTTAAAACGGTGTTGTATATGGCTTTGAACTTTAAATGTGTTCTTTTGGCTTCAATGTGGCTGCGCCATATAAGACGTAGAGGTAGAGATCAGGTAGAGTGTTGGTCCTAAAACGCTGCCTTGAGGAACTCCGGGTCTGATGATGTAATCATCGGACATGGCAGCATTACATCTTACTGAGAATTTTCTGTTGTAAAGGTATGACTTCAGAAGTTTGTGAGTGTTGGTTGGGAGCATTCCTATTATTTTGTGCATTAAACCTTCTAACCATACTCTGTCGGAAGCTTGTGATACGTCCAGAAATTTCGCAGTGCAGTAATCCCTTTGTTCGAATGCATTTCGGATTTCTAAAGTTATGCGGGTGACTTGCTGGTTCCATGTTTTTCTCGAAAACCGAATTGATGAATAGGGATTTTGTTGTGTGTTCTGGGATATGGGGTAATATGTGCCAAGAAGCACTTTTCGAAGAGTTTTGATAGACACATTAGTAAACTAATTGGTCTATATGATGAAGAAATTGTGCGGTCTTTGCCAGGTTTTGGTATCATAATGATGATCGACTTTTTCCATCTCTCTGGGAAGTATCCATGTCTCGTTATTGCAGTTGGCAAATAGTTCGAACTGCACAGAAGGGAAGTTAAATAATCACTTTTGGTGATATTAGGTCGCATCCTGGAGATTTTTTTGGGTTGAGTTGTTCATTTATGATTTTGAGTAACTCATGTGGCCTAAATACAATTGGTTCATACGTAGATGTGTCGATATCTGATGTTGCTGGCAGTGAGATCCCGTTTGATGCAGTATTGGGCTGAAATACATTTTTGAGTCTATACATTTCGTGAATCTATGATTGTACGATGTTTTTTGCGTTTGTGGAGTTGACATGCGAGATGCTGCGACCAAGACGGATTCAAGCGGTGCTGGAACCTAGCCAACCAGGAGCGTGGAGGTGAACATAACCTCACTTTCTAGCGCAGAACTTCATATTCATGTAATTCGACCTCGGCCATGTGATGAGCTAGCTCGACGATCGCAAACATTTCGTCCATAGTGACGACTAAACAACAACAACCAGGAGAAAAACGCACATGTTGTGGCAGGATTAGCGTATTATTAAGTAGAATTTAACTCTTTTTTATTTTTGTAAATTATATTGGATCAAACCAAGACTCATCCCTTTTTCCTGTAGAGCATTGATCAATTGTTGGCCACATGTACACCAAAACCTCATGATTTATTTTGAATTTAACCCGTTCACCCAAAAAATCCAGCGCTCTTGTCTACAGGAACTTCGAGGGATGGTTGCGTGAGTAAATATTTTGACTTGAACTTGTAACAGTGCCTCTATAGGAAAACGTTTGAATATTTAGTCCATATCCCAATGATTGGTTAGACGTTGTTCTACGTTTAATCCTAATTTACTACATATATATAATTTTTTATCTACACATTTTTATACTACATTCTAATTTATTAATTAAGCTGTATTAACATCATTTTGTAGAATTAGTAACCATTAGGAGTAAGGGCTTAGGTTAAGTATGCAGCCTGAAGAAAAAGCAACCATGTTTTTGTAATGAATTTGGATATTTGAAGTGAAGTAAAATTATAGTTTAATGGACACCTGAGCTGAACGATTTCACTATAAGGTTAGGGCAGCAACAATTCGTTGTTGATCCTGTCTCGAATTTTTATCTTTCCAAAGGACTGTAGCCCCTTCCTTAATCTGTCGACAAATTTTTATTGTGTGGCGGTGATGCTGATTAGGAAGTAACCGACCCCCTTGCCTCTTCTCTGAGCTAGGCTACGGGGTCTGCCGTAGGCAGAGTATGCAACCAATCGGTATCCACTTCACCGTGTTCGTCACAATCTGATAAGAAGTTGGCGCTTATCAAGTGGAGTGGAATTTTTTTAGTGACTGCAAAATCTATCAAGTCTGGCAGTTTTCTGGGGACTTTTGGCCAATTTGTAGGTGTCCCAGGTGACACACAGTCTAGCTTGTTGCTTGCTTTTATGATTGCATTGTACAACTGCCTTCACTTTGAGTAACAAGTCGAGATCTCCAGTGCGTATGCTTGGCATTAAAGTCTCCTGCTATTATAAATTATATAGCAGGAGCTATATTATATTATATAGCTTGCATGTAGTTAGTGGCGAAACTATTGTGGATGCAGTGCTTAATGCGGTTTCTAATCAGAATCCCGGTGCCTCTGTGTGCTTTCCCGTCTGGGTGATTCGTGTTATAGAAGAGTAGTCTCGAATTTGGAAATTGTATTTATTTGTAAGATGAGTTTCTGCGAATAGCAGTACATCGATATGGTTATTATTAAGGAATTGAATTAACTCGAGTTTGCGTTTTGAGACGCCGTACTGAGTGGAGCCATTGATTACTTAGTCTGGTTTTTAGCAACAAGAAGCTCATTCAAAACGTTCTAGTTTCGCATAAGATCTTGCATAGTTGTCTCCATGATGACATCCATCATATTTTGTTGAAGATTACATATCATTGTTTCAGTTTTGTTCGTAGACTGTTCTACTGGTTGATGAGGGGAAACTGATGATCGTGGCTTGGTGGGAGCGGTACTTTTCAGACCCATTTTTAGAGCAGTTGCAAAACTTTCGGGTTTGTCGGTGAACTCATTATTAACTGAAGATTTCACGGCTGTAGGGGGGAAGACATCACGTGAGCGAGCAGTGGTCGCTCTTTGGTATGTACGACTTTTCAGTTCCTTGTCGACTGAACAGCCCCTATAGTTAACCATATGGTTACCTCCACAGATTCCACCCTTTTTGCTGCTGGGATCCTCTTTTTTTTTTGGGCATTTGTGGGAGTCATGAAGGTCTCGTGCAGTAAGACTTTGTGTGGCCGTATTCCTGACAATTATTACCCTGCACCGGCCCATTTCTTTTGTGCGGCTCTTCTACGATGGAGAGTAAAAATTAGATGCACTTCATTTTTTTTCAGAGGCTTGGATTTGATTTCGTGTCCAAATTCTACCTTGAAAAAAGGTTGAGGCTTTTTCTCTATTTAAAATGTTAATAACATTTTCATATTAAAGCCTTTCTCCTTCAGTGCGCCTGTAACTTCAGCTGGTGTTACTTCCTGTTCAATACCTTTAAGTACTACTTGCTGGCCTTTACTGCTTTTTAATGGGCACGTGTATAAGTTTTTATTGTTGGCGTTTAAATAATTCGACAAAATTTTGTAGTTTACTTTCATATTAGTCTGAACTTTTGTTTCGTGAATATTTCTCTTTGTTAATGGAATTATGTGGAAAGGGTCTGGCCCGATTAGATTCAGTATTGAGTATACGAAAGCATTAAAACTTTTCTCTCGAATGTAAATCGGCGGCGGCTTAGGCTTTTTATTGTCCCCTGCGATGTATTCAGGAGGTATATCATCGGAATAATCTGCCAAAATAACAAATCCTTTTGCTTCTATGGGCTTCTCTGTTGTGGATTGTTTTGAGGTGCCGCGAGTTATTTTAGCAGAATTACCAAGTCTAGAGTTATGCGTGCTGAGCTTACGTTTTATTTGTATATACCGATCCATACCAGTCTGTATGGCCGAACATAGTTTTGAAGAGAGCGGGCTGGTGTAAGGTGCTGCATTATTTGCTTGCACAGCAGATTTCGTTGTTACAGTAGATGGTATTGCGCGAGCAGTCGATACTATTTTAGTTGTTTTAGAAGTTGCCGTTGCAGTTGCTTGTGACGTCACGGAAGGGTATGAGGGTTTTGTCCAACAAGAGGGCTGGAGAGCAAGACCGCGCCCTGCCCAGCGATATTGGATTGAGTTCATTACTCTAGCTTGGGGTTATTGATCGCGGTTGTTTAGTTTTTGTTGGGTTTGCGGTCGCGTTGTCTTGCATTGACACGATTGAATGGTATGCGTTGTTATGTTGCAGAAAGAACCGACGGTCGTCTTGCTGACGTTGGAGCTCCGTATGAGTGTCGAATTCACTCATACCTTAAGGTTTAAGATTTTCTTCTTCTTTATTTACACGAAAAGTACGAAGTTTATCGCACTAAGCGTCTTTTTGGCCACTGTGTATTGTTGTTTAGAGCTTGCGCTGTTTTTATTTTAATTTTCGTTGACGATAGGAAGACAGGAAAAAAAACACGTCTGCCCGCCGACTTTCGTGAAGCAAAACTTTGGTGTTTTCTAAGTTAGAGGGTTGGGACGTTATATTTGGCCTAAATATCGTATCTACAAAATTTCATAAGGATTGGCCAACTATATCCTATAGCTGTCATAGAAGGATCGGAATTGGCATTACTTTGAAGGGACTTTCTACGGAACCCAACAATATCCGTTTTTTTAGGAGAAGGCTATTCATGAAGACAAAGGCTTTGCTAAAGTCTGTGCAAAGTAAAGTAAGCAAGTTGGTAAGTATTCAATTTCTCCAGTAGTTTTTGTATAACGGAAATCTTTCAATACCACGGTATTTCATAATATTGTCTGTTGAGCCTTTTTTTATGAAGGGGTAGGGCCGATAGCCTTAAGAGGTTAGGTGAGTTTACTCGGCCAAAAAAAGGTATATTTTCAATCATTTTTTTTTAAGGTAAAGAATGAAAAATTGTATTACAACTTTAAAGTTTCTTAAATATACATATTTGAAGAACCATTTCTGAAGCTTTCAGAAAGAAATATTAAACAGTCAGCCATTAAGACGTGCTTTCACGTTGACAGCACACTTCCTGACAGAATCAAAAGAGCAAATATTTTATTCTAGTATAGACCTAAAACTAGAAACTGATCGAAGTAAAAAAAGTTAAAATTGGATTTTTGGAAAATTGGAATTCAAATTTTGGTGACATTTTTTAAACATTTTTTATTGTAATTGTTTTTATCAACGAAAAAAAAATCCTTCGTTCAAGTTCTCGAAAATCGTATCTCAAAGGCCTGTGCAAAATTTGATCAAGATCGGTTGAGTAGTTTCCGAGAAATACTTGACAACCGACTTTGAAAACATAGTTGTGAGAAAAACGCATTTAAAGGTTTGACCTCGAGCGCCCATTTTTTCAAGGCTGTATCTCCGAAACTTTTATTCGAATCGACTTGAAAAGAGAATATTCTCGAGATTCTGTAGAAATTTATAAGAAAATAAAAAATATCGTTATTTTTGAAGCTGCCAAACACACCTAACCCCACCTAAGGCAATAGTGTCAAGTATCTCGACCGCAGATTAACATGAAAAAATCACATAAAATCAAAATGACAACTCAGACTTAAAACACTAAAAATGTCATGGTTGATAAGTCGAAAATCGAAAACCTTACTGGAAAACAAAATTCGCCTCTACAAATCTCTAGTAGATAATAGCCTATTAGTAAAAAGACTAAAGACTATACCACATACTTGATTTCCCCGATAGATAAATCCGATCAACAGAAAAGATGTTATATATAACATCAGGGCCCATTAAAAAAATGATATTCCTGTAAAAATAATATAAATTTAATATAAATATAAATTAAATGGGTTTATTTTCAAATGAAGAATGTTCTACGTAGAGCATTGCCCTACAAATTTTCGTAGCCCCAGGGGGCCCATGTTTAACGAGATTAGTTTACCTCGCGGATTTTTAAAGATGTATTAAATTAATAAACTTTGAAAACGACGACGAAATATCTCTCTTTATCTTAAAGCGGACGGACGTGTTTTTTTGTGCGCACTGCGTTTTTATCAACTTTGAAATAAGCTTTCCATAAACAATCGGTGTTCATTTCTATACACATAAAAAAAATAAATAAACAAATTGCAATCTTTAGATCCGTATCGTTTTGCGTGTGCAGTGATATATGTGGAGGTAAAATAATAATTTGATTAATTTTGCTTCTAAACATAGCCCTTCTCTGCTTCTTCATCTCTTACGGTGTTGCTTCTATCCTATTGCTTCTACTCTCGCTCAATAGAGATTCTTATCTCTATTCTTTGCATTTTACTAACTCGCACTAACTGCTCTCTTTAATCTCCCCCTTTCGTTTCCCTTGTACAGTGGTACAAGGTTCATTAATAATATTAATAAATTAATTATTGAATTTTTCATAATTTTTAATAAATTAATTATTTAATTTTTTATAATTATGGAATTTAAACTGATCTTTGCACTGAAGTCTTGTTATAAGACAATCTCCTCTTCCCAGCCTGCCATCCAGTTCTGGCTTTGTGAAAACGTTTTACACGCTAAGTGTGTTTACGGCCTCAGTTTCGGATGCAATCTCACGTAGGTCTGGTCTCCACTTTTGCTGTGACGGTTGTCGTGCTGTTCAGGACGAAATGAGATCGTTCATGAGGCAGACTAAAAGCGGATTCAAGGAGTTGATTAGTGGTTTTCGTAAAATCAATGACCAACTCTGTTCGCTTGATACACAGTTTAGTAGTCTTCAACTACTAAATGAGTCTCCAAAGCGTAAGAAATCCTCTTTTAGTGATGTGCTTGTGGCGAATAATCTTCAGCCTGCTCAGCCGACAACTATGCAGCCGCTTATATCTCTGGCCACCCCAAGGGTCAGACCTGAGAAAATTTCGGCTTCCGAATATCTCAGAATTAAGGGGCAATGGTCCGATATGTCCTCTGTGGCACCGCTTCAAGTGATCCCAGACCCAATAATTTAAACCCCTTGTTGATGAACGGTCACATTGTCTATCAATAATTGGTCACACTGCAATCCACGAACGGCCACACTCGCCTCATTTAAATGGTCACACTGGAAAATGCATATATTCTGTTTAAAAACTGGGCACACTGAATTTATCTGTAAATGTTCTTTCCTTATGTACCTAAAAAGAATGATCTAGAAGCGTCTGTGGCAAGTTCGGCGCGTTTAGTTTTTTTGCTTTACCTTTGGTTGTGACAGATGGCGAACTCGAGTGAATGCACCAGCAATTAATTTTAATAAGGATCCTTGTTAATCATCATCACCCCTGTAACAGTTGTAGAAAATAAAGTACCCTGTATACTTTGGTATGTTACAATGCACGCTTTTATAGATATAGGAAGGAGAAAGAGATCTTCGAGTAGTTATAATTGTCCCACTCTAAGAAATAGAGAATAAGAAAATATGTATATCAATTTTTCCTCAGTCACAAATAAAGTTCCGAAGCATACACACGGTGTTTTAATTTTGTCGCTTCGAATTCTGCCGCTCAAGAGGTTATGGGCCCAGGCACTGGAGAATTCAAGTTATTCGGTGTGTGACTCGATATTAAGAACAATGAGTGCTCTTTATCAAATTGATAAGTTAGAGGAGACGAACTATGACACATGGAAAATACAGATGCGATCTGTATTGGTGCATTCCGGTTTGTGGAGTGTTACGTCTGGAGAGCTAACTGAAACAAATGTTCCAGAAGGACAACAGTTTGCGGCCTTGGACAGTAAGGCGTTGGCAACAATAACATTGAGTGTAAAGTCATCTCAATTGACCTACATCAAGAATTGCTTGACGGCTGTGGAGGCATGGACCAAGTTGAAGGAGGTTCATCAACCAAGCGGACCTGTACGAAAGGTACAGTTGTACAAGAAATTGCTTAATAAACGGATGGAGCAAGGGCAGAGTATGACGACCTACATAAGTGAATTTGTGGAAATTCTGGATGGTCTAACTGGAGTTGGAATAGAGCTAAACGACGAACTTCGCACTATCGTTTTGCTATCAAGCCTTCCAGAGCAATTTGAACATTTCGTGGTCGCTATGGAGACACGAGATAAGTTACCTTCGTTCGAAGTTCTCACCATAAAGTTAAAGGAGGAGAGCGAAAGAAAAGGAATAGCAGATGAACGAGTTGACACTAAGGCATTCGCTGCAACGCAGAAACACAACTCACAGACGAAAACCTATGGGCAGAAGAAAAGAAAGAATATCGTTTGTTTCAAGTGTGGTGAACAAGGACACATTAAGTCCCAGTGTCAAAATGAGGGTGAGGGAGATCACCGCATGGCATCAAGAAATGTGGCGAATCGCCAAAGCAGCCTTTTGCACGCCTGTGACGTCAACAACATTGACAATTCAACATGGTGTTTGGATAGTGGCGCAACAAGCCATATGTGTTGCGAAAGAGAGCTATTCACAAAGTTTGAGAAACACACTGAACAGATCGGACTTGCCAATGCTGGTTTCCTTCAAGCAGAAGGTATAGGTGACGTCAAGATACAGACAGGCCAGTGCATGTTGACACTAAAAAATGTTCTTTACGTTCCGAAGATGACCGGAAATTTCTATTCAGTGAGCAGTGCTGTCCAGAACAGATGCAAGGTGACCTTTGACTTAGAGAATGCCAAGGTGATGCAAGATGGAGAATGCATAGTAAAAGCCAAAAAGATTGGCAACTTGTATTTGTTTGTGGGTGGTCGCAGCAAATGTTTTGCCATGTCAGCTGTAGATGGGATTTTGCTACACAAGAGATATGGACATATTAATTTCTCTAGCTTGAAAGAGATGGTATCCAAAGGGATAGTTCGAGGGATAGATAATATTCGGTTGCCAGAGAATATTAGTTGCAAAACGTGTATGGTTAGCAAAATCCATGTTCAACCCTTTCCATCAGCAACAAGTAATCGGGCCAAGGAGATTTTAGATCTAGTACATGCAGATGTTTGTGGACCTTTCCCAACATTGTCCCTCGGAGGTTCCAAGTATTTTTTGACGTTCATTGACGATAAGTCCAGAAGGATTTTTGTTTACTTCCTGCGTGGGAAGAATGAGGTGCTACCCAAATTCGTCGATTTCAAGAACCTGGTGGAGCGACAGACAGGAAGAAGACTTAAATGCCTGCGGAGTGATAATGGCGGAGAATTTGTCAATAAACAGTTTGACGAATGTCTGAGGCAGCATGGAATCGACAGACAGCTAACAATAGCGTATACTCCCCAGCAAAATGGAGTTGCGGAACGGGCAAATCGTACGCTAGTGGAGATGTCAAGATGCCTTCTGGTCCAGGCGGGACTGGGAGATCAGTTTTGGGCAGAAGCTGTCAACACTTCGGTTTATTTGCGAAACCGCTCCCCTACTAGCGCATTAGAGAGTATGACTCCTATGGAAGCGTGGACGGGTAAGAGACCTTATGTACAACACCTAAAAGTTTTTGGATCTCTTGCAGTTGCTCTGGACAAGGGTCCGAGGAAGGGCAGAAAATTTCAACCTAAAGGCAAAGAGTACATTATGGTTGGGTACTCTGTGGCAGCAAAAGGTTATCGACTATATGATCCATCAACTCGGCAATTGGTCGAGAAACGAGATGTGTTATTTGATGAACATCATGACGTGGCATCCAAGGGTGATGCTGTGACGATCAATCTGGAGGAACTGGAGGAGGCCCACCAGCAGCAGGGACCCGGAGATGCAGAAATCGTTTCTGACTTATCCATCGACGCCGGCAGCTCCGATGAGAGTACAGATCAGTACGAGAGTGCCGAAGAAAAAAGTGAGCATGTCGTGGAGGAGGCACGCAGGGGCCCCGGTCGTCCTAAGATCATTCGGAGTGGAAAACCTGGACGCCCAAAGAAGCAGTACAATATACTAGGCGCCCTTGTTTCGGAAAATGTTCCGATTCCATTAACTTGCAAAGAGGCGCTGAAGAGTAAATATGCAAAGGAGTGGCGTGAAGCCATGGAAAGAGAACATGATTCTCTAGTTGCCAACCAGACTTGGGAAATCACTGATTTACCCAAAAATCAGCGAGCAATTGGATGCAAGTGGGTATTCAACGTGAAGCGTGATAAAGATGGCCAAATAGAACGTTTCAAGGCTCGACTGGTAGCAAAAGGATGCTCCCAGCAGTTTGGCGTAAATTACCTAGAAACCTTTTCGCCGGTATTGGAGAGTGTGCGCTTTATTATAGCACTGGCGGCTGAGCTCAAGCTACATCTTCATCAAATGGATGTATGCACCGCGTATCTTAACAGTGATCTGAATGAGACGGTCTACATGAAGCAGCCGGAAGGGTACTCAGATGAAACAAATCCTGACAAGGTATTGCTTCTGAAAAGAGCAATATATGGTTTAAAGCAATCCGGAAGGGCCTGGAACGAGAAGCTAAATGGCGTGTTAACTAATATGGGATTCGTTGCCTGTGATAACGAGCCATGTTTGTACAAACATTGTGGAGAAGGTAATCTTGTATTAATCCTTGTATATGTTGACGATATACTTATAGCCAGCCAATCGCACGAGGATTTGCTAAAAATCAAGAGCAGCATCTCACGATCATTCGAGTGCGTTGACAAGGGTCAACTTAACCATTTCCTGGGCATGGAAATCGAACGGGACGGTGATCTTGGAGCAATTACTTTAGGGCACACGCAATATATCAAGGACTTATTGCATACCCATGGGATTGATTTTTGCAAATCGGCGAAGACACCTTTGGATCCTGGTTTTCAAGTAGATTGCACAAGTCCCCAATGCAAAAAGGTGGATCCTACTTCTTATCAGTCCGTAGTAGGAGAGCTTATGTGGCTAGCTCTTACAACAAGGCCAGACATATTGCATTCAGTGTCAAAATTGGCACAACGGAATCAAAACCCGCATGCTGAACACATGGCAGGCGTAAAGCACGTCTTTAGATATCTCTCATCTACGATTGACAAGAAACTACACTACCGACAATGTGGTCAATCGTTCTGTGGATACGTGGACGCGGATTGGGCAGGTGATAGGCTTGACAGGAAGTCCTATACTGGTTATATCTACCTGTTAGCAGGTGGTCCGATTTCTTGGCGTTCGGAAAAGCAGCGAAGTGTGGCGTTGAGCAGTACCGAGGCGGAGTACATGGCACTATCGGCGGCATTTAAGGAGGCGATAGTCATGCGAAGGCTGATTATGGAAATTGGTTGCGGAGACAACGACACCCCGATCGTCGTTTATGGGGATAATCTGAGTGCGCAGGCGCTAACTAAGAATCCCGTTCATCATTCCAGAACAAAGCACATTGATATACGTTATCATTTTGTTAGAGACGTTGTTAAGAAAGGGCAAGTTTTGTTAAAATACAAATGTACAACCGAAATGATAGCAGATATTTTGACAAAAAATCTTCCTAAAACGAAACACGAAGAGCTTACAAATATGTTTAATTTGTTTTGATATTTAGTTTTGTAAACAAGCTTGCATTGAGGAAGGGTGTAGAAAATAAAGTACCCTGTATACTTTGGTATGTTACAATGCACGCTTTTATAGATATAGGAAGGAGAAAGAGATCTTCGAGTAGTTATAATTGTCCCACTCTAAGAAATAGAGAATAAGAAAATATGTATATCAATTTTTCCTCAGTCACAAATAAAGTTCCGAAGCATACACACGGTGTTTTAATTTTGTCGCTTCGAATTCTGCCGCTCAAGAACAGTCACCAAACAGAGTAATCAACCGTCCGGACCCCCGGTACGTGCTAATGCCGCATTATTAGTTACGGCGGCAACAAAACCCTTGCAGGTGATCCCACCATCGAAACACATTTTTGTTTCCCGGCTTGCCCCTGATACTTCTGAGCATAGCTTGCAAATAATTGTTAACCGTTTTTTTGCTTACGCTCTGTTTGCGAGAGCAACCGAAACAAAGCATGCCGTTTCGGTTCCTCTCTGAGCAGCAGGCTTTGTTTTGTTTTGTTTGGGTTTTCTGTTGAACGAATTACAATGAGCAAATCATGAAACTCTCATCTACCGAACATCGCTGAATGAGAGATTTGAGTGACACTCGCACAGAGAGACTCAGTAAAAGACCGATTGACTGAAAAAGTCAGCGCAAAAAGTCTTTTCAATAATTTGTTTTCGTTTCGCTGCACAGTGGCACATGGTACATGAAATTTGACGAAAAAACTTATTAAAATTTTAAACGTGAATTTTCCAATTTGAAACTAATATATTGATTATTTTAATTAAAAAATGAATATTTTCCTTTTAAATTGGACAACTTTGCTGTCCATTTTGTTAAATATAAAAAATTGATGCACTTTTTTATTAAGTTCACGTCCCATTTATCAATAAATTTGATGAATCACGGTTTACACGAGAGATTTACAAAGCAAATTGACAAGTTGAGCCCACTAAACTTCACATACACACATACATGCACAAAAGACCTTTTGAATCGTCGAACGCAAGCAAACGGTCCTAGAATGAGCAGACCAAACGAAAACAGAAAAAAGTGTGCTTTGACTGAGCGCGAGCAAAATTTGTATACGAGCAACTCAATCGGTTGCTCTCAGACTTTTTGCTCAAAGTCTCAGTGACAAACACTTATTTTGAGACCGCTCGAATCGGTTAACAGTTATTTGCAAGCTATGCTTCTGAGATTGATATCTCGGCTTACATCAAAGCCAAAACAAAAGTCGACATAAAGGATATTACAAAATTTATATATTTGTCGGGAAATGTTGGTCGTTTTTCTCAGTCATTTTCTATTTTGCACACGCAGCGAGTCGCAATGATATTCTTCCTTATGACCTTTCACTTCCGATGGCAGTTCTCGATTGCCTTCCCATTCCACTTCCTTCCTTCCATCATTGCGCCACGCTCAGCAGGGCTTTACTCTCTTTCCCTACCGCGCTCTTATTCTAAAAAGCTTCCCTCTCTTCATTTTCAATGCTCATTTATTTCCTTTTGGACCATACACTTAACTTATAATTAATCAGTAAATATTATTTGAATTAAATCTATCTTATCTCCGACACGGCCTCCCTGACTATAACACGTCCTCGTGTTGCTTTGCATAGTACAAGATTTATCAGAACACATCATTGTCAATATTTTATGTTACTTAGCTTATCCCTATGATTACAAAGCTTACTTATACTTCAAAACAAAATCAATTGCACTTCTTGTGCCTTCAAACGTTAGTTTGACGGGATAACACTTCTCAAATTCTCTAGAGTACAAGCTCCCTTCCGTACAAACCCAACCACTTGGATATCCATCAGAGATTAGCTTAGCAGGATAACTTTCTTTTCTTTCACATATCTTAGAGTACACGCTCTCTTCCGCTCAAGCTCAATCATCTGGTTACCAATTCACTTATCATCAAATCATAATTTTAGCAGGCTTCTCTCATAAAAATCAGAGTACTACCCTCTCTTCTGCATAAAATTTCTCCCTCGCACCCCTCTTGGGTCACAGATCTCTTGCTTGCACGCACTACTTTTTGCCGTCGTCAAGCTCTTCTTCAAATTTCAAGGTCTCTCGATCTTTAGGCACACTACGCACACTATCATGCGGGTATTTATACACCCTTCTAGTTGTCAATGATTTTAACAAATATCGGTCACCATCTAGCAATTGTAAAATTTCGAATGGTCCCTTAAACTTTGGATCCAACTTCGTTTGGTGCCGCTCTTCGCTTTTCAGCAATACATGATCGCCAATTTTATGCCTTACTACCTGAGCATGCTTTTTATTTACTCTTGCCTTATCATACTGAGCATTCTTACTTATGCCTTCCTTAGCTTCCTTCCTAGCCTTATTCAGATCTAAACGCTCTTCCTCATTTACAGTGAGCATTCCCAAGGGTCTCGCTTCTTTGCCAATCATCATCTCTAATGGACTATGGTTAGTTACCCGGTTCATGGTACAGTTTATTGCCAATTGTACTTCGCCCAATGCTTCTTGCCATGTTCGCTCACTTGTCTCTTCAGCCGTTAGCATGCCCTTTACCACACTCATAACGCGCTCCACCTGGCCATTTGCCCTACTGGCACCCGTTGCTATTATATGAAGGTCAATTTTGTTATTGGAACAGAATTTTCGAAATTCGCTACTCGTGAAGCATCTACCTTGGTCCGCTATAATTCTATTAGGAACACCAAATACTGATATCGCAGACTTTACTGACTGTATGCAGTTCACCGTGTCCAAGTTCCACGTGTGGTACAGGTAAACAAATTTGGTGAAGGCATCAATTTGAACTATTACGTATTCCTTCTCGTCCTTTTTTCCGCTTAATTTCCCACTAATATCAATGTGCACCGTATGCCATGGTATCTCTACTTTGGGAATGGGATGTAACTCCGATTGTATTTTACCTGACACCGATTTTGACAATTTACATGTCACACAATTTTCTACAAATCTTCGCACGTATTTTGACATTCCATCAAACCAATATTGCTCGTAAATCTTATCTAGGGTTTTTTGCCACCCCAAGTGCATTACAGCTTCGTGAACATGATTAACCACCGACCACCTGAATGCCCTGGGTACGACTGGCAAGCATCGTGTCTTCCCATTTCTTTGAATTTTACGATGCAGCAAACTATTCCTGATTTCATAAGAATTAGCTGTTTCTTTCTTCATTTCATCACTATTTAACTCGGTCATGATTTGCGATATGTCTTGATCACGCTTCTGTTCGGATATAAGCCAGTTGTGGGTTATAGTTGCCAAGTCAACTCGTACCTCCACTACTTTACTCAAACTTTCCTGCTCTACTATGGTGACGGGATTCCTAGACAAGCAGTCAACGTGAGCCATTTGGCTCCCTTTTTTATATTCCACCTGGAACTCGTATGACTGCAGAAATGACCACCAACGATGAACTCGCGGCGTCAATGCCGCTTTCTTTTGACTTGCACTAACAGAATTACAGTCCGTATATACTGTGAACTTTCTGCCGCTTAAATAATGTCGGAAATTTCTAATCGCATTGTACACCGCCAATGTCTCGAGTTCATACGAATGATATTTTGACTCGGATATTGTGGTGCATTTACTGTAATACTCAACTACACGGCGCTGACCATCTACCATGTGCAATAGCATAGCGCCATACCCATTGGCGCTAGCATTGGCGCCGTATGCAGCTTTATTGGTAAATTTGGATCGAATATGATCAAAACGGGATCACTAGTTAGCACCTTAATAATTTTTTTTCGAATTTCCTCATGCTTTTCGCTTCACTCAAATGCGTTTATTTTTTATGTTAGCAGATAAAGAGGCTTCATTACTTCTGAGAAATGTGGGACAAATTTCCTAAAGTGAGATGCTAAACCTATGAACTGTCTAGTTTGTGCGACTGATTCTGGTTTGGGAAGTTGGGTTAGTGCTTGTATTTTTCGAGGATTGGGTTTTAGCTCGCCATCTCTTATAAGAAAACCTAAGTACTCTATCTCCGTTTGCAGAAATTTGCATTTTTTAATGTTAAAGGAAAAGCCTGACTTTGATAATACGCTTAGAACTGTTTCCAATCTGTGAAATGCTTCCTCTATAGTACTAGAAACAATTAATACGTCATCGATATAGACTACTGCATATTTATTAACCAAATCCCCTAAAGCTCGAACTATGGCACGTTGAAAGACTGACGAAGCGTTTTTGAGGCCAAAGGCCATAGCTAAAAATTCATATTGACCCTCTGGTGTCACGAATGCAGTTCGCTCAACCGAATTGGGGTGAATTGGCACCTAATAGAAGCCACTGGCTATGTCTAGGCTAGAGAAATATTTACCGCCTTGCAGGCGATCTATTTGGTCTGATATTAATGGCAAGGGGTATCTATCTGACACAGTATTTGCGTTGAGTTCTCGATAATCTATGCACAGTCTGTCACTGCCGTCCTTTTTTTTTACAAGTAACATTGGACTAGCGAAAGGGGAGCTACTTGGTCTAATTACGTTGGATTCTAGCATTTGCTGAATCTTTTCTCTTACTATTTCTTTCTCACTCTCGCTAAGACGATATGGTCGTCTCTGTACTGTTTTGTTTACGTCCACTAAACGGATTTCTAAAGAACCTGTCGTAACACGTCTATTTGGAATGCCATCAATGAGAAATTTGGAATATTTGGCCAGTATGTCGTTTAATTTTAACTTATCACTATTACTTAGCTCCAAATTAACATTACTTTTATGATCTATCTCGTTTACATTTTTATCATTATTTAAAGACAATACGGTTTGAGTTTTGTAGATATCGAATCTATCTCTTTCTAAAGTTACCCCAAAACCAAGCTCAAAAATGTCTTGTCCAATAATCATATCATATTTGAGGCACTTATTATCTACTACATGAAATGACAATTCAAAATTAAATTCAGAAATTTGTATGGTGGACAGAATCTGCATATTGCTCTTGACAACATTGTCGCCTATGCCTCTCAAAACAACCATGTTATGGATTCTTTTTCCAGCCAGCTTGGCACCAACTGTTTCTTTAACCAAAGAGCATTCTGATCCAGAATCAAAGAAAAATGGAAACTTCTCACCAAATTGAATTGCAGTCCCATTTGGCTGATGTAATGCGCACATGTCTACTCTCCTTTCGTTGCTGCTTCGGCTCGCTGTTGCTGTTCCTCTCGTACACACTGAAGCGATATGTCCAACGCCGCCACACTTGAAGCCAGTTATTGTTGATCTCTCTCGTACCATCGTTGTTCTGTTGTTGCTTTCGCCATGTCTAGTCTCGTTTCGTTCTTCTGTTCTCCTCTTGCGACACTCCATTGCCTTATGTCCAAGTTTTCCGCAATTATGGCATCTAATCGGCGTCTGCATTTTGAATCTCTTCCTCTCGGGTCCCTCTGATGCAGAAAATTCTAAATTTCTGCTGAACGTGTGCGCCTTGAGTTGTTGTTGCAGTTCAGCACGTGTTTTTATGTTTGTGGTGAACGCTACACGCTGCAGTCTGGGGTCAATTTGGGATGCATGGGCCAAGACTAGGGATATAGCGATCTCCTCATGGGTCATTGATTTCCACTTGGTCAATAACGATGTAATTAGTCGGCTTGAATACACCGAGAGGCATTCATTTGCATTAGGACGTCCCTTGAGCATGTTGAGCAACACTGCTGCCGGCGTCTCGTTACCTTCGTAGCGTTCCATGAACAAATCTCTGAATTGCGACCAGCTCATTCCGGGAAAACAAATTTGCGAAAGCCACTGCGATGCACTACCGAGTAGCGATTTGCTGAGCGTCATCACCAAGGATGCACCTTCTTGTGGATGTTCACTTAAAATCATATCCGCCGTTTTGCACCATGCTGCCGCGTCGGCTTCTGCAGCTTCGGGGTTGAATATCGGTAACATCGCGGATGCGGCGCGCGTGTCAGGTTTCGGCGTTGCTTTTAATAGTTCGGTTATCACTCTATTTTGCGATTCTAATAGTCTGCGCCAGCTATCTTCCGAGTTATCTTGTAGGGGCGGTGATTCCACTTCTGATGTCGGGAAATGTTGGTCGTTTTTCTCAGTCATTTTCTATTTTGCACACGCAGCGAGTCGCAATGATATTCTTCCTTATGACCTTTCACTTCCGATGGCAGTTCTCGATTGCCTTCCCATTCCACTTCCTTCCTTCCATCTTTGCGCCACGCTCAGCAGGGCTTTACTCTCTTTCCCTATCGCGCTCTTATTCTAATAAGCTTCTCTCTCTTCATTTTCAATGCTCATTTATTTCCTTTTGGACCATACACATAACTTATAATTAATCAGTAAATATTATTTGAATTAAATCTATCTTATCTCCGACATATTCATACACCAGGCACACGTCATCTTTCAAAATACGCGTGCCCTTGCAGATGTTCAAGACGAAAAAAATTACCAAACCTGTGGGTGTAAAACCCCCACATGTTACGGCCACTGATCAACCTTCCACATCATCTTCCTCAGTTTCAAAAAACTAATGTCTTCACTAACACTTACCTATCAGAATACTAGAGAGTTACCTAGTAAACTTCCCAAACTGTATTCCGATAGTTCTTGCTTTGCATCTCACATTATTGTATTTACAGAAACTTGGTTAAAGCCGGAGATAAAAGGCTCCGAAGTTTTTCCTAGTAGGTACACCACTTTTAGATATGATATACCTCTGCGAAGGGGAGGAGGAGTGTTAATCTCTGTAGACTCCAAACTCGCTTCTGAAGAGGTCAAATCACAAGAGTTTGGTGACATTGAATTCCTTTGCATCAAAATCACTTTTTTCGATCAATCTTTGTATGTAACCTGTTCTTACATACCACCTTTTTCCGAACCGCTAACATACTGGCAACATTTGTCCGCTATTCGTTTGGTTTTCGATCGTTTGTCTGATGGTGACCAGCTGATAGCTCTGGGTGACTTTAATATACCAGAACTTATGTGGTCAAATGTTGAAAATTCACCATCTTTACAGCTTAACTCCCACCCCGACTTCCCTGCGGGCATGTTTGACATGTCACTCGGGCAAATTAACCAATTTAAAAATTCTATTGGTCGGCTTTTGGACTTATGTTTCGTTTCTGATCCTGATGGAATTACTCTTTTCAGGACTTTGCCCCTTTCTAACCCTGAGGAAAACAATTCCTTAATTGACCTTAAGTTTACAATTAAATCTCAGAAAGTTCGTTTCTTTCGTAAGGCTGACTTTATGAAATTAAATAAATTATTTTCGGAATATGATTGATCCTTACACTTATAATATCCAATCAGCCAACCTTATATTTTGCCCATATTTCGATCAAAGTGATGTGTTATCGGATCTTCTTAAGGTTAAGCCCGTGCATTCGCCAGGGCCTGATGGAGAACCAGGCTGTGTTCTGCAGAACTGCGCCGAGGCTCTGTGCAAACCGCTCCTTAAACTCTTTAATCTTTCGCTGGAGACTTCGATCTTTCCCCTTATGTGGAAGGAATCTTACATTATTCCTCTTCATAAAAAAGGGAAAAAATCCGACGCTGCAAATTATAGAGGCATCTCTAAATTGTCAGCAATTCAAAAGCTTTTTGAAAACTTATCACTCCACGTTTGCAACACCTATGTAGGTCAATAATAACTTCGTGCCAGCATGGCTTCATGAAGCGCCGCTCCACCACTATCAACTTATTGGAGCTTACATCTTTTATCACGGATGGGTTCCGGAATGGCTTCGAAATAGACGCCATTTACTCTGTCTTCAGTAAAGCATTGGACTCTGTTAACCATTCGCTTCTTATAAGTAAACTCAGTCTTTTGGAACCCCAAGGAAGCCATCTTCGACCCCTACTTTTTACACTGTTTATTAACGACTTGCCCCTTGCCTTAACTAATTCACTTGTAATTATGTACGCTGATGACGTTAAGCTATGCCTTCAGTATATCACTAATTCACTAGCGCCCAGTCTAGACTTCAATCCGATTTGGATAAACTTCAAAATTGGTGTTTAGCAAATAACCTAAAGCTTAATGGATCGAAATGTAAACTCATGTCTTTTTACCGATCTAGTCCTCACCAGGCTATGTACTTTCTCTATGGGAACGCCTTAGAACGAATAACTCAGGTTAAGGATCTAGGTGTCCGATTAGATTTGAGACTTAAATTTACCGACCATATATCTACCATGGTTAATAAAGCTATGGGTGTGCTTGGTTTTATTAAGATTTGGTCAAAAGAATTTAATGACCCGTACATAACTAAAACGTTATATACATCACTGGTCCGTCCGATTCTTGAGTATGAATCGTGTGTCTGGAGTCCTCAATATGGAGTACACCAAGATCAAGTTGAATCTGTACAAAAAAACTTCCTTACTTTTGCTCTTAGGGGCCTAATTGGGATGCAAATCTTTCGGCAAATCCCTCGATGCAGTGGGAACCGCGCGAAAAATTGAAATGCGTGCACTCGATTCCACTTTATGTTTAGATATATTTAAATTTATGCCTAGCTTATTTGAAGCTGGGAGATTTTGCACAAGAGGGAAAAATGAGCTTTTTTTTGATGAGCTGCTCGCCTGTCAGCAGGTGCACAGAAATTAGCGGCTCACCGTCGCTTAGGTCATGACTAAGAGGGCCCAGCCGAGTTCAGTACGGCCTCGACTTCAACAAGGCAGTGGGAGAAGTGCTTGGCTGACTTGACACCTGCCTCTGTGCATGACCGTACTATCTGAACTTTTGCGCACTTTTTGCTTTTTTGCGGCTCATGCTAGTATACTACGTAGCTCTGAACAAATTGGCTTTGTTAACAAGCTAGTCATCCTATTAGCTGGTCATCCCTCGACCACCATCAATGAAAGAGTAAACCCAACCTCAGAGGCGGAACTTATAAACGAACACTCGCAGCAGTTTTAAGTGAGAGGAAAATCCCTCTATCACTTCCAATAAATATGAGGTAGAGACCATTGCGGTTAATCCAACCGTATTCCGTTTTGCTTTCATATGTTGAAGCTCTGGGGACAGAACAACTTATCTTTCGTTTCTTTTATAAACGATGGATCTGTAAACCATATTGATTCTACCGTCTCCTTTACTCTGTTTAGTTGGTACATGCCGCCACGTGCTATCCTCTAACCACTCTTCAATCTTAGCAACTCTATTTGATACGAACGTTGACAATGACGATGAATGGAAACAAATCCAATGAAGTGTAATTTCTTTGTCTTCAGCGGACTTTGGACATTGCAGTCACCAACGAAACTTTAAAACCACCTGCAGATTTGCAACAAATATAGACGCAGGCTCTCATCGATGCGTTAGAAAATGCATAAATTTGAATTTGTGACTGTTGAGCGATCAGCTTTTTGATAGCGACCGAATTAAAGACGAGATTCAATTGTTTATATTTAATTTATTGAGCTAATTCCGCACAATAAAAGAAATAGCGGCCCGTCAATAACAACTCTTCAACTACCACACAAAGAAGAACAGCTTTGGCGCAGAAGCTCTTCCAAAGCTCCCAAAAGCGCATGCGCTACAAAAATGACAACAAAGTGCATGCGAATCTGGGAGTCAAAAGAGAAGATTAAATGCCGCTGCAGATGAACAAATTATCAATATTCTAATTAGCCTATCTGGTGGCTGCTTAGCCCAACATCCTCCCCCCTATTGAAGGGTGGGCCTTCAATAACAATTTTAGAAGGGCAGCAGACACGTCTTTTTCATTAAGAAGATTTAGAACTCACAGGGCGAACAAGGCACACCAACTTCTTCCAAACTCTTGACCATGCATTGCTCCCCCCAATAGACCAATGTGGGAATCGAGTTCTCGTAACGAGTGCAGGGGGTCCGGAACGTTGATTCTTCTCCTTCTGCATAGGGCAATCCAGCATCCCGCGATAGTCCATTGCGTCCAGAAACTACCCATCCAAATAGTGTATTTTGGACAACTGGGAGGCAGTGACCTAATTGGATTTGGCCAACTGACAATAGGTTGAAGAACAGGCTGGCTCCAATTAGCAGGTCCACACCTTGCGGTCTGTGGAAGTTGGGATCAGCCAGCGCTACGCCGTGAGGAATCTTCCATTTCGAAATATCAATTTTAAAGCTGGGCTGACAGTCCGCAATATGAGACACTATAACCGCCTCTAGGTTCGCACAATATGTGGTTAGTCGAGACTTCACACACACATTAACGGAGGATCCATCCGTAGCAAACTCAGTGCCGCCGAGACCGGCGACCGCTACACAGCTTTTGGTGCGACGAAGCTGAAGTTGACTTGCCAGCCGCGATGAGATAAGGTGAACTTGTGAACCAGAGTCCAATAACACCCTGCAAGGCAGGAAGGCACCTGATCGACCACGGATGAGGATATTGGCGGTTGGCAGAAGCACTTCAGTAGGGCGATCCTGCGTCAAGACCGTGTTGATTGACTGGGACGGTGGGGTAGCAACGGCAACACCAACGGCGGAACCCAAGCTTCGTAGTGGTGGGGAATTGTTTGAGCTGGGCAGCTTCCCGCAATGGTGCAACAAAGCATGATGTCGGCGATTGCACTTTGGGCAACGGGCAGCTGAACATCCGCGTGCAAAATGACCATCCTCCAAACATACAAAGCAGCGGGTCAGCCGTCGCACTTCGTCGTACCGTTGACTAAGTGGCAAGGCAATGAAGCTTGGACATGTAGGAAGCGGGTGCGCCAAAACACCACACAGGGCGCATAGAGCTGGACGGGCGTTGATAATCATACATGACGATCGGTTATTCGAAGATCTCCCTCGGCCCACTTGGTTAGATGGTGGATACGCAGCCAAAGAAAAGTCGACGCATTCAAGAGTCCGGCACCTTTGCTCCAAGAATCGTGCCATGGACTCCCAAGACGGAAGGCTGTCGTTGTTTCCGGCGAGAGTGTCTTCCCACTTGGCTCTTGTGGCCGGATCCAACTTCTGAAGGACAATCTGGATGAGCAAGCATCCTTGGATCTCGGCAGCTGATCCGGAACTCATGAGGGCCCGCATATGCCCATTGAACCGATCCGACAGCTCCCGCAACGTAGCAACAGAACCTGGCTCGACCACACGAAGCTGCAGGATCTCGTTGATGTGAGACTGGAAAATTAATCGCCTATTACTAAACCGATTGCGCAATAGGTCAAGAGCCACATCGTAGTTCGCGTCAGTAATTTCCAGCGCTCTCACCGTCTCCAAGGCTGACTCGCGCAGGCATGAAATGAGCCACCGGAGCTTTTCCATATTTGTTAGATGAGGATGGCTGTCAATCGTGGCCTTGAACAGGGCGAAGAAATCCGGCCAGTTAACATAGCCGCCGCTAAATGTTGGCATCGGCAACGCTGGTAAGGAGGGGGCTGGCTTGTATGGCATGGGTGAGACACCGGCACCGTCGAGAAGGGTGGAGTGGGCAGCAATTCTCATGGAGTGCTTGGCAACCTCCACCTGAATGTCCACCTGTACATCAGTCGCCAGCTGCGAGAATCTCCAATAAAGGTCACTCCCGATCTCGCTGAAGTTAAGCTCCTCCAACTCTTCTTGAAGCTCGGTGAACCGCTCACGCAAACGCTTCTCCACTGACTCCAGCGCCACAATGGTGCCATCCTCATTCCGCGCTGCAGCCTTCACCTTATGATGCAGCGCCTCCATCTCCTGGCAGGTAACCTCTGCTCTTCTCCGCAGCATCCTTTCCCGGCTTGCGGCAGCAGATCCAATAGTTCCACATCCAGACTCCATCCCGCAAATCTCCAGCGCGTGTGAACCAAATCGAAAACCAAGAGATGTTTGTTATTTTTTTTTGTTTATGAGGTTTTCGTACCGCAGTTTTTTCAGTTTCTCGGGCAATTAAACTGATTGAACTTCGGGCGCGATCACCTCATAAACAAAAAAAAATAACAAACATCTCTTCCTTCTACCTTCTATCGGAAGGTTGCGTGTTCAGATCACGTCGGGGTCACCAATGTTGAGCGATCAGCTTTTTGATAGCGACCGAATTAAAGACGAGATTCAATTGTTTATATTTAATTTATTGAGCTAATTCCGCACAATAAAACAAATAGCGGCCCGTCAATAACAACTCTTCAACTACCACACAAAGAAGAACAGCTTTGGCGCAGAAGCTCTTCCAAAGCTCCCAAAAGCGCATGCGCTACAAAAATGACAACAAAGTGCATGCGAATCTGGGAGTCAAAAGAGAAGATTAAATGCCGCTGCAGATGAACAAATTACACTGTGCGACAAAAAAAAAAAAACGAAATACACTTGTGAAACGAGATAGTGTAGGTTGTTAATCTGGTCGAAGAGACCTCAAAAATATTTTTTTTATATTTTTGGAACCCTCCAATTTTTATTTATTTAAAAAAAACCGTTTTTCGGGACTTTTTTGCGCTTAAAAATTCCTGAACGAGCTTTTTTCAACCGATTTCAAAATTTTCGGTGTTTTTCAATAGTTAAATGTTGTAGCTTTTGAAAAAAAAATATATCTTCGATTTTGTTGAACAAAAAGGACAAAACTTTTACACCTGAAACTGAAGTTTTCGACTTTTATTCGTGTTTTTCGGATTTTGATGCCAGTTTTTCGGTACAACTTACAAAAATTCGGCCATTTTTGATACATATCAATGTTGCCTCATTCATTCTGAATAAAACGAGACAAATTTCATCAAAAAATTATGAAAATTGGTGAAGTTATAACGCTTTTCCCAAAAAAAGTCAATTCAACCTTGCGTGCGCTCCGGAGTACTTGTGTGTATAAGTCAGGAATATGCTCTTCTTCTTATAGTGCTCCCATGGTTTTATTGACTTTTTTTGGGAAAAGCGTTATAACATCACCAATTTTCATTATTTTTTGATGAAATTTGTCTCGTTTTATTCAGTATTAATGAGACAATATTAATATGTGGCATAAATGACAGAATTTTTGTCAGAAGAAAGCAATATACTCTTATTTTTATACACATTGTTCTTTCGAAGCGCTCGCTAGGTTGAGTTGACTTTTTTTGGGAAAAGCGTTATAACTTCACCAATTTTCATAATTTTTTGATGAAATTTGTCTCGTTTTATTCAGAATGAATGAGGCACCATTGATATGTATCAAAAATGGCCGAATTTTTGTAAGTTGTACCGAAAAACTGGCATCAAAATCCGAAAAACACGAATAAAAGTCGAAAACTTCAGTTTCAGGTGTAAAAGTATTGTCCTTTTTGTTCAACAAAATCGAAGATATATTTTTTTTTCAAAAGCTACAACATTTAACTATTGAAAAACACCGAAAATTTTGAAATCGGTTGAAAAAAATTCGTTCAGGAATTTTTAAGCGCAAAAAAGTCCCGAAAAACGGTTTTTTTTTAAATAAATAAAAATTGGAGGGTTCCAAAAATATAAAAAAAATATTTTTGAGGTCTCTTCGACCAGATTAACAACCTACACTATCTCGTTTCACAAGTGTTTTTCACTGTCGCACCGTGTTATCAATATTCTAATTAGCCTATCTGGTGGCTGCTTAGCCCAACAGTGACATCGGCTCACTTATCGCAAATATCGGTATTGAGATATTTTCTAACTGTGACAATGCAAGCTGTATTTTGTTCCACGGAATTGACTCATCGCAATGTAGCCTTTTAAGCCACAGATTCTACAACAGGATCTTTATTTAATTAAGTATTGGGCTTAATAAGCCAAGGGGGTAAAATAGCTTTGATGTCACGAAAAGAATGTTCCGCTTAGTCGCCTTTTGACCCATGACTGAAGCATCAATTCCAAATTTAAATACACAATCTTAAGGATTCAAAGTGACTCCTAATGTTTAAGTCAGCTTTGAGTCCGACAGTGTTATTGACTTAAAGGTGCTTTCGGATGCAGTAACTTCACGCGAGCTTAAAAACCACTTACTCAATTCAAACCAACCGTTTTTAAGAGCCTGAGTTACTTCAGACTTAATTGTCTTTAGCTCCTCAACCCATCCAAGCACCCGTTACCATATCATCGACGTAATAGTCGGACGCAATAATTTCACCAGCTCAAACACCTTCACCTTCATCAAACACCTTATGGCTAGGAATGAGGCTGGTGCAGAGCCATATGTTAAGCTTCCACAACTGTGATGAGCATGCACAATTTCAAGGATGGGTCTTTTTTCCACACCATCAACTGATATCGCCGATCTGCCTCATTTACCATTATTTGGCGATACTTCATTTTTATGTCGGAATACAGTTATTTTTGGATTTTACGACTTACCATAATCAAATCATTTTTTGTGTGGATGTCTTACAGGACGCATCCAAAATGACTCAAAGTTCAGTCGATGTGCTTTGAGGTGGGGTATAACATAGTGTGTAATAGCATAAACATCATTGCTTGCAGCGGCCGTATGGCCTAAGGATTCGTATTCTTCCATAAATTCTAAATAAATTTTCTTTAAATTCGGATCTTGAGATAATCTTCTCTCTATCTTCTTTTTTTATCTTCTTCTTCAAATTGTTGTCTTTTAATTCTTGTAATTCTTCTTGGCAAGTCAAGATTGAGACCGTTGGTTAAGAAGTTAAGGAACTTGCGCATATATTTTCTAGATCCCATCCAATGAGAGTTTTTTGAAGTATGGAATGGTTCGGACCTTGTTTTATTTGACCATCGGACCAAAGTTCAAAAAATGACTTAGCTCCAATTTACATATCTATCCTCTGAGGTCCTCTTATAAAAATATAGGTCTGCTAATGGTAAGTTATTTGGTAGGATCCAATCTTTCACGTTCACTGATTGGTCAGAGATTGTAATTGTTCTCAAAATTCAAAACTCGATCGAAAACTTACCACCATTAATTCTCGACTTATTATCTCGACCATTAATTCTCGTATCCTTATCTTTACTTGTGTTGTACTAATCAAAGTGATGTTTGATTCCTCCCCACGGATCTGCAAGCGTTAAGCAAAATCTTCAGTAGTGAAATTCATTTGTGACCCTGAGTCAAGTAATGCTCGGGCCAATATTTGTTCGACCTTTTTCCAATTTTCCAAACGCTATCGATTGACGTCGCTAACAGAACCCTTTCTAGGGATCATGGGCCATGCAAAGCATGCGACGTTGAAGGGCAATTTAAACATAGTGTACGTGGGTTATTTATCTTCTCCATTTACCTCTGCTTCTTTATAAAGCTTAGAATCCATCCAGATTCAACCTGTAATTTCTGCGAAGCTTTACTTAGAATCTTGCCCGTTCGTGGGTCTAATTAGTCTGATAAAAAGGTGGAAAAGCGAGGAACGCGAATGGAGTAGAGGAGAGTGATTGGCTTTATGAACCACGAGGGATTCAAGATGACCCATTAACAAATATTTCGTACAATCAAGAAAACCTTAAGCGAATTGAAAGTGAATAAATGAAAGAAATTCAATAAATTATCTCTGGTTTGTCGTTTTGAATATGAAAGCCTCCGAACAGAAGGTTCCTCAACTATGACATTCCACATATGAAACATACTCATATGTTTTGTCACAATATTTGTGAGGGCGCATGAGGGTAACTATCCCCAAAAATTCCAGCGATGTCATATAAAGGCCATTAATGGAAATCTAATCCCATCAATGAACAATTACTTTCCTCCTCAATTCCTCTATTCTCGCCAAAGAGGAAGCAAAAAACGAGATCAAACTTCGCACGCGTCGCACAAATCGCTAGGTCAATTTTTCTCTCTCCGTTGAAAAACAATACATAAGTGTGAGTCACACGAAGTCACATATGAAGAAGCCCAAGGCAGCGAGCACTTCCAGTGCAGAGTCAGAAACAACGGCCAAGGGTGGCAACGCCGACAGCTTATTTGCTTTTCAGAAAGATTTTCACAATCAGCTTAACCAATTCCAAATAAACTTAAAAAAAGGCAGCACATCTCGGAAAACTAAACATTATTTCTAACAGCGCCTTTCCAAACTGAACTTTCCTAGCCAGTAATTCAACAAAAGCATCACTATTTCTTAAGCGCGGGTTACCCTACACACCCATACTTCGTCAAACGGATTAGCGAACCAGTTCGAGGAAGAATTCATCACAGCGTTCTGTCTTATATACCCGGAATCCGAAACACTTTTTCCCAGCCAGCTCCCAGCGTACACCGATCAACAAGTGACGCCTGTTCCTAAGTTACTCGGTCCTGGAGCAGAAGTCCAACTTCCAAAGCTGCCAGTTCCCAACTTTTCTGGGAAGTATACAGATTGGCCAACTTATTCACTAGAACCGGGCGCTATCGAATCACTGCTCAGATCACCGGAATCGGTGACAGTTCCAAGAACACCTGTAAGTTTAGTACAGAGTTCTTCATAAGCTCATGTACAGACCCTCAATTTCATCATTGGATCGTATTTGTCCACAGCAATAAAACAAAGTTACATTTGGTTCATATTCGATGCCATTAGACTAATTTGAATGTTTTGATACATGGGTTTTTCTCCTGGTGTGAAGGAATATGGTGTGAAGAAAACTTCCAGCGTACTCACACCAAACAACCTAATAGAGAATACCTAGTCCGGCTTCCATTAAAAACTGAATTTTACAAAGACAAGTCACCAAATTGCATTCAATTGGTTGCATATTTTAGAATGCCGACTAAATAAAAACAACAAACTTAAAGACCAATATCAATCCAACATAAAAGAATATATTAACCTTAAGCAACTCTCTGAAGTCACCACTGCAGAGGGTCGACCCCACATGATCACTCCGAGACGTCAACATTATTTCGCAACATGTACTCTCCCACACCATGCCGTTGTAAAGGAAGATAGCACAACGACCAAAGTTCGTAGTAGCATCATGTACCACTTCGAACGGAAAATCCCTCAACGACATATTGTGTATCGTCCCACCTTTACAAAATGATTTAGGCAGAGTCATCATGAAATGGAGGCTACATCGTTACGAGTTTGCCGCAGATATTCAACGAATGTATCGCTGCATTGATATGAACCAGAGTTGTCAATTTCAACGCATCTTATGGAGGAATGATCGAAACGAAATGGCCGAATAATGCCTAAATACTGTCACTTTTGGCACTGCATCAGCACCGTATACAGCCTCCGTCAACTTGCTTAAGACGAATAACAACGATACCCATTGGTAAATCCAGTCCTCTATAACGATGAATATGTTGACGACGTCCAAACTGGTGATAACACTATTGACGGAGCACATGAAATACGCGATCAAATTACGGCCGGAATGCATCTCAGGAAATGGGCATCAAATCTTTCCCAGATCTTATGTGTCATTCCTAACCAGCACATGGTTTAAACAAGAAACGTAGAAGTGAATTCCCAGAAGACTATTAAAATTCTGAGACTCTAGAGTCTCAAGGTTCGCTCTATTAACCCAAATGAGGACTCTTATAGTTTCAAGGTTCGCTTCCCTTAGTCTTAGGCCACCTCCAAAGGGATAGTATTGCGGATGCAGTTAGAGTAATATTACGAGAATTACGAGAAGCTCTCCACCCACTTTTAAGGATGGTGCAGAAAGGAGCCATTTATCCAGAGATCAGCAGAATTCTAGCAAACAAATTGCCCTCAGCGCTCTTTTCTCATTTTTAGACGTCTTCGGGATTATGCGAATCATAGGGCGACTTAAGAACGCTCAACAATTGTCCCAAGCAGACCCGAACGCCGATATTTTATCGGCTTGGTAATTAGAAACGCACATCCGAGCTCACTGTAGCAACCAGTCGGCATACATTCTGGATAGTCTATGGAAAACAAGCAGTAAATCGAATTCTGAGACAATGTATCCAATGCTTCAAACATCCCCCCACGCCTGCTTCCCAGTTAATGGGGGATCTGCCGCTACACCTGTTCAACTCCCCTGGACGAGCCTTTGAAGCTACTGGTGTTGATTACTTGGGCGCCTTTTACTTAAACGCCTCCAGGTTTCGCGGGCATCATACATAAAAGGCTTATATTGCGGTGTTTATATGTTTAGCGACCAAGGCGATACATTTAGAAGCAGTCACAGGACTATCTACTCAACATTTCCTGTGGGCTCTTCAATGCTTTATTAGATATAGAGGCTTATGTAAGCATCTGTACAGCGATAGAGGAACCAATTTTATCGGAGCAGACAACTCTTTTCGCATTTAGAAAAAGGAGTTTCAATATTCCATGGACACGGACATCGCACCCACCTTCAATCCACCTCACAGTTCTAATTTTGGGGGACATCTCAACTCAGCGACGACCTTTGAAGAATTGTCCACGGTGCTCCCCCATTTCGGATCGTGTTCAAATTCATGTCCACTGTGCCCATTGTCAGCAGATCCAAACGATCTGTCTCCACTGACTCCCGGGCATTTTTACATCCTGAAGAACATGAACTAGTTCATGTGAAGAACGAGGGGCGCTGCCCCATAACATACGAATCGCGGGGATAGTACGGAGAGGAAGATTGTTGCTCAGAGAAAGTGTGTGGATTATAAGATTTAAGGTTATATATAGAGCAAGGCGAAAATATCCAACTATATTGGCTAATAAGTAGAGGACGCAAGTTTTTAGTCCTTTTTCTAGGAAGGTTAAATTTTAAGCTTGTTAGCTGACGTAATAAATTTTTTGATTGGTTGTAAGAATGAGGTTCTACGGGTTGTTAGTAAAGGTGAGTTAATTTAAAAAAGTCTACTATGGTAGGAGGGAAGGTTAAGATTTGCATCCCCATTGAGTTCTCTAAGGGCAAAACTAAGAACATTTTTTTTTACAGATTCTTTGTGATCCGCTGTACTCCATATTGAGGACTCCAGATACCCGATCCATACGCATGTATCGAACGGACCAAAGAAATGTATAAAGTTTTTGTTACATATATAAGGATAAATAATTTTTTTTGACTATCTTTAATTAAAACCATGCACACCCTAAGTTTTATTTACCATGGTGGACATATGGTCGAAAAATTTACATTTTAAGTCTAATAGGACACCCAATTCGTTAACCTAAGGTAATCGTTCAAAGGCGTACCCATAGAGAAAGTACTTAACTTTGTGATGGCTTAATCAATAAAATTACATGATTTTACAGTTCGTTTTATTAAGCATTAGGTTTTCAGCCCAAAGAATTTGTAAGATGACTTCTAGGTTGCCTAACTTAGGGCTACCGAACGGGTCGCAGGTTGCGGGTAGCGAACGACCTTTTCAGTAAGGTTATCTGTAAGTAAAGCGATGGAACCCACAGGATTTTCCTCGCGGATCTCCGTCCGGGAAGACCGTCTCTTCTCCGCATCCTGTAGGACCACAAATGTAACGAAAAAACCCTCAAAACGGCCATTGACGAGTGAGACTGGCCAAGAATCGAAGACGGTGCAGATGGCGAGCAAGCCAACCCATCCGGCGCCGCCCCAAACTAGGAGTGGCCAGCGGTAAGCAACCCACTATCGCCACCATGATGGCATCGACCGGCCCAGGTGCCATGATGCCTCCTACAGGTGCGGGAAAGAGTAGCGAACCTGAGACGGTCACCATCAAGCGGTCCTTATCATCAACAAAAATAGTTTAGCTCCCATAGAAGCTGTTCATGGGAAGCTTAACATTGGCTTTAGTTCCGTAACCATAAAGGTTTATAAGTCGGACTCGAATGATAGAGCAAACCCAGCCACTACTCAAGAGGAACTGGCCTCAGAGATAGAGTTTTGTGATGTCGAAGAAGGATATAGAACCCATGAGTTACTCCTCCGCAGGATGGCTGCGAGTCGAGTCATCGACGAAGACCTCTCCGACGACGAAGAGGCCATGATCACGAAGGTGAAGGGGAACCTATCAGCTGTCCTTACGAAGCCGAACCAATATAGTCAAATTCCAAGAAACATGGATAGCAAGAGGAAGGGTTTCTGGACTAGCGAAGGTAAAAAACTCTCTGAAGGTAAAATTAGAGCCTGCATTTTTTAATTACAGACGACTCCAATTCGGGTACTGTTGTCTTTAATGGGCTAGAAACATTCTTTCTCCGACCACAGATACATCGAAATATCCCTAAATTTTAAAGCACAAAACCAGAAGTTTTTTAAAACCAAAAAAAACAACTGGGACAAATACTATAAAATTTTATCGAACCCTATTGCACCATAACCAACAGACTATCCCAAACCGTTGAGGGTCTGAACATTGTGGTACAAGTTTTCACCACTAAGCCTACTCTTCTAAGGCCTTGACCAGCTTAAAGTTGACGAGACATGAGCATGGTCCGTAGCGCTTCTGACGGCTCTATTTGCACTTTGTACAACGTGAAATTTACATTCATGTGAGATTCATGTGAATCTCACAACTCTATCTTATATATAAGTGCTTGAAAAACCGTTTTTGTAAGTATGCCTTTTATGTAAGTATGTATGCATTTCATTGCAATTTAGCCCGCATTTTGAATTTTTGCGGGAATAATTTCTTCCATTTCTTTAGCGCCATTTATTTGTTTTGCATTAGAATAGGTTTGACCTGAGATTACAGTTAAAAGAGGATCCATTGCAGTCGTTTGTATTTGTGCTCGACTACAAGTGCATCTGAAGGTTTCTGCCTTACGTAGCCCATGTAGGACGATGGTATTAGGGTCTGGGCTGTTGCGTTGTATCACTGTGACTGTGAAAAAAATATATTTTTATGCTTCTTATAAATGCAGGCTGAAGTTGTACTTTCTGTATTAGGTTCTTACAGCTTGTATAGCTTGGTTGCTCGCAAAAAATCCTTCAAGCTTTTTACGAATCATCCAAGCTTTTCTTACAATGGAATCTGCAGAATAATGGCCGGTTTGGATAACTTTCTGCCAGCCATCATCAATTTGGAGTAGAAAGCTCCTAGACCTCCTTCACTGTCACCCTGGTCTGATCCCTGACTGGACTCAATCGTCGATATCAGTTTTTACTTGTGTTTCTATCATCCAATTTTTGTTTTTGAGTATTTCATAATAGTTTCCATGGTGTAGAGAAAATATAAATAGATTTTTAAACAGATTAGAATTAGATATAAAAAAGAAATGGACATTTTTTAATTTTTTAATAATTATACAGCCACAGATTTTCTCCTAATTGTAAGATAAAATAATCTCATCGAAAGTTTTGACACCCCAGCGTGGATTGTTCAAAAATGTATTTAGTAAAAACAAGAAAGACAACCTAACTTCGGGCGGAGCCGAAGTTTATATACCCTTGCAGTTAGGTAGCAGCTTATATTATTATATATACATATATCGGATCGGAAAAGTTTGCCGATCCTTATACAATTTCACTATCAAATCCATTTCCTAATAAAAATGTTTAAAAGAGCCTCAAGCATCTTTAAAAATAGCAAGGTTCTGCCATTTCCGATCGTTCAGTTTTATGGCAGCTACAGGATATCGTCGGCCGATCCTTATGAAATTTTACAGATCAAATTAGATTGTCCAAAATGGAATCCGTAAAAAGTCCGTCCCATCATTAAAGCTTCAAAAACAACATATTATAGTTAAGCCATTTCCGATCATTCACTTATATGAGAGCTAAAGGATATAGTCAGCCAATCCCTATGAAATTTTGTAGATAAAATATTTTGGTCAAATATAACATGTGTAGAAAGTCCCAACCCTGTAACTTAAAAAAATCACAGTTACATCATTTCCGATCAATCAGTTATATGACAGCTATAGGATATAGTCCACCGATCCCGGCCGTTCCGACTTATATACTGCCTGCAAACAAAAGAAGGATAAGTGCAAAGTTTCAACAAGATAGCTTTAAAACTGAGAGACTAGTTTGCGTAGAAGCAGATAGGCGGTCAGACGGACCCAGCCATCTGCGTCGTCGTTGAGGGGCCTCATCGATAATGTGAGATTGGATTTATTATGAAAATCTCAAAAACAAAAATTAGAAGTTTGCTCTGAAATAAAAACAAAAGCAAAAACTCGTCATTATTATCCATAGGAGATGATACTAAAATTTCAAACCCAATGATTACACTGAGCGACAAAACTTAGCAAAATCTTTCGGTAAAGGTGCATAAATTATGTATAAAAATATCTATTTTTATGATAAATTTTATGAAATTGCAATTTTTCCCTGTTATTTCAATCGTTTTTAGCTACTGGTGTACAAATATATAGAGCTGGGAGAACAAAATTTTAAAGCATTGTGATAAAAGCCTAACGGTATATTTGCTTAATTCATTTAAATTAATAAATATTTAACTTGCATGAAAGCTTATAACGTTTACAAAATATTTTCCCAGTATGTGATTATAAGGCTGTGAAAGTAAAAAACGCGCGTTTTTGGGACATTTGAATGTCCATAAACTTATATTCTTATTTTGATTAAAGGAACTGAAAAATACAAAAAAATCAACTTAAAACAACTTGCCGCACAAAAATCAACATAAAACTTTTTGCCGCACAGTGTTATTGATTAGTTTTTGAGTAGAGTGAATCCAATGACCAGGAAAAATGGAAGAAATGCCAACAACAACCGGGTTGAAGTTATTCTAACGCTCAAAACCACGCATTGCTGTAACACACATTGCTGTAATGCAAAGGTTTGAGTTTGTTAAGTTATCCTCCCTATGTGTTGTAACAAAAAATTTGAATATGTTTCATACATATGTGGAATGACATAGTTAAGCAATCTTCTGCTCGGGGCTGTCATATTCAAAACGACTAACCAACCAGAGATAATTATATTGAACTTCACTCATTTATTCACTTTCAATTCACTTAAGGTTGTCTAGGTTACAAGAAATATTTCTTAATGGGTCAGATTGAAACCCTCATAGTTCATAAAACCAATCACTCCACTCCGATCTCCTTCCTTGCTTTCCGACTTCTATTATCAGACTAATTAGATCCACGAACGGGCAAGATTCAAAGTAAAGCTTCGCAGTGATTATACGTAGAATCTAGGTGGATTCTAATTGTATTAAAGATGAAGCAATAAATGGAGAACATAAATAACGCCCGTACATGCCGTCCCCGGAGTATTGAAACTCCTTTTTCTGGATGCGAAGAGAGTTGTCTGCTCCAATAAAATTGGTTCCTCTATCGCTGTACAGATGCTTACATAAGCATCTATGTCGAATAGCCTCTATGTCTAATAAAGCGTTGAAGAGCCCACAGGAAATGTTGATTAGATAGTCCTGTGACTGCTTCTAAAGGTATCGCCTTGGTCGCTAAACATATAAGCACCGCGATATAAGCGATATATTAATTTCTCCATTATTCTACTACTCAAACTGCATCCGCAATACTAGACCTTTGAGGGTGGCCTGAGTTATGTACATATCTGCAGACGTAAGCAATATGATTATATAAACATCTTTAAACACCTTATTGGCAGGAATGATAAAAATAATAAAATATTTTTAAAAGATGGAAGTTCCTCCAACGACCAGAATTTTTTTAAGTTACTGACTTTTTTTTAATTCTAGTAATTCTTCTTGGCAATTCAGGCTTGAGACCGTCGGTTAATAAGTTAAGGAATTTGCCATATATTTTCTAGATTCCATCCAATGAGAGTTTTTTGAAGTATGGGATGGTTCGGACCTTGTTTTATTTGACCAACGGACCAAAGTTCAAAAATGACTTAGCTACAATTAACTTATCTATCCTCTGAGGTTTATATAAATATGGGTCTGCTAATGGTAAGTTCTTTGGTAGGATCCAATCTTTCACGTTCACTGACTGGTCAGAGCTTGAAATTGTTCTCAAAATCCAAAAGTCGGTCAAAAACTTACTACCATTAATTCTCGTATCCTTATCTTTACTTGTGTTGTACCAAGCAACTTGATGTACGATTCCTTTTCACGGATCTGTAAGCGTTGTCCAAGATCTTCAATAATGAAATTCATTTGTGACCCTGAGTCAAGTAATGCTCGGGCCAATATTTGTTCGACCTTTTTCCAATTTTCCAAACGCTATCGATTGACGTCGCTAACAGAACCATTTCTAGGGATCATGGGCCATGCAAAGCATGCGACATTGAAGGGTAATTTAGACATAGTGTACGTGGGTTATTTATCTTCTCCATTTACCTCTTCTTCTTTAGTAAGCTTAGAATCCATTCAGATTCTACCTGTAATCTCTGAAAAGCTTTACTTAGAATCTTGCCCGTTCGTGGGTCTAATTAGTCTAATAAAAAGGTGGAAGAGCGAGGAAGGCGAATGGAGTGGAGGAGAGTGATTGGCTTTATGAGCCACGAGGGATTCAAGATGACCCATAAACAAATATTTCGTACAATCAAGAAAACTTTAAGCGAATTGAAAGTGAATAAATGAAAGAAATTCAATAAATTATCTCAGAACAGAAGGTTCCTCAACTATGAAATTCTACATATGAAACATACACATATGTTTTGTCACAATATTTGTGGTGGCGCATGAGGGTAACTATCCCCAAAAATTCCAGCGATGTCATATAAAGGCCATTAATGGAAATCTAATCCCATCAATGAACAATTACTTTCCTCCTCAATTCCTCTATTCTCGCCAAAAAGGAAGCAAAAAGCGAGATCAATTTTTCTCTCTCCGTTGAAAAACAATACATAAGTGTGAGTCACACGAAGTCACATATGAAGAAGCCCAAGGCAGCGAGCACTTCCAGTGCAGAGTCAGAAACAACGGCCAAGGGTGGCAACGCCGACAGCTTATTTGCCTTTCAGAAAGATTTTCACAATGCATATTTTAGAATGCCGACTAAATAAAAACAACAAACTTAAAAACCAATATCAATCCAACATAAAAAATATTTTAGTTCGAGCAGAGGCTCGACACCACATGATCACTCCGAGACGTCAACATTACTCTCCCACACCATGCCGTTGTAAAGGAAGATAGCACAACGACCAAAGTTCGTAGTAGCATCATGTACCACTTCGAACGGAAAATCCCTCAACGACATATTGTGTATCGTCCCACCTTTACAAAATGATTTAGGCAGAGTCATCATGAAATGGAGGCTACATCGTTACGAGTTTGCCGCAGATATTCAACGAATGTATCGCTGCATTGATATGAACCAGAGTTGTCAATTTCAACGCATCTTATGGAGGAATGATCGAAACGAAATGGCCGAATAATGCCTAAATACTGTCACTTTTGTCACTGCATCAGCACCGTATACAGCCTCCGTCAACTTGCTTAAGACGAATAACAACGATACCCATTGGTAAATCCAGTCCTCTATAACGATGTATATGTTGACGACGTCCAAACTGGTGATAACACTATTGACGGAGCACATGAAATACGCGATCAAATTACGGCCGGAATGCATCTCAGGAAATGGGCATCAAATCTTTCCCAGATCTTATGTGTCATTCCTAACCAGCACATGGTTTAAACGAGAAACGTAGAAGTGAATTCCCAGGATACTATTAAAATTCTGAGACTCTAGAGTCTCAAGGTTCGCTCTATTAACCCAAATGAGGACTCTTATAGTTTCAAGGTTCGCTTCCCTTAGTCTTAGGCCACCTCCAAAGGGATAGTATTGCGGATGCAGTTAGAGTAATATTACGAGAATTACGAGAAGCTCTCCACCCACTTTTAAGGATGGTGCAGAAAGGAGCCATTTATCCAGAGATCAGCAGAATTCTAGCAAACAAATTGCCCTCAGCGCTCTTTTCTCATTTTTAGACGTCTTCGGGATTATGCGAATCATAGGGCGACTTAAGAACGCTCAACAATTGTCCCAAGCAGACCCGAACGCCGATATTTTATCGGCTTGGTAATTAGAAACGCACATCCGAGCTCACTGTAGCAACCAGTCGGCATACATTCTGGATAGTCTATGGAAAACAAGCAGTAAATCGAATTCTGCGACAATGTATCCAATGCTTCAAACATCGCCCCACGCCTGCTTCCCAGTTAATGGGGGATCTGCCGCTACACCTGTTTAACTCCCCTGGACGAGCCTTTGAAGCTACTGGTGTTGATTACTTGGGCGCCTTTTACTTAAACGCCTCCAGGTTTCGCGGGCATCATACATAAAAGGCTTATATTGCGGTGCTTATATGTTTAGCGACCAAGGCGATACATTTAGAAGCAGTCACAGGACTATCTACTCAACATTTCCTGTGGGCTCTTCAATGCTTTATTAGATATAGAGGCTTATGTAAGCATCTGTACAGCGATAGAGGAACCAATTTTATCGGAGCAGACAACTCTTTTCGCATTTAGAAAAAGGAGTTTCAATATTCCATGGACACGGACATCGCACCCACCTTCAATCCACCTCACAGTTCTAATTTTGGGGGACATCTCAACTCAGCGACGACCTTTGAAGAATTGTCCACGGTGCTCCCCCATTTCGGATCGTGTTCAAATTCATGTCCACTGTGCCCATTGTCAGCAGATCCAAACGATCTGTCTCCACTGACTCCCGGGCATTTTTACATCCTGAAGAACAAGTTTTTAGTCCTTCTTCTAGGAAGGTTAAATTTAAAGCTTGTTAGCTGACGTAATAAATTTTTTGATTGGTTGTAAGAATGAGGTTCTACGGGTTGTTAGTAAAGGTGAGTTAATTTAAAAAAGTCTACTATGGTAGGAGGGAAGGTTAAGATTTGCATCCCCATTGAGTTCTCTAAGGGCAAAACTAAGAAAATTTTTTATTACAGATTCTTTGTGATCCGCTGTACTCCATATTGAGGACTCCAGATACTCGATCCATACGCATGTATCGAACGGACCAAAGAAATGTATAAAGTTTTTGTTACATATATAAGGATAAATAATTTTTTTTGACTATCTTTAATTAAAACCATGCACACCCTAAGTTTTATTTACCATGGTGGACATATGGTCGAAAAATTTACATTTTAAGTCTAATAGGACACCCAATTCGTTAACCTAAGGTAATCGTTCAAAGGCGTACCCATAGAGAAAGTACTTAACTTTGTGATGGCTTAATCAATAAAATTACATGATTTTACATTTCGTTTTATTAAGCATTAGGTTTTCAGCCCAAAGAATTTGTAAGATGACTTCTAGGTTGCCTAACTTAGGGCTACCGAACGGGTCGCAGGTTGCGGGTAGCGAACGACCTTTTCAGTAAGGTTATCTGTAAGTAAAGCGATGGAACCCACAGGATTTTCCTCGCGGATCTCCGTCCGGGAAGACCGTCTCTTCTCCGCATCCTGTAGGACCACAAATGTAACGAAAAAACCCTCAAAACGGCCATTGACGAGTGAGACTGGCCAAGAATCGAAGACGGTGCAGATGGCGAGCAAGCCAACCCATCCGGCGCCGCCCCAAACTAGGAGTGGCCAGCGGTAAGCAACCCACTATCGCCACCATGATGGCATCGACCGGCCCAAGTGCCATGATGCCTCCTACAGGTGCGGGAAAGAGTAGCGAACCTGAGACGGTCACCATCAAGCGGTCCTTATCATCAACAAAAATAGTTTAGCTCCCATAGAAGCTGTTCATGGGAAGCTTAACTTTGGCTTTAGTTCCGTAACCCTAAAGGTTTATAAGTCGGACTCGAATGATAGAGCAAACCCAGCCACTACTCAAGAGGAACTGGCCTCAGAGATAGAGTTTTGTGATGTCGAAGAAGGATATAGAACCCATGAGTTACTCCTCCGCAGGATGGCTGCGAGTCGAGTCATCGACGAAGACCTCTCCGACGACGAAGAGGCCATGATCACGAAGGTGAAGGGGAACCTATCAGCTGTCCTTACGAAGCCGAACCAATATAGTCAAATTCCAAGAAACATGGATAGCAAGAGGAAGGGTTTCTGGACTAGCGAAGGTAAAAAACTCTCTGAAGGTAAAATTAGAGCCTGCATTTTTTAATTACAGACGACTCCAATTCGGGTACTGTTGTCTTTAATGGGCTAGAAACATTCTTTCTCCGACCACAGATACATCGAAATATCCCTAAATTTTAAAGCACAAAACCAGAAGTTTTTTAAAACCAAAAAAAACAACTGGGACAAATACTATAAAATTTTATCGAACCCTATTGCACCATAACCAACAGACTATCCCAAACCGTTGAGGGTCTGAACATTGTGGTACAAGTTTTCACCACTAAGCCTACTCTTCTAAGGCCTTGACCAGCTTAAAGTTGACGAGACATGAGCATGGTCCGTAGCGCTTCTGACGGCTCTATTTACACTTTATACAACGTGAAATTTACATTCATGTGAGATTCATGTGAATCTCACAACTCTATCTTATATTTAAGTGCTTGAAAAACCGTTTTTGTAAGTATGCCTTTTATGTAAGTATGTATGCATTTCATTGCAATTTAGCCCGCATTTTGAATTTTTGCGGGAATAATTTCTTCCATTTCTTTAGCGCCATTTATTTGTTTTGCATTAGAATAGGTTTGACCTGAGATTACAGTTAAAAGAGGATCCATTGCAGTCGTTTGTATTTGTGCTCGACTACAAGTGCACCTGAAGGTTTCTGCCTTACGTAGCCCATGTAGGACGATGGTATTAGGGTCTGGGCTGTTGCGTTGTATCACTGTGACTGTGAAAAAAATATATTTTTATGCTTCTTATAAATGCAGGCTGAAGTTGTACTTTCTGTATTAGGTTCTTACAGCTTGTATAGCTTGGTTGCTCGCAAAAAATCCTTCAAGCTTTTTACGAATCATCCAAGCTTTTCTTACAATGGAATCTGCAGAATAATGGCCGGTTTGGATAACTTTCTGCCAGCCATCATCAATTTGGAGTAGAAAGCTCCTAGACCTCCTTCACTGTCACCCTGGTCTGATCCCTGACTGGACTCAATCGTCGATATCAGTTTTTACTTGTGTTTCTATCATCCAATTTTTGTTTTTGAGTATTTCATAATAGTTTCCATTGTGTATAGAAAATATAAATAGATTTTTAAACAGATTAGAATTAGATATAAAAAAGAAATGGACATTTTTTAATTTTTTAATAATTATACAGCCACAGAT
The DNA here is from genome assembly GCF_017639315.1 of Drosophila ananassae. Taxonomy (NCBI): domain Eukaryota; kingdom Metazoa; phylum Arthropoda; class Insecta; order Diptera; family Drosophilidae; genus Drosophila; species Drosophila ananassae. The sequence goes on along the minus strand of NC_057932.1, from coordinate 7,228,835 downwards.
TTTCCCCTAATTGTAAGATAAAATAATCTCATCGAAAGTTTTGACACCCCAGCGTGGATTGTTCAAAAATGTATTCAGTAAAAACAAGAAAGACAACCTAACTTCGGGCGGAGCCGAAGTTTATATACCCTTGCAGTTAGGTAGCAGCTTATATTATTATATATACATATATCGGATCGGAAAAGTTTGCCGATCCTTATAAAATTTCACTATCAAATCCATTTCCTAATAAAAATGTTTAAAAGAGCCTCAAGCATCTTTAAAAATAGCAAGGTTCTGCCATTTCCGATCGTTCAGTTTTATGGCAGCTACAGGATATCGTCGGCCGATCCTTATGAAATTTTACAGATCAAATTAGATTGTCCAAAATGGAATCCGTAAAAAGTCCGTCCCATCATTAAAGCTTTAAAAACAACATATTATAGTTAAGCCATTTCCGATCATTCACTTATATGAGAGCTAAAGGATATAGTCAGCCAATCCCTATGAAATTTTGTAGATAAAATATTTTGGTCAAATATAACATGTGTAGAAAGTCCCAACCCTGTAACTTAAAAAAATCACAGTTACATCATTTCCGATCAATCAGTTATATGACAGCTATAGGATATAGTCCACCGATCCCGGCCGTTCCGACTTATATACTGCCTGCAAACAAAAGAAGGATAAGTGCAAAGTTTCAACAAGATAGCTTTAAAACTGAGAGACTAGTTTGCGTAGAAGCAGATAGACGGTCAGACGGACTCAGCCGTCTGCGTCGTCGTTGAGGGGCCTCATCGATAATGTGAGAGTGGATTTATTATGAAAATCTCAAAAACAAAAATTAGAAGTTTGCTCTGAAATAAAAACAAAAGCAAAAACTCGTCATTATTATCCATAGAAAGTCAAAAACGCGCGTTTTTGAGACATTTGAATGTTCATAAACTTATATTCTTATTTTGATTAAAGGAATTGAAAAATACAAAAAAATCAACTTAAAACAACTTGCCGCACAAAAATCAACATAAAACTTTTTGCCGCACAGTGTTATTGATTAGTTTTTGAGTAGAGTGAATCCAATGACCAGGAAAAATGGAAGAAATGCCAACAACAACCGGGTTGAAGTTATTCTAACGCTCAAAACCACGCATTGCTGTAACACACTTTGCTGTAATGCAAAGGTTTGAGTTTGTTAAGTTATCCTCCCTATGTGTTGTAACAAAAAATTTGAATATGTTTCATACATATGTGGAATGACATAGTTAAGCAATCTTCTGCTCGGGGCTGTCATATTCAAAACGACTAACCAACCAGAGATAATTATATTGAACTTCACTCATTTATTCACTTTCAATTCACTTAAGGTTGTCTAGGTTACAAGAAATATTTCTTAATGGGTCAGATTGAAACCCTCATAGTTCATAAAACCAATCACTCCACTCCGATCTCCTTCCTTGCTTTCCGACTTCTATTATCAGACTAATTAGATCCACGAACGGGCAAGATTCAAAGTAAAGCTTCGCAGCGATTATACGTAGAATCTAGGTGGATTCTAATTGTATTAAAGATGAAGCAATAAATGGAGAACATAAATAACGCCCGTACATGCCGTCCCCGGAGTATTGAAACTCCTTTTTCTGGATGCGAAGAGAGTTGTCTGCTCCAATAAAATTGGTTCCTCTATCGCTGTACAGATGCTTACATAAGCATCTATGTCGAATAGCCTCTATGTCTAATAAAGCGTTGAAGAGCCCACAGGAAATGTTGATTAGATAGTCCTGTGACTGCTTCTAAAGGTATCGCCTTGGTCGCTAAACATATAAGCACCGCGATATAAGCGATATATTAATTTCTCCATTATTCTACTACTCAAACTGCATCCGCAATACTAGACCTTTGAGGGTGGCCTGAGTTATGTACATATCTGCAGACGTAAGCAATATGATTATATAAACATCTTTAAACACCTTATGGGCAGGAATGATAAAAATAATAAAATATTTTTAAAAGATGGAAGTTCCTCCAAAGACCAGAATTTTTTTAAGTTACTGACTTTTTTTTAATTCTAGTAATTCTTCTTGGCAATTCAGGCTTGAGACCGTCGGTTAATAAGTTAAAGAATTTGCCATATATTTTCTAGATTCCATCCAATGAGAGTTTTTTGAAGTATGGGATGGTTCGGACCTTGTTTTATTTGACCAACGGACCAAAGTTCAAAAATGACTTAGCTACAATTAACTTATCTATCCTCTGAGGTTTATAAAAATATGGGTCTGCTAATGGTAAGTTCTTTGGTAGGATCCAATCTTTCACGTTCACTGACTGGTCAGAGCTTGAAATTGTTCTCAAAATCCAAAAGTCGGTCAAAAACTTACTACCATTAATTCTCGTATCCTTATCTTTACTTGTGTTGTACCAAGCAACTTGATGTACGATTCCTTTTCACGGATCTGTAAGCGTTGTCCAAGATCTTCAATAATGAAATTCATTTGTGACCCTGAGTCAAGTAATGCTCGGGCCAATATTTGTTCGACCTTTTTCCAATTTTCCAAACGCTATCGATTGACGTCGCTAACAGAACCATTTCTAGGGATCATGGGCCATGCAAAGCATGCGACATTGAAGGGTAATTTAGACATAGTGTACGTGGGTTATTTATCTTCTCCATTTACCTCTTCTTCTTTAGTAAGCTTAGAATCCATTCAGATTCTACCTGTAATCTCTGAAAAGCTTTACTTAGAATCTTGCCCGTTCGTGGGTCTAATTAGTCTAATAAAAAGGTGGAAGAGCGAGGAAGGCGAATGGAGTGGAGGAGAGTGATTGGCTTTATGAGCCACGAGGGATTCAAGATGACCCATAAACAAATATTTCGTACAATCAAGAAAACTTTAAGCGAATTGAAAGTGAATAAATGAAAGAAATTCAATAAATTATCTCAGAACAGAAGGTTCCTCAACTATGAAATTCTACATATGAAACATACACATATGTTTTGTCACAATATTTGTGGTGGCGCATGAGGGTAACTATCCCCAAAAATTCCAGCGATGTCATATAAAGGCCATTAATGGAAATCTAATCCCATCAATGAACAATTACTTTCCTCCTCAATTCCTCTATTCTCGCCAAAAAGGAAGCAAAAAGCGAGATCAATTTTTCTCTCTCCGTTGAAAAACAATACATAAGTGTGAGTCACACGAAGTCACATATGAAGAAGCCCAAGGCAGCGAGCACTTCCAGTGCAGAGTCAGAAACAACGGCCAAGGGTGGCAACGCCGACAGCTTATTTGCCTTTCAGAAAGATTTTCACAATGCATATTTTAGAATGCCGACTAAATAAAAACAACAAACTTAAAAACCAATATCAATCCAACATAAAAAATATTTTAGTTCGAGCAGAGGCTCGACACCACATGATCACTCCGAGACGTCAACATTATATCGCAACACGTACTCTCCCACACCATGCCGTTGTAAAGGAAGATAGCACAACGACCAAAGTTCGTAGTAGCATCATGTACCACTTCGAACGGAAAATCCCTCAACGACATATTGTGTATCGTCCCACCTTTACAAAATGATTTAGGCAGAGTCATCATGAAATGGAGGCTACATCGTTACGAGTTTGCCGCAGATATTCAACGAATGTATCGCTGCATTGATATGAACCAGAGTTGTCAATTTCAACGCATCTTATGGAGGAATGATCGAAACGAAATGGCCGAATAATGCCTAAATACTGTCACTTTTGGCACTGCATCAGCACCGTATACAGCCTCCGTCAACTTGCTTAAGACGAATAACAACGATACCCATTGGTAAATCCAGTCCTCTATAACGATGTATATGTTGACGACGTCCAAACTGGTGATAACACTATTGACGGAGCACATGAAATACGTGATCAAATTACGGCCGGAATGCATCTCAGGAAATGGGCATCAAATCTTTCCCAGATCTTATGTGTCATTCCTAACCAGCACATGGTTTAAACAAGAAACGTAGAAGTGAATTCCCAGGAGACTATTAAAATTCTGAGACTCTAGAGTCTCAAGGTTCGCTCTATTAACCCAAATGAGGACTCTTATAGTTTCAAGGTTCGCTTCCCTTAGTCTTAGGCCACCTCCAAAGGGATAGTATTGCGGATGCAGTTAGAGTAATATTACGAGGATTACGAGAAGCTCTCCACCAACTTTTAAGGATGGTGCAGAAAGGAGCCATTTATCCAGAGATCAGCAGAATTCTAGCAAACAAATTGCCCTCAGCGCTCTTTTCTCATTTTTAGACGTCTTCGGGATTATGCGAATCATAGGGCGACTTAAGAACGCTCAACAATTGTCCCAAGCTGACCCGAACGCCGATATTTTATCGGCTTGGTAATTAGAAACGCACATCCGAGCTCACTGTAGCAACCAGTCGGCATACATTCTGGATAGTCTATGGAAAACAAGCAGTAAATCGAATTCTGCGACAATGTATCCAATGCTTCAAACATCGCCCCACGCCTGCTTCCCAGTTAATGGGGGATCTGCCGCTACACCTGTTCAACTCCCCTGGACGAGCCTTTGAAGCTACTGGTGTTGATTACTTGGGCGCCTTTTACTTAAACGCCTCCAGGTTTCGCGGGCATCATACATAAAAGGCTTATATTGCGGTGCTTATATGTTTAGCGACCAAGGCGATACATTTAGAAGCAGTCACAGGACTATCTACTCAACATTTCCTGTGGGCTCTTCAATGCTTTATTAGATATAGAGGCTTATGTAAGCATCTGTACAGCGATAGAGGAACCAATTTTATCGGAGCAGACAACTCTTTTCGCATTTAGAAAAAGGAGTTTCAATATTCCATGGACACGGACATCGCACCCACCTTCAATCCACCTCACAGTTCTAATTTTGGGGGACATCTCAACTCAGCGACGACCTTTGAAGAATTGTCCACGGTGCTCCCCCATTTCGGATCGTGTTCAAATTCATGTCCACTGTGCCCATTGTCAGCAGATCCAAACGATCTGTCTCCACTGACTCCCGGGCATTTTTACATCCTGAAGAACATGAACTAGTTCGCGAGGGGCGCTGCCCCATAACATACGAATCGCGGGGATAGTACGGAGAGGAAGATTGTTGCTCAGAGAAAGTGTGTGGACTATAAGATTTAAGGTTATATATAGAGCAAGGCGAAAATATCCAACTATATTGGCTAATAAGTAGAGGACGCAAGTTTTTAGTCCTTCTTCTAGGAAGGTTAAATTTAAAGCTTGTTAGCTGACGTAATAAATTTTTTGATTGGTTGTAAGAATGAGGTTCTACGGGTTGTTAGTAAAGGTGAGTTAATTTAAAAAAGTCTACTATGGTAGGAGGGAAGGTTAAGATTTGCATCCCCATTGAGTTCTCTAAGGGCAAAACTAAGAAAATTTTTTATTACAGATTCTTTGTGATCCGCTGTGCTCCATATTGAGGACTCCAGATACTCGATCCATACGCATGTATCGAACGGACCAAAGAAATGTATAAAGTTTTTGTTACATATATAAGGATAAATAATTTTTTTTGACTATCTTTAATTAAAACCATGCACACCCTAAGTTTTATTTACCATGGTGGACATATGGTCGAAAAATTTACATTTTAAGTCTAATAGGACACCCAATTCGTTAACCTAAGGTAATCGTTCAAAGGCGTACCCATAGAGAAAGTACTTAACTTTGTGATGGCTTAATCAATAAAATTACATGATTTTACATTTCGTTTTATTAAGCATTAGGTTTTCAGCCCAAAGAATTTGTAAGATGACTTCTAGGTTGCCTAACTTAGGGCTACCGAACGGGTCGCAGGTTGCGGGTAGCGAACGACCTTTTCAGTAAGGTTATCTGTAAGTAAAGCGATGGAACCCACAGGATTTTCCTCGCGGATCTCCGTCCGGGAAGACCGTCTCTTCTCCGCATCCTGTAGGACCACAAATGTAACGAAAAAACCCTCAAAACGGCCATTGACGAGTGAGACTGGCCAAGAATCGAAGACGGTGCAGATGGCGAGCAAGCCAACCCATCCGGCGCCGCCCCAAACTAGGAGTGGCCAGCGGTAAGCAACCCACTATCGCCACCATGATGGCATCGACCGGCCCAGGTGCCATGATGCCTCCTACAGGTGCGGGAAAGAGTAGCGAACCTGAGACGGTCACCATCAAGCGGTCCTTATCATCAACAAAAATAGTTTAGCTCCCATAGAAGCTGTTCATGGGAAGCTTAACTTTGGCTTTAGTTCCGTAACCATAAAGGTTTATAAGTCGGACTCGAATGATAGAGCAAACCCAGCCACTACTCAAGAGGAACTGGCCTCAGAGATAGAGTTTTGTGATGTCGAAGAAGGATATAGAACCCATGAGTTACTCCTCCGCAGGATGGCTGCGAGTCGAGTCATCGACGAAGACCTCTCCGATGACGAAGAGGCCATGATCACGAAGGTGAAGGGGAACCTATCAGCTATCCTTACGAAGCCGAACCGATATAGTCCAAGTCCAAGAAACATGGATAGCAAGAGGAAGGGTTTCTGGACTAGCGAAGGTAAAAAACTCTCTGAAGGTAAAATTAGAGCCTGCATTTTTTAATTACAGACGACTCCAATTCGGGTACTGTTGTCTTTAATGGGCTAGAAACATTCTTTCTCCGACCACAGATACATCGAAATATCCCTAAATTTTAAAGCACAAAACCAGAAGTTTTTTAAAACAAAAAAAAACAACTGGGACAAATACTATAAAATTTTATCGAACCCTATTGCACCATAACCAACAGACTATCCCAAACCGTTGAGGGTCTGAACATTGTGGTACAAGTTTTCACCACTAAGCCTACTCTTCTAAGGCCTTGACCAGCTTAAAGTTGACGAGACATGAGCATGGTCCGTAGCGCTTCTGACGGCTCTATTTACACTTTATACAACGTGAAATTTACATTCATGTGAGATTCATGTGAATCTCACAACTCTATCTTATATATAAGTGCTTGAAAAACCGTTTTTGTAAGTATGCCTTTTATGTAAGTATGTATGCATTTCATTGCAATTTAGCCCGCATTTTGAATTTTTGCGGGAATAATTTCTTCCATTTCTTTAGCGCCATTTATTTGTTTTGCATTAGAATAGGTTTGACCTGAGATTACAGTTAAAAGAGGATCCATTGCAGTCGTTTGTATTTGTGCTCGACTACAAGTGCATCTGAAGGTTTCTGCCTTACGTAGCCCATGTAGGACGATGGTATTAGGGTCTGGGCTGTTGCGTTGTATCACTGTGACTGTGAAAAAAATATATTTTTATGCTTCTTATAAATGCAGGCTGAAGTTGTACTTTCTGTATTAGGTTCTTACAGCTTGTATAGCTTGGTTGCTCGCAAAAAATCCTTCAAGCTTTTTACGAATCATCCAAGCTTTTCTTACAATGGAATCTGCAGAATAATGGCCAGTTTGGATAACTTTCTGCCAGCCATCATCAATTTGGAGTAGAAAGCTCCTAGACCTCCTTCACTGTCACCCTGGTCTGATCCCTGACTGGACTCAATCGTCGATATCAGTTTTTACTTGTGTTTCTATCATCCAATTTTTGTTTTTGAGTATTTCATAATAGTTTCCATGGTGTAGAGAAAATATAAATAGATTTTTTAAAAGATTAGAATTAGATATAAAAAAGAAATGGACATTTTTTAATTTTTTAATAATTATACAGCCACAGATTTTCTCCTAATTGTAAGATAAAATAATCTCATCGAAAGTTTTGACACCCCAGCGTGGATTGTTCAAAAATGTATTCAGTAAAAACAAGAAAGACAACCTAACTTCGGGCGGAGCCGAAGTTTATATACCCTTGCAGTTAGGTAGCAGCTTATATTATTATATATACATATATCGGATCGGAAAAGTTTGCCGATCCTTATAAAATTTCACTATCAAATCCATTTCCTAATAAAAATGTTTAAAAGAGCCTCAAGCATCTTTAAAAATAGCAAGGTTCTGCCATTTCCGATCGTTCAGTTTTATGGCAGCTACAGGATATCGTCGGCCGATCCTTATGAAATTTTACAGATCAAATTAGATTGTCCAAAATGGAATCCGTAAAAAGTCCGTCCCATCATTAAAGCTTCAAAAACAACATATTATAGTTAAGCCATTTCCGATCATTCACTTATATGAGAGCTAAAGGATATAGTCAGCCAATCCCTATGAAATTTTGTAGATAAAATATTTTGGTCAAATATAACATGTGTAGAAAGTCCCAACCCTGTAACTTAAAAAAATCACAGTTACATCATTTCCGATCAATCAGTTATATGACAGCTATAGGATATAGTCCACCGATCCCGGCCGTTCCGACTTATATACTGCCTGCAAACAAAAGAAGGATAAGTGCAAAGTTTCAACAAGATAGCTTTAAAACTGAGAGACTAGTTTGCGTAGAAGCAGATAGACGGTCAGACGGACCCAGCCATCTGCGTCGTCGTTGAGGGGCCTCATCGATAATGTGAGATTGGATTTATTATGAAAATCTCAAAAACAAAAATTAGAAGTTTGCTCTGAAATAAAAACAAAAGCAAAAACTCGTCATTATTATCCATAGGAGATGATACTAAAATTTCAAACCCAATGATTACACTGAGCGACAAAACTTAGCAAAATCTTTCGGTAAAGGGGCATAAATTATGTATAAAAATATCTATTTTTATGATAAATTTTATGAAATTGCAATTTTTCCCTGTTATTTCAATCGTTTTTAGCTACTGGTGTACAAATATATAGAGCTGGGAGAACAAAATTTTAAAGCATTGTGATAAAAGCCTAACGGTATATTTGCTTAATTCATTTAAATTAATAAATATTTAACTTGCATGAAAGCTTATAACGTTTACAAAATATTTTCCCAGTATGTGATTATAAGGCTGTGAAAGTAAAAAACGCGCGTTTTTGGGACATTTGAATGTCCATAAACTTATATTCTTATTTTGATTAAAGGAACTGAAAAATACAAAAAAATCAACTTAAAACAACTTGCCGCACAAAAATCAACATAAAACTTTTTGCCGCACAGTGTTATTGATTAGTTTTTGAGTAGAGTGAATCCAATGACCAGGAAAAATGGAAGAAATGCCAACAACAACCGGGTTGAAGTTATTCTAACGCTCAAAACCACGCATTGCTGTAACACACATTGCTGTAATGCAAAGGTTTGAGTTTGTTAAGTTATCCTCCCTATGTGTTGTAACAAAAAATTTGAATATGTTTCATACATATGTGGAATGACATAGTTAAGCAATCTTCTGCTCGGGGCTGTCATATTCAAAACGACTAACTAACCAGAGATAATTATATTGAACTTCACTCATTTATTCACTTTCAATTCACTTAAGGTTGTCTAGGTTACAAGAAATATTTCTTAATGGGTCAGATTGAAACCCTCATAGTTCATAAAACCAATCACTCCACTCCGATCTCCTTCCTTGCTTTCCGACTTCTATTATCAGACTAATTAGATCCACGAACGGGCAAGATTCAAAGTAAAGCTTCGCAGCGATTATACGTAGAATCTAGGTGGATTCTAATTGTATTAAAGATGAAGCAATAAATGGAGAACATAAATAACGCCCGTACATGCCGTCCCCGGAGTATTGAAACTCCTTTTTCTGGATGCGAAGAGAGTTGTATGCTCCGATAAAATTGTTTCCTCTATCCTTGTACAGATGCTTACATAAGCATCTATGTCGAATAGCCTCTATGTCTAATAAAGCGTTGAAGAGCCCACAGGAAATGTTGATTAGATAGTCCTGTGACTGCTTCTAAAGGTATCGCCTTGGTCACTAAACATATAAGCACCGCGATATAAGCGATATATTAATTTCTCCATTATTCTACTACTCAAACTGCATCCGCAATACTAGACCTTTGAGGGTGGCCTGAGTTATGTACATATCTGCAGACGTAAGCAATATGATTATATAAACATCTTTAAACACCTTATGGGCAGGAATGATAAAAATAATAAAATATTTTTAAAAGATGGAAGTTCCTCTAACGACCAGAATTTTTTTAAGTTACTGACTTTTTTTTAATTCTAGTAATTCTTCTTGGCAATTCAGGCTTGAGACCGTCGGTTAATAAGTTAAGGAATTTGCCATATATTTTCTAGATTCCATCCAATGAGAGTTTTTTGAAGTATGGGATGGTTCGGACCTTGTTTTATTTGACCAACGGACCAAAGTTCAAAAATGACTTAGCTACAATTAACTTATCTATCCTCTGAGGTTTATAAAAATATGGGTTCGCTAATGGTAAGTTCTTTGGTAGGATCCAATCTTTCACGTTCACTGCAAAGCTTTACTTTGAATTTTGCCCGTTCGTGGGTCTAATTAGTCTGATAAAAGAGCTCAACAAGCAAGGAAGGCGAACGGAGTGAAGAAAAGTGATTGGCTTTATGAACCACGAGGGATTCAAGATGACCCATTAACAAATACTTCGTGTAACCACGAAAACCTTAAGCGAATTGAAAGTGCACAAATGAAAGAAATTCAATATAATTATCTTTGGTTTGTCGTTTTGGATATGAAAGCACCTGAGCAGAAGGTTCCTCAACTATGACATTCCACATATGAAACATACACATATGTTTTGTCACAATATTTGTGGTGGCGCATGAGGGTAACTTTCCCCAAAAATTCCAGCGATGTCATACAAACGCCATTAATGGAAATCTAATCCCATCAATGAACAATTACTTTCCTCCTCAATTCCTCTATTCTCGCCAAAGAGGAAGCAAAAAACGAGATCAAACTTCGCACGCGTCGCACAAATCGCTAGGTCAATTTTTCTCTCTCCGTTGAAAAACAATACATAAGTGTGAGTCACACGAAGTCACATATGAAGAAGCCCAAGGCAGCGAGCACTTCCAGTGCAGAGTCAGAAACAACGGCCAAGGGTGGCAACGCCGACAGCTTATTTGCCTTTCAGAAAGATTTTCACAATCAGCTAAACCAACTCCAAATAAACTTCAAAAAGGACAGCACATCTCGGAAAACTAAACATAATTTTAACAGCGCCTTTCCAAACTGAACTTGCCTAGCCAGCAATTCAACAAAAAGCATCACTATTTCGTAAGCGCGGGTTACCCTACACACCCATACTTCGTCAAACGGATTAACGAACCAGTTCGAAGAAGAATTCATCACAGCGTTCTGTCTTATATACCCGGAATCCGAAACACTTTTTCCCAGCCAGCTCCCAGCGTACACCGATCAACAAGTGACGCCTGTTCCTAAGTTACTCGGTCCTGGAGCAGAAGTCCAACTTCCAAAGCTGCCAGTTCCCAACTTTTCTGGGAAGTATACAGATTGGCCAACTTATTCACCAGAACCGGGCGCTATCGAATCTTTAGCGGTTTCATTTCCTCAAGCAAACACGGCCAGAGAGCAGGACAAAGTTGTACACCAAATGGAACTAACTAATGGGGTCTTCCGTGATCGCATGGGCCCTTATCATCAAACGTTACGATAATCCATGGTTGCAATTCATGCACCACATTAATGATATCTACAACTTGCCTTTCCTCTTAAGGGAAAACTCATCGGAGATAAATGCCAAACATGCTAAACATAACCAATACACCAACGAGTTCCATCGTCTGAAAACTAATATCCATTCTAGCACACAATGGATAGTCCATCATTTAATTGCCAGATTCCCTACATCAACGGTACAAGCCTGGGAGCATTGCTTCGGGAACTCCAGTGACATTCCAAGTTTCGTAAACCTCGAAACCTTCCTCAACAATCGTCTCGTCAGCATGAACACCATTGAGAACCGGAAATCATTTCAGTCCACCCTGAGTCAAAATCTGAGTTCAACGTCAAAATCCCAAGCAAAAGGTTGCCGGCTTCTATAAGGGAAACACGCTTCATATTACGATTGGAACCTGGGGCCCATTATCTGCATAAACTGCAATGGCACATTTTGCGATGCTGTCCTGACTTCCTCTCCAAGGATTGCTTCGCCTCCAAACGAATTGTCGATCACACAAAGGCATGCTTAAAGTGCTTTATTACCACTCACCCCTTATCGCAGTGTAGCAGCCATAGAAATTGCTTACAATACGGGCATTCCACGTCACCGAGTCACAGCTCAGATCACCGGGATCGGTGACAGTTCCAAGAACACCTGTAGATTTAGTACAGAGTTCTTCATAAGCCCATGTACAGACCCTCAATTTCATCATTGGATCGTATTTGTCCACAGCAATAAAACAAAGTTACATTTGGTTCATATTCGATGCCATTAGACTAATTTGAATGTTTTGATACATGGGTTTTTCTCCTGGTGTGAAGGAATATGGTGTGAAGATAACTTCCAGCGTACTCACACCAAACAACCCAATAGAGAATACCTGGTCCGGCTTCCATTAAAAACTGAATTTTACAAAGACAAGTCACCAAATTGCATTCAATTGGTTGCATCTTTTAGAACGCCGACTAAATAAAAACAACAAACTTAAAGACCAATATCAATCCAACATAAAAGAATATTTTAACCTTAAGCAACTCTCTGAAGTCACCACTGCACACATACACCACATGATCACTCCGAGACGTCAACATTATTTCGCAACATGTACTCTCCCACACCATGCCGATGTAAAGGAAGATAGCACAACGACCAACGTTCGTAATATAATGCCTAAATACTGTCGCTTTTGACACTGCATCAGCACCGTATACAGCCTCCGTCAACTTGCTTAAGACGAATAACAACGATACCCATTGTAACTCCAGTCCTCTATAACGATGTATATCGATGACGACGTCCAAACTGGTGATAGTACTATTGATACAGCAATTGAAATACGCGATCAAATTATGGCTGCACTAAAATCGGCCGTAATGCATCTCAGGAAATGGGCATCAAATCTTTCACAGATCTTATGTGACATTCCTGACCAGCACATGGTTTAAACAAAAACCGTAGAAGTTTAAACAAAAACCCAGGAGACTATTAAAACTCTGAGACTCTATTGGAACCCAAATTAGGACTCCTATAGTTTCAAGGTTCGCTTCCCTTAGTCCTTATAGTTGCAGTGCAACGTTGGTCCGATTTCCCCGATAAGAACCAATCTGCTCTTGATTGGGATGGCCCATTACTTTCAACTGTGCAAGCTCCATGTAAAGAAGTCCGACATCACTCACCAAACATTGAAAATCTCAAAATTCATCGATAGCTTGGCCACCAAACCGGTAAAACTCAGAACCATCAACTACACGTCTTCTGTGACGGTTCTTTGCCGGTGTTTACCTACGTAACATACAACATCAATCCAGGAGAGTGAGCACGATCCTATTGACAGGTCGGATTCGATTCACACCCGTCCTGTTGAAGCACTATTGGCTACCCAATTGGATAAATGGGTACAAACGCAATTTTAATCTACCGACATTCCCATGTGCGTTCATTTCTGAACAGATGCATCCATCAGACGTTCGTCTCCAAACAAATTGGAAACATTTTGGAACAAAGTACGACGGCCCCATGGAGACATGTATCTTCGGGGGAAAACACAGCCGATTGCTTTTTAAGGGGTCTTACACCTCAGCAGTTAGCCAGACATGGCCTGTGGTGGTTCGGTGCCAATAGGCTACGGGAAGAATTTTTGACGAGAAATTTTGGCCTAAGAACACCTACTTTCACCCTCCTGAACAGAATCAAAAAGAAAGAAGACAATGAACCACTGCGATGACCTATGAAGAATTGTCCTCGGTGCTTTCCTTGATCTAATCGTGTTTAATTTCACGTCCACTGTGCCCATTATCAGCAAATTCAATCGATCCACTGGACGTCACATCACATTTTTGCTCAGTTGGCAACTCACTAATCACCTATTACTCTTCATAAACTCGATTGAACTCGTTGATGTATTCGTTGGTTATGTTTAGCATGTTTAGCAATTATCTCCGATGAGTTCTCCCTTAAGAGGAAAGGCAAGTTGTAGATATCATTAATGTGGTGCATGAATTGCAACCATGGATTATCGTAACGTTTGATGATAAGATCCCATGCCATCATGGAAGACCCCATTCGTTAGTTTCATTTGGTGTACAACTTGGTCCTTCTTTTTGGCCGTGCTTCATTTGTTGCGTCACTTCTTGATCGGTGCACGCTGGGAGCTGGCTGGGAAAAAGTGTTTCGGATTCCGGGTATGAAAGTCTGACATGTTTAAAGTGAGCACCTGCCGCGTTGGCTTAATCTCACGGCTCCCTTGGACGTGGGATATGAAACTATGTGTCAATCAGCGCCCCTTTCGAACCATGTTCCGCCGGATACCGAATGTAAGTCAATCTGTTCGGTCATGACTTAATCCTCGGATAAGGATGGAGGCCTATCTTAAACCTCTTCCCATCTATGGGATCACGGCACCCGGTTGTATAACCCGCATTCAGGTGATAAACCACAATCACCACGTAGCTCTCTAAGGGGCCTTAACCATAGCTAAGTCGGAACAAGTTCCGTGGGCTCTGGCTCCCGTGGTACCAGAAATTATCGCAGCCTCCGGTCAGGCGCCGTGCCAACAAGGACACTACCGATTTTGACTCCAGAACAGTCACGGGTCGGTGGCCCCAGATAGTGCATAGCTGCTGGGAATAGATTATGAAGTGGCCGAGGCCAAGTCATAAGGTGGTACAGTTTTTTCACCATGTTCATGGACATGGCTTTCTAACTGTTCGGAGGCGAGGACTATTCCTTCCTCTTCCGCAAAGCGCGGCAATCGCTGCTGGTCAGTGACCAGACCACTCGAAGACGGCCAGCTATGTTCCCAGCAACCCCTAAGGGCTTGTGACAAGGCGGAGTTGGAGCACCATCTCCGTTAATCCTCATCATCCGTGGTACCAGAAAAATCCTCTGGTTAGGTTCGCGCAACTAAAGGAAGCACTCCCAGTTTGGCTAGCATGAAGCTCGGGGACTAGTAGCCCCGGCGGCGGGCGAAAACCCGGCGAACTTTTACACACACCATCGTACCATCTGGAATGAACCCGTAAGTGACCCGCCCATTCTCACTGTCATCCATCGGGCTTGCCAGTCCGACAGGACACTTGGCCCTAAACTCTCCACGTTCCTCCCGGACATTTCTCGGTAGCTTACGCCGTATCTCCAAGTCAGGGGGAACTGCTCCAAACAACACTTACAATGCCCCCGTAGAGACAGTGCGACACACAGGCATACACCCCAACAAAATCAATCTTTGCACACTTAAAATTTTCATTCTGCCCCTAACATCCAAGACTGCATCGTACCACGCAGGCGATCCGCTTGGTGCGAACAGCTTTTCTGCTAAGGCCCCATTCACTTCTCACAATTCGGCGCAATCGTCCAACCGTACTGACCAATCGGTCAGCTGCCTTTCAGCAGCATTGTCACGGTCTTGCCCCACTGGCCAACAATGCGCAAGCACTCTGAGGCGCTTGCCTCAATCCTAGAACACTGACATACTTGCCCGAGCTGCCACAGCAGGGGATCCATCATGAGGTTCCATATAAATGGATCACAGATGGAGCCCTGTGGGCAACCACGAGCCACATCCTTCCAAAAAACCTCATTCACGCCCATCACACATGCATTTCGTCCCGAGAAATAGCTCTTCCAAAGAGCTACGTCCCGGCACCCACACTCATTCAACCTCTGAATCACACTGGCCCAACTTAGGTAATCGAAAGCACCCTTGAAATCTACAAACACACCGAGGACGTACTTGGATCTCTGCTGGATCTCACCGAGTCCTTAACGCTCCTCCAAGCGTCCTCCGCACAACTTCCTTCACGGAAGCCAAACTGCCTATAAGACATCTGGCTCCCCACACACTCCTGCAGCAGCAGGCCCAAGCCTGGACATCTTACTGAACCAGAGGGGGGACGACGCGTTTGCGACAAGGCCAAGAATGACAGGATTGCTACTCACCTGGAGTAGTACCGCATTCATGTACTGAAGGTACGGGTGTATGGACTCGGAAAACTTGCAATACATACTGACAACAAACAAACTACCAAAAGTTCCCTCTAAACCCACACATACCCACCAGTCAGTAGAGTTTACTAAAGTGCACTCTATGCCGGGGTCATTCACAACGATTGCGGCATTGCCTCTGCTGTCAGGGAATACCCGCATCTCTGCGGGCAAACCACGCACTCCACCATGGTGGAAGTACGGTTTCTGCAACAGGGCCACGACGCAGGCCCATTCACACATCATCTGCCCCACATCGCACATAACAGCGTACGAACCCTGGCAATTAATTTGCAAGAGCCGAGACATGTTAATGTATTGCATTCACTCTCGCCAAAACTGCGCTATAGACCGGGCAGGCCGCCGAGAGCATGTTATGCCCCGACGGTAGCCTCTTGAAGCGGCAATTTCGGCAGTCCACCGGATTGGTGCACTTCGCCGCTACTTTGCCCCCTTGTCCGCTCTGGCGGCACACACTCACCTTCAAGCGGCACTCCTGGACCTTGTGGTCGAAGCCCACGCAACGATGGCAGGCAGACGTCCGGACCTGGGACCGGCAGCGGAAGCTAAACCACTTTATGATGACACGGCCCGTGTCTAAAGCGGCTAAAGCGTTCTCGCTGACCTCCAGAGTCATGTTCGTCGTGCCTCCATCAGCTGCGGTCCACGGCTTCGATGCGAAATGCACCGACTTCTTAAAGTCAGCCACGGTCATCTCCTCCTTCAGGTTGTTGGCGTAGAGGCCAGCAAGATTAAGTCTTCCAGGGCACGAGACGGCCATCTCCGCCACGACCTTCTTCGTCGTGCTCCGCTGGTCCATGCGCTTCGGCTCCAGTTCCGCCTCCAGATCGAAGGAGAAGCGCTCCCTCGACTTCCTGGTTTGACGGACGTCAACAGCGACGCTGGCAGCGCTAGCGACGCTTGCAACGCTCGCTACACTCGAGCGACTGCCCGAGCGGTTGCGGCATCCACGAGCGCGAGGCATTTTTAAAATCCGAATTCAAATTCGAATTTCGCGCGCACAAAGTTCAGCAAATATTAGCACAAAAGTTTGCTACACGCGGCAACACAACGCACAGCTGATTAATGTCTTTTTGCCGATATGGCGACACCAAAAACAGCTGATAAAAAGATGTTTTTAGTTTTCATTGCGTTAGCAGCACCGACGCATAGCTGTTTTCGAGCTTTTCAACGTTTCTTACGAGGTTGGCAGCGCAAAGCTTAAAGCTTTATTGTTTATTTCCAAACCGTGGCGAATTTTCACTTTGGAAAAACACGATTTTCCGCGGAAATCGGTTAGCTACAGCAACCGCACAGTTCGCAACTTGTAGCACCGGAGTTCGCACACAAAACGCACTTTAAATAGTCACAAAACGCAGCGTATTTCAGCTGAAATTAATTTTTCAAGCGGAGCGCACAGAAAACTTGTCCCTTCTCTTCGGGAGATAGGGACAGTAGCATCATGGCACTTGGGCCGGCAGATCATGGTGGCGATAGTGGGCTGCTTACCGCTGGCCACTCCTAGTTTGGGGCGGCGCCGGTTGGGTGGGCTTACTCGCCATCTGCACCGTCTTCGATTCTTGGCCAGTCTCACTCGTCAATGGCCGTTTTGAGGGTTTTTTCGTTACATTTGTGGTCCTACAGGATGCGGAGAAGAGACGGTCTTCCCGGACGGAGATCCGCGAGGAAAATCCTGTGGGTTCCATCGCTTTACTTACAGATAACCTTACTGAAAAGGTCGTTCGCTACCCGCAACCTGCGACCCGTTCGGTAGCCCTAAGTTAGGCAACCTAGAAGTCATCTTACAAATTCTTTGGGCTGAAAACCTAATGCTTAATAAAACGAATGTAAAATCATGTAATTTTATTGATTAAGCCATCACAAAGTTAAGTACTTTCTCTATGGGTACGCCTTTGAACGATTACCTTAGGTTAACGAATTGGGTGTCCTATTAGATTTAAAATGTAAATTTTCCGACCATATGTCCACCATGGTAAATAAAACTTAGGGTGTGCATGGTTTTAATTAAAGATAGTCAAAAAAAATTATTTATCCTTATATAAGTTATCACCCGGCACATTCGGGCCCCTCCCTCTGCGCAGCACTATTCGCCCCCTACCATTTACTCAGCACTATTCGCCCCTACCATTTGCTCAGCACTATTCGCCCCCTACCACTACGCTCTGAACTCGACTCGGACTCTTAAACCCGAATCCACAACATAGGCACAATTCCCAATATTCAAGTGCTGTGGGTTCAAGTACATCCGGGTATGTCACAAGAGTGCAACTAAGTCACAAGTGTGCAACTATGTACGCTGACTAAAGTGTTGCGGGAAAGCTGACTCCACATCTGCCGACACCACACACGCCGACGCCACACACGCTGACACCGCGTATAGAACTGGAGTGGGAGATCAGCCTATTCCGAACCGATGACCGGAGGGTCTCAACTCGGCGTAGCCAGTCTTCTCCGGACCGCTGAGCATCTAAGCCGAACTTGGACATCTTTAACCCAATCTAAGAATTCTACACTTAAGAACCCATTCTTAACACACTTTCGAACTATTGTTAACTTAAGAAACCAACAATAAATTGTAATCACGCACATCGAACCATGAACAGAGTATTCTTAATCAGGTGACCGACCATTGGACACCTTAACTGGCGCCCGAGCGGGTAAGTAGAGTGAAGGTGTATTGTGTGTGCTGGAAAATGTTTTCCCAAAAGGAAAAAATCAATCGAAAATTAAAGAAAAAATGTGCAAATGTAAGAAATCCTTCTCAAAGAGAAAAAAGGAAGAGAAATATTCTTCGTTTTTTTCCCAAACAAAATTCCCCAAACAAAATTCCCCCAAAATAAAATGAAGAATAAATAGTGAAAAATTTAAAACTGAAGAAATTTTTCCCAAAATAAAATAAAAATAGAAATATTCTTCGTTTTTCCCCAAATAAAATTCCCCCAAAATAAAATGAAGAATAAATAGTGAAAAATTTAAAACTGAAGAAATTTTTCCCAAAGTAAAATAAAAATATTCTTCGTTTTTCCCCAAACAAAAGTCCCCAAAATGAAATGAAAAGTGAATAGTGAAAAAGTTAAAGGTGTAGAAATTATTTTCCCAAAGTAAAATAAGAAAGGGAGAAAATGAATAGTGAAAAGGTTAAAAGTGAAAATTTTTTCTCTCTCTCCAAAATAAAATAAAAATAGAGAGAATGAATAGTGAAAAGGTTAAAAGTGTAGAAATTGTTTTTTCGGAATAAAATAAAAATAGAGAGAATGAATAGTGAAGAGGTTAAAAGTGTAGAAATTGTTTAAAATAGAAATAGGGAAAATGAATAGTGAAAAGGTTAAAAATGTAGAAATTTTTTCCAAAAATAAAAAAGGGGGGAAGATGAAATTTTTTCCAAAATAAAATGGAAATAGAGAAATTGAATAGTGAAAGATCTAAAAGTGTGGAAATTTTTCCCAAAATAAAATAAAAAAGGGGGAAGAAGCTTTTCCGAAATAAAGTGAAAGTAAGGAAATGAATAGTAAAAAGTTTAAAAGTGGAATTTTTCTCAAATTAAAATAAAAAAAAAGGGGAAGATGAATAGGGAAATGTTTTAAAGTGTAATAATCCTTCCGAAAATTAAGAGGAAAAAATAGGAAAAGTGTAGAGGTGAAATAACGAGGAGTTTTTATTTTTCTTTCAAGTAAATAAAGGAGTAAAATCAAGAATGAAAAATAACGTAAAGTTTTCAGAGTAGAGCAAAAAAAGAGAGGTCATTAAAACATTAAGGTTTGGGAAAGGAGCGGGTAATTTAAGAACCAAGATGAGATTGAAATACAAAAACGAAAATGAAATCAAAGAATTACGAAATATGAAACGAAATTAAAAAGAAAAAGAAGAAAAATATGTGTTGAAATAAAAGTAATGAAGTAATTACCCACCGCGGCGGTTTGCTATCATAGCATATTCGCGGGTGCAAAAATATTACTTCATATAAAAAAATAAGAGAACCACCGCGAAGACATTCGCGTGTGGCAAGAAGTATAACAAAAGGAAAAAATAAAATATAAAAAAGGGTTGTGTCGTGTCATAAAAGAAAAGAAACGGAATTACCCACTGCGGCGGTTTGCCACTGGCATATCCGCGAGTGCTAAAACATTGCCGTGCGTATAAAAAAATAAGAGAACCACCGTGAAGCTTATTCGCGTGTGGCAAGAAAAATAAATTAAAAAATAAAAGATAAAAATGGTGTGTGGCAATCTGCTGGAAACGCTAAGAGGTGTGCAATGCACCCAAAAAAAGCTGCCCAGTGGGTTGTGTGAGCAACCGTACCTGAGTAGGCCTGCGGGCCAAAACGGAACAATACGGACCACCGCGCCCAGTGCCAAGAAAATACAAGAACACGAGACAAACCCAAAAACCAGATTTTACAACACATAGAACAAAAGAAAACCCAAAAGCACGAAACAAAAAGAAAAACTGAAACGAACAAAAAAGAAAAAACTAAAAATAACAAAAAAAGAAAAAACTAAAAGTATGCAACAAAAATTACACTTAAGATAGGCAACAAAAAAAGAAAAACTTAAAGTATGCAACAAAAAAAGGAAAACTGAAAGTATACAAGATATGCAACGAAACAGCACCCATAATACACACTCACTCTACACCCTATTAGAATTAAATAATATTATATTCTGCCATTCCTCATATTTAAAAAAATTTCTTTTTCTAATTATCAGAAGAAGTTGAAGACGAACACGAGCACTCCAAGACACACAGATATCGACACACAGATAGTTGTAAAGGGTGAGTAAAGCGCTTCCTCTCTTCCTCCTCAAGACAATAAAATCAGACAAAATTGAATATTCCCCTTAACATAAACACAATCAATAAAAAATCCAAACACCATTTACAAATATCGAAAATTATACTGTAAGCCAAAAACAACTATTAAAAATACAGCTACAAAATTGAATATTCCCCTTGACATAAACCCAATCAATAAAAAATCCAAACACCATTTACAAATATCGAAAATTATACTATAAGCCAAAAACAACTATTAAAAAAATTTTATTAAAGAACACAGAAGTTCAACCATCATTTAAAGATATTAAAATTACTTACTTATTATTTTTGCATTCGACTTACGCGTCATTCTCTTGAGACCCCTTGACATAGGTCTATTATATTTTTCTGAATAAAACATTTTTCCCCTTGCTGTTGAAATGGAAGAAATCAAGGCCACCCTGCAAAAGTTTGACGAGAGCCTTAAGACCCTCTTAGATCAGGTCGTAGCAGTTAAAGAGGATATCAGGAAAGTCGGGACGAGGGTAGCCACCCTCGAGCAAGACCATGAAAGACGTAATCCCGCGGTAATCCAACCCGTTCCCTTGGTCCGTCCGCGCACCGAATATGAATTAAAAGAAACATCTACTTTGCCAGATTGCGTTAGCTTACATTTCTCGTGCATTGAACGAAACCGAGGAAAACTACGCTACCATAGAGAAAGAAATGCTCGCGATAGTATGGGCATTAGATAATCTTAGATCTTATCTTTATGGCGCAGGGTCAATCAAGGTATACACCGATCACCAACCACTTACGTACGCGTTGAGCAATCGCAACTTCAACGCGAAACTCAAGCGATGGAAGTCGCGAATTGAAGAATATGGCGCCGCAATTTCTTATACGCCCGGTAAATCCAACGTCGTCGCTGACGCCCTTTCGCGTATCACAACGCAAGTTAACTACCTCGGGTCAACAACGTGCACTGCCTCTGAAACTGACTCCTTGGCTACCGTTCACAGTGCGCTTGAGGATGCTTCTCAATTGATACCTCATGTAGAAGCACCAATCAATGCGTTCAGGAATCAGCTGGTTTTTGATGAAAACCAGCTTGAGTACTCATGTGAACACCCACATGTTGGTTATGTCCGTCACTTAATCCCACTTAATGACGAGACCATGTCCAGTCTAGTAAACATTCTCGAAAAATATTTAAAACCCTCCATAATTAATGGAGTAAAGATTGCCGAGACTTACCTCCCATCCTTCCAATCTACATGCTTTGAGAATTTTAAGCTATATTTCGAATAACGCAAAGATTGGTAAAGGATTTGTCCGATCCAGAGCAAATCTCCGAGATGATAGAAAGGGAACATCGCAGGGCCCACAGAGGTCCAAAGGAAGTCACTATTCAAATTTTGGAGAAATTCTATTTTCCCAGAATGACAAGTACGATTCGTGCCCAGTTGTCATCGTGCGACTGCTGCAAACGATTCAAATATGAGCGTCATCCCAATAAACCAGAGTTGCAACCGACACCCATCCCAAACTACCCATGCGAAATACTGCATATCGACGTATTCACACTAGAAAAAAAGGTTTATCTAAGCTGTATTGACAAATTCACGAAATTCGCCAAACTTTTTCCCCTACAATCCAAGGCATCAATTCACCTCCGCGAAACACTGTTAGAGGCCCTTCACTACTTTACGGTGCCTAGAATGATAGTGTCAGACAACGAGAGGGGTCTCCTTTGTCCGACGGTATTAAACTATCTCCGCACATTGGAGATTGAATTGTACCATACTCCTACTCAGAGGAGTGAAGTCAACGGTCAAGTGGAAAGATTTCACTCCACCTTTTTGGAAATCTACCGGTGCTTAAAATTCGAACATCCCAAATTCACAAGTGCACAGTTAGCACTGATCGCTGTAGACAGATACAACAACTCTGTCCATTCAGTGACCAACAAAAAGCCCGTTGACCTATTCTTAAACCGCGCATCGCGCATTAACTATCAGGGTTTATCTAACTTCAAGGAAAAAACACTTGAAGATGTTAGAGGCCTGATCGAACGAAACCAGGCTATGGCCAATATGGGTCATAATAAAAATAGGTCCGAACCTAAACAATATGAATCGGGGGATAAGGTTTTCGTCGCTAATAAGCAGATTAAAACTAAAGAGAAACAACGTTTCAGACCAGAGGAGGTCCAAGAGAATCGCGAAGTGACAATAAAAACTAAATCAGGGAAAATCTTACACAAAGCAGACTTGAGGAATTGAAGAGCGCTTTACGACCCTCTATTTTTTAAGAAAAAAACAAAACACAAAAAACTTTTTTATTTCAACACTTTCACAAAACATTAAATGTAGTACACAAATAATTTAAGCGCGAATACACAAATATTATATACACGAATACACAAATAATTTAAGCATGAATACACGAATATTATACACACAAATACACAAATAATTTAAGTATGAATACACAAATATTATACACACAAATACACAAATAATTTAAGCATGAATACACAAATATTATAAGCGTGGATAGTATATACACAAGCTTTTCTTTCATTCCTGATCAATGCCCTATAAGCCTCACAATTATCGGTCTCATGTCAGCCGCGCGCATATAAAAATACGACGCACCCGTCGTACCATTGCGACAAGGAGGAGTATGGCGCATCAACGGAATGTTCAAACTGGTTCACGTCATCGACGTAGCGAGGATGATGCAGCTAGTGGACGAAACTAGCCGGGATGCGGCAACCCTGACGGATCAACGTATCAACACTCGAAAGGGACTACCAACTAGAAGGGACGTACATAGTCCAGTTCAACAATGAAGTCGTCAGGGTTATCACCGAAGATCTGGAGAACACAAAGAAGACATCAACAACAGCCCATCATTCTATTAATTGATCTGCGGGACGCAGACTTTTAGAGGGGGAGGAGTTATCACCCGGCACATTCGGGCCCCTCCCTCTGCGCAGCACTATTCGCCCCCTACCATTTACTCAGCACTATTCGCCCCTACCATTTGCTCAGCACTATTCGCCCCCTACCACTACGCTCTGAACTCGACTCGGACTCTTAAACCCGAATCCACAACATAGGCACAATTCCCAATATTCAAGTGCTGTGGGTTCAAGTACATCCGGGTATGTCACAAGAGTGCAACTAAGTCACAAGTGTGCAACTATGTACGCTGACTAAAGTGTTGCGGGAAAGCTGACTCCACATCTGCCGACACCACACACGCCGACGCCACACACGCTGACACCGCGTATAGAACTGGAGTGGGAGATCAGCCTATTCCGAACCGATGACCGGAGGGTCTCAACTCGGCGTAGCCAGTCTTCTCCGGACCGCTGAGCATCTAAGCCGAACTTGGACATCTTTAACCCAATCTAAGAATTCTACACTTAAGAACCCATTCTTAACACACTTTCGAACTATTGTTAACTTAAGAAACCAACAATAAATTGTAATCACGCACATCGAACCATGAACAGAGTATTCTTAATCAGGTGACCGACCATTGGACACCTTAACTTATATGTAACAAAAACTTTATAAATTTCTTTGGTCCATTCGATACATGCGTATGGATCGAGTATCTGGAGTCCTCAATATGGAGTACAGCGGATCACAAAGAATCTGTAAAAAAAAAATTTTCTTAGTTTTGCCCTTAGAGAACTCAATGGGGATGCAAATCTTAACCTTCCCTCCTACCATAGTAGACTTTTTTAAATTAACTCACCTTTACTAACAACCCGTAGAACCTCATTCTTACAACCAATCAAAAAATTTATTACGTCAGCTAACAAGCTTTAAATTTAACCTTCCTAGAAGAAGGACTAAAAACTTTCGTCCTCTACTTATTAGCCAATATAGTTGGATATTTTCGCCTTGCTCTATATATAACCTTAAATCTTATAGTCCACACACTTTCTCTGAGCAACCATCTTCCTCTCCGTACTATCCCCGCGATTCATATGTTATGGGGCAGCGCCCCTCGCGAACTAGTTCATGTTCTTCAGGATGTAAAAATGCCCGGGAGTCAGTGGAGACAGATCGTTTGGATCTGCTGACAATGGGCACAGTGGACATGAATTTGAACACGATCCGAAATGGGGAAGCACCGTGGACAATTCTTCAAAGGTCGTCGCTGAGTTGAGATGTCCCCCAAAATTAGAACTGTGAGGTGGATTGAAGGTGGGTGCGATGTCCGTGTCCATGGAATATTGAAACTTCTTCTTCTAAATGCGAAAAGAGTTGTCTGCTCCGATAAAATTGGTTCCTCTATCGCTGTACAGATGCTTACATAAGCCTCTACATCTAATAAAGCATTGAAGAGCCCACAGGAAATGTTGAGTAGATAGTCCTGTGACTGCTTCTAAATGTATCACCTTGGTCGCTAAACATATAAGCACCGCAATATAAGCCTTTTATGTATGATGCCCGCGAAACCTGGAGGCGTTTAAGTAAAAGGCGCCCAAGTAATCAGCACCAGTGGCTTCAAAGGCTCGTCACAGAATTCGATTTACTGCTTGTTTCCCATAGACTATCCAGAATGTATGCCAACTGGTTGCTACAGTGAGCTCGGTGCCTCCATGAAGGGTGTTCCGATGTGCGTTCCTTATTACTAGGCCGATAAAATATCGGCGTTCGGGTCTGCTTGGGACAATTGTTGGGCGTTCTTAACCTATGCCTAACCGTTCGCCCTATGATTCGCATAATCCCGAAGACGTCTAAAAATGAGAAAAGAGCGCTGAGGGCAATTTGTTTGCTAGAATTCTGCTGATCTCTGGATAAATGGCTCCTTTCTGCACCATCCTTAAAAGTTGGTGGAGAGCTTCTCGTAATTCTCGTAATATTACTCTAACTGCATCCGCAATACTATCCCTTTGGAGGTGGCCTAAGACTAAGGGAAGCGAACCTTGAAACTATAAGAGTCCTCATTTGGGTTAATAGTACGAACCTTGAGACTCTAGAGTCTCAGAATTTTAATAGTCTCCTGGGAATTCACTTCTACGTTTCTTGTTTAAACCATGTGCTGGTTAGGAATGACACATAAGATCTGGGAAAGATTTGATGCCCATTTCCTGAGATGCATTCCGGCCGTAATTTGATCACGTATTTCATGTGCTCCGTCAATAGTGTTATCACCAGTTTGGACGTCGTCAACATATACATCGTTATAGAGGACTGGATTTACCAATGGGTATCGTTGTTATTCGTCTTAAGCAAGTTGACGGAGGCTGTATACGGTGCTGATGCAGTGCCAAAAGTGACAGTATTTAGGCATTATTCGGCCATTTCGTTTCGATCATTCCTCCATAAGATGCGTTGAAATTGACAACTCTGGTTCATATCAATGCAGCGATACATTCGTTGAATATCTGCGGCAAACTCGTAACGATGTAGCCTCCATTTCATGATGACTCTGCCTAAATCATTTTGTAAAGGTGGGACGATACACAATATGTCGTTGAGGGATTTTCCGTTCGAAGTGGTACATGATGCTACTACGAACTTTGGTCGTTGTGCTATCTTCCTTTACAACGGCATGGTGTGGGAGAGTACGTGTTGCGATATAATGTTGACGTCTCGGAGTGATCATGTGGTGTCGAGCCTCTGCTCGAACTAAAATATTTTTTATGTTGGATTGATATTGGTTTTTAAGTTTGTTGTTTTTATTTAGTCGGCATTCTAAAATATGCATTGTGAAAATCTTTCTGAAAGGCAAATAAGCTGTCGGCGTTGCCACCCTTGGCCGTTGTTTCTGACTCTGCACTGGAAGTGCTCGCTGCCTTGGGCTTCTTCATATGTGACTTCGTGTGACTCACACTTATGTATTGTTTTTCAACGGAGAGAGAAAAATTGATCTCGCTTTTTGCTTCCTTTTTGGCGAGAATAGAGGAATTGAGGAGGAAAGTAATTGTTCATTGATGGGATTAGATTTCCATTAATGGCCTTTATATGACATCGCTGGAATTTTTGGGGATAGTTACCCTCATGCGCCACCACAAATATTGTGACAAAACATATGTGTATGTTTCATATGTGGAATGTCATAGTTGAGGAACCTTCTGCTCGGGGCTTTCATATCCAAAACAACAAACCAGATATGTATAATTAAATTAATACTGAAATTCTTTCATTTATTCAATTTCAATTTGCTTAAGGTTTTTTTGATTGTACGAAATATTTTTTATTCATCTTGAATCCCTCGTGGTTCATAAAGTACAGATTCGCAGAGATTGCAGGTAGGATCTGGATGGATTCTAAGCTTACTAAAGAAGGAGCGGTAAATATCTAAACTGTCTGTGAAAAGGCCACACGGTGTTAATTGATTATATGTCAAGTTTATGCAAGATCGCACCAAAAACTTCTGGACCGATTCACTGTGACTTAAAGTTACCCAGCGTTTCCACCACTTAAGAAAAATCATCCAGCGCTAACGCATGGTGGCCCTTCCACGTCACATTCTTTGCATGGCCCATGATCCGAAGAAAGGGTTCTGTTAGCGACGTCAATCGATAGCGTTCGAAAATTCGAAAAATATTGAACACATATTGGCCCGAGCATTACTTGACTCAGGGTCACAAATGAATTTTATTACTGAAGATCTTGCTCAACACTTACAGATCTGTAGGGAGGAATCGTACATCACTTTGCTTGGTACAACACAAGTAAATATAAGGATACGCACTATGGTGAAGTCGAGAATGAATAACAAAAACAAACTGAAGTCTAGTATAAGTTAGCATAGGGCGGAGCGGGAGCGAAATAAAAGCTGAGTTGCGCTCTCTTGCGAATTCGCCCCGCTTCGCCGCAATAGATAAGCTAGGCTTAAGTTTTATTATTGAATACAGATCGAAATATAACGTATAGCCGAGTGCACGCATTTTTTCGTCGTTTTCGAAAGTTTATAAAAGGCAGCCACCTTTTTTTTAATATTTCGTTGAGATAAAATAATCTCATTTAACATTTTGGCGCCGCCAAACAGTCCACCTGACTGTATTTATTATAATTTAATAAATCAAAGAAACTAGTGTATAGTGTAACTAGTGTAATTAGTAGTATTAAAAACAAAATAAAGATAAAATAAAAGGGTTGCTCGCGACGGTAGTGGTGTGAACTTTAAAAACAATAAACAAAAAAAAAAGAAAAACAATTTAAAGTCCGCGTCGCGAAACAAAAATTTTATTTATCAGCTGTCAACTGGCAAGATTTATACAGCAACTTTATTAACTAGAAGGTTTCATCGTTATCCCCATGCCATGCACCTGCATCGGCTGTGCCAGGAAAGTGGCAACAGGATTAAAAGATCCGAACTCAGAACCGCAGGTATTTGTCCAAAACAATTGAAAGTCGAGAAAAGACAAATTAATATTCGTCTTGTGCTTGAATATTGCACCCTCCTTTCAATTCTTGGCGCATACGTACTTCAAAATAGTAGAGCTAAAGTGAATAATAGAGTTTATATGTATACAAGTTTCATTAAAATATTGCCAATATAAATGAACAATTGCCTGTGGACATAATTAAGACGCATAAATTATTCCACAATCACTATCGGCCCCTACCCCTCGTTCTGGGTATTGGAAATATTTCCCAAATAAAATAGATAAAGTGCACCCTAATTTTAATTTATATATTTTGTGCATAAATAATTTTGTGTACATACAAATACATAGATGCAGCGGTGAACTTATAGTTTTCGCCTCTCACCGTTATCCGCTGCTGTATGTATGCACGTATATGCATTTTTGGCGCCTTTTGTGGAAGGAATCTTACATTATCCCGCTGCATAAAAAAAATAAAAAATCCGACGCTGACATCTCTAAATTGTCAGCAATTCAAAAGCTTTTTGAAAAACTTATCACTCCACATTTGCAACACCTATGTTGTTCAATAATAACTCCGTGCCAGCATGGCTTCATGAAGCGCAGCTCACCACTACCAACTTATTGGAGCTAACATCTTTTATCACGGATGGCTTCCAGAATGGCTTCCAAATAGACGCCATTTACTCTGACTTCAGTAAAGCATTGGACTCTGTTAACCATTCGCTTTTTATAAGTAAATCAGTCTTTTGGGATTCCCAACTGATCTTACCCAACGTGTTTTCGTTAAAGATGTTACCTCGCGTTTAGTCCGCGCCACATCTGGGGTGCCTCAAGGAAGCCATCTTGGACCCCTACTTTTTACACTGTTTATTAACGACTTGCCCCTTGCCTTAACTAATTCACTTGTAATCACGCTGATGACGTTAAGCTATGCCTTCAGTATAAATTCACTAGCGCCCAGTCTAGACTTTAATCCGATTTGGATAAACTTCAAAATTGGTGTTTAGCAAATAACCTAAAGCTTAGTGGATCGAAATGTAAACTCATGTCTTATTACCGATCCAGTCCTCACCAGGCTATGTACTTTCTCTATGGGAACGCCTTAGAACGATTAACTCAGGTTAACGATCTAGGTATCCTATTAGATTTGAGACTTAAATTTACCGACCATATATCTACCATGGTTAATAAAGCTATGGGTGTGCTTGGTTTTATTAAAAGATGGTCAAAAGAATTTAATGACCCGTACATAACTTAAACGTTATATACATCATTGGTCCGTCCGATTCTTGAGCATGGATCGTGTGTCTGGAGTCCTCAATATGGAGTACACCAAGATCACATTGAATCTGTACAAAAAAACTTCCTTACTTTTGCGCTTAGGGGACTTAATTGGGATGCAAATCTTTACCTCCCTTCTTATCGTAGTAGACTTTTACTAATCAACTTACCATCATTAACAAACCGTAGAACGATTCTGGGTGTCATGTTCCTATATAATCTTATTTATGGAAATATAGACAGCCAGCATTTACTAACACGCTTAAATTCCTTCGGTTGGTTGGACGTGAGGTGGGCTGTACTCAGTGACTCGACTATCGATTTATTCGACTATTAATTAATTATTTTCGTTGGTTGAAAATTATTAAATTATTTTTTATTTAAAAAAAAAAAATTTAATTCGCAGTCTCACTTTAAAAAAAAAATTTTAAATAAAAGTATAAATATTACTAAATAAAAAATGAATTAATTATTGTCGTTTTCGTTTTTTTGTATCGAAATTAAAATTAAAATTTATTTACTTTTATTAATTAAAAATAATATATTTAAATAAATAATTTTTAAATATTTTCAAATTTGCATCGATTTTGCTTCATTTAGAAAAGAAATAATTTTTATAAAACGGAGAGTAATAAAGCCAAACTGGATTCCACGACCCTTAATGATTTAAAAAGAAGATTAAATGTTAAAGTAAAAAGCATTTGCCGGTTAGAGGAACATTTGGAAGCTGGATGACTTCCTCTAGAAAAGACCGAGCTAGAATGCAGCCTTCAGGTTGTAGATGAGACAATTTCTAAAGCTAATGAGTTGCAGGACCAGATCGAGCAATCAGACAAAATGGATGAATTTGGAGACGAGTTAGAAGAATTAGCAACAACAACCAAGGCAAGGATTATGTCTTTATGTAATGCCTTCAATACAGCTAAGGACTCCCGCCCAGCTACTGCAAATATTGCAGCCCCAACTTCCCAGTTTAGCATTACCAAAATTCAGTGGAAATTATTCGGAGTTCAAAAATTTTATAAGTCTTTTCGAGACCTTGGTACACAAAGATGTGAACATTCCTGTAATTCCACTAATTTAATCATTTAATTTCTTGCCTCTCTGAAGCCTTAGGAAATATCAAGGCATTCCAAGTCAGCGAGAGTAATTATGACAAAGCTATCGCTAATCTAAAAAGAGTCTATGATAACGAATGTCTCATCCTTGCGAACCAAATAAGTAAATTGTTCACCCCTCGTTGAGGGGTCTCATCGACACTGTGTCATTGATTTATGGATCATTATTATCCATAGGAGATGACACTAAAATTGTAAACTCAATGATTATGTATTTAGTTTTGAGTAGAGTAAATCCAGTGACCAGGCAAAACTGGGAAGAGTCACTGGATTATGAGGAATTGCCGCTGTGGTCCGATTTCGAAAAAATATTAAATCGTAGGTACCAGCATCTGTCCGCTGAAGAGGCTGGCAAACAAAAACAGGAGAAAGCTTTAGGGTTTAGCAAGAAACTTAATAGATGTTCGTTGGCTTGCTCCTCTGCTATCACCAAACCAGCTTGCAGTTATTATTATTATGCAGTACGCTCAAAACCCTTTTGTGGTCCAGTGCAGTCCGTTCGCTCGCCTTGCTGTAATGCAATGGTTTGCGTTTGTTAAGTCAGCATCTCTCTGTTTAAATTGTCTCCGAAAAGGTCACACCGTAGCGAAGTGCAAATCGACTAGATGTCAAATCTGTGCAAGATCGCACCATAAACTTCTGTACTGATTTAAAGTGACTGGCGTTACCACCACCAACAGAAAATCCTCCTCCAGCGTTAACGAATGATGGCCCTTTTACTTCACATGCTTTGCATGCGTCGTCTCTAGAAAGGGTTTTGTTAGCGACGTCGATCGTAAGCGTCCAAACAAAAAATGGCGAGCACATATTGGCCCGAGCATTACTTGACTCAGGGTCACAAATGAACTTCAATACTGAATGTCATGGTCAATGCTTACAGATCCGTAGGGAGGAATCGTGCATCACTTTGCTTGGTACAACACAAGTAAAGATAAGGATACGAACTATAGAGAAGTCGAGAATTACTGGTAGTGAGTTTCCGTTCGACTTTTCGATTTTAAAAACAATTTCAGCCTGAGGAGCTGAGTCAATTTTCGAACTTTTGTTCTTTGGCTAAATAAAGCAAGGTCCGAACCATCCCATACTGCAAAAAAACGCTTCTTGCATGGATGTTATCGGGAAATAATGCAAATTCCTCAACTCCTTAACAACCGGTCTCTAGCCTGAATTGCCAACAAGAAATATTAGAATCAATAGACTACAATTTGAAAAAAATTTTGGTCATTGGAAGAGTTCTATCTTCTAAAAAAATGTTGTCGCCAGAACAGGAGTTGTGTGCATTATCGAAAGACTACTAGAATACTGAATTCAGGTCTATTGAAAGCCAGACATTTAAGTCGGATCCAAGCGTTTTGGGAAACTCATTCGAGATAGCCAAACGCCATTTTCTGTCGCTCAAGAGACGATAATCTCGAGAACCGAACTTAAAAAAAATGTATTTGGAATTTATGGAAGAATACGAAACACTAGGTTATATGTCCCCTGCAAGCAGGTGATGTTCTTGCTACTCCACACTACGTAATACCCCACCAGTGTATCTTACGGCCTCAAAGTACAATGACCAAACAAGTCGTTTTTGATGCGTCTTGTAAGTCATCTACACAAAAATGTTTAAATGATTTGTTGATGGTGGGTGCAACAACTGCACATCCATTTGTCCATGAAGCTTCTCAGGCTGGGCTTGCCTAATGCTCCTAATCGTACGATTCCAAGTTTCCAGTATTGTTGACGAACGCTCGCAATTTGCCCAGAGCTATGTCCGATACTTGCAAGAGTCGAATTTTCATGTGGGTCCACGAGTATTGGTGAGTCTCTTGCAACAGCGTGTTTGGATAGTAAACGGGCAGGCAGGCTTCCGTACGAGCAGTCAGATAGTACGGTCATGCATACGCTGTTTTAAATGCAAGCCTCATCTGATGACTCAAAATCATTCCCTCCGCAATCCGTGCTCTCCGCCCATTCTCCATATGTGACGTGGACGTGGCCCTATTGAAACGACATTGAAAATTCGTGGTAGGCCACCCTACAAGTCCTACATTGCCCTTTTTGTTTTTTTTGCGTCCGAGGCAGTTCATTTAGAAGTTGTGTCTGATTTATCAACTGATTTCTTTTTATAGGCATTTCAAAGGTTCGTTGGGAGCCGGGGATGTCCGCAGATTGTGAACTTCGTCGGAGCGAGTCGCCACTTCGCGGCACTGTGGCACCAGATCGAGAGCGAAGCGGATGAACTGCGACAATACGCATCAAAAAAAGGATGCGTATTTGCGTTCATACCGCCGCGGGCTCCGCATATGGGCGGACTATGGGAGGCAGGTGTCAAATCTGCAAAGCACCTACTCCTACGAGCGGTGGGCAGCGCGACGTTGACCGCAGAGGAGCTTCAGACCTTCCTCGTTGGAGTCGAGGCCGTGATGAATTCGAGGCCCTTGAGTCGGGTGTCCTCAGTCAGGACCCAAGCGACGGGGAGGCGTTGACACCCGGGCACTTGTTGATAGGCGGGCCGCTCTTTGCCCCACCAGCACCGCGGACCAGCAGGGTCTAATGTGCTTGCCATCGCCGCAAGCGGCTTGTCTCGTCAATCAGGCAAACGTTTTGGCAGTAATGGTCCCGGGAGTACGTCTTGGACCTATAGGTACGGTCGAAGTGGCATCGGGAGCAGGAGATTTTTGGGAAGGGCGATCTGGTCCCGGTCACAGAAGATCACCAGCCGCCCCAACAAAACTCATGCCGGCGCGGATGGAAGGGTCAGGGTCGCCGTCGTGAGGACTAGCTCTGAAGCGATATTTATGAGGGCAGTTCATAAGCTGGCGAGGCTGCCAGTTGGTTGAAGCCAGATGGAGGTCTTCAACGGGGCCGGTGTAGTATGAGTAGATAAAAATAGATACATTAATGAATAATGAAAACAAACTGAAGTCTAGTATAAGTTAGCATAGGGCGGAGTGGGAGCGAAATAAAAGCTCAGTTGCGCTCTCTTGCGAATTCGTTACGCTTCGCCGCAATAGATAAGCTAGGCTTAAGTTTTATTATTGAATAGAGATCGAATTATAAAGTAAAGCCGAGTGCACGCATTTTATTTTTCGTCGTTTTCGAAAATTTATAATAAGCAGCCACCTTGTTTTTAATATTTCGTTAAGATAAATTAATCTCATTTAACAGATATGTAAATTGCAGCTAAGATTGGATTTTTCGAACTTTGATCCGTTGGTCGAATAAAACAAGGTCCGAACCATCCCATACTTCAAAAAACTCTCATTGGATGGAATCTAGAAAATATATGGCAAATTCCTTAACTTTATAACCGACGGTCTCAAGCCTGAATTGCCAAAAAGAATTACTAGCATCAAAAAACAGCAATTTGAAAAAATATGCTGGTCGTTGGAGGAAGTTCCATCTTTTAAAAATATTTTAGACTTCCATTTAAGTCGGATCCATGCGTTTTCCATCCATTCGAGGTAGTCAAAGATCCGAATTTAAGGAAAATGTATTTTGAATTTGTTTATAGAGATTATTTTATCTCGTCGCGAAAACGAAAGGAAACAAAGGTGGCTGTAGAATTAAATTAAATTGCAAAAAAAAACGAAAACGAACGAAAAACTTTTCAACGTTATAAATTCGATTATATTCAATCAACAAAAACTTAAGCCTAGCTTATCTAGTCCGGCGAAGCGGGGCGAATTCATGGGAGAGCGCAAGTGAGAGCTTCACTTGCGCTCCCGCTCCGCCCTAAACTAACTTATACTAGACTTCATAAAATTCCACTTAATTATCTACATTAATTATACACCGGCCCCGTTGAAGGCCTTCCTTAGGCTTCAACTATTGTCAACCTTGCCAGCTTGTGGACTGCTCTCCGAAATACTGCTCCTCTACTCGTCCTGACGTCGGCGACCCTGACCCTTCCGTCCGCGCCGGCGTAAGTCTCGACGACCCTGGCGGTGATCCACTGCTGGGGCGGCTGGTTGTCCTCGGCGACCAGAACCAGATCGCCCTTCCTGACGTCCTTCTGCTCCCGCTGCCACTTCGACCGCGCCTGTAGGCCCAAGACGTACTCCCGGGACCAACGCTGCCAAAGCATTTGCTTGATTGACGAGACAAGCCGCCATCGCCGCAACCACGTTAGACCATGCTGGTCCGGGGTCCGCGGTGCTGGTGGGGCGATGAGCGGCCCGCCTGTCAACAGGTGCCCGGGAGTCAACGCCTCCCCGTCGCTTGGGTCCTGACTGAGGGCGCCCAGGGGCCTCGAGTTCAGGACGGCCTCGACTCCAACGAGGACGGTCTGCAGCTCCTCTGCGGTCAACTTTGCGCTGCCCACCGCTCGTAGGAGTAGGTGCTTTGCAGACTTCACACCTGCCTCCCATAGTCCGCCCATGTGCGGAGCCCGCGGCGGTATGAACGCAAATACGCATCCTTTTTTTGATGCGTATTGCCGCAGCTCGTCCGCTTCGCTCTCGATCTGGTGCCGCAGTGCCGCGAAGTGGCGACTCACTCCGACGAAGTTCGTCGCGTTGTCGCAGTGCACGATCTGCGGACATCCTCGGCGCCCAACGAACCTTTGAAAAGCCAATAGAAAGGAATCAGTTGACAAATCGGAAACTACTTCTAAATGTACTGCTTTAGACGAAAAACAAACAAACAGGGCAATGTAGGACTTGTATGGTGGCCTACCACGAATTTTCAAGGTCGTCTCAATAGGGCCACAGAAATCCACGCCACATATGGAAAATGGGCGGAGAGCACGAACACGATCTAAGGGTAAATCTCCCATGATTTGAGTCATTAGATGAGGCTAGCATTTAAAACAGCGTATGCATGACCGCATTATCTGACTGCAGACTTCCTGCGCGTTTACTATCCAAACGCGCTATCGCAAGAGACTTACTAGTGCTTACATGAAAATTCGACTCGTGCAAGTATCGGACGTAGCTCTGAACAAATTGAGAGCGCTTCGTCAACAATACTGGAAACTTGGCATCGTACGAAATAGGAGCATTAGCTAGTCGCCCCCCGACCCGCAACAACGAAAAGGTAAGCCCAGCCTGAGAAGTTTCATGGACAAACGGACTTAGCTTCTGTAGGCTTGGGCTAACAAAAAGATTTTTTCTAACATTTTTAATTTCCTCTTGATACTCGTGCACTTGGACTATCTGGACAATTTTATTAAACGCGTCTCGATATTCGACAGGGGAAGGTACATTATCAGAAGGAACTACTAATTTTTTACACTTCTTTATAAAGCGGACCATGTAAACGAACACTCGCAGCAGTTTTAAGTGAGAGGAAAATCCTTCTATCACTTCCAACAAATATGAGGTAGAGACCATTGCAGTCAGTCCGACCGCACTCTTCTTTGCTTCCATCTGAAAAATCTCTGGTGACGGATCAAACCGATCTTCCGGCTCCGTTAAAAACGATGGACCTGTGAACCAAATTGATTCTATCGTTTCCTTTATGTCTCCACCTCTTGACACAATATCTGCCGGGTTCTGTTTAGTTGGCACATGCCGCCACGTGCTATCCTCTGACCAATCTTGAATCTCAGCAACTCTATTTGATACGAACGTTGACAACGACGATGGATGGGAACGAATCCAATAAAGACAAACTTCCGAATCTGACCAATATACACTTCGTTCGAGCGAGCGAAGCGAGTTTGAAAACCACTTTCTCAATTCAAAACCAGCGTTTTGAAGAACCTGAGTTACTTCAGACTTAATTGTATTTAGCTCCTCCACGCAACCAGCACCCGTTAACATGTCGTCGACGTAAAAGTCAGACCCAATAACTTTAGCAGCTCGAGGGAATGTATTTTTCGCGGATTCACTCAACCTCTTCAAACACCTTATGGCCAGGAATGGGGCTGGTGCAGTGCCATAAGTAACGGTGTTGAGCTTGCACAATTTCAAGGACTCAGACGGGTCTTTTCTCCACACTATCAACTGGTATCGTCGATCTGCTTCATTTACCATCACTTAACGATACATCTTTTTTATGTCGGCTCCCAGAGCGAATTTGTTTAGCCGAAATCTAAGAAGAGTTGAGTAAAGCTCTTCCTGAATTGTTGAACCCACCATCAACAACTCATTTAAACACTTTTGTGTGGATGTCTTGCAGGACGCATCGAAAACGACTCGAAGTTTGGTCGTTGTACTTTGCGGCCGCAAGACACACTGGTGGGGTATGACGTAGTGTGGAGAAGCAAGAACGTCATTGCTTGCAGGGGACATATGGCCTAGGGATTCGTATTCTTCCATAAATTCCAAATACATTTTCTTTAAGTTCGGATCTCGAGATAATCTTCTCTCGAGCGACAGGAATCGGCGTTTGGCTATCTCGAATGAATTGACCAAAACGCTTGGATCCGACTTAAATGGAAGTTTAACTTCAAATCGACCTGAAGGCAGTATTCTTGTAGTCTTCCGATAATGTTCCTCACATAGCTCTTGTTCTGGCGACAACATCTTTTTAGAAGATGGAACTTCTTCCAACGACCAGAATTTTTTCAAGTTTTTGTCTATTGACTCTAATATTTGGAGTCAATAGACTCTTGGTAATTCAGACTAGAGACCGGCTGTTGAGGAGTTGAGGAATTTGCCAGATATTTTCCCGATACTATCCACCCAAGGAGAGTTTTTTGAAGGATGGGATGGTTCGGACCTTGTTTTATTTGGCCAACGGACAACAGTTCGAAAAATGACTCAGCTCCAATTAGCATATCTATCCGCTGAGGTTTGTAAAAATATGGGTCCGCTAACGGCGAGTTCTTTGGTAGGGTCCAATCTTTTACGTTCACTGACTGGTCAGGGTGATAGCCTGAAATGGTTTTCAAAACCCAAAAGTCGAACGGAAACTCGCTACCATTGACTCTTGACTTCACCACGGTGTGTATCTTTTTCTTAACCTGTGAATTAGTTTGACCAATTCCAAGCAAGTTGATGCACGATTCCTCCCTACGGATCTGTAAGCGTTGAGCAAGATCTTCTGTAATTAAATTCATTTGTGACCCTGAGTCAAGTAATGCTCGGGCCAAGATGTGCTCACCATTTTTTGTGCGAACGCTTACGATCGACGTTGCTAACAAAACCCTTTCTACAGACGACGCATGCATGTGAAGTAGAAGGGCCATCATTCGTTAACTCTGGTGGAGGATTTTGTGTGGGTGGTGGTAATGCCGTGTGACCTTTTCGCAGACAATTCAAACATAGGGAGGCTGACTTAACAAACTCAAACCATTGCATTACAGCAAGGCGAGCGAACAGACTGCACTGGGCCAAAAAATGGTTGTTCGCGTTACAATAACTGCAAGCTGGTTTGGCGTTGGTATTAGAACAAGCCAACGAAGTTCTATTCAGTTGCTTGCTGAACCCAGTTCTTTCTTGTTTTGGTTTGCCAGTCTCTTCAGCGGACAGATGCTGATATCTACGATTTAGTATTTTTTCGAAATCGGACCACAGCGGCAATTCCTCATAATCCAGTGACTCTTCCAATTTTTGCTTGGTCACTGGATCCACTCTACTCAAAACTAAATGAATAATCATTGAGTTTGCAATTTTAGTATCATCTCCTATGGATAATAGTGATCCATAAATTGATGATACAGTGTCGATGAGACCCCTCAACGACGACGCAGACGGCTGGGAAATTTTCGGAAGGATGAACAGTTGACGTATTTGGTTCGCAAAGATGAGACATTCGTTATCATAAACTCTTTTTAGACTAGCGATAGCTTTGTCGTAATTACTCTCGGTGACCTGGAATGCCTTGACAGCTCCTAAGGCTTCACCAGAGAGGCAAGAAATTAAATGATTAAATTTCTCGATAACTGGAATGTTCACATCTTTGTCAACTAATGTCTCGAAAAGACTTATGAAATTTTTGAAATCCGAATAATTTCCACTGAATTTTGGCAATGCCAAACTAGGAAGTCGAGCTCGAGTTGAGGCTGCAGAAATTGCAGTAGCTGAACGGGAGTCTTCAGCTGAATTAAAGGCATTACATAAGGACATGATCCTTGCCTTGGTAGTTATTCCTAATTCTTCCAACTCGGCTCCGAAATCATCCAATTCATCTATTTGCTCGATCTGGTCTTGCAACTCATTTGCTTTAGAAATTGCCTCATCTAAAACCTGAAGCCTGCACTCTAACTCGGTTTTATTTAGAGGAAGTGATCCATCTTCCAAACGTTCCTCCAACCGGCGAATGCTTTTAACTTTGACATTTAATCTTCTTTTTAAGTCAATAAGAGTCGTGGAATTAAGTTTTTGTTTAGTACTTTCCATTATAAAAAAAACTTGCTTTTTCAATACAAAAACGAAAACGATGCAAATTTAAGATTTAATAATTTATTTAAATTTTTTGTTAAAGAAAT
The DNA here is from genome assembly GCF_017639315.1 of Drosophila ananassae. Lineage (NCBI taxonomy): Eukaryota > Metazoa > Arthropoda > Insecta > Diptera > Drosophilidae > Drosophila > Drosophila ananassae. The sequence continues at coordinate 7,189,926 of NC_057932.1, read as the reverse complement.
TTTATTAATTTATTTAAAATTTTTTATTAATTTTAAAATATTAATATTAAAAATTTATTAAATTTTTATTTATTAAATTTTTCTAAAATTTATTTAAAAATTTATTGAATTTAATTCAACAACAAGAAAATGCGAAAACGAAAATAATTAATTAATCTTATTTAAATATAATAAATAATTTATTAAATTTAACCAAAAAAACAAAATCTAAATTGATTAATTAATTGATAACGAATTATTGATAGTCGAGGCACAGAGTATCCAAAAAAAATAGTGGGTCGCCAATGACACTGAAACCAATATGCCCGAACAAATTGTAGGAGGGCGCGTCACTTGGCGGACCGGTAAACTATACGCGCCAAAAAGTGCATATACATACATACATACAGCAGCGGATAACGGTGGGAAACGAAAACGAGAATATTATCGCTGCATCTATTTGTATGTATGTAAACCAAATATATATGCACCTTTATTTTATCTGTAATAAATAAAATAATTTTTGGCTGCACTTTAGTATTTATTTGGAAGATTTGTAAATTCGAGAACGAGGGGTAGGGGGCGACAGTGATTGCAAATAATATAAATATTCTCTTTTTCATTTTATCCACAGGCAGTACATTTAGGTTAGCACATATATTTATAATTAAATTTTTAGAATTTGTTATTTATTTTTGCTCTACTATTTTTTCTACGTACGTATGCGCCAAGAATTGAAAGGAGGGTGCAATATTCCAGCACAAGACGGATTATAATTTGTCTTATCTCAACTTTCAATTTTTTGCACAAATACCTGGGGTTCTGCTTTCGGATCCTTTAATCCTGCGGCCACTTTCCTTTCACAATCGATGCAGGTGCAGGGCATGGGGACGACAAATCCTTCCAGTAGCAGCTCGATTGAAGAATTTTCTTTCGCGACGCGGAGAATTCTTTAATTTTTATTTGTGAATTCACTAACACAACTGTCGCGAGCAACTCTTTTTTTTTTTGAATATATATACGTTATATATATTGTCTATATATGTTATGTGTCACTGTCACTATTTTTTGTTACTTTTTTTTTTAATTATTCACTACAGTCCACCCGGGGGCGCCAAAATGTTTATTGAGGTTATTTTATCTCGTCGCGAAAACGAAAGGAAACAAAGGTGGCTGTAGAAATAAATTTAATTGCAAAAAAAAAGCAAACGAACGAAAAATGCGTGCACTCTTTTCAACGTTATAAATTCGATTATATTCAATCAACAAAAACTTAAGCCTAGCTTATCTAGTGCGGCGAAGCGGGGCGAATTCATGCTACGAATTCATGCTACTACACACTATGTTATACCCCACCTCAAAGCACATCGACTGAACTTCGAGTCATTTTGGATGCGTCCTATAAGACATCCACACAAAAATGGCCCAAATGATTTGTTGATGGTTAAAATCCAAAAATAGCTGTATTCCGACATAAAAAAGAAGTATCGCCAAGTAATGGTAAATGAGGCAGATCGGCGATACCTGTTGGTAGTGTGGAAAAAAGACTCATCCTTGAAATTGGCTCTGCACCAGCCTCACTTCTGCGTATAAGGTGTTGGAAGAGGTTGATATAATCATATAACAAACCGTTATTCGTTATAGCTTACGTCTGCAGATATCTCAGGCCACACTCAAAGTGGCCTGAGATAGTAGTCTGAGATAGTCTAGTATTGCGGATGCCGTTAGAACAGTAGAAATACGGTGGGGTCTTTTTTGATTCTTTTCAGGAGGGTGAAAGTAGGTAAAAAATTCTCGTCAAAAATTCTACCCATAGCCAATCGGCACCGAACCACCACAGGCATGGCCTAACAAACTGCTGAGGTGTAAGACCCCTTGCAGCGCAGTCGGCTGTGTTTTCCCCCGAAGGTTTTCCAAAATCTTTGCAATTTGTTTGGAGACGAACGTCTGATGGATGCATCTGTTCAGAAATGAACGCACATGGGAATGTCGGTAGATTAAAATTGCGTTTGTACCCATTTATCCAATTGGGTAGCCAATAGTGCTCCAAAAGGACGGGTGTGAATCGAATCCGACCTATCAATAGGATCGTGCTCACTCTCCTGGATTGATGTTGTATGTTACGTAGGTAAACACCGGCGAAGAACCGTCACAGAAGACGTGTAGTTGATGGTTCTGAGTTTTACCGGTTTGGTGACCAAGCCATCGATGAATTTTGAGATTTTCAATGTTTGGTGAGTGATGTCGGACTTCTTTACATGGAGCTTGCACAGTTGAAAGTAATGGGCCATCCCAATCAAGAGCAGATTGGTTCTTATCGGGGAAATCGGACCAACGTTGGTAGATGTCCTTTAGAATACACTAGCAGCAGTAGTAACTGCAACTATAAGGACTAAGGGTAGCGAACCTTGAAACTATAGGAGTCCTAATTTGGGTTCCAATAGAGTCTCAGAGTTTTAATAGTCTCCTGGGAATTTACTACTATTTGTTGTTCTATCTTCGTTTACATCGGCATGGAGTGGGAGAGTACATGTTGCGAAATAATGTTGACGTCTCGGAGTGATCATGTGGTGTATGTGTGCAGTGGTGACTTCAGAGAGTTGCTTAAGGTTAAAATATTCTTTTATGTTGGATTGATATTGGTCTTTAAGTTTGTTGTTTTTATTTAGTCGGCGTTCTAAAAGATGCAACCAATTGAATGCAATTTGGTGACTTGTCTTTGTAAAATTCAGTTTTTAATGGAAGCCGGACCAGGTATTCTTTATTGGGTTGTTTGGTGTGAGTACGCTGGAAGTTATCTTCACACCATATTCCTTCACACCAGGAGAAAAACCCATGTATCAAAACATTCAAATTAGTCTAATGGAATCGAATATGAACCAAATGTAACTTTGTTTTATTGCTGTGGACAAATACGATCCAATGATGAAATTGAGGGTCTGTACATGGGCTTATGAAGAACTCTGTACTAAATATACAGGTGTTCTTGGAACTGTCACCGATCCCGGTGATCTGAGCTGTGACTCGGTGACGTGGAATGCCCGTATTGTAAGCAATTTCTATGGCTGCTACACTGCGATAAGGGGTGAGTGGTGATAAAGCAATTTAGGCATGCCTTTGTGTGATCGACAATTCGTTTGCGGGCGAAGCAATCCTTGGACAGAAATTCAGGACATCATCGCAAAATGTGCCATTGCAGTTTATGCAGATAATGGAATCGTAATATGGAGCGTATTTCCCTTATAGAAGCCGGCAACCTTTTGCTTGGGATTTTGACGTTGAACTGAGATTTTGACTCAGGGTGGACTGAAATGATTTCCGGTTCTCAATGGTGTTCATGCTGACGAGACGATTGTTAAGGAAGGTTTTGAGGTTTACGAAACTTGGAATGTCACTGGAGTTCCCGAAGCAGTGCTCCCAGGCTTGTACCGTTGATGTAAGGAATCTGGCAATTAAACTGGCAACTATCCATTGCGTGCTAGAATGGATATTAGTTTTGAGACGATGGAACTCGTTGATGTATTGGTTATGTTTAGCATGTTTAGCATTTATCTCCGATGAGTTTTCCCTTAAGAGGAAAGGCAAGTTGTAGATATCATTAATGTGGTGCATGAATTGCAACCATGGATTATCGTAACGTTTGATGATAAGGGCCCATGCGATCACGGAAGACCCCATTAGTTAGTTCCATTTGGTGTACAACTTTGTCCTGCTCTCTGGCCGTGTTTGCTTGAGGAAATGAAACCGCTAAAGATTCGATAGCGCCCGGTTCTGGTGAATAAGTTGGCCAATCTGTATACTTCCCAGAAAAGTTGGGAACTGGCAGCTTTGGAAGTTGGACTTCTGCTCCAGGACCGAGTAACTTAGGAACAGGCGTCACTTGTTGATCGGTGTACGCTGGGAGCTGGCTGGGAAAAAGTGTTTCGGATTCCGGGTATATAAGACAGAACGCTGTGATGAATTCTTCCTCGAACTGGTTCGCTAATCCGTTTGACGAAGTATGGGTGTGTAGGGTAAACCGCGCTTACGAAATAGTTTCGGATTTTATTTATTTATTTATTCCTACCCCCAGTAAGCGGCGCTACTGGAGCCGCTACTTTTCCCTCTTCATACTCTTCGACCGGTCATCATATTATCCCTCTCCTGAGCCGCCAACAACATTCGGCGCTGGCAGTTATGGATACTGTTGATGTCACTTCCTACGTTATTCTGCTCCCAATGCACTATTTGCTCCAACAACAACAGCTGATCCCAAGGTGGGCTGTTTGCATATTATCTTTGCTTGTGGACCTCCAGCAACAACAAATGGTTCGTTATCGTCTTATTGTGAGCCCCTCTCTGTTTATCTTATCTTTCTTGGATGGGTGGTCCACTGTGAGACTGACCACTCGTGCTCACTTTTCGGCGTCTGGAGGAAATGTTTGTTTACATCATGGTCTGGAGCGTAGAGCATCGCTACGCGTGGATGCTCAAAACTCTATGAGCTCTATATCGTTAGCTGTACCTGCCACTGGATTCGTTGGGCGACTGGACATTCATATGTCCAATCTGGAGATTAATGAAAATTTATGTGTGTCCACGTTGGCTATCTTGGAAGCTATGCGTTTGGGATATGTGGCCTCTAGCATCAGGACCCTGCCAGTGCCTTCACATATACCACACTCCCGCCCAATTCCGTCAGTGGATTGCATGGATCGTGCTGCCTTGGGCTCTAATAAGAGCTTAAGAGTTTTCTTCCAAAATATATCTGGAATGCGGACCAAATCCCGCATGGTGCTTTTAAACTCTTCAGTCTGTGACTTTGATGTAATCGTCCTCGTTGAAACATGGCTCAATAGCAACTTTAGTTCCTCCGAGTTCTTTGAACCCAAAATGTTTCAAGTATTTAGAAAAGACCGTGATTCATCCAGCACCCATTGTGAGCGAGGAGGTGGTGTGATTATTGCTATCCGCCGATCCATGTTGGCCACGGTGGTTAGCCTTAAGGTTGGCGACCCTATACTGGACCAGCTAGCCGTCTCAATCCAGGGCATTCAGGGCCCTTTCATCATCATTGCATCGTATATCCCGCCAAACAGCGCATTCAGTACTTATCAAGCTCATATGGAAAATATCGCCAGTGTCTATGGTAGCATGGAGGACCCTATGGCTCTGATGGTTGCTGGCGACTTCAACTTGAGCTCTATTGTTTGGACTTGGGACCCGGAGTCCGTTGGCATGTTACCCAGCAATGTTCACCAATCGCATGAAATTGTTGTGTTGGATGATATTTTTAGCATGGGCCTCTCCCAAGTAAATAATATTTATAACGATTTATCGAAAATTCTGGATCTGATATTTTTAAGTAATGTAGTTCATAGTAAAGTAGAAATTTGTAATGTACCATTAAGTCCGTGTGATATGCACCATAAGCCATTGTTGATACACATCGAATTTTATAGTTTTTTGCCTTCCCCCTCACCTATTTCTTATTATCACTTTAATGAGTCTAACCTTTCACTTATTAATAACGCTATTGTAAGTTTTGATTGGGTTTCCCTTTTTTCGGATGGCACGATTGATGATTGTTATACTAAGTTTCTGATTGCTCTTTTCAATATTATCGACAATAATGCCTCCGTTAGGGTTCGAAGGTCGTTCAAGCTGCCTTGGTATACTGAGGGTCTAAAAAACTTAAAGAATAGAAGGGATAAATTTTATAAGCGATTTCTAAAGACAGGGGAACTAATGGCTGGTGAGTTGTACCGGCAATATAAGCGGGAGTTTGAATTCCTTAATAAATTTCTATACAACCAATATATTACTGATGTTGAAGCGAGCCTCATATCCAACCCTAAAGCGTTTTGGCGGTTTGTGAATGGGAAAAAATCATCCTCTGATATACCTTCTGCCATGTCTTATGGTGGTCTGGCAGCTAACTCCGATAAGGGCATTTCTGAGCTTTTTGCGAAATATTTTGCCTCAAACCTTGAGCCGAAGGTCTCTTGGGATGAGCGGGAGGTACTTCAAAAAATTTTGCCTTTTCTTGAGGTTGGATGCTTGGACATTCTAGATTGTGACATTGTTGAGGCCTCTAGTCATTTTAATGAGTCGCATACACCTGATTTAGATGGTATCTCCCCATTCTTCATTAGGAAGTGTATTGCATCCTTAACCACACCTCTGCAACTTCTGTTCACTTTATCATTATCTTCGGGTAAGTTTGCTTCTCGATGGAAAATAACCTCGATCTCGCCCATTCATAAAGGTGGCAACAGGGCAGACGTCACTAACTATAGGCCTATCGCCAAGATATGTAATATTGCCAAGTTACTTGAGCGTATTGTCACCAAAAAGCTAACTTTTTTGATTCGTAACTTTATTTCTTACAATCAACATGGATTCCTGCCTGGGCGATCCACCACAACCAACTTAGTGGTTTTCTCTAAGCATTGCCTGGAAGCCTTTGAACGCCGATGTCAGGTTGATGCCGTTTATACGGACTTCTCTAAAGCCTTTGATAAAGTTTGCCATGCAGCCCTCCTTGCTAAATTGTTCAGATTAGGTGTTCACTCCTCCATGTTAAGTTGGTTGGAGTCTTATTTGGCAGACCGACCATGCCACGTTCCCATTGGTGATGCCACCTCGAGTCCCTTTATTGCCTCATCTGGCCTCCCGCAAGGTAGTTCTTTGGGGCCGCTCCTATTCATCATTTTCATCAACGACATCTCCTCTTGCTTTCTTTATTCGGACTTTTTGTTATACGCGGATGACCTTAAAGTGTTTAAGGCCATTAGCTGCATTAGGGATAGCTATCTACTGCAGGATGATTTGCGCCGAGTCTCTTCTTGGTGCGCCCTCAATCTCCTTCCTCTAAATTTAGCTAAATGTCATTTCATTCGTTACAGTAAGAGGGCGCTAGACTTATGTACCTCCTATGCAATTGGCAACCATGACCTGCAGCTCAAGGAGGAGGTGGTTGATCTTGGCGTCCTTTTCGACTCAAATTTTAAATTTTCCAGCCATTTAGACTTTATAATGCCTAAGGCGTATGCCATGTTGGGTTTTGTGAAGCGGCACACAGACCAATTCAAGAGCCCGTACGCGAAGCTTAGTGTTTACGCCGCATTCGTCCGGTCGAGGCTGGAATATGCCTCTATTATTTGGAGCCCCGCAAATAAAATAAGTTCAAATAGAGTTGAGCGGTTGCAGAAAAAATTTTTAAAATTTGCACTTCTCCCTTTAAGGTTTGTGGATCCTCTACCCTCATATCACAGCCGGTGCCTTCTCCTCCACATATGTACACTTGAGGATCGGCGCACTGTGGCAGCTTTAACTTTCATTAATAACTTAGTAATTAGCAGCATTGATTGCCCCATGTTATTGGAGCTTATAAACTTCAATGTGCCCCAGAGGGATCTTCGCTCGTTTGCTCCCTTTCGGATTGCTTGTCGTAGGGCCAATTACCTTTTGAATGAGCCTATTGATAGAGCATTATCATTTTTTAATACTTTGCCGCCTAGCCTCCGAACTAAGTGGGGCTCAGATAAACAAGCGTTTAGGGTCTCATTGGTTAGGCATTTCTTAAGTAGTATGTAAGATAGATTGTATAGTAGCCATGTAAGATTCAAATAATCAATGGCGAAAGAGAGAAATAAATAAATAAATAAATAGTGATGCTTTTTGTTGAATTGTTGGCTAGGCAAGTTCAGTTTGGAAAGGCGCTGTTAGAAATAATGTTTAGTTTTACGAGATGTGCTGCCCTTTTTGAAGTTTATTTGCAATTGGTTAAGCTGATAGTGAAAATCTTTCTGAAAGGCAAATAAGCTGTCGGCGTTGCCACCCTTGGCCGTTGTTTTTGACTCTGCACTGGAAGTGCTCGCTGCCTTGGGCTTCTTTATATGTGACTTCGTGTGACTCACACTTATGTATTGTTTTTCAACGGAGAAAAATTGACCTAGCGATTTGTGCGACGCGTGCGAAGTTTGATCTCGTTTTTTGCTTCCTCTTTGGCGAGAATAGAGGAATTGAGGAGGAAAGTAATTGTTCATTGATGGGATTAGATTTCAATTAATGGCCTTTATATGACATCGCTGGAATTTTTGGGGATAGTTACCCTCATGCGCCCTCACAAATATTGTGACAAAACATATGAGTATGTTTCATATGTGGAATGTCATAGTTGAGGAACCTTCTGTTCGGAGGCTTTCATATTCAAAACGACAAACCAGAGATAATTTATTGAATTTCTTTCATTTATTCACTTTCAATTCGCTTAAGGTTTTCTTGATTGTACGAAATATTTGTTAATGGGTCATCTTGAATCCCTCGTGGTTCATAAAGCCAATCACTCTCCTCCACTCCATTAGCGTTCCTCGCTTTTCCACCTTTTTATCAGACTAATTAGACCCACGAACGGGCAAGATTCTAAGTAAAGCTTCGTAGAAATTACAGGTTGAATCTGGATGGATTCTAAGCTTTATAAAGAAGCAGAGGTAAATGGAGAAGATAAATAACCCACGTACACTATGTCTAAATTGCCCTTCAACGTCGCATGCTTTGCATGGCCCATGATCCCTAGAAAGGGTTCTGTTAGCGACGTCAATCGATAGCGTTTGGAAAATTGGAAAAAGGTCGAACAAATATTGGCCCGAGCATTACTTGACTCAGGGTCACAAATGAATTTCATTACTGAAGATTTTGCTCAACGCTTGCAGATCCGTGGGGAGGAATCGAACATCACTTTGCTTGGTACAACACAAGTAAAGATAAGGATACGAGATAATAAGTCGAGAATTAATGGTGGTAAGTTTTCGATCGACTTTTGAATTTTGAGAACAATTACAATCTCTAACCAATCAGTGAACATGAAAGATTGGATCCTACCAAATAACTTACCATTAGCAGACCTATATTTTTATAAGAGGACCTCAGAGGATAGATATGTAAATTGGAGCTAAGTCATTTTTTGAACTTTGGTCCGATGGTCAAATAAAACAAGGTCCGAACCATTCCATACTTCAAAAAACTCTCATTGGATGGGATCTAGAAAATATATGCGCAAGTTCCTTAACTTCTTAACCAACGGTCTCAATCTTGACTTGCCAAGAAGAATTACAAGAATTAAAAGACAACAATTTGAAGAAGAATATAAAAAAAGAAGATAGAAAGAAGATTATCTCAAGATCCGAATTTAAAGAAAATTTATTTAGAATTTATGGAAGAATACGAATCCTTAGGCCATACGGCCGCTGCAAGCAATGATGTTTATGCTATTACACACTATGTTATACCCCACCTCAAAGCACATCGACTGAACTTTGAGTCATTTTGGATGCGTCCTGTAAGACATCCACACAAAAAATGATTTGATTATGGTAAGTCGTAAAATCCAAAAATAACTGTATTCCGACATAAAAATGAAGTATCGCCAAATAATGGTAAATGAGGCAGATCGGCGATATCAGTTGATGGTGTGGAAAAAAGACCCATCCTTGAAATTGTGCATGCTCATCACAGTTGTGGAAGCTTAACATATGGCTCTGCACCAGCCTCATTCCTAGCCATAAGGTGTTTGATGAAGGTGAAGGTGTTTGAGCTGGTGAAATTATTGCGTCCGACTATTACGTCGATGATATGGTAACGGGTGCTTGGATGGGTTGAGGAGCTAAAGACAATTAAGTCTGAAGTAACTCAGGCTCTTAAAAACGGTTGGTTTGAATTGAGTAAGTGGTTTTTAAGCTCGCGTGAAGTTACTGCATCCGAAAGCACCTTTAAGTCAATAACACTGTCGGACTCAAAGCTGACTTAAACATTAGGAGTCACTTTGAATCCTTAAGATTGTGTATTTAAATTTGGAATTGATGCTTCAGTCATGGGTCAAAAGGCGACTAAGCGGAACATTCTTTTCGTGACATCAAAGATATTTTACCCCCTTGGCTTATTAAGCCCAATACTTAATAAAAGAAAGATCCTGTTTGTAGAATCTGTGGCTCAAAAGGCTACATTGCGATGAGTCCACTACACGTCAAAATAGCGTGGAACAAAATACAGCTTGCATTGTCACAGTTAGAAAATATCTCAATACCGATATTTGCGATAAGTGAACCGATGTCAGCACATCAAATTTATGCCTTTTCTGACGCATCGATGAGAGCCTGCGTCTATATTTGTTGCAAATCTGCAGATGGTTTTAAAGTTTCGTTGGTGACTGCAAAGTTAAAAGTCCGCAGAAGACAAAGAAATTACACTTCATTGGATTCGTTTCCATTCATGGTCATTGTCAACGTTCGTATCAAATAGAGTTGCTAAGATTGAAGAGTGGTCAGAGGGTAGCACGTGGCAGCATGTACCAACTATACAGAATCTTGCAGATATAGTGTCAAGACGTGGAGACGTAAAGGAGACGGTAGAATCAATCTGGTTTACAGGTCCATCGTTTATAGGAGAGCCGAAAGATAATTTGACCCCTGTTTGATCTGCCACCAGAGCTTCAACATATGGAAGCGAAAAAGAATACGGTCGGATTAACCGCAATGGTCCCTACCTTGTATTTGGAAGTGATAGAGGGATTTTCCTCTCACTTAAAACTGCTGCGAATTTTTTTTTATAAGTTCCGCCTCTGGGCTGGGATTACTCTTTCGTTGTTGGGGGTCGAGGAATGACTAGCTAATTCTCAAAATTTGCTTCTCCAAAGCGCTCCAAATTTGTTCTGAGCTACGTACGATACTTGCATGAGCCGAATTTTCACACGGGACATAATTTTTGAATACTAAAAAAGCAAAAAGTGCGCAAAAGTTCAGATAGTACGGTCTGAATATGCTATATATAGATAGTACGGCATATGCCCATAACAAAAGCTGTGGATTATCCACATTTGACAAATCAATATTAGATATTTACTGGGCACGATTAGTTAAGTTGTATAAAAAAAATTGTATAACACCAAATTTTTGTGATTTAACGTCTTCAGAAATAAATTGGAGGTCCACAGAAGGCAAAACTCCTCCTTCCCTTCGCAGAGGTCACGTCTAAAAGTGGTGTACTGACTTGGAAAAACTTTGGAACTAAAGATATAAAGCCTCAACCAAGTTTTTGAAAAACTATTGTTGGCACCTAATACCAAAACCTAATAACACAGCTCCAATAGACGGCGCGTACCCATGCCAAACCGATATCGGCAATATTAGCGGTAAGAATGACCGTGACTAGTGGTAATGACTGACCGTGGGCGAAATCAGCGATCTCAGATGAACCCCAATACCGATCCCAAAGATCGGTAGTCAGCAGACCCAGAGCTAATGGACTGAGCACGTCGTTTTTTCAACATTGACCGTACTTTGCGTACTTTAATTAGCATTGACCTTTTAACCATAATTAAGCACAACATATGTAAACATTGTGTAATTACCTAATTACTTATAAAATCCTTATAAAAATTTACTTTCTCCAAAATAAAGACAGTCTTCAACTAAAACCGAACTGGGTTCTCAGTGCTCAGCGCCCATAACCGTGGAATTTTAAAAAATCCTTAGCGTGCTGCTCCCGTCAATGGACCACCAGTATCCCTTACACAACTAGCCTCAGATGGCTTCTCCTAGCAGAAGGGTCACCAGCAGAATTATTTAGCCGCAACACAATCTACACACATCCGAGGCCAGTCAGCAGAACCTGCCGTATATTTTTTTGTCAAAAGTGTTTCTCAGACGGATTACCGATTAAGCGTAACGGGAATATCAATCAAATCTTTGATAATATAGAATGTTTAAATACCAATATAAGTATAAAAATATTTCGGTAAAGCTATTATTTTTATTTAGTTAACCCATTGTACAATATAGCCACTTTATATGGCTCTCTTTAGAAGTCTTGCGTTTTTTATAGGGAGAACCATTGATTTGGAAAGTTTGATTACCTAAACATTACAAAAATATTAGAGCATTTTATATTTTTGGATTAGGATTTTAAAATGTAAAATGCAGTTTGTGCAGAGAAGATATCCTTATTGTTTGTGGGCTTTTTAAGGTTAGGGCTATTAGGATGTTTCATTGTAGTTGTAAAAATGGTTTCCATGACGTATCCATAGACGTAAGTTTTAATAATAATAGACGGAGTGGTTCAGCAAAACTTAATATTCGAGAGAAGTACACCAAGAGGTTATTTTTGCTTCGAAGTGCTTTGTATACCAAGATAGGTGACCTCGTTAGCTTATGGGATCTGCTTGTTCTTCAGGACGAGTGATGAAAATGTTGCCAAGTTCAGTGTAAGTGTATTGTTTTCATATTTTTTATTGTATAATGCAACTTATGCACCAAATACTTTAAAGGTGATAATGTGAGCCGTATACGCTAGAACAGAACATCATTGAAAATGTTTTGGAACTGGACTTTTCCGAGGAGCTGCGAAGTGACATTGGGGACACAAATTTAAGTTTTGTTAAATGGAAATGTATTGAAAACACTTGCAAATCTTAGATAGAGTCTAATTACCATAGAGACTCAGGACGCAAAAATTCTATTACAGAGCGATCCAACGTTTCCATTGATGTGTTATCGTTGCCTTGAACAAACGCTTATTTAGCCATAGTAATCTTATAAAATCCAAGTTCCGAAAAAAAAATTTAACTTAACAGTGTACTTTATACAGGGTAATTACATACCTCAATTGTTTGTTACTTAAAATGTAAATAATACATTTTACTAGGAATTCTAAATGAACACCTATTCTGAATATACTCCTATAACGTTACGAACATATTTTCAAGAATAATTTGAACATTATTATTTGCAAAAGATAGCAAATATTGACGAAATCAATGATATTTTATAAAAGTTTATTATAATACATTAATAACACATAAACGATACTTTTGGTAAAATAAAACCAACAAATACATTTTTAAGAACATTTTATTTTTTTTGTTTATGTTATAATAATGTAAATAATGATGTTTTATACGCCGTTGGATAAGGATGCTTTGCGTTCCGGTGGATGTTATATGTAATTTGTTAATTAGAGCCAAAAATTAGAGCCGGTTGGACAAAATTTGGTTCTAATGGCAACTTTCTAGTAGTAACAACCATTGAGGTTGTTGCTTTGAATCAATGAGGAAATAATTTGTCTGTATTATTTGGCAAATATAGACGATATTTAAATGAATAAGGATAAAAAAAAATCTATTCAAGATCATACAATTTTATATCTAAGTACATTGTGTGTACAAATTATGAGAGATAAATACATATGTTAAAAGTTTAATGTACTTTGCGTTTAAAAGACGCACATTGTAACATATTATTATTACTTAAAGCAAACGATGTGTATAGATTATGAGCAGTATGAATTACGATACAATTCGTAGATTGTTTACATCAAAATATTTTAAAAATTAAGTTATAATTGTCTTCGAGTGAAAAAATAATATATTATAAGACCTTAAAACTTGTAGAAGTGTTAATACATTTATATGTGTATCTATTTTCAAAATTAATCTTTATGACCTATTATTGTGCCCAACCCTTAATTTGGAAAAACTGGTATGTAAAAAATCTGAATAACTGGTATCATCCGAGAAGATCCTCATTATTTAAAAAAATAAAGTTTTTATTCATTTAGTTTAAGATTTCAGAGGCAAACAAATATATTTAAAGAAACAACAAGCGATAACCAACTGATGTGCTTTGAAGTTAGTTTAATTCTGTTTATATGCTTCTTCATATCAAAATGAATCCCTGCACTTTGCCCACTCCTGTTCCCGACCTAGACGGAGACCAAAGATGGTATAGTATTCATCGTAGGTTTATATCCGATTGTCGCGAAAAGGACCCAGACGTTATATTTCTTGGCGACTGCATTTTTGAAGCTCTACAGGGTAGTGAAACATGGAATAAATACTTTGCACCACTGCACTGCCTTAACTTTAGCATTCGCGACGACTGCACCGAACATATTCTTTGGAGAATCGATAACGGCGTTTTAGATAATGTCAACCCTAAAATTGTTGTCCTGCATGTTGGTACAAATAATATTAAGAATAGTGCCAGTGAGGTAGCAGAGGGAGTTTTGGAGAACGTTTCAAAAATCCGTGAAAAGCTTCCTAACGCATATATTCTTTTACCGGTAAGCGTTTTGTACTTAGAAAACTTTGTGTTCAATAAAAAAAAAATAGATAATTTTATGTTCTTTGTATTTTCAGTCTCTCTTACCCAGAGGGCAACAGCCGAACAAATTGCGCGAGAAAAATTTATGTATCAACAAGTTGGTCATGGAGATGACGAAAGGCTTAAATCGTGTCCAGACTGTTTCTATTGACAAGGGCTTAGTACAAAGTGACGGTTCTATTAGTCATCACGATATGTTTGACTATAAAAATCTCACAAATACTGGTGCCAACAAAATTCTTGAGCCTCTCTATGATCTGCTTTCGCAAATTCTTTACGAAAATGAGCCAGACCTATATCTATCTCAATCTGACTAACTAAAACAAGTCAATTAATAATTTTTTTTTGAGGTTACATTTAATTATTTTTGGTAAAAAAATCTAGAAATACCAATGAATTTATAAATACAAAAATTTCGAAATAAATATAATATATTTACAAATGTACATAAAATTAAAATATCGCAATAATTTATATTATCTTTTATGTATTGATTGCATATACAATGTATGTTTTCATTAAGTAACAGTTCAGCTCAGTGTGTAAATTTTGGATGCTTTTCCACGATTTTTTAAAAAGTAAAATGTCATAAACTATTACACAATTACTATATATAAAAAAAATTTGTAATAAATGTATTATTTATAATTTAAATAAGATACATTTTTAAGTCACTGTGAACGGTAGTCCACGAGGTGACAAACCTTAACTTGCGTGAGGGGACACTGTGTGTGTTTAATCTTATTGAAAGAAGACCCTTTTAATCACATTTTACTCCCAAATACACGGCGATTGATATCTCAACTACCCTGACATTTCAGCAGTTATTTAAAAAATTCGATTTCCTCTTTCTTAAGGGGTTAGGTGGGTCTGGGAGGCCAAAAAATGGCCTATTTTCAAAAATTTTTTATTTATATAAAGAATGAAATATTTTATTGGAACTTTTAGGATTATTAAATATACATATTTAAAGATGAATTTCTGAAATTTTGAGAAAAAAATATTTTACAGTTAGTTGAGACGTCATTTGCCATGACTCCTGGCAAAAAAAGTGCTTTCGCGTTGACAGCACAATTCCTAACAGAATCATCTAAAATGAAAAAACCAAATATTTTCCTTTAGTACAGACCTAAAACTAGAAGCTGAACGAAGGAAAACAAAATCAAGCAAAAATTGTATTTTTGGGACACCTTTTTGCAAAAAAATTCAAATTTTGGTGAAATTTTTCGAACATTTTTTTTTTTAAATAGTTGTAATCAACGAAAATAAAAATCCTTCGTTCAAGTTATAGATAATCGTATCTCGAAGGCCTGTGCAAAATTTTATCAAGATCGGTTGAGTAGTTTCCGAGAAATCTTGACAACCGATTTCAAAAACACAGTTTTAAGAAAAACGCGTTTAAAGTTTGCGCTCTGCCTATAGCTGACCTTGAGCGTCCACCTTTTCAGGACTGTATATCCGAAACATTTATTCCAAATTTGGGAGAATATTCTCAAGATTCTGGAGAATTTTATAAAAAAAATAAAAAAAAACGATTTTTTTTTTGCCGCCAGACCCACCTAACCCCTTAATGAAATCTAGTTTGCTCATCGGGTAGTCAGCAAAGCTAAAAAATTCACTCGCTTTTTTGTAAGAAAACTAATGACGGTTTTGTATTAACATCTTTATACCCTTGCAGAGGGTATTATAATTTTGGTAAAAAGTGTGCAACGCAGTGAGGGAGACTTCTCCGACCCTATAAAGTAATATATATTCTTGATCAGGATCACCTCCTGAGTCGATATGAGCATGTCAGTCTGTTTCTGCGCCAACTAGTCTCAGTTTTAAAGCTATCGAGTTGAAACTTTGCACACATCCTTCTTTTGTTTGCTTGCAGTATATAAGTCGGAACGGCGGGGATCGGTCGACTATATCCTATAACTGTCTAATAACTGATTAATTGAAAATGCCAAACCTTTGGTGTTTTTAAGCCGGGTGCTAGACTTTCCACGGATTTCATTTTAATTCGAACTTCCAAATTTCATAAAGATCGGCCGGCTGTATCCTATATCTACCATCAAACTAAAAAATCGGAAATGACGTAAGCTTGGTTTTTTAAAGATGCTTGGGGCTGTTTTCAACATTTGCGTTAGAAAATTGAATGGATGCTTCAATTTTCATAAGGATCGGCCAACTATATACCATTTGATATATATCATATAATAAGCTGTTACCCGTTAACTGCAGGGTATATAAACATTGGCTCCGCCTGAAGTTAGCTTTCCTATCTTGTTTTAAATACCTTAAGTTTACGTTAAATTAAATTGAAAAAACGTTATAAATTGTAATTCATAACGAATTAAGCTATCCATTGTTATTGAAGCTATATTTTGGTAAATCTTTTTCACTTTCTTTAACACTGGAAACAAACTTTTTTCAACAAAAAATTTTTGTCAAAATTGGCTTTAATGATTTTGTTTATGATGCCTTTGGAGATAACCCTTGCGTTGACGCAACTTTTGATATATCACATCTGGGATAATCTTCTAACTAAAGATATAGTCATATAAGTGGACTAATCGTTTTATGCTGCCGCTTGTGCATGTTAACTGAAGTTAACCGCGCAACGGCAATGTCCGATTACTTAAGAGCTCGCTCTGGCCAAATTGCTCACGCAGCGTCTGGCCGGATGCCCATTTTGTTAGCTTTAAGTTTCAGTTTATATTTGAGCTTCATACAATAAAGAAGTCTTTCATTAATACTCTGGCACAGCCGTAAAAGTCAATTCATTTGTCAAATTGATTACCAAGCCTTAAGCCTTCCACCATAACTTCCCGCAAGAAGGAAGAACCCACCAGGCAACCGCCAGGGATAACATTCATTACCCGCATCTGAAGACATCGTCATCAGCAAAGGACCAACAACTTCACTACAAACTAACTTAATTTAACTGGCGCCCAACGTAAAAGTCATGTAAGTGAGCACTTTCGCCCATAAACCCTTTACGTCTGCCCAATTAGATTAAAAACAAAAAAAAAAATTATTAAAAAAAATATGACAAAAATAGTGAAATTTTGTTCCTTGCACTGACAGCAAACAAACTGCAGCCCCTCTAACTTTTTAACATTAATTAATTTCCATTAATTGGCTGACGGTTTAGCAATAGCACATTGTATTTTTATATTAGGTTGTCAAAAAAAACTAGCGGTATTTTTATTGAATTTTCAATTGTTCATAAAATTGGTTTCAATAATGCGATTCAAGTCAAATATGCGCCGTTTTGTTCGATGACGCGTTCCCAACGAGATGCCAACTTCATAATGCCCCTCTCATAGAAGCTCGCTTCCTTATTTCCAAAAAACTCGGAAAGCCAATTTTCACAGGACTCTCTTGTGGCCAACTTCAGACTACCAAGCGCGGTCGCCATGGACAGAAACAGGTGGTAATCTCTTGGTGCTCGATCCGGACTATACGGTGAATGCAAAAGAACCTCCCATCCGAGCTCCCGGAGCTTCTGGCGTTGTCCTGGTGGAAGACAATTAGGCCTCTGTTGATCAAAGATGGCCTCTTCTGCATGAGTGCTGTCTTCAAGCGGTCCAGTTGTTGGCAGTACAGGTGCAAATTGAGCGTTTGGTCATAGGGGAGCAGCTCATAGTGGATTATTCCCTGCCATTCCCACCAAACACACAGAAGAAGCTTCCTGGCCGTCAATCCAGGCTTGGCCACCGTTTGGGCCGCTTCACCGCTTTTCGACCACGACCGTTTGCGCCTTACGTTATCGTAAGTGACCCACTTTTCATCGCCAGTCACCATACTCTTCAAAAACGGGTCGATTTTGTTGCGATTTAGAAGCGATTCGCATGCGTCGATACGGTCAAAGATGTTTTTTTGCGTCAATTAGTGTTGCACCCATACATCGAGCTTCTTAGTGACTCTAAGCTTCTTCAAATGGTTTTTAATGGTTTGATGACTCGTGCCCAGCTCTTGACCGATACTACGGCTGCTACTATGCCGGTCTCTTTCGACCAATTCAGCGATTTTTTCCCAATTTTCGACGACAGGCCTTCCGGAGCGTGGCGCATCTTCGACCAGCTCTACACCAGAACAAAAACGTTGAAACCATCGTTGTGCGGTGGAAATGGAAACTGTATCGGGTCCATTTCCCGATACACGTGTTAGCGCGTGAAATGAGCTTTCCAAAAAGGTACAGTATGACCTGATGCGACGAATAAAACAAGAACTATAAAGTAATATATATTCTTGATCAGGATCACCTCCTGAGTCGATATGAGCATGTCAGTCTGTTTCTGCGCCAACTAGTCTCAGTTTTAAAGCTATCGAGTTGAAACTTTGCACACATCCTTCTTTTGTTTGCTTGCAGTATATAAGTCGGAACGGCGGGGATCGGTCGACTATATCCTATAACTGTCTAATAACTGATTAATTGAAAATGCCAAACCTTTGGTGTTTTTAAGCCGGGTGCTAGACTTTCCACGGATTTCATTTTAATTCGAACTTCCAAATTTCATAAAGATCGGCCGGCTGTATCCTATATCTACCATCAAACTAAAAAATCGGAAATGACGTAAGCTTGGTTTTTTAAAGATGCTTGGGGCTGTTTTCAACATTTGCGTTAGAAAATTGAATGGATGCTTCAATTTTCATAAGGATCGGCCAACTATATACCATTTGATATATATCATATAATAAGCTGTTACCCGTTAACTGCAGGGTATATAAACATTGGCTCCGCCTGAAGTTAGCTTTCCTATCTTGTTTTAAATACCTTAAGTTTACGTTAAATTAAATTGAAAAAACGTTATAAATTGTAATTCATAACGAATTAAGCTATCCATTGTTATTGAAGCTATATTTTGGTAAATCTTTTTCACTTTCTTTAACACTGGAAACAAACTTTTTTCAACAAAAAATTTTTGTCAAAATTGGCTTTAATGATTTTGTTTATGATGCCTTTGGAGATAACCCTTGCGTTGACGCAACTTTTGATATATCACATCTGGGATAATCTTCTAACTAAAGATATAGTCATATAAGTGGACTAATCGTTTTATGCTGCCGCTTGTGCATGTTAACTGAAGTTAACCGCGCAACGGCAATGTCCGATTACTTAAGAGCTCGCTCTGGCCAAATTGCTCACGCAGCGTCTGGCCGGATGCCCATTTTGTTAGCTTTAAGTTTCAGTTTATATTTGAGCTTCATACAATAAAGAAGTCTTTCATTAATACTCTGGCACAGCCGTAAAAGTCAATTCATTTGTCAAATTGATTACCAAGCCTTAAGCCTTCCACCATAACTTCCCGCAAGAAGGAAGAACCCACCAGGCAACCGCCAGGGATAACATTCATTACCCGCATCTGAAGACATCGTCATCAGCAAAGGACCAACAACTTCACTACAAACTAACTTAATTTAACTGGCGCCCAACGTAAAAGTCATGTAAGTGAGCACTTTCGCCCATAAACCCTTTACGTCTGCCCAATTAGATTAAAAACAAAAAAAAAAATTATTAAAAAAAATATGACAAAAATAGTGAAATTTTGTTCCTTGCACTGACAGCAAACAAACTGCAGCCCCTCTAACTTTTTAACATTAATTAATTTCCATTAATTGGCTGACGGTTTAGCAATAGCACATTGTATTTTTATATTAGGTTGTCAAAAAAAACTAGCGGTATTTTTATTGAATTTTCAATTGTTCATAAAATTGGTTTCAATAATGCGATTCAAGTCAAATATGCGCCGTTTTGTTCGATGACGCGTTCCCAACGAGATGCCAACTTCATAATGCCCCTCTCATAGAAGCTCGCTTCCTTATTTCCAAAAAACTCGGAAAGCCAATTTTCACAGGACTCTCTTGTGGCCAACTTCAGACTACCAAGCGCGGTCGCCATGGACAGAAACAGGTGGTAATCTCTTGGTGCTCGATCCGGACTATACGGTGAATGCAAAAGAACCTCCCATCCGAGCTCCCGGAGCTTCTGGCGTTGTCCTGGTGGAAGACAATTAGGCCTCTGTTGATCAAAGATGGCCTCTTCTGCATGAGTGCTGTCTTCAAGCGGTCCAGTTGTTGGCAGTACAGGTGCAAATTGAGCGTTTGGTCATAGGGGAGCAGCTCATAGTGGATTATTCCCTGCCATTCCCACCAAACACACAGAAGAAGCTTCCTGGCCGTCAATCCAGGCTTGGCCACCGTTTGGGCCGCTTCACCGCTTTTCGACCACGACCGTTTGCGCCTTACGTTATCGTAAGTGACCCACTTTTCATCGCCAGTCACCATACTCTTCAAAAACGGGTCGATTTTGTTGCGATTTAGAAGCGATTCGCATGCGTCGATACGGTCAAAGATGTTTTTTTGCGTCAATTAGTGTTGCACCCATACATCGAGCTTCTTAGTGACTCTAAGCTTCTTCAAATGGTTTTTAATGGTTTGATGACTCGTGCCCAGCTCTTGACCGATACTACGGCTGCTACTATGCCGGTCTCTTTCGACCAATTCAGCGATTTTTTCCCAATTTTCGACGACAGGCCTTCCGGAGCGTGGCGCATCTTCGACCAGCTCTACACCAGAACAAAAACGTTGAAACCATCGTTGTGCGGTGGAAATGGAAACTGTATCGGGTCCATTTCCCGATACACGTGTTAGCGCGTGAAATGAGCTTTCCAAAAAGGTACAGTATGACCTGATGCGACGAATAAAACAAGAACTATGCCCTTTCAGCGCCAACTAGCGAAAATACCGCAAAACTTTTATGCGCTTTCAGCGCCAACTAGCGAAAATACCGCAAAACTTTTTTGACAACCTAATATAATTTTTTATAAACCCTTTTTTTGTGTATTTACTTTCCAATATTGTTTGCATTTCCTTATTTCTGTATGAATAAAAAAATTAAAATTTTTTATACAACAACACAAAAGCTGCAGAATAAAAATTCGTAACCAAGGCAAAGGAATCACTAACTCAAAATTTAATTTCCAATCCAAAATAATTCACATAATTGGATGCATTTAATTCAGATTTTATATGTCTCTTTTGTTACACAAGAATTTTTGGTTATTTATTTTTTTTTTCCGTTTTGTTTCTCCACTCCATTTTCGAGAATGCGATACGGCCGCGCATGCAGTGTGTGTCACTTTGTTGTTTTTATTTTTCTTTGTTTGTCATAACGGAGGCTCAGTCCCCGCGTACCCCTCACCTTGCTTCTACTTGGCAAAGTAATAGTGCAGTTCGACGAGCCCGCACACATAACTAAAGCGACGGCTCAGGCCCCGCTGCCTCCCACCCGCCCAATTGCCTCTGTGTTCATGCAATTCGAGCATGAATTTATTCTTTTTTTCTCGGGCGGTTTTATACATAGCTACAGCTCCACATGAGCAATCCCTTCCAACGATATAGAAGCACAAGACAATTCTCCAGTGATTCTGAGTCCGGGACCGAAAGACTGGCCAGATTATCTACCCCCAAACGGTATCGCACTCACACACGCGAACATGGCTTTAAGCATGGAACAAATGACAGCCACTATACAGGCAGCCGTTCAACATGCCGTTCAAGGAAACCGGCCGAGTCCGATCTATCGGGTCCATACAAAAGGCAGAGGGTTAACCACGTCGTACAGGGCGCAGGCGAATCCGGGGTAAAATATACCGCCGCAGCTTCAGACGTGACTCAAGAAATTGTCGACGACGCCATTAAAAATATGATTCGGACGTCATTAATTTTTTAGGGGAAAGTCCCTGCTACCTGTCATCAGTCGAAGAGTAGAGGGGCTAGAAATGAAGCTTTTAATAGACACGGGCGCTTAAAAAAATGTTATCCGTCCATACGAAGGGTTGAAAGGCGTTCGCCCAGTAGATTCGCCATTTTCGGTTCATTCTATCCATGGTGTTACCACAATCACGAAAAATGCTTCCTATCCCTATTCAACTTGAAGGCTACGTTCTTCATCTTACCAGATTTGTCCTCCTTTGACGCCATCATCGGTCATGACCTGTTAAGACAGGCAGGGGCATTGCTTTGCCTAGCTCCGAAGTAGAAAAGCTAGAATTCTAAGAAGTTAGAAGTGGACTCAGCTAGAAGTGGCTCCAGTGCGCCACCTTCAGTCAGAAAAGCCTTTTCAATAATGCTAACGACAGGAAAAATGCCGTCGCGAACCCAAATGAGGCGTTACCTTACAACACATCAGTGGTAGCCACCACCAGGACAGTTGATGAGGAGCCCATTTTTGCCAGACCCTACCCGTACCCGCTGGGGGCAGCCGATTTCGTCAATGGCGAAATTCAAGACCTACTAAAAAACGGCATAATCCAGAAGTCGAGATCCCCCTACAATAACTCAATATGGGTAGTAGACAAAAAGGCCACCGACGAGTCTGGCAACCGTAAGATGCGGCTGGTATTAGACTTTCGAAAGTTAAACGAGAGGACAATACCGGATCGCTACCCCATGCAAGGCAAGGCCAAATACTTTACAACTTTCGATTTGAAGTCTGGCTACCACCAAATTACACTGGCAGAACGTGACCGTGAAAAAACTTTCTTTTCCGTATACGGGGGAAAATACGAGTTTCGCCGACTGCCATTCATCGACGACATACTGCAAGTGTAGATTGGCAAATTTTGCTCTGTCTATGTCGATGATGTCATCGTTTTCTCAGAAGACGAAAACGGCCACATACGGCACGTAGACTGGGTTCTAAAGAGCCTGCACGACGCCAACATGAGAGTGTCAGCGCGGAAATCGGAAAAAAAGCGTTTATAGTCACCAGCGAAGGGACTATGACAGACCCAGAAAAAGTCAAGGCCATTAAGGAATTCCCGGAGCCTAAAAACGTGTTTGAAGTAAGGTCATTCATGGGCTTGGCTAGCTAATATAGGTGCTTTATTAAAGATTTTACAATAGCTAAGCCCATTTCAAGCATCTTAAAAGGGGAAGATGGAAATGTCAGCAGATACAGATCCAGAAACATCCAGGTACAGTTTACCGAGCCACAACGGCTAGCTTTCGAAAAGCTTCGTACCATCTTGGCCTCTGAGGAGGTACCCCGATTATAAAAAGGCATTTGATCTAACGACAGATGCTTCAGCATACGGCATTGGCGCAGTGCTTTCAGAAAAGGGACGAACCATTATTACATGCCTGGCAAAAACAACCTCGTTGCAGATACCCTCTCGAGGCAACAACTCAACGTTGTAGAAGAGGAAGAGGCATTTTCAAGCGCGGCCACAATGCAAAAGAACCTCCCATCCGAGCTCCCGTAGCTTCTGGCGTTGTCCTGGTGGAAGACAATTAGGCCTCTGTTGATCAAAGATGGCCTCTTCTGCATGAGTGCTGTCTTCAAGCGGTCCAGTTGTTGGCAGTACAGGTGCAAATTGAGCGTTTGGTCATAGGGGAGCAGCTCATAGTGGATTATTCCCTGCCATTCCCACCAAACACACAGAAGAAGCTTCCTGGCCGTCAATCCAGGCTTGGCCACCGTTTGGGCCGCTTCACCGCTTTTCGACCACGACCGTTTGCGCCTTACGTTATCGTAAGTGACCCACTTTTCATCGCCAGTCACCATACTCTTCAAAAACGGGTCGATTTTGTTGCGATTTAGAAGCGATTCGCATGCGTCGATACGGTCAAAGATGTTTTTTTGCGTCAATTAGTGTTGCACCCATACATCGAGCTTCTTAGTGACTCTAAGCTTCTTCAAATGGTTTTTAATGGTTTGATGACTCGTGCCCAGCTCTTGACCGATACTACGGTTGCTACTATGCCGGTCTCTTTCGACCAATTCAGCGATTTTATCCCAATTTTCCACGACAGGCCTTCCGGAGCGTGGCGCATCTTCGACCAGCTCTACACCAGAACAAAAACGTTGAAACCATCGTTGTGCGGTGGAAATGGAAACTGTATCGGGTCCATTTCCCGATACACGTGTTAGCGCGTGAAATGAGCTTTCCAAAAAGGTACAGTATGACCTGATGCGACGAATAAAACAAGAACTATGCCCTTTCAGCGCCAACTAGCGAAAATACCGCAAAACTTTTATGCGCTTTCAGCGCCAACTAGCGAAAATACCGCAAAACTTTTTTGACAACCTAATATAATTTTTTATAAACCCTTTTTTTGTGTATTTACTTTCCAATATTGTTTGCATTTCCTTATTTCTGTATGAATAAATAAATTAAAATTTTTTATACAACAACACAAAAGCTGCAGAATAAAAATTCGTAACCAAGGCAAAGGAATCACTAACTCAAAATTTAATTTCCAATCCAAAATAATTCACATAATTGGATGCATTTAATTCAGATTTTTGGTTATTTATTTTTTTTTCCCGTTTTGTTTCTCCACTCCATTTTCGAGAATGCGATACGGCCGCGCATGCAGTGTGTGTCACTTTGTTGTTTTTATTTTTCTTTGTTTGTCATAACGGAGGCTCAGTCCCCGCGTACCCCTCACCTTGCTTCTACTTGGCAAAGTAATAGTGCAGTTCGACGAGCCCGCACACATAACTAAAGCGACGGCTCAGGCCCCGCCGCCTCCCACCCGCCCAATTGCCTCTGTGTTCATGCAATTCGAGCATGAATTTATTCTTTTTTTCTCGGGCGGTTTTATACATAGCTACAGCTCCACATGAGCAATCCCTTCCAACGATATAGAAGCACAAGACAATTCTCCAGTGATTCTGAGTCCGGGACCGAAAGACTGGCCAGGTTATCTACCCCCAAACGGTATCGCACTCACACACGCGAACATGGCTTTAAGCATGGAACAAATGACAGCCACTATACAGGCAGCCGTTCAACATGCCGTTCAAGGAAACCGGCCGAGTCCGATCTATCGGGTCCATACAAAAGGCAGAGGGTTAACCAAGTCGTACAGGGCGCAGTAGATTCGCCATTTTCGGTTCATTCTATCCATGGTGTTACCACAATCACGAAAAATGCTTCCTATCCCTATTCAACTTGAAGGCTACGTTCTTCATCTTACCAGATTTGTCCTCCTTTGACGCCATCATCGGTCATGACCTGTTAAGACAGGCAGGGGCATTGCTTTGCCTAGCTCCGAAGTAGAAAAGCTAGAATTCTAAGAAGTTAGAAGTGGACTCAGCTAGAAGTGGCTCCAGTGCGCCACCTTCTGTCAGAAAAGCCTTTTCAAAAATGCTAACGACAGGAAAAATGCCGTCGCGAACCCAAATGAGGCGTTACCTTACAACACATCAGTGGTAGCCACCACCAGGACAGTTGATGAGGAGCCCATTTTTGCCAGACCCTACCCGTACCCGATGGGGGCAGCCGATTTCGTCAATGGCGAAATTCAAGACCTACTAAAAAACGGCATAATCCAGAAGTCGAGATCCCCCTACAATAACTCAATATGGGTAGTAGACAAAAAGGCCACCGACGAGTCTGGCAACCGTAAGATGCGGCTGGTATTAGACTTTCGAAAGTTAAACGAGAGGACAATACCGGATCGCTACCCCATGCAAGGCAAGGCCAAATACTTCACAACTTTCGATTTGAAGTCTGGCTACCACCAAATTACACTGGCAGAACGTGACCGTGAAAAAACGTTCTTTTCCGTATACGGGGGAAAATACGAGTTTCGCCGACTGCCATTCGGGTTGAGGATTGCTGCCAGAATCTTTCAAATAATCATCGACGACATACTGCAAGTGTAGATTGGCAAATTTTGCTCTGTCTATGTCGATGATGTCATCGTTTTCTCAGAAGACGAAATCGGCCACATACGGCACGTAGAATGGGTTCTAAAGAGCCTGCACGACGCCAACATGAGAGTGTCAGCGCGGAAATCGGAAAAAAAGCGTTTATAGTCACCAGCGAAGGGACTATGACAGACCCAGAAAAAGTCAAGGCCATTAAGGAATTCCCGGAGCTTAAAAACGTGTTTGAAGTAAGGTCATTCATGGGCTTGGCTAGCTAATATAGGTGCTTTATTAAAGATTTTACAATAGCTAAGCCCATTTCAAGCATCTTAAAAGGGGAAGATGGAAATGTCAGCAGATACAGATCCAGAAACATCCAGGTACAGTTTACCGAGCCACAACGGCTAGCTTTCGAAAAGCTTCGTAACATCTTGGCCTCTGAGGAGGTACCCCGATTATAAAAAGGCATTTGATCTAACGACAGATGCTTCAGCATACGGCATTGGCGCAGTGCTTTCCCAAAAGGGACGAACCATTATTAGATGCCTGGCAAAAACAACCTCGTTGCAGATGCCCTCTCGAGGCAACAACTCAACGTTGTAGAAGAGGAAGAGGCATTTTCAAGCGCGGCCACAATGCAAAAGAACCTCCCATCCGAGCTCCCGTAGCTTCTGGCGTTGTCCTGGTGGAAGACAATTAGGCCTCTGTTGATCAAAGATGGCCTCTTCTGCATGAGTGCTGTCTTCAAGCGGTCCAGTTGTTGGCAGTACAGGTGCAAATTGAGCGTTTGGTCATAGGGGAGCAGCTCATAGTGGATTATTCCCTGCCATTCCCACCAAACACACAGAAGAAGCTTCCTGGCCGTCAATCCAGGCTTGGCCACCGTTTGGGCCGCTTCACCGCTTTTCGACCACGACCGTTTGCGCCTTACGTTATCGTAAGTGACCCACTATTCATCGCCAGTCACCATACTCTTCAAAAACGGGTCGATTTTGTTGCGATTTAGAAGCGATTCGCATGTGTCGATACGGTCAAAGATGTTTTTTTGCGTCAATTAGTGTTGCACCCATACATCGAGCTTCTTAGTGACTCTAAGCTTCTTCAAATGGTTTTTAATGGTTTGATGACTCGTGCCCAGCTCTTGACCGATACTACGGCTGCTACTATGCCGGTCTCTTTCGACCAATTCAGCGATTTTTTCCCAATTTTCGACGACAGGCCTTCCGGAGCGTGGCGCATCTTCGACCAGCTCTACACCAGAACAAAAACGTTGAAACCATCGTTGTGCGGTGGAAATGGAAACTGTATCGGGTCCATTTCCCGATACACGTGTTAGCGCGTGAAATGAGCTTTCCAAAAAGGTACAGTATGACCTGATGCGACGAATAAAACAAGAACTATGCCCTTTCAGCGCCAACTAGCGAAAATACCGCAAAACTTTTATGCGCTTTCAGCGCCAACTAGCGAAAATACCGCAAAACTTTTTTGACAACCTAATATAATTTTTTATAAACCCTTTTTTTGTGTATTTACTTTCCAATATTGTTTGCATTTCCTTATTTCTGTATGAATAAATAAATTAAAATTTTTTATACAACAACACAAAAGCTGCAGAATAAAAATTCGTAACCAAGGCAAAGGAATCACTAACTCAAAATTTAATTTCCAATCCAAAATAATTCACATAATTGGATGCATTTAATTCAGATTTTTGGTTATTTATTTTTTTTTCCCGTTTTGTTTCTCCACTCCATTTTCGAGAATGCGATACGGCCGCGCATGCAGTGTGTGTCACTTTGTTGTTTTTATTTTTCTTTGTTTGTCATAACGGAGGCTCAGTCCCCGCGTACCCCTCACCTTGCTTCTACTTGGCAAAGTAATAGTGCAGTTCGACGAGCCCGCACACATAACTAAAGCGACGGCTCAGGCCCCGCCGCCTCCCACCCGCCCAATTGCCTCTGTGTTCATGCAATTCGAGCATGAATTTATTCTTTTTTTCTCGGGCGGTTTTATACATAGCTACAGCTCCACATGAGCAATCCCTTCCAACGATATAGAAGCACAAGACAATTCTCCAGTGATTCTGAGTCCGGGACCGAAAGACTGGCCAGATTATCTACCCCCAAACGGTATCGCACTCACACACGCGAACATGGCTTTAAGCATGGAACAAATGACAGCCACTATACAGGCAGCCGTTCAACATGCCGTTCAAGGAAACCGGCCGAGTCCGACCTATCGGGTCCATACAAAAGGCAGAGGGTTAGCCACGTCGTACAGGGCGCAGGCGAATCCGGGTTGAAAGGCGTTCGCCCAGTAGATTCGCCATTATCGGTTCATTCTATCCATGGTGTTACCACAATCACGAAAAATGCTTCCTATCCCTATTCAACTTGAAGGCTACGTTCTTCATCTTACCAGATTTGTCCTCCTTTGACGCCATCATCGGTCATGACCTGTTAAGACAGGCAGGGGCATTGCTTTGCCTAGCTCCGAAGTAGAAAAGCTAGAATTCTAAGAAGTTAGAAGTGGACTCAGCTAGAAGTGGCTCCAGTGCGCCACCTTCAGTCAGAAAAGCCTTTTCAAAAATGCTAACGACAGGAAAAATGCCGTCGCGAACCCAAATGAGGCGTTACCTTACAACACATCAGTGGTAGCCACCACCAGGACAGTTGATGAGGAGCCCATTTTTGCCAGACCCTACCCGTACCCGATGGGGGCAGCCGATTTCGTCAATGGCGAAATTCAAGACCTACTAAAAAACGGCATAATCCAGAAGTCGAGATCCCCCTACAATAACTCAATATGGGTAGTAGACAAAAAGGCCACCGACGAGTCTGGCAACCGTAAGATGCGGCTGGTATTAGACTTTCGAAAGTTAAACGAGAGGACAATACCGGATCGCTACCCCATGCAAGGCAAGGCCAAATACTTCACAACTTTCGATTTGAAGTCTGGCTACCACCAAATTACACTGGCAGAACGTGACCGTGAAAAAACTTTCTTTTCCGTATACGGGGGAAAATACGAGTTTCGCCGACTGCCATTCGGGTTCGGGTATTAAAGATTTTACAATAGCTAAGCCCATTTCAAGCATCTTAAAAGGGGAAGATGGAAATGTCAGCAGATACAGATCCAGAAACATCCAGGTACAGTTTACCGAGCCACAACGGCTAGCTTTCGAAAAGCTTCGTAACATCTAGGCCTCTGAGGAGGTACCCCGATTATAAAAAGGCATTTGATCTAACGACAGATGCTTCAGCATACGGCATTGGCGCAGTGCTTTCCCAAAAGGGACGAACCATTATTAGATGCCTGGCAAAAATAACCTCGTTGCAGATGCCCTCTCGAGGCAACAACTCAACGTTGTAGAAGAGGAAGAGGCATTTTCAAGCGCGGCCACAATGCAAAAGAACCTCCCATCCGAGCTCCCGTAGCTTCTGGCGTTGTCCTGGTGGAAGACAATTAGGCCTCTGTTGATCAAAGATGGCCTCTTCTGCATGAGTGCTGTCTTCATGCGGTCCAGTTGTTGGCAGTACAGGTGCAAATTGAGCGTTTGGTCATAGGGGAGCAGCTCATAGTGGATTATTCCCTGCCATTCCCACCAAACACACAGAAGAAGCTTCCTGGCCGTCAATCCAGGCTTGGCCACCGTTTGGGCCGCTTCACCGCTTTTCGACCACGACCGTTTGCGCCTTACGTTATCGTAAGTGACCCACTTTTCATCGCCAGTCACCATACTCTTCAAAAACGGGTCGATTTTGTTGCGATTTAGAAGCGATTCGCATGCGTCGATACGGTCAAAGATGTTTTTTTGCGTCAATTAGTGTTGCACCCATACATCGAGCTTCTTAGTGACTCTAAGCTTCTTCAAATGGTTTTTAATGGTTTGATGACTCGTGCCCAGCTCTTGACCGATACTACGGCTGCTACTATGCCGGTCTCTTTCGACCAATTCAGCGATTTTTTCCCAATTTTCGACGACAGGCCTTCCGAAGCGTGGCGCATCTTCGACCAGCTCTACACCAGAACAAAAACGTTGAAACCATCATTGTGCGGTGGAAATGGAAACTGTATCGGGTCCATTTCCCGATACACGTGTTAGCGCGTGAAATGAGCTTTCCAAAAAGGTACAGTATGACCTGATGCGACGAATAAAACAAGAACTATGCCCTTTCAGCGCCAACTAGCGAAAATACCGCAAAACTTTTATGCGCTTTCAGCGCCAACTAGCGAAAATACCGCAAAACTTTTTTGACAACCTAATATAATTTTTTATAAACCCTTTTTTTGTGTATTTACTTTCCAATATTGTTTGCATTTCCTTATTTCTGTATGAATAAAAAAATTAAAATTTTTTATACAACAACACAAAAGCTGCAGAATAAAAATTCGTAACCAAGGCAAAGGAATCACTAACTCAAAATTTAATTTCCAATCCAAAATAATTCACATAATTGGATGCATTTAATTCAGATTTTATATGTCTCTTTTGTTACACAAGAATTTTTGGTTATTTATTTTTTTTTTCCGTTTTGTTTCTCCACTCCATTTTCGAGAATGCGATACGGCCGCGCATGCAGTGTGTGTCACTTTGTTGTTTTTATTTTTCTTTGTTTGTCATAACGGAGGCTCAGTCCCCGCGTACCCCTCACCTTGCTTCTACTTGGCAAAGTAATAGTGCAGTTCGACGAGCCCGCACACATAACTAAAGCGACGGCTCAGGCCCCGCCGCCTCCCACCCGCCCAATTGCCTCTGTGTTCATGCAATTCGAGCATGAATTTATTCTTTTTTTCTCGGGCGGTTTTATACATAGCTACAGCTCCACATGAGCAATCCCTTCCAACGATATAGAAGCACAAGACAATTCTCCAGTGATTCTGAGTCCGGGACCGAAAGACTGGCCAGATTATCTACCCCCAAACGGTATCGCACTCACACACGCGAACATGGCTTTAAGCATGGAACAAATGACAGCCACTATACAGGCAGCCGTTCAACATGCCGTTCAAGGAAACCGGCCGAGTCCGATCTATCGGGTCCATACAAAAGGCAGAGGGTTAACCACGTCGTACAGGGCGCAGGCGAATCCGGGTTGAAAGGCGTTCGCCCAGTAGATTCGCCATTTTCGGTTCATTCTATCCATGGTGTTACCACAATCACGAAAAATGCTTCCTATACCTATTCAACTTGAAGGCTACGTTCTTCATCTTACCAGATTTGTCCTCCTTTGACGCCATCATCGGTCATGACCTGTTAAGACAGGCAGGGGCATTGCTTTGCCTAGCTCCGAAGTAGAAAAGCTAGAATTCTAAGAAGTTAGAAGTGGACTCAGCTAGAAGTGGCTCCAGTGCGCCACCTTCAGTCAGAAAAGCCTTTTCAAAAATGCTAACGACAGGAAAAATGCCGTCGCGAACCCAAATGAGGCGTTACCTTACAACACATCAGTGGTAGCCACCACCAGGACAGTTGATGAGGAGCCCATTTTTGCCAGACCCTACCCGTACCCGATGGGGGCAGCCGATTTCGTCAATGGCGAAATTCAAGACCTACTAAAAAACGGCATAATCCAGAAGTCGAGATCCCCCTACAATAACTCAATATGGGTAGTAGACAAAAAGGCCACCGACGAGTCTGGCAACCGTAAGATGCGGCTGGTATTAGACTTTCGAAAGTTAAACGAGAGGACAATACCGGATCGCTACCCCATGCAAGGCAAGGCCAAATACTTCACAACTTTCGATTTGAAGTCTGGCTACCACCAAATTACACTGGCAGAACGTGACCGTGAAAAAACTTTCTTTTCCGTATACGGGGGAAAATACGAGTTTCGCCGACTGCCATTCATCGACGACATACTGCAAGTGTAGATTGGCAAATTTTGCTCTGTCTATGTCGATGATGTCATCGTTTTCTCAGAAGACGAAAACGGCCACATACGGCACGTAGACTGGGTTCTAAAGAGCCTGCACGACGCCAACATGAGAGTGTCAGCGCGGAAATCGGAAAAAAAAGCGTTTATAGTCACCAGCGAAGGGACTATGACAGACCCAGAAAAAGTCAAGGCCATTAAGGAATTCCCGGAGCCTAAAAACGTGTTTGAAGTAAGGTCATTCATGGGCTTGGCTAGCTAATATAGGTGCTTTATTAAAGATTTTGCAATAGCTAAGCCCATTTCAAGCATCTTAAAAGGGGAAGATGGAAATGTCAGCAGATACAGATCCAGAAACATCCAGGTACAGTTTACCGAGCCACAACGGCTAGCTTTCGAAAAGCTTCGCAACATCTTGGCCTCTGAGGAGGTACCCCGATTATAAAAAGGCATTTGATCTAACGACAGATGCTTCAGCATACGGCATTGGCGCAGTGCTTTCCCAAAAGGGACGAACCATTATTACATGCCTGGCAAAAACAACCTCGTTGCAGATGCCCTCTCGAGGCAACAACTCAACGTTGTAGAAGAGGAAGAGGCATTTTCAAGCGCGGCCACAATTCACCGTAAGCTATCGCTAACCCATACCATCCCATCCACGGAAAAGCCTCTAAATTGCTTTCCAAACCAGATAACTCTGGAGGAAGCCCGCTTATTGTCAAAACGCAGCTTCGTTCTCTTTGGAAACAAGAGATGGCATAACATTGACTTCACTTGCGAGGAGTCATTGCTGGTGGAGCTCGCGGAAATAATAGTTCCTAAAGGCGTAAACGTCATTCGATGCGATTTGCACACGCTAGCAATTATACAGGACAAATTGGTTCGGCAACTTCCTGTCACCAAATTTTGGCACTGCAAAAACAGAGTAACGGACATTTTTGCAATTGACGAGAGGCGGAAAATTCTCACTGTCGAGCACAACAGAGCTCACAGATCTTCCCAGGTACTCTCCGAGTACTACGTCCCGAAAATGACCAAAATGGCGAACGAAATAGTCGATTCTTGCAGGACTTTCGCTAAGGCTAAATACGACAGGCATCCAAAGAGACTAGAACTTGGCAAACGCCAATCCCATTTCATATAGGAGAAATGCTACACATAGACATCTTCTCCACGAATAAAAAGTATTTCCTTACGTGCATCGACAAATTTCCCGAAATTTGCCGTCGTCCAACCGGATCTCTCTTGAGCTATAGAGGACCTCAAACCAGCGCTACTACAGCTGATGAACATTTTCCCTAAGGCAAAGGTCATATATTGCAACAACGAACCATCGATAAACTCGCACACCATCGTGGCCATGCTGGAAAACCACTTCAGCGTTAGCATTTCAAATGCTCCGCTCCTCCACAGTGTCTCAAACGAACAAAAGGAACGCTTCCACAGCAGTCTGGTAGAGCTTGCTAGATGCCTTAAAATCGACAAAGGCATTAGCGATACCGTAGATCTGATCCTGCTGGCTACGACCAAATACAACAAATCTATCCATTCGGTCATCGGCAAGAGGCCGGCCGACGTACAGGATACAGGATAAGATAAAACTCGCCCAGGACAAGCTGCGGATCAGGGAAAACGCTTCCCGACAAAATAGAGTGTTCGCGGTTGGCGAAAAGGTCCTAGTGAAATCTAACAAACGCCTAGGAAACAAACTCTCACCATTATGTGAAGAGAAAACCGTTGAAGCGGACATGGGGACCACAGTTCTCATGAAAGGGAGGGTCACAAAGACAACATTAGGTAGGCTTGACTATATTATCGCTCGCCTGATAATTTTTTATTTTTTTTTGTCTTTTTTTCTAGCCACTCGCCACATAAGTTTCCATTATTATTTTAATCACGCTTTGGTGGTGGGGTACCCAATTTTAACAAAACTTACATCACATCCAAATTACAGGTTCACAACCATATCCCTGATTTACCTTTTGCCGCAACATCGGCACGCGTCACGGACTATTCTAAAGCAAACTACATTCCCATCGTTGATGGCCGATTTCTAGTACGGGAGGAATTCGCGTTTGTAAAACACTCAGCGAATCTCTCGGAATATAGGCGCGTCATAGGCGCGAAGAAACTAATGAGATGACCGACATGGTCCCTCAGTCTCACATGCAGGAACTCTTGGTTGTTGATGTCGCCCATCTACGCGACCTGCTCGATTCGTTTAGCATCCATCATAAAGTAGCAAGAAGCTTAGACTCCCTAAAAACCGCGTTAAAAGTAGTGGCAGGAACGCCGGACGCGGAAGACTTTGAGAAAATTAAATTTACAGAATTCCAATTAAAATATGCAAACAATAGACAGGTCAATATTAACAATGAAGTACAAATTCAAATTAATAAAATTTCCGCTACCGTCAACCAACTTCTGAGGTCATGTAAAAAGCACATACACGGTTTCATATGTGCGTTCGACTTCGTTTTGAAGCCAGCTAAAATTTTTGATTTTTGTAATGAGAAGTCTATATGTTGTATGGTTAGTGACCATACTCAGGCTAGAAGATACAGTAATTTCTGAAGGCGATGTCAATATCTACACGGTAGAAAACTGCTCCTCGACATCAGGGGATACATTTTGCCGTCTGGCGCACGCTGGAGGCACGGCGCATTGATTTACATCCAATCACATACGTTGATGAGGGGATTGTAATTGTAATTGATAGCCCGGCTCGCGTGTGTGTGGATAAGGGCACCTGTGCCCATGTAAGGGGCACATATCTCGTCACCTATGCAGAAGGTGCCATCGTCAACGAAACCCGATTGATCAATCACGACACAGCCCAGAAAAGAGTACTTAAGAGCTCGCTCTGGCCAAACTGCTGACACAGCGTCTGGCCGGATACCCATGCATAGCCGGCGAACCCTGCACATTTGCGTGGCCGCTATGAAATATATTTTGTTAGCTTTAAGTTTCAGTTTATATTTGAGCTTCATACAATAAAGAAGTCTTTCATTAATACTCCGACCCAGCCATAAAAGTCAATTCATTTGTCAAATTGGTTACCTAGCCTTAAGCCTCCCACCATAACTTCCCGCAAGAAGGAAGAACCCCCTAGGCAACCGCCAGGGACAAAAATTTATTACCCGCATCTGAAGACATCGTCATCAGCAAAGGACCAACCACTACTACTACAAACTAACTTAATTTAACTTGCACAGTGAAGCTTAGCGTTGCACCCTATTTACATATGTATGTATGTATGTATTATTTGATTCAAAATTTGATTTTGGAGTTTGTGATTATATTTTAAGAGTTCTTTCCGACTGTACGAATCGGCTGATTAGAGTTACTTTGATCTATTATAAATTCACGTTAAAATATTTTTTTTTAAATAAAACTATTAAATCAATCCGAAAATAAAGGAAAGCTAACTTCGGGCAGAGCTGAAGTTGATATACCCTTGAAGTTAGATAGCAGCTTAAATTATTATATCTATATCGGTTTGTATATAGTTGGCCGATCCTTGTAAGAATTTTACTATCGAATCAAGTTTCTAATAAAAATGTTGGAAACAGCCCCAAGCATTTAAAAATAGCAAGGTTGATTGCCCAAAATGGAATTCGTAGAAAGTCCCATATCTCTAACTTAAAAAACACCAATGTTATGCCAATTCCGATCGTTCTATGACAGCTAAGATATTTTGGCCAAATATAACATACGAGTATGTGGAAAGTTTCAACCCTCTAACTTAAAAAACACTAAAGTTATGGCATTTCCAATCAATCAGTTATATTGAAGCTATAGGATATAGCAATAACCCAATATGGGTAGAAGACAAAAAGGCCACCGACGAGTCTGGCAACCGTAACATGCGGCTGGTACTAGACTTTCGAAAGTTAAACGAGTGGACAATACCGGATCGTTACCCCATGCAAGGCAAGGCCAAATACTTCACAACTCTTGATTTGAAGTCCACCAAATTACACTGGCGGAACGTGAACGTGAAAAAACTTTCTTTTCCGTATACGGGGGAAAATACGAGTTTCGCCGACTGCCATTCGGGTTGAGGAATGCTGCCAGCATCTTTCAAATAATCATCGACGACATACTGCAAGTGTAGATTGGCAAATTTTGCTCTGTCTATGTCGATGATGTCATCGTTTTCTCAGAAGACGAAAACGCTCACGGGACTGGGTTCTAAAGAGCCTGCACGACGCCAACATGAGAGTGTCAGCGCAGAAATCGGAAAAAAAAGCGTTTATAGTCACCAGCGAAGGGACTATGACAGACCCAGAAAAAGTCAAGGCCATTAAGGAATTCCCGGAGCCTAAAAACGTGTTTGAAGTAAGGTCATTCATGGGCTTGGCTAGCTAATATAGGTGCTTAATTAAAGATTTTGCATCAATAGCTAAGCCCATTTCAAGCATCTTAAAAGGGGAAGATGGAAATGTCAGCAGATACAGATCCAGAACCGAGCCACAACGGCTAGCTTTCGAAAAGCTTCGTAACATCTTGGCCTCTGAGGAGGTACCCCGATTATAAAAAGGAATTTGATTTAACGACAGATGCCTCAGCATACGGCATTGGCGCAGTGCTTTCCCAAAAGGGACGAACCATTATTACATGCCTGGCAAAAACAACCTCGTTGCAGATGCCCTCTCGAGGCAACAACTCAACGTTGTAGAAGAGGAAGAGACATTTTCAAGCGCGGCCACAATTCACCGTAAGCTATCGCTAACCCATACCATCCCATCCACGGAAAAGCCTCTAAAAAGCCTCCAAACCAGATAACTCTGGAGGAAGCCCGCTTTTTGTCAAAACGCAGCTTCGTTCTCTTTGGAAACAAGAGATGGCATAACATTGACTTCACTTGCGAGGAGTCATTGCTGGTGGAGCTCGCGGAAATAATAGTTCCTAAAGGCGTAAACGTCATTCGATGCGATTTGCACACGCTAGCAATTATACAGGACAAATTGGTTCGGCAACTTCCTGTCACCAAATTTTGGCACTGCAAAAACAGAGTAACGGACATTTTTGCAATTGACGAGAGGCGGAAAATTCTCACTGTCGAGCACAACAGAGCTCACAGATCTTTCCAGGTACTCTCCGAGTACTACGTCCCGAAAATGACCAAAATGGCGAACGAAATAGTCGAATCTTGCAGGACTTTCGCCAAGGCTAAATACGACAGGCATCCAAAGAGACTGGAACTTGGCAAACGCCAATCCCATTTCATGTAGGAGAAATGCTTCACATAGACATCTTCTCCACGAATAAAAAGTATTTCCTTACGTGCATCGACAAATTTCCCGAAATTTGCCGTCGTCCAACCGGATCTCTCTTGAGCTATAGAGGACCTCAAACCAGCGCTACTACAGCTGATGAACATTTTCCCTAAGGCAAAGGTCATATATTGCAACAACGAACCATCGATAAACTCGCACACCATCGTGGCCATGCTGGAAAACCACTTCAGCGTTAGCATTTCAAATGCTCCGCTCCTCCACAGTGTCTCAAACGAACAAAAGGAACGCTTCCACAGCAGTCTGGTAGAGCTTGCTAGATGCCTTAAAATCGACAAAGGCATTAGCGATACCGTAGATCTGATCCTGCTGGCTACGACCAAATACAACAAATCTATCCATTCGGTCATCGACAAGAGGCCGGCCGACGTACAGGATACAGGATAAGATAAAACTCGCCCAGGACAAGCTGCGGAACAGGGAAAACGCTTCCCGACAAAATAGAGTGTTCGCGGTTGGCGAAAAGGTCCTAGTGAAATCTAACAAACGCCTAGGAAACAAACTCTCACCATTATGTGAAGAGAAAACTGTTGAAGCGGACATGGGGACCATAGTTCTCATTAAGGGGAGGGTGTTTCACAAAGACAACAATAGGTAGGCCGAGCTTTACTATATTATCGCTCGCTTGATAATTTTTTATTTTTTTTTGTCATTTTTTCTAGCCACTCGCCACTTAAGTTTTTTGCTTCCATTATTATTTTAATCACGCTTTGGTGGTGGGCTACCCAATTTTAACAAAACTTACAGCACATCCAAATTAAAGCAAAATACATTCCCATCGTTGATGGCCGAATTCTAGTATGGGAGGAATTTGCGTTTGTAAAACACTCAGCGAATCTCTCGGAATATAGGCGCGTCATAGAAGAAACTAATGAGATGACTGACATGTTCCCTCAGTCTCACATGCAGGAACTCTTGGTTGTTGATGTCGCCCATCTACGCGACCTGCTCGACTCGTTTAGCATCCATCATAAAGTAGCAAGAAGCTTAGACTCCTTAAAAACCGCGTTAAAAGTAGTGACAGGAACGCCGGACGCGGAAGACTTTGAGAAAATTAAATTTAGAGAATTCCAATTAACAAATGCAAACAATAGACAGGTCAATATTAACAATGAAGTACAAATTCAAATTAATAAAATTTCCGCTACCGTCAACCAACTTCTGAGGT
Source organism: Drosophila ananassae (assembly GCF_017639315.1). Lineage (NCBI taxonomy): Eukaryota > Metazoa > Arthropoda > Insecta > Diptera > Drosophilidae > Drosophila > Drosophila ananassae. Next base: position 7,151,815 of record NC_057932.1, on the reverse strand, counting down.
CATGTAAAAAGCACATACACAGTTTCATATGTGCGTTCGACTTCGTTTTGAAGCCAGCAAAAATTTTTGATTTTTGTAATGAGAAGTCTATATGTTGTATGGTTAGTGACCATACTCAGGCTAGAAGATACAGTAATTTCTGAAGGCGATGTCAATATCCACACGGTAGAAAACTGCTCCTCGACATCAGGGGATACATTTTGCCGTCTGGCGCACGCTGTAGGCACGGCGCATTGATTTACATCCCATCACATACGTTGATGAGGGGATTGTAATTGTAATTGATAGCCCGGCTCGCGTGTGTGTGGATAAGGGCACCTGTGCCCATGTAAGGGGCACATATCTCGTCACCTTTGCAGAAGGTGCCATCGTCAACGAAACCCGATTGATCAATCACGACACAGCCCAGAAAAGGGCTCTAGGAGTGGCCAGCTCGCCTTCCCTGAACGTCACTATGGAACGTAACGTTCTCAGTCTTCCTTACCTTCACCAATGGAGTGAACGTAACCTGGAACACATTAAGGAGTTCGGGGAGAAGATCAACCACCATCAATTATATCAGATGGTGTTCATAGCGGAAGCAATATGCTGCGCTTTGATTTGCATCGGCTTGGACTATCGGCGGGTCCCTCAGGCCCGAAGAACCGCGGCCCAACTAAAGGAGATGATCGCCAAATAGGGTCGGCCGAGGGCGGCCTCATTCATGAAGGGGGAGTAGTTAACTGAAGTTAACCGCGCAACGGCTATGACCGATTACTTAAAAGCTCGCTCTGGCCAAACTGCTGACACAGCGTCTGGCCGGATACCCATGCATAGCCGGCGAACCCTGCACATTTGCGTGGCCGCTATGAAATATATTTTGTTAGCTTTAAGTTTCAGTTTATATTTGAGCTTCATACAATAAAGAAGTCTTTCAATAATACTCCGACACAGCCGTAAAAGTCAATTCATTTGTCAAATTGGTTACCTAGCCTTAAGCCTCCCACCATAACTTCCCGCAAGAAGGAAGAACCCCCTAGGCAACCGCCAGGGACAAAAATTTATTACCCGCATCTGAAAACATCGTCATCAGCAAAGGACCAAAAACTACTACTACAAACTAACTTAATTTAACTTGCACAGTGAAGCTTAGCGTTGCACCCTATTTACATATGTATGTATGTATGTATTATTTGATTCAAAATTTGATTTTGGAGTTTGTGATTATATTTTAAGAGTTCTTTCCGACTGTACGAATCGGCTGATTAGAGTTACTTTGATCTATTATAAATTCACTTCCGAATTCACTTCAATCCGAAAATAAAGGAAAGCTAACTTCGGGCAGAGCTGAAGTTGATATACCCTTGCAGTTAGATAGCAGCTTATATTATTATATATATATCGGTTTGTATATAGTTGGCCGATCCTTGTAAGAATTTTACTATCGAATCAAGTTACTAATAAAAATGTTGGAAACAGCCCCAAGCATTTTAAAATAGCAAGGTTGTGCCATTTCCGATCGTTCAGTTATATGGAAGCTAAAGGATTTTCGGCCGATCCTTATGATATTTGGCACGTCGAATTAGATTGCCCAAAATGGAATTCGTAGAAAGTCCCATATCTCTAACTTAAAAAACACCAATGTTATGCCAATTCCGATCGTTCTATGACAGCTAAGATATTTTGGCCAAATATAACATACGAGTATGTGGAAAGTTTCAACCCTCTAACTTAAAAACCACTAAAGTTATGGCATTTTCCAAATAAAACTTTCTTTTCCGTGTACGGGGGAAAATACGAGTTTCGCCGACTGCCATTCGGGTTGAGGAATGCTGCCAGCATCTTTCAAATAATCATCGACGACATACTGCAAGTGTAGATTGGCAAATTTTGCTCTGTCTATGTCGATGATGTCATCGTTTTCTCAGAAGACGAAGACTGGGTTCTAAAGAGCCTGCACGACGCCAACATGAGAGTGTCAGCGCATAAATCGGAAAAAAAGCGTTTATAGTCACCAGCGAAGGGACTATGACAGACCCAGAAAAAGTCAAGGCCATTAGGGAATTCCCGGAGCCTAAAAACGTGTTTGAAGTAAGGTCACATGGGCTTGGCTAGGCCCTCTCGAGGCAACAACTCAACGTTGTAGAAGAGGAAGAGGCATTTTCAAGCGCGGCCACAATTCACCGTGAGCTGTCGCTAACCCATACCATCCCATCCACGGAAAAGCCTCTAAATTGCTTTCCAAACCAGATAACTCTGGAGGAAGCCCGCTTTTCGTCAAAACGCAGCTTCGGTCTCTTTGGAAACAAGAGATGGCATAACATTGACTTCACTTGCGAGGAGTCATTGCTGGTGGAGCTCGCGGAAATAATAGTTCCTAAAGGCGTAAACGTCATTCATTGCGATTTGCATACGCTAGCAATTATACAGGACAAATTGGTTCGGCAACTTCCTGTCACCAAATTTTGGCACTGCAAAAACAGAGTAACGGACATTTTTGCAATTGTTTTTGCACTGTCGAGCACAACAGAGCTCACAGATCTTTCCAGGTACTCTCCGAGTACTACGTCCCGAAAATGACCAAAATGGCGAACGAAATAGTCGATTCTTGCAGGACTTTCGCCAAGGCTAAATACGACAGGCATCCAAAGAGACTGGAACTTGGCAAACGCCAATCCCATTTCATGTAGGAGAAATGCTACACATAGACATCTTCTCCACGAATAAAAAGTATTTCCTTACGTGCATCGACAAATTTCCCGAAATTTGCCGTCGTCCAACCGGATCTCTCTTGAGCTATAGAGGACCTCAAACCAGCGCTACTACAGCTGATGAACATTTTTCCTAAGGCAAAGGTCATATATTGCAACAACGAACCATCGATAAACTCGCACACCATCGTGGCCATGCTGGAAAACCACTTCAGCGTTAGCATTTCAAATGCTCCGCTCCTCCACAGTGTCTCAAACGAACAAAAGGAACGCTTCCACAGCAGTCTGGTAGAGCTTGCTAGATGCCTTAAAATCGACAAAGGCATTAGCGATACCGTAGATCTGATCCTGCTGGCTACGACCAAATACAACAAATCTATCCATTCGGTCATCGACAAGAGGCCGGCCGACGTACAGGATACAGGATAAGATAAAACTCGCCCAGGACAAGCTGCGGAACAGGGAAAACGCTTCCCGACAAAATAGAGTGTTCGCGGTTGGCGAAAAGGTCCTAGTGAAATCTAACAAACGCCTAGGAAACAAACTCTCACCATTATGTGAAGAGAAAACTGTTGAAGCGGACATGGGGACCATAGTTCTCATTAAGGGGAGGGTGTTTCACAAAGACAACAATAGGTAGGCCGAGCTTTACTATATTATCGCTCGCTTGATAATTTTTTATTTTTTTTTGTCATTTTTTCTAGCCACTCGCCACTTAAGTTTTTTGCTTCCATTATTATTTTAATCACGCTTTGGTGGTGGGCTACCCAATTTTAACAAAACTTACAGCACATCCAAATTAAAGCAAAATACATTCCCATCGTTGATGGCCGAATTCTAGTATGGGAGGAATTTGCGTTTGTAAAACACTGAGCGAATCTCTCGGAATATAGGCGCGTCATAGAAGAAACTAATGAGATGACTGACATGTTCCCTCAGTCTCACATGCAGGAACTCTTGGTTGTTGATGTCGCCCATCTACGCGACCTGCTCGACTCGTTTAGCATCCATCATAAAGTAGCAAGAAGCTTAGACTCCTTAAAAACCGCGTTAAATGTAGTGACAGGAACGCCGGACGCGGAAGACTTTGAGAAAATTAAATTTAGAGAATTCCAATTAACAAATGCAAACAATAGACAGGTCAATATTAACAATGAAGTACAAATTCAAATTAATAAAATTTCCGCTACCGTCAACCAACTTCTGAGGTCATGTAAAAAGCACATACACAGTTTCATATGTGCGTTCGACTTCGTTTTGAAGCCAGCTAAAATTTTTGATTTTTGTAATGAGAAGTCTATATGTTGTATGGTTAGTGACCATACTCAGGCTAGAAGATACAGTAATTTCTGAAGGCGATGTCAATATCCACACGGTAGAAAACTGCTCCTCGACATCAGGGGATACATTTTGCCGTCTGGCGCACGCTGGAAGCACGGCGCATTGATTTATATCCCATCACATACGTTGATGAGGGGATTGTAATTATAATTGATAGCCCGGCTCGCGTGTGTGTGGATAAGGGCACCTGTGCCCATGTAAGGGGCACATATCTCGTCACCTTTGCAGAAGGTGCCATCGTCAACGAAACCCGATTGATCAATCACGACACAGCCCAGAAAAGGGCTCTAGGAGTGGCCAGCTCGCCTTCCCTGAACGTCACTATGGAACGTAACGTTCTCAGTCTTCCTTACCTTCACCAATGGAGTGAACGTAACCTGGAACACATTAAGGAGTTCGGGGAGAAGATCAACCACCATCAATTATATCAGATGGTGTTCATAGCGGAAGCAATATGCTGCGCTTTGATTTGCATCGGCTTGGACTATCGGCGGGTCCCTCAGGCCCGAAGAACCGCGGCCCAACTAAAGGAGATGATCGCCAAATAGGGTCGGCCGAGGGCGGCCTCATTCGCTCTGGCCAAACTGCTGACACAGCGTCTGGCCGGATACCCATGCATTGCCGGCGAACCCTGCACATTTGCGTGGCCGCTATGAAATATATTTAGTTAGCTTTAAGTTTCAGTTTATATTTGAGCTTCATACAATAAAGAAGTGTTTCATTAATACTCCGACACAGCCATAAAAGTCAATTCATTTGTCAAATTGGTTACCTAGCCTTAAGCCTCCCACCATAACTTCCCGCAAGAAGGAAGAACCCCCTAGGCAACCGCCAGGGACAAAAATGTATTACCCACATCTGAAGACATTGTCATCAGCAAAGGACCAACAACTACTACTACAAACTAACTTAATTTAACTTGCACAGTGAAGCTTAGCGTTGCACCCTATTTACATATGTATGTATGTATGTATTATTTGATTCAAAATTTGATTTTGGAGTTTGTGATTATATTTTAAGAGTTCTTTCCGACTGTACGAATCGGCTGATTAGAGTTACTTCAATCCGAAAATAAAGGAAAGCTAACTTCGGGCAGAGCTGAAGTTGATATACCCTTGCAGTTAGATAGCAGCTTATATTATTATATATATATCGGTTTGTATATAGTTGGCCGATCCTTGTAAGAATTTTACTATCGAATCAAGTTTCTAATAAAAATGTTGGAAACAGCCCCAAGCATTTAAAAATAGCAAGGTTGTGCCATTTCCGATCTTTCAGTTATATGGAAGCTAAAGGATTTTCGGCCGATCCTTATGATATTTGGCACGTCGAATAAAATTGCCCAAAATGGAATTCGTAGAAAGTCCCATCTCTCTAACTTAAAAAACACCAATGTTATGCCAATTCCGATCGTTCTATGACAGCAAAGATATTTTGGCCAAATATAACATACGAGTATGTGGAAAGTTTCAACCCTCTAACTTAAAAAACATTAAAGTTATGGCATTTCCAATCAATCAGTTATATTGAAGCTATAGGATAAAGCAATAACCCAATATGGGTAGTAGACAAAAAGGCCACCGACGAGTCTGGCAACCGTAACATGCGGCTGGTATTAGACTTTCGAAAGTTAAACGAGAGGACAATACCGGATCGTTACCCCATGCAAGGCAAGGCCAAATACTTCACAACTCTTGATTTGAAGTCCACCAAATTACACTGGCGGAACGTGAACGTGAAAAAACTTTCTTTTCCGTATACGGGGGAAAATACGAGTTTAGCCGACTGCCATTCGGGTTGAGGAATGCTGCCAGCATCTTTCAAATAATCATCGACGACATACTGCAAGTGTAGATTGGCAAATTTTGCTCTGTCTATGTCGATGATGTCATCGTTTTCTCAGAAGACGAAAACGCTCACGGGACTGGGTTCTAAAGAGCCTGCACGACGCCAACATGAGAGTGTCAGCGCAGAAATCGGAAAAAAAAGCGTTTATAGTCACCAGCGAAGGGACTATGACAGACCCAGAAAAAGTCAAGGCCATTAAGGAATTCCCGGAGCCTAAAAACGTGTTTGAAGTAAGGTCATTCATGGGCTTGGCTAGCTAATATAGGTGCTTAATTAAAGATTTTGCATCAATAGCTAAGCCCATTTCAAGCATCTTAAAAGGGGAAGATGGAAATGTCAGCAGATACAGATCCAGAACCGAGCCACAACGGCTAGCTTTCGAAAAGCTTCGTAACATCTTGGCCTCTGAGGAGGTACCCCGATTCTAAAAAGGAATTTGATTTAACGACAGATGCCTCAGCATACGGCATTGGCGTAGTGCTTTCCCAAAAGGGACGAACCATTATTACATGCCTGGCAAAAACAACCTCGTTGCAGATGCCCTCTCGAGGCAACAACTCAACGTTGTAGAAGAGGAAGAGGCATTTTCAAGCGCGGCCACAATTCACCGTGAGTTGTCGCTAACCCATACCATCCCATCCACGGAAAAGCCTCTAAATTGCTTTCCAAACCAGATAACTCTGGAGGAAGCCCGCTTTTCGTCAAAACGCAGCTTCGGTCTCTTTGGAAACAAGAGATGGCATAACATTGACTTCACTTGCGAGGAGTCATTGCTGGTGGAGCTCGCGGAAATAATAGTTCCTAAAGGCGTAAACGTCATTCATTGCGATTTGCATACGCTAGCAATTATACAGGACAAATTGGTTCGGCAACTTCCTGTCACCAAATTTTGGCACTGCAAAAACAGAGTAACGGACATTTTTGCAATTGTTTTTGCACTGTCGAGCACAACAGAGCTCACAGATCTTTCCAGGTACTCTCCGAGTACTACGTCCCGAAAATGACCAAAATGGCGAACGAAATAGTCGATTCTTGCAGGACTTTCGCCAAGGCTAAATACGACAGGCATCCAAAGAGACTGGAACTTGGCAAACGCCAATCCCATTTCATGTAGGAGAAATGCTACACATAGACATCTTCTCCACGAATAAAAAGTATTTCCTTACGTGCATCGACAAATTTCCCGAAATTTGCCGTCGTCCAACCGGATCTCTCTTGAGCTATAGAGGACCTCAAACCAGCGCTACTACAGCTGATGAACATTTTTCCTAAGGCAAAGGTCATATATTGCAACAACGAACCATCGATAAACTCGCACACCATCGTGGCCATGCTGGAAAACCACTTCAGCGTTAGCATTTCAAATGCTCCGCTCCTCCACAGTGTCTCAAACGAACAAAAGGAACGCTTCCACAGCAGTCTGGTAGAGCTTGCTAGATGCCTTAAAATCGACAAAGGCATTAGCGATACCGTAGATCTGATCCTGCTGGCTACGACCAAATACAACAAATCTATCCATTCGGTCATCGACAAGAGGCCGGCCGACGTACAGGATACAGGATAAGATAAAACTCGCCCAGGACAAGCTGCGGAACAGGGAAAACGCTTCCCGACAAAATAGAGTGTTCGCGGTTGGCGAAAAGGTCCTAGTGAAATCTAACAAACGCCTAGGAAACAAACTCTCACCATTATGTGAAGAGAAAACTGTTGAAGCGGACATGGGAACCATAGTTCTCATTAAGGGGAGGGTGTTTCACAAAGACAACAATAGGTAGGCCGAGCTTTACTATATTATCGCTCGCTTGATAATTTTTTATTTTTTTTTGTCATTTTTTCTAGCCACTCGCCACTTAAGTTTTTTGCTTCCATTATTATTTTAATCACGCTTTGGTGGTGGGCTACCCAATTTTAACAAAACTTACAGCACATCCAAATTAAAGCAAAATACATTCCCATCGTTGATGGCCGAATTCTAGTATGGGAGGAATTTGCGTTTGTAAAACACTGAGCGAATCTCTCGGAATATAGGCGCGTCATAGAAGAAACTAATGAGATGACTGACATGTTCCCTCAGTCTCACATGCAGGAACTCTTGGTTGTTGATGTCGCCCATCTACGCGACCTGCTCGACTCGTTTAGCATCCATCATAAAGTAGCAAGAAGCTTAGACTCCTTAAAAACCGCGTTAAATGTAGTGACAGGAACGCCGGACGCGGAAGACTTTGAGAAAATTAAATTTAGAGAATTCCAATTAACAAATGCAAACAATAGACAGGTCAATATTAACAATGAAGTACAAATTCAAATTAATAAAATTTCCGCTACCGTCAACCAACTTCTGAGGTCATGTAAAAAGCACATACACAGTTTCATATGTGCGTTCGACTTCGTTTTGAAGCCAGCTAAAATTTTTGATTTTTGTAATGAGAAGTCTATATGTTGTATGGTTAGTGACCATACTCAGGCTAGAAGATACAGTAATTTCTGAAGGCGATGTCAATATCCACACGGTAGAAAACTGCTCCTCGACATCAGGGGATACATTTTGCCGTCTGGCGCACGCTGGAAGCACGGCGCATTGATTTATATCCCATCACATACGTTGATGAGGGGATTGTAATTATAATTGATAGCCCGGCTCGCGTGTGTGTGGATAAGGGCACCTGTGCCCATGTAAGGGGCACATATCTCGTCACCTTTGCAGAAGGTGCCATCGTCAACGAAACCCGATTGATCAATCACGACACAGCCCAGAAAAGGGCTCTAGGAGTGGCCAGCTCGCCTTCCCTGAACGTCACTATGGAACGTAACGTTCTCAGTCTTCCTTACCTTCACCAATGGAGTGAACGTAACCTGGAACACATTAAGGAGTTCGGGGAGAAGATCAACCACCATCAATTATATCAGATGGTGTTCATAGCGGAAGCAATATGCTACGCTTTGATTTGCATCGGCTTGGACTATCGGCGGGTCCCTCAGGCCCGAAGAACCGCGGCCCAACTAAAGGAGATGATCGCCAAATAGGGTCGGCCGAGGGCGGCCTCATTCATGAAGGGGGAGTAGTTAACTGAAGTTAACCGCGCAACGGCTATGACCGATTACTTAAAAGCTCGCTCTGGCCAAACTGCTGACACAGCGTCTGGCCGGATACCCATGCATTGCCGGCGAACCCTGCACATTTGCGTGGCCGCTATGAAATATATTTAGTTAGCTTTAAGTTTCAGTTTATATTTGAGCTTCATACAATAAAGAAGTGTTTCATTAATACTCCGACACAGCCATAAAAGTCAATTCATTTGTCAAATTGGTTACCTAGCCTTAAGCCTCCCACCATAACTTCCCGCAAGAAGGAAGAACCCCCTAGGCAACCGCCAGGGACAAAAATGTATTACCCACATCTGAAGACATCGTCATCAGCAAAGGACCAACAACTACTACTACAAACTAACTTAATTTAACTTGCACAGTGAAGCTTAGCGTTGCACCCTATTTACATATGTATGTATGTATGTATTATTTGATTCAAAATTTGATTTTGGAGTTTGTGATTATATTTTAAGAGTTCTTTCCGACTGTACGAATCGGCTGATTAGAGTTACTTCAATCCGAAAATAAAGGAAAGCTAACTTCGGGCAGAGCTGAAGTTGATATACCCTTGCAGTTAGATAGCAGCTTATATTTGAGCTTCATACAATAAAGAAGTGTTTCATTAATACTCCGACACAGCCATAAAAGTCAATTCATTTGTCAAATTGGTTACCTAGCCTTAAGCCTCCCACCATAACTTCCCGCAAGAAGGAAGAACCCCCTAGGCAACCGCCAGGGACAAAAATGTATTACCCACATCTGAAGACATCGTCATCAGCAAAGGACCAACAACTACTACTACAAACTAACTTAATTTAACTTGCACAGTGAAGCTTAGCGTTGCACCCTATTTACATATGTATGTATGTATGTATTATTTGATTCAAAATTTGATTTTGGAGTTTGTGATTATATTTTAAGAGTTCTTTCCGACTGTACGAATCGGCTGATTAGAGTTACTTCAATCCGAAAATAAAGGAAAGCTAACTTCGGGCAGAGCTGAAGTTGATATACCCTTGCAGTTAGATAGCAGCTTATATTATTATATATATATCGGTTTGTATATAGTTAGCCGATCCTTGTAAGAATTTTACTATCGAATCAAGTTTCTAATAAAAATGTTGGAAACAGCCCCAAGCATTTAAAAATAGCAAGGTTGTGCCATTTCCGATCTTTCAGTTATATGGAAGCTAAAGGATTTTCGGCCGATCCTTATGATATTTGGCACGTCGAATAAAATTGCCCAAAATGGAATTCGTAGAAAGTCCCATCTCTCTAACTTAAAAAACACCAATGTTATGCCAATTCCGATCGTTCTATGACAGCAAAGATATTTTGGCCAAATATAACATACGAGTATGTGGAAAGTTTCAACCCTCTAACTTAAAAAACATTAAAGTTATGGCATTTCCAATCAATCAGTTATATTGAAGCTATAGGATAAAGCAATAACCCAATATGGGTAGTAGACAAAAAGGCCACCGACGAGTCTGGCAACCGTAACATGCGGCTGGTATTAGACTTTCGAAAGTTAAACGAGAGGACAATACCGGATCGTTACCCCATGCAAGGCAAGGCCAAATACTTCACAACTCTTGATTTGAAGTCCACCAAATTACACTGGCGGAACGTGAACGTGAAAAAACTTTCTTTTCCGTATACGGGGGAAAATACGAGTTTAGCCGACTGCCATTCGGGTTGAGGAATGCTGCCAGCATCTTTCAAATAATCATCGACGACATACTGCAAGTGTAGATTGGCAAATTTTGCTCTGTCTATGTCGATGATGTCATCGTTTTCTCAGAAGACGAAAACGCCCACATACGGCACGTAGACTGGGTTCTAACGAGCCTGCACGACGCCAACATGAGAGTGTCAGCGCGGAAATCGGGAAAAAAAGCGTTTTTAGTCACCAGCGAAGGGACTATGACAGACCCAGAAAAAGTCAAGGCCATTAAGGAATTCCCGGAGCCTAAAAACGTGTTTGAAGTAAGGTCATTCATGGGCTTGGCTAGCTAATATAGGTGCTTAATTAAAGATTTTGCATCAATAGCTAAGCCCATTTCAAGCATCTTAAAATGGGAAGATGGAAATGTCAGCAGATACAGATCCAGAAACATCCAGGTACAGTTTACCGAGCCACAACGGCTAGCTTTCGAAAAGCTTCGTAACATCTTGGCCTCTGAGGAGGTACCCCGATTATAAAAAGGCATTTGATCTAACGACAGATGCTTCAGCATACGGCATTGGCGCAGTGCTTTCCCAAAAGGGACGAACCATTATTACATTCCTGGCAAAAAAAACCTCGTTGCAGATGCCCTCTCGAGGCAACAACTCAACGTTGTAGAAGAGGAAGAGGCATTTTCAAGCGTGGCCACAATTCACCGTCGCTAACCCATACCATCCCATCCACGGAAAAGCCTCTAAATTGCTTTCAAAACCAGATAACTCTGGAGGAAGCCCGCTTTTTGTCAAAACGCAGCTTCGGTCTCTTTGGAAACAAGAGATGGCATAACATTGACTTCACTTGCGAGGAGTCATTGCTGGTGGATTGCGATTGTGATTTGCACACGTTAGCAATGATTTCCCGAAATTTGCCGTCGTCCAACCGGTTCTCTTTAGAGCTATAGAGGACCTCAAACCAGCGCTACTACAGTTGATGAACATTTTCCCTAAGGCAAAGGTCATATATTGCAACAACGAACCATCGTTAAACTCGCACACGATCGTGGCCATGCTGGAAAACCACTTTAGCGATAGCATTTCAAATGCTCCGCTCCTCCACAGTGTCTCAAACGAACAAAAGGAACGCTTCCACAGCAGTCTGGTAGAGCTTGCTAGATGCCTTAAAATCGACAAAGGCATTAGCGATACCGTAGATCTGATCCTGCTGGCTACGACCAAATACAACAAATCTATCCATTCGGTCATCGACAAGAGGCCGGCCGACGTACAGGATACAGGATAAGATAAAACTCGCCCAGGACAAGCTGCGGAACAGGGAAAACGCTTCCCGACAAAATAGAGTGTTCGCGGTTGGCGAAAAGGTCCTAGGAAACAAACTCTCACCATTATGTGAAGAGAAAACCGTTGAAGCGGACATGGGGACCACAGTTCTCATTAAAGGGAGGGTGGTTCACAAAGACAACATTAGGTAGACCGAGCTTGACTATATTATCGCTCGCTTGATAATTTTTTATTTTTTTTTGTCTTTTTTTCTAGCCACTCGCCACATAAGTTTTTAGCTTCCATTATTATTTTAATCACGCTTTGGTGGTGGGCTACCCAATTTTAACAAAACTTACAGCACATCCAAATTAAAGCAAAATACATTCCCATCGTTGATGGCCGAATTCTAGTATGGGAGGAATTTGCGTTTGTAAAACACTCAGCGAATCTCTCGGAATATAGGCGCGTCATAGAAGAAACTAATGAGATGACCGACATGTTTCCTCAGTCTCACATGCAGGAACTCTTGGTTGTTGATGTCGCCCATCTACGCGACCTGCTCGACTCGTTGAGCATCCATCATAAAGTAGCAAGAAGCTTAGACTCCCCAAGGACCGCGTTAAATGTAGTGGCAGGAACGCCGGACGCGGAAGACTTTGAGAAAATTAAATTTAGAGAATTCCAATTAACAAATGCAAACAATAGACAATATTAACAATGAAGTACAAATTCAAATTTATAAAATTTCCGCTACCGTCAACCAACTTCTGAGGTCATGTAAAAAGCACATACACAGTTTCATATGTGCGTTCGACTTCGTTTTGAAGCCAGCTAAAATTTTTGATTTTTGTAATGAGAAGTCTATATGTTGTATGGTTAGTGACCATATTCAGGCTAGAAGATACCGTAATTTCTGAAGGCGATGTCAATATCCACACGGTAGAAAACTGCTCCTCGACATCATGGGATACATTTTGCCGTCTGGCGCACGCTGGAAGCACGGCGCATTGATTTACATCCCATCACATACGTTGATGAGGGGATTGTAATTATAATTGATAGCCCGGCTCACGTGTGTGTGGATAAGGGCACCTGTGCCCATGTAAGGGGCACATATCTCGTCACCTTTGCAGAAGGTGCCATCGTCAACGAAACCCGATTGATCAATCACGACACAGCCCAGAAAAGGGCTCTAGGAGTGGCCAGCTCGCCTTCCCTGAACGTCACTATGGAACGTAACGTTCTCAGTCTTCCTTACCTTCACCAATGGAGTGAACGTAACCTGGAACACATTAAGGGGTTCGGGGAGAAGATTAACCACCATCAATTATATCAGATGGTGTTCATAGCGGGAGCAATATGCTGCGCTTTGATTTGCATCGGCTTGGACTATCGGCGGGTCCCTCAGGCCCGAAGAACCGCGGCCCAACTAAAGGAGATGATCGCCAAATAGGGTCGGCCGAGGGCGGCCTCATTCATGAAGGGGGAGTAGTTAACTGAAGTTAACCGCGCAACGGCTATGACCGATTACTTAAAAGCTCGCTCTGGCCAAACTGCTGACACAGCGTCTGGCCGGATACCCATGCATAGCCGGCGAACACTGCACATTTGCGTGGCCGCTATGAAATATATTTTGTTAGCCTTAAGTTTCAGTTTATATTTGAGCTTCATACAATAAAGAAGTCTTTCAATAATACTCCGACACAGCCGTAAAAGTCAATTCATTTGTCAAATTGGTTACCTAGCCTTAAGCCTCCCACCATAACTTCCCGCAAGAAGGAAGAACCCCCTAGGCAACCGCCAGGGACAAAAATTTATTACCCGCATCTGAAGACATCGTCATCAGCAAAGGACCAAAAACTACTACTACAAACTAACTTAATTTAACTTGCACAGTGAAGCTTAGCGTTGCACCCTATTTACATATGTATGTATGTATGTATTATTTGATTCAATATTTGATTTTGGAGTTTGTGATTATATTTTAAGAGTTCTTTCCGACTGTACGAATCGGCTGATTAGAGTTACTTTGATCTATTATAAATTCACTTCCGAATTCACTTCAATCCGAAAATAAAGGAAAGCTAACTTCGGGCAGAGCTGAAGTTGATATACCCTTGCAGTTAGATAGCAGCTTATATTATTATATATATATCGGTTTGTATATAGTTGGCCGATCCTTGTAAGAATTTTACTATCGAATCAAGTTACTAATAAAAATGTTGGAAACAGCCCCAAGCATTTAAAAAAAGCAAGGTTGTGCCATTTCCGATCGTTCAGTTATATGGAAGCTAAAGGATTTTCGGCCGATCCTTATGATATTTGGCACGTCGAATTAGATTGCCCAAAATGGAATAAAAAACACCAATGTTATGCCAATTCCGATCGTTCTATGACAGCTAAGATATTTTGGCCAAATATAACATACGAGTATGTGGAAAGTTTCAACCCTCTAACTTAAAAAACACTAAAGTTATGGCATTTCCAATCAATCAGTTATATTGAAGCTATAGGATATAGCAATAACCCAATATGGGTAGTAGACAAAAAGGCCACCGACGAGTCTGGCAACCGTAACATGCGGCTGGTATTAGACTTTCGAAAGTTAAACGAGAGGACAATACCGGATCGTTACCCCATGCAAGGCAAGGCCAAATACTTCACAACTCTTGATTTGAAGTCCACTAAATTACACTGGCGGAACGTGAAAAAACTTTCTTTTCCGTATACGGGGGAAAATACGAGTTTCGCCGACTGCCATTCGGGTTGAGGAATGCTGCCAGCATCTTTCAAATAATCATCGACGACATACTGCAAGTGTAGATTGGCAAATTTTGCTCTGTCTATGTCGATGATGTCATCGTTTTCTCAGAAGACGAAAACGCCCACAGGACTGGGTTCTAAAGAGCCTGCACGACGCCAACATGAGAGTGTCAGCGCAGAAATCGGAAAAAAAGCGTTTATAGTCACCAGCGAAGGGACTATGACAGACCCAGAAAAAGTCAAGGCCATTAAGGAATTCCCGGAGCCTAAAAACGTGTTTGAAGTAAGGTCATTCATGGGCTTGGCTAGCTAATATAGGTGCTTTATTAAAGATTTTGCATCAATAGCTAAGCCCATTTCAAGCATCTTAAAAGGGGAAGATGGAAATGTCAGCAGATACAGATCCAGAACCGAGCCACAACGGCTAGCTTTCGAAAAGCTTCGTAACATCTTGGCCTCTGAGGAGGTACCCCGATTATAAAAAGGAATTTGATTTAACGACAGATGCCTCAGCATCTGCAAAAACAACCTCGTTGCAGATGCCCTCTCGAGGCAACAACTCAACGTTGTTGAAGAAGAAGAGGCATTTTCAAGCGCGGCCACAATTCACCGTGAGCTGTCGCTAACCCATACCATCCCATCCACGGAAAAGCCTCTAAATTGCTTTCCAAACCAGATAACTCAGGAGGAAGCCCGCTTTTCGTCAAAACGCAGCATCGGTCTCTTTGGAAACAAGAGATGGCATAACATTGACTTCACTTGCGACGAGTCATTGCTGGTGGAACTCGCGGAAATAATAGTTCCTAAAGGCGTAAACGCCATTCATTGCGATTTGCACACGCTAGCAATGATTCAGGACAAATTGGTTCGGCAACTTCCTGTCACCAAATTTTGGCACTGCAAAAACAGAGTAACGGACATTTTTGCAATTGACGAGAGGCGGAAAATTCTCACTGTCGAGCACAACAGAGCTCACAGATCTTCCCAGGTACTCTCCGAGTACTACGTCCCGAAAATGACCAAAATGGCGAACGAAATAGTCGATTCTTGCAGGACTTTCGCCAAGGCTAAATACGACAGGCATCCAAAGAGACTGGAACTTGGCAAACGCCAATCCCATTTCATGTAGGAGAAATGCTACACATAGACATCTTCTCCACGAATAAAAAGTATTTCCTTACGTGCATCGACAAATTTCCCGAACAAGCTGCGGAACAGGGAAAATGCTTCCCGACAAAATAGAGTGTTCACGGTTGGCGAAAAGGTCCTAGTGAAATCTAACAAACGCCTAGGAAACAAACTCTCACCATTATGTGAAGAGAAAACCGTTGAAGCGGACATGGGGACCACAGTTCTCATGAAGGGGAGGGTGGTTCACAAAGACAACATTAGGTAGGCCGAGCTTGACTATATTATCGCTCGCTTGATACTTTTTTATTTTTTTTTGTCTTTTTTTCTAGCCACTCGCCACATAAGTTTTTTGCTTCCATTATTATTTTAATCACGCTTTGGTGGTGGGCTACCCAATTTTAACAAAACTTACAGCACATCCACATTACGGGTTTATAACCATATCCCTGATTTACCTTTTGGCCGCAACATCGGCACGCGTCATGGACTATTCTAAAGCAAAATACATTCCCATCGTTGATGGCAGAATTCTAGTATGGGAGGAATTCGCGTTTGTAAAACACTCAGTGAATCTCTCGGAATATAGGCGCGTCATAGAAGAAACTAATGAGATGACCGACATGGTCCCTCAGTCTCACATGCAGGAACTCTTGGTTGTTGATGTCGCCCATCTATGCGACATCAAGCCCTTCTCGACTCGTTGAGCATCCATCATAAAGTAGCAAGAAGCTTAGACTCCCCAAGGACCGCGTTAAATGTAGTGGCAGGAACGCCGGACGCGGAAGACTTTGAGAAAATTAAATTTAGAGAATTCCAATTAACAAATGCAAACAATAGGCAGGTTAATATTAACAATGAAGTACAAATTCAAATAAATAAAATTTCCGCTACCGTCAACCAACTTCTGAGGTCATGTAAAAAGCCCCAAATTGATACAGGGCACCTATTCGAGATGCTTTTATCCCGAAATAGGATGATAACAATTGAGCCGCAGGGTTTAATACTGGCAGTAGCACTTGCCAAGGTTAATGTTGTTAGCCCTAGCATCTTAGATCATGCAGACCTGGAAGGTGTCGGAATGGAGGAGCCCACCGAGACCGCGATTAGGGATGTTTTGTCCGTATCGTCCGTTAAGATCTTACAATCCGATAACATCTTACACTTTATCATGAAGTTTCCAAAAATTAAGTCGGCTTGCAACAAGATCACCGTTTTTCCGGTATCTCATCACGACACCATACCACTAACCATACAACATATAGACTTCTCATTTCCATCAACGAAAATGGACGCAAAAATTTCTTGCGACAGGCCCCCCGGAGCCCCAGAGAGAATCTTACTCTCATTCTTACGCTCATTTTTACTCTCATAATCTCATTGAACTTTTTTGGTTGTTCAGTCGCAACATCAAGAAGGTTATTCCGCGGTTAAAGCGATCTTTATATGTATGCGTGCTCACACATTCACATACACGGTTTCATGTGTGCGTTCGACTTCGTTTTGAAGCCAGCTAAAATTTTAGATTTTTGTAATGAGAAGTCTATATGTTGTATGGTTAGTGACCATACTCAGGCTAGAAGATAATGTAATTTCTGAAGGCGATGTCAATATCCACACGGTAGAAAACTGCTCCTCGACATCATGGGATACATTTTGCCCCTCATACGTTGATGAGGGGATTGTAATTATAATTGATAGCCCGGCTCGCGTGTGTGTGGATAAGGGCACCTGTGCCCATGTAAGGGGCACATATCTCGTCACCTTTGCAGAAGGTGCCATCGTCAACGAAACCCGACAGCCCAGAAAAGGGCTCTAGGAGTGGCCAGCTCGCCTTCCCTGAACGTCACTATGGAACGTAACGTTCTCAGTCTTCCTTACCTTCACCAATGGAGTGAACGTAACCTGGAACACATTAAGGAGTTCGGGGAGAAGATCAATCACCATCAATTATATCAGATGGTGTTCATAGCGGGAGCAATATGCTGCGCTTTGATTTGCATCGGCTTGGACTATCGGCGGGTCCCTCAGGCCCGAAGAACCGCGGCCCAACTAAAGGAGATGATCGCCAAATAGGGTCGGCCGAGGGCGGCCTCATTCATGAAGAGGGAGTAGTTAACTGAAGTTAACCGCGCAACGGCTATGACCGATTACTTGAGAGCTCGCTCTGGCCAAACTGCTGACACAGCGTCTGGCCGGATACCCATGCATAGCCGGCGAACACTACACATTTGCGTGGCCGCTATGAAATATATTTTGTTAGCTTTAAGTTTCAGTTTATATTTGAGCTTCATACAATAAGGAAGTCTTTCATTAATACTCCGACACAGCCGTAAAAGTCAATGCATTTATCAAATTGGTTACCTAGCCTTAAGCCTCCCACCATAACTTCCCGCAAGAAGGAAGAACCCCCTAGGCAACCGCCAGAGACAAAATTCATTACCCGCATCTGAAGACATCGTCATCAGCAAAGGACCAACCACTACTACTACAAACTAACTTAATTTAACTTGCACAGTGAAGCTTAGCGTTGCACCCTATTTACATATGTATGTATGTATGTATTATTTGATTCAAAATTTGATTTTGGAGTTTGTGATTATATTTTAAGAGTTCTTTCCGACTGTACGAATCGGCTGATTAGAGTTACTTTGATCTATTACAAATTCACGTTAAAATATTTTTTTTTCAAATAAAACTATTAAATCAATCCGAAAATAAAGGAAAGATAACTTCGGGCAGAGCTGAAGTTGATATACCCTTGCAGTTAGATAGCAGCTTATATTATTATATATATATCGGTTTGTATATAGTTGGCCGATCCTTGTAAGAATTTTACTATCGAATCAAGTTACTAATAAAAATGTTGGAAACAGCCCCAAGCATTTAAAAAAAGCAAGGTTGTGCCATTTCCGATCGTTCAGTTATATGGAAGCTAAAGGCCGATTTTCGGCCGATCCTTATGATATTTAGCACGTCGAATTAGATTGCCCAAAATGGAATAAAAAACACCAATGTTATGCCAATTCCGATCGTTCTATGACAGCTAAGATATTTTGGCCAAATATAACATACACATAACATTAAAAAACACTAAAGTTATGGCATTTCCAATCAATCAGTTATATTGAAGCTATAGGATATAGCAATAACCCAATATGGGTAGTAGACAAAAAGGCCACCGACGAGTCTGGCAACCGTAACATGCGGCTGGTATTAGACTTTCGAAAGTTAAACGAGAGGACAATACCGGATCGTTACCCCATGCAAGGCAAGGCCAAATACTTCACAACTCTTGATTTGAAGTCCACCAAATTACACTGGCGGAACGTGAAAAAACTTTCTTTTCCGTATACGGGGGAAAATACGAGTTTCGCCGACTGCCATTCGGGTTGAGGAATGCTGCCAGCATCTTTCAAATAATCATCGACGACATACTGCAAGTGTAGATTGGCAAATTTTGCTCTGTCTATGTCGATGATGTCATCATTTTCTCAGAAGACGAAAACGCCCACAGGACTGGGTTCTAAAGAGCCTGCACGACGCCAACATGAGAGTGTCAGCGCAGAAATCGGAAAAAAAAGCGTTTATAGTCACCAGCGAAGGGACTATGACAGACCCAGAAAAAGTCAAGGCCATTAAGGAATTCCCGGAGCCTAAAAACGTGTTTGAAGTAAGGTCATTCATGGGCTTGGCTAGCTAATATAGGTGCTTTATTAAAGATTTTGCATCAATAGCTAAGCCCATTTCAAGCATCTTAAAAGGGGAAGATGGAAATGTCAGCAGATACAGATCCAGAACCGAGCCACAACGGCTAGCTTTCGAAAAGCTTCGTAACATCTTGGCCTCTGAGGAGGTACCCCGATTATAAAAAGGAATTTGATTTAACGACAGATGCCTCAGCATACGGCATTGGCGCAGTGCTTTCCCAAAAGGGACGAACCATTATTACATGCCTGGCAAAAACAACCTCGTTGCAGATGCCCTCTCGAGGCAACAACTCAACGTTGTTGAAGAAGAAGAGGCATTTTCAAGCGCGGCCACAATTCACCGTGAGCTGTCGCTAACCCATACCATCCCATCCACGGAAAAGCCTCTAAATTGCTTTCCAAACCAGATAACTCTGGAGGAAGCCCGCTTTTCGTCAAAACGCAGCTTCGGTCTCTTTGGAAACAAGAGATGGCATAACATTGACTTCACTTGCGAGGAGTCATTGCTGGTGGAGCTCGCGGAAATAATAGTTCCTAAAGGCGTAAACGCCATTCATTGCGATTTGCACACGCTAGCAATGATACAGGACAAATTGGTTCGGCAACTTCCTGTAACCAAATTTTGGCACTGCAAAAACAGAGTAACGGACATTTTTGCAATTGACGAGAGGCGGAAAATTCTCACTGTCGAGCACAACAGAGCTTACAGATCTTCCCAAGTACTCGAAAGGTAACGAAATGTAACGAACGAAAATGACCAAAATGGCGAACGAAATAGTCGATTCTTGCAGGACTTTCGCCAAGGCTAAATACAACAGGCATCCAAAGAGACTGGAACTTGGCAAACGCCAATCCCATTTCATGTAGGAGAAATGCTTCACATAGACATCTTCTCCACGAATAAAAAGTATTTCCTTACGTGCATCGACAAATTTCCCGAACAAGCTGCGGAACAGGGAAAATGCTTCCCGACAAAATAGAGTGTTCACGGTTGGCGAAAAGGTCCTAGTGAAATCTAACAAACGCCTAGGAAACAAACTCTCACCATTATGTGAAGAGAAAACCGTTGAAGCGGACATGGGGACCACAGTTCTCATGAAGGGGAGGGTGGTTCACAAAGACAACATTAGGTAGGCCGAGCTTGACTATATTATCGCTCGCCTGATAATTTTTTATTTTTTTTTGTTTTTTTTTTCTAGCCACTTGGCATAAGTTTTTTGCCTCCATTATTATTTTAATCACGCTTTGGTGGTGGGCTACCCAATTTTAACAAAACTTACAGCACATCCAAATTAAAGCAAAATACATTCCCATCGTTGATGGCAGAATTTTAGTATGGGAGGAATTCGCGTTTATAAAACACTGACCGAATCTCTCGGAATATAGGCGCTTCATAGAAGAAACTAATGAGATGACCGACATGTTCCCTCAGTCTCACATGCAGGAACTCTTGGTTGTTGATGTCGCCCATCTACGCGACCTGCTCGACTCGTTGAGCATCCATCATAAAGTAGCAAGAAGCTTAGACTCCCCAAGGACCGCGTTAAATGTAGTGGCAGGAACGCAGGACGCGGAAGACTTTGAGAAAATTAAATTTAGAGAATTCCAATTAACAAATGCAAACAATAGGCAGGTTAATATTAACAATGAAGTACAAATTCAAATTAATAAAATTTCCGCTACCGTCAACCAACTTCTGAGGTCATGTAAAAAGCCCCAAATTGATACAGGGCACCTATTCGAGATGCTTTTAGCCCGAAATAGGATGATAATAATTGAGCCGCAGGGTTTAATACTGGCAGTAGCACTTGCCAAGGTTAATGATGTTAGCCCTAGCATCTTAGATCATGCAGACCTGGAAAATGTCGGAATGGAGGAGCCCACCGAGACCGCGATTAGGGATGTTTTGTCCGTATCGTCCGTTAAGATCTTACAATCCGATAACATCTTACACTTTATCATGAAGTTTCCAAAAATTAAGTCGGCTTGCAACAAGATCACCGTTTTTCCGGTATCTCATCACGACACCATACCACTAACCATACAACATATAGACTTCTCATTTCCATCAACGAAAATGGGCGCAACAATTTCTTGCGACAGGCCCCCCGGAGCCCCAGAGAGAATCTTACTCTCATTCTTACGCTCATTTTTACTCTCATAATCTCATTGAACTTTTTTGGTTGTTCAGTCGCAACATCAAGAAGGTTATTCCGCGGTTAAAGCGATCTTTATATGTATGCGTGCTCACACATTCACATACACGGTTTCATGTGTGCGTTCGACTTCGTTTTGAAGCCAGCTAAAATTTTAGATTTTTGTAATGAGAAGTCTATATGTTGTATGGTTAGTGACCATACTCAGGCTAGAAGATAACGTAATTTCTGAAGGCGATGTCAATATCCACACGGTAGAAAACTGCTCCTCGACATCATGGGATACATTTTGCCGTCTGGCGCACGCTGGAAGCACGGCGCATTGATTTACATCCCATCACATACGTTGATGAGGGGATTGTAATTATAATTGATAGCCCGGCTCACGTGTGTGTGGATAAGGGCACCTGTGCCCATGTAAGGGGCACATATCTCGTCACCTTTGCAGAAGGTGCCATCGTCAACGAAACCCGATTGATCAATCACGACACAGCCCAGAAAAGGGCTCTAGGAGTGGCCAGCTCGCCTTCCCTGAACGTCACTATGGAACGTAACGTTCTCAGTCTTCCTTACCTTCACCAATGGAGTGAACGTAACCTGGAACACATTAAGGAGTTCGGGGAGAAGATCAATCACCATCAATTATATCAGATGGTGTTCATAGCGGGAGCAATATGCTGCGCTTTGATTTGCATCGGCTTGGACTATCGGCGGGTCCCTCAGGCCCGAAGAACCGCGGCCCAACTAAAGGAGATGATCGCCAAATAGGGTCGGCCGAGGGCGGCCTCATTCATGAAGAGGGAGTAGTTAACTGAAGTTAACCGCGCAACGGTTATGACCGATTACTTGAGAGCTCGCTCTGGCCAAACTGCTGACACAGCGTCTGGCCGGATACCCATGCATAGCCGGCGAACACTACACATTTGCGTGGCCGCTATGAAATATATTTTGTTAGCTTTAAGTTTCAGTTTATATTTGAGCTTCATACAATAAAGAAGTCTTTCATTAATACTCCGACACAGCCGTAAAAGTCAATTCATTTGTCAAATTGGTTACCTAGCCTTAAGCCTTCCACCATAACTTCCCGCAAGAAGGAAGAACCCCCTAGGCAACCGCCAGAGACAAAATTCATTACCCGCATCTGAAGACATCGTCATCAGCAAAGGACCAACAACTACTACTACAAACTAACTTAATTTAACTTGCACAGTGAAGCTTAGCGTTGCACCCTATTTACATATGTATGTATGTATGTATTATTTGATTCAAAATTTGATTTTGGAGTTTGTGATTATATTTTAAGAGTTCTTTCCGACTGTACGAATCGGCTGATTAGAGTTACTTTGATCTATTACAAGTTCACGTTAAAATATTTTTTTTTTAAATAAAACTATTAAATCAATCCGAAAATAAAGGAAAGATAACTTCGGGCAGAGCTGAAGTTGATATACCCTTGCAGTTAGATAGCAGCTTATATTATTATATATATATCGGTTTGCATATAGTTGGCCGATCCTTGTAAGAATTTTACTATCGAATCAAGTTTCTAATAAAAATGTTGGAAACAGCCCCAAGCATTTAAAAATAGCAAGGTTGTGCCATTTCCGATCGTTCAGTTATATGGAAGCTAAAGGATTTTCGGCCGATCCTTATGATATTTGGCACGTCGAATTAGATTGCCAAAAATGGAATAAAAAACACCAATGTTATGCCAATTCCGATCGTTCTATGACAGCTAAGATATTTTGGCCAAATATAACATACGAGTATGTGGAAAGTTTCAACCCTCTTACTTAAAAAACACTAAAGTTATGGCATTTCCAATCAATCAGTTATATTGAAGCTATAGGATATAGCAATAACCCAATATGGGTAGTAGACAAAAAGGCCACCGACGAGTCTGGCAACCGTAACATGCGGCTGGTATTAGACTTTCGAAAGTTAAACGAGAGGACAATACCGGATCGTTACCCCATGCAAGGCAAGGCCAAATACTTCACAACTCTTGATTTGAAGTCCACTAAATTACACTGGCGGAACGTGAAAAAACTTTCTTTTCCGTATACGGGGGAAAATACGAGTTTCGCCGACTGCCATTCGGGTTGAGGAATGCTGCCAGTATCTTTCAAATAATTATCGACGACATACTGCAAGTGTAGATTGGCAAATTTTGCTCTGTCTATGTCGATGATGTCATCGTTTTCTCAGAAGACGAAAACGCCCACAGGACTGGGTTCTAAAGAGCCTGCACGACGCCAACATGAGAGTGTCAGCGCAGAAATCGGAAAAAAAAAGCGTTTATAGTCACCAGCGAAGGGACTATGACAGACCCAGAAAAAGTCAAGGCCATTAAGGAATTTCCGGAGCCTAAAAACGTGTTTGAAGTAAGGTCATTCATGGGCTTGGCTAGCTAATATAGGTGCTTTATTAAAGATTTTGCATCAATAGCTAAGCCCATTTCAAGCATCTTAAAAGGGGAAGATGGAAATGTCAGCAGATACAGATCCAGAACCGAGCCACAACGGCTAGCTTTCGAAAAGCTTCGTAACATCTTGGCCTCTGAGGAGGTACCCCGATTATAAAAAGGAATTTGATTTAACGACAGATGCCTCAGCATCTGCAAAAACAACCTCGTTGCAGATGCCCTCTCGAGGCAACAACTCAACGTTGTTGAAGAAGAAGAGGCATTTTCAAGCGCGGCCACAATTCACCGTGAGCTGTCGCTAACCCATACCATCCCATCCACGGAAAAGCCTCTAAATTGCTTTCCAAACCAGATAACTCTGGAGGAAGCCCGCTTTTCGTCAAAACGCAGCATCGGTCTCTTTGGAAACAAGAGATGGCATAACATTGACTTCACTTGCGACGAGTCATTGCTGGTGGAGCTCGCGGAAATAATAGTTCCTAAAGGCGTAAACGCCATTCATTGCGATTTGCACACGCTAGCAATGATACAGGACAAATTGGTTCGGCAACTTCCTGTCACCAAATTTTGGCACTGCAAAAACAGAGTAACGGACATTTTTGCAATTGACGAGAGGCGGAAAATTCTCACTGTCGAGCACAACAGAGCTCACAGATCTTCCCAGGTACTCTCCGAGTACTACGTCCCGAAAATGACCAAAATGGCGAACGAAATAGTCGATTCTTGCAGGACTTTCGCCAAGGCTAAATACGACAGGCATCCAAAGAGACTGGAACTTGGCAAATGCCAATCCCATTTCATGTAGGAGAAATGCTACACATAGACATCTTCTCCACGAATAAAAAGTATTTCCTTACGTGCATCGACAAATTTCCCGAACAAGCTGCGGAACAGGGAAAATG
Source organism: Drosophila ananassae (assembly GCF_017639315.1). NCBI lineage: Eukaryota > Metazoa > Arthropoda > Insecta > Diptera > Drosophilidae > Drosophila > Drosophila ananassae. Next base: position 7,126,816 of record NC_057932.1, on the reverse strand, counting down.
CTTCCCGACAAAATAGAGTGTTCACGGTTGGCGAAAAGGTCCTAGTGAAATCTAACAAACGCCTAGGAAACAAACTCTCACCATTATGTGAAGAGAAAACCGTTGAAGCGGACATGGGGACCACAGTTCTCATGAAGGGGAGGGTGGTACACAAAGACAACATTAGGTAGGCCGAGCTTGACTATATTATCGCTCGCCTGATAATTTTTTATTTTTTTTTGTTTTTTTTTTCTAGCCACATGGCATAGGTTTTTTGCTTCCATTATTATTTTAATCACGCTTTGGTGGTGGGCTACCCAATTTTAACAAAACTTACAGCACATCCAAATTACAGGTTTACAACCATATCCCTGATTTACCTTTTGGCCGCAACATCGGCACGCGTCACGGACTATTCTAAAGCAAACTACATTCCCATCGTTGATGGCCGATTTCTAGTATGGGAGGAATTCGCGTTTGTAAAACACTGAGCGAATCTCTCGGAATATAGGCGTGTCATAGAAGAAACTAATGAGATGACCGACATGTTCCCTCAATCTCACATGCAGGAACTCTTGGTTGTTGATGTCGCCCATCTACGCGACCTGCTCGACTCGTTGAGCATCCATCATAAAGTAGCAAGAAGCTTAGACTCCCTAAGGACCGCGTTAAAAGTAGTGGCAGAAACGCCGGACGCGGAAGACTTTGAGAAAATTAAATTTAGAGAAATCCAATTAACAAATGCAAACAATAGGCAGGTTAATATTAACAATGAAGTACAAATTCAAATTAATAAAATTTCCGCTACCGTCAACCAACTTCTGAGGTCATGTAAAAAGCCCCAAATTGATACAGGGCACCAATTCGAGATGCTTTTAGCCCGAAATTGGATGAGAAAAATGAAGCTGCAGGGTTTAATACTGGCAGTAGCACTTGTTAAGGTTAATGTTGTTAGCCTTAGCATCTTAGATCATGCAGACTTGGAAGGTGTCGGAATGAAAGAGCCCACCGAGGCCGCGATTAGGGATGTTTTGTCCGTATCGTCCGTTAAGATCTTACAATCCGATAACATCTTACACTTTATCATTAAGTTTCCAAAAATTAAGTCGGCCTGGAACAAGAACACCGTTTTTCCAAAATTTCTTGCGACAGGCCCCCGGAGGCCCCAGAGAGAATCTTACTCTCATTCTTACGCTCATTTTTACGCTCATAATCTCATTGAACTTTTTTGGTTGTTCAGTCGCATCATCAAGAAGGTTATTCAGCGGTTAAAGCGATCTTTATATGTATGCGTGCTCACACATTCACATACACGGTTTCATGTGTGCGTTCGACTTCGTTTTGAAGCCAGCTAAAATTTTTGATTTTTGTAATGAGAAGTCTATATGTTGTATGGTTAGTGACCATACTCAGGCTAGAAGATACTAGAAGAGATAATTTCTGAAGGCGACGTCAATATCCACACGGTAGAAAACTGCTCCTCGACATGAGGGGATACATTTTGCCGTCTGGCGCACGCTGGAGGCACGGCGCATTGATTTACATCCCATCACATACGTTAATGAGGGGATTGTAATTATAATTGATAGCCCGCCTCGCGTGTGTGTGGATAAGGGCACCTGTGCCCATGTAAGGGGCACATATCTCGTCACCTTTGCAGAAGGTGCCATCGTTAACGAAACCCGATTGGCCAGCTCGCCTTCCCTGAACTTCACTATGGAACGTAACATTCTCAGTCTTCCTTACCTTCACCGATGGAGTGAACGCAACCTGGAACACATTAAGGAGTTCGGGGAGAAGATCAACCACCATCAATTATATCAGACGGGAGCAATATGCTGCGCTTTGATTTGCATCGGCTTGGACTATCGGCGGGTCCCTCAGGCCCGAAGAACCGCGGCCCAACTAAAGGAGATGATCGCCAAATAGGGTCGGCCGAGGGCGGCCTCATTCATGAAGGGGGAGTAGTTAACTGAAGTTAACCGCGCAACGGCTATGACCGATTACTTGAGAGCTCGCTCTGGCCAAACTGCTGACACAGCGTCTGGCCGGATACCCATGCATAGCCGGCGAACACTGCACATTTGCGTGGCCGCTATGAAATATATTTTGTTAGCTTTAAGTTTCAGTTTATATTTGAGCTTCATGCAACAAAATAGTCTTTCATTAATACTCCGGCACAGCCGCAAAAGTCAATTCATTTGTCACATTGGTTACCTAGCCTTAAGCCTCCCACCATAACTTCCCGCAAGAAGGAAGAACCCCCTAGGCAACCGCCAGGGACAAAATTCATTACCTGCATCTGAAGTCATCGTCATCAGCAAAGGACCAACAACTACTACTACAAACTAACTTAATTTAACTTGCACAGTGAAGCTTAGCGTTGCACCCTATTAACATATGTATGTATGTAAGTAGTGTATCCGCAAATACACTTAATGTATCTGCAAATACCCTAGATAACGAATCCTCCATAAAACCAGTATACCCTGCCATACCTGTCAAATCATATATAAACAACATTCCAGAGCCGACTGTGGGAATAATTCAAATAGGCTAGACACAAACCCTTTCCCATAGCATTATCATTGGCATCCAGACATAAACATAGGCATAAACCATTCACACGCCTTTATCGACGACAGTAGACGTAAACATCAAACCCCTTTTGCTCCAAATTCATAAACAAGTGCCCATCCTGGGAATCTACATGTCAGCATAAAAATCTGACCAATCAAAACTATTCAACCAAAGTCCATCTATGCTGCCAGCGTCGCTGTCACCGATAAAAGCTATAGTTATAAGAAAATTTAATTTGTAAAATCAGTTTATAATCAACGATCAATCCAATAGGATATCTTTATAACTCATTCTTGAATTTAATAATAAAACTTATAAAATAAAAATCCTAATTTTTATTTTTTTTTATTTTAAATCGGGAATTAAAACATATAATTGGCGCAGCCGGTAGGATACAATTATCCTCGCGTGTTTTAAGTATCGAACTAAATACATCGCGTATTTATTGTATCCGCAAAACGAATCTATAAACATTTCTAAACATTAGTGAAATCACGAATGAGGATTTCTAGTGTGAAGTGCAACAAACATTACATAAAAAAATTTTAATACCAGGGAACTCAGCATTAGTCAAATCACGAATGAGGATTTCTAATGTCTATTTGAAATAAACAAATAAAATAAAATTATTAACATAATTAAGACAATTTAAAAAATAAAAAACATATATATACCAAATTAAATAAATAAACTTTAAAATGCAATCTGAACAAGCATCCAAATCAGCTGCAGCAATGCACATCCTGTCTGACAGCAGTATGAATCATTTCTTCATGCAACTAAAGCAAATTGACAAATTTGATGGTGATACAATGTATTTAGCACTATTTATAAAAAGTGTTGATAACTTGATTACCCAATACAAAACAACATCGTCTACTCAGAATGAAATCATTCAAGGAGCTATCCTAAACCTCATCGTTGGACCTGCACTTACAATTCTTCTTAGGAATTCAACCCAGGACTGGAATGAATTAAGAACCTTACTCATCAGTGAATTCAACTCATCAAAACCCCCACATCTCATGATCATGGATTTACATAAAATTAAATATCAAAATAGTTTACGTAAGTTTATTGATGAATTAGATAAACAGACAAGCAAAATTTGTAATAAGTTAAGTCTGGATAATAATGCAGCAAACACTGTTATATTTTCGAGAGTATTAGGTGATCATATAGCAGAAGTAATTCGTGAAAAATTACCATTACGAGTGTACATATCTATATGCAAATACGATATATCAACACCAACTAAATTAAAACAAGCTGGTCAAGCTGTAGGTCTTTATGATGATGATGATATATACAATTTTTCCCGAAGTATTGAAAATCGATATAATATACCAATGGTCTCCACATCTAATACTCCTAATACTAATAATTCTAATAATAATCAGAGGGACAGAAACCAAAATTTCAATCAGAATGTAGGAAACAATAGGAGTCAAAATTATAATAATCGTGGGACATATAATTATCAACAAAGACAAAATACTTTTGATTCAAATAGAAATTTTAATTCAAACTATAATAATAATTATAGATACTCTCAAAATCCTTCAGGTCAAAACTTTCCAAATTATAATCGGTCTGTTAATGTTCCTCAAAAACTATCAGACCAACAGAATAGACCAGAACCAATGGAAATAGTTGAAAATTTTCAGACACAAGCCTCGGAAGAAACACAACAGCAATAAAAAAAAAAAATTGATTATAGACCATGCATTTGCCTCATTGACACAGGTTCCAGTATAAGTTTAATAAATGAAAATATTTTAAAATATCCAATTAAAGAGAATAATATAAAAGTTCAAACAGTAGGAAATTCAGTCACTTTAAATAAATCCATTGAATTTATAATTCCAAAATTATTTAAATCTAAACAAAAATTTTTTGTCAAAGAATTTTCCAATCATTACGATTTTCTTTTAGGACGTAATATTTTAAACCTTACATCAGCCCAAATAGATTTTGGAAAGAATACTGTTAAACTAAATAATTACGAATTTCCAATGATCAATATAATAAAGGAACATAACAAAAATTATACAAACATGTTAGAGGATGAAGAACACATTTACGCATTGGAAACGGAATTAAAAACTAGTTATATTCGAGATGATCATCTCAACAGTGAGGAAAAATCGGCACTACATTCTCTAATGTCCAAATTCTTTGATATTCAGTATCATGAGGGTGACAATTTGACCTTTACAAATGAAATCAAACATAAAATAAAAACTAAACATGAAGATCCCATTTATAGAAGACCATATACTTATCCCTATATTTATGACAATGAAGTAGAAAACCAAATAGCAGATATGATTAAACAAGGTATTGTCCGCAAATCTAAATCTCCCTATTGTAGTCCTATAGTAATAGTACCCAAGAATATGGATGCATCGGGCATTCCAAAATTTCGTATGGCTATTGATTACAGAGGACTTAACGAGATAACTATTGACGATAAATTCCCCATCCCCAATATGGATGAAATACTAGATAAGTTAGGAAAATGTCAATATTTTACAACGTTAGATCTGGCAAAGGGATTCCATCAAATTGAAATGGACCCAAGATCAATTCAAAAAACAGCATTTTCCACCAAGAAAGGACACTATGAATATACTAGAATGCCTTTCGGTCTAAAAAATGCTCCTGCTACATTCCAGCGATGTATGAATAATATTCTTCATGATATAATAGGAACTCATTGCCTAGTATATTTAGATGATATTATTATATTTTCAACCTCCTTACAAGAACATATTCAGTCCCTTCAAAAAGTTTTCGTCCGATTAAGAAAATCCAATCTTAAACTTCAATTAGATAAATGCGAATTCATGAAAAGAGAAACAGAATTTTTAGGCCATATAATTACTACTGAAGGAATTAAAACAAACCCAAATAAAATTCAAGCTATTCACGATTTTAAAATTCCAAGTACTCCTAAACAAATTAAATCATTTATTGGTCTTTGTGGATTTTACCGAAAGTTTGTTAGAGAATTTGCAAAAATTGCTAAACCAATGACCCAGTGCCTTAAGAAGGGTTCAAAAATAAATGTCAAAGATAATAATTACGTTGAAGCATTTGAAAAATTAAAAACACTAATAACAAATGATCCAATCCTTAGATATCCAGATTTTGAAAAAACATTTGAATTAACTGCTGATGCTAGTAATTATGCTTTAGGAGCTGTCCTAGCTCAAGAAGGTAGACCAGTTTGCTATGCAAGTAGAACATTAAATGATCATGAAATAAATTATTCAACTATCGAAAAAGAGTTATTAGCCGTAGTCTGGGCAACTAAGTACTTCCGACCCTATCTATTTGGAAGAAAATTTAAAATTACATCCGATCATAAACCACTAGTTTGGTTACACAATATTAAAGAACCTAATATGAAATTGCAAAAATGGAAAATATATCTTAGTCAATATGATTGTGGTATGAATTACATTAAAGGAAAGGAAAATTATGTAGCAGACGCCTTATCTAGGCTACCTAAAAAAGAATCAAATAATGAACATCTAGAAGAAACATTTCAAAACGAAGATGATTTACAAAGCACAGGAGCTACTATACATAGCGCCCAAGAAGACAATGGCAATTGTATTCAGATTACAGAGCGTCCCATTAATGTTTTCAGTCATCAATTAATATTTGAAAAGGGAAATGAAGATAGTAATGAATTAGTCCGGTATTTTAATAAAACAATTAATACAATAAAATATAGTAACATGACGGAACGTACAGCAAAAGACATTATTCTTAAATTTGTATGTGGACACAATTTTGTAATGTACATAAATAATGACGAAGATTTCGCAATATTTCAAAGGGCTTTCATGGAATTAATTAAACCAAATTTGGGAACAAAATTAATGAAAACATCAGTAATACTTCCTAATATATCTACCTACGCAGATTTTCACGAGAAGATAATTAATATTCATGAGAAAACTATTCATCAAGGTATTAAAAAAACATATGAAGATTTTAAAGCTAAATACTATTTTCCAGATGCACAAAAATTAATCCAAAATATAATTAATAAATGCGATATTTGTAATTTATGCAAGGCAGAACATAGAAAAGTAGCATTAACATTTGAAAAAAACCCTGAAAGTAAAAATATCCGTGAAAAATATGTAATTGACTATTATTTTATTGATCAAAGAAAATTTTTAACTTGTATTGATATCTATTCAAAATTTGTTTCAATTATAGAAACTCATACCACAGATTGGATCGAAAGTAAAAAAGCATTACTTAAAATATTTAATATGTTAGGTAAACCAAAAATAATAAAAATGGATCAAGATCCCGGATTAGTATGCAAATCATTACAAAATTGGTTAGAAAAAGAAAATATTGAGATCGAAATTACTAGCAGCAAGAATGGTATAGCTGATATAGAAAGAGTTCACAAAACAATTAATGAAAAATTACGAATCATAAATACACTTAATGATGCGGAAGACAAGCTCATGAATATCGAAAAAGCTACATATGTTTATAATCATGAAATAACACATGACACTACAGGTAGAACCCCTGCTGAAATATTTATTTTCGGTATGGAACCTAATAAAAATGTCCAAAAAATAAAAGAATCAAAAATTGATAAAATTAATGAAGAACGGGAAGAGTATGAGGTAGATTTAAATTATGCAAAAGTTGAAAAAGATATGAAACGTAAACCGAAACTTGTTAATCCATTTAAGAAAACAGGAAAAATTATACAAAACGATGAAAAACACTGGCAGGAAATAAATAGGGGTCACAAAGTAATAAAACACAAAAGTAAATTTAAAAAACTTAAAAAACGCAATTTTTCTCGTTATTCCAGAAATGTTGAAAATTCTGACTCTGATATTGAAAGTGATAATAATAGTACCATGGACAACGTTACCATTAATAACGGCTCAACAAATTAGTATTGTCCCAATAACTTCAAAAAATGGCTATTTACTATTGAATACAGGAACTATAAAAATACCTCTTAATTACGAACACCACATGATAGAAATAAATCAAACAAAAATATTAAATACATACCAAGAATTTATAAAATATGAAAATTTATATAAAACAGTTCCAGATATAGCATTGGCACTTAAAAAATTACCATAAAACATGAAATAAAAGGGATTATCCCATCAAATAGACAAAAACGGGGATTAATAAATGTTGTAGGATCAGCTCACAAATATTTGTTTGGTACACTAACAGAAGAAGATAAAAAAGAGTTAGAAATAAAATTAAATAATATAAAAGAAAATATGATAGAAAATTCAGAATTTAATAAAATCATTGGTATAATAAATGAACATACAGAAGACATAAATAAATTAATACGGAAGAGGAAAATGAGGCCTTGCACCTTATTAGATACTCTTTACACATTTTTCTAGAATACATTGAAGATTTACAAATGGGAATTCAGTTAACAAGAATTGGAATATTTAATCCTAAAATATTAAAACATGAAGAGTTAGATGAAATTAATGAAGAAAAATTATTATCAATAAAGACTTCAGCTTGGATATGCAGTCAAACCAAAAATACTTTTATTTTAGCCCATATACCAACATCTTTTAATGAAACTCAAAAATACAGAATAATTAAATATCCGGATAATTTAGGCCGCCAAATTGACATAAATGATAAATTTGAATATTTTATGAATAATAATAAAAGTGTTTATTATTTGGAAAATTCTGCAAATCCTTTAGTGGATGTAATGGATCAAAAATATTTAGTAACTGACCAATGTATTTCAAAGATCCTTACAAATCAATTAGCAATTTTTCAACACACGTTTATTTCAGAAAAATAATTTATAAAATACATTGAACCAAATATTGTAATAACATATAATTTAAGTAAAACGCAAATTAACCAAAATTGTGAATTATTTAACAAAACAAGTGAAGGAAATAATATTATACAATTAAGCCAATGTACACTTGAAATAAGAAATATCAAATTCACTACATCAAAGAATATAAATGAATATAAAATAATATTGTCAAGTACCAATGTAACTCTACATGAACCAAAACCAATTTTAAAACTTAAAGAATCATTAATCAATCAACAAAAACAAGATATTGTCTACAAATGGATTGTATTTATAAGCCTAATACTTATAGTTGTAAGCATAACAATTTATGTAATATTCACTTATAAGCGTTTAGCCAACCACAAGGAAATTGTTGTCGAATTCAACAAGGATGTTGAAATTTCTAAAGGAGGGACGAGTAGTGTATCCACAGATACACTTAATGTATCTGCAAATACCCTAGCTAACGAATCCCCCATAAAACCAGTATACCCTGCCATACATATCAAATCGTATATAAACAACATTCCAGAGCCTACTGTGGGAATAATTCAAATAGGCTAGACACAAACCCTTTCCCATAGCATTATCATTGGCATCCAGACATAAACATAGACATAAACCATTCACACGCCTTTATCGACGACAGTAGACGTAAACATCGAACCCCTTTTGCTCCAAATTCATAAACAAGTGCCCATCCTGGGAACCTACATGTCAGCACAAAAATCTAACCAATCAAAACTATTCAACCAAAGTCCATCTATGCTGCCAGCGTCGCTGTCACCGATAAAAGCTATAGTTATAAGAAAATTGAATTTGTAAAATCAGTTTATAATCAACGATCAATCCAATAGGATATCTTTATAACTCATTCTTGAATTTAATAATAAAACTTATAAAATAAAAATCCTAATTTTTATTTTTTTTTATTTTAAATCGGGAATTAAAACATATAATTTGTATGTATTATTTGATTCAAAATTTGATTTTGGAGTTTGTGATTATATTTTAAGAGCTCTTTCCGACTGTATGAATCGGCTGATTACAGTTACTTTGATCTATTATAAATTCACGTTAAAATATTTTTTTATACCCTTGCAGAGGGTATTATAATTTTGGTCAAAAGTGTGCAACGCAGTGAAGGAGACATCTCCGACCCTATAAAGTATATATATTCTTGATCAGGATCACCTCCTGAGTCGATATGAGCATGTCCGTCTGTCCGTCGGTCCGTCTGTCCGTCTGTCTGTTTCTACGCAAACTAGTCTCTCAGTTTTAAAGCTATCGAGTTGAAACTTTGCACACACCCTTCTTTCCTTTGCAGGCAGTATATAAGTCGGAACGGCCGGGATCGGTCGACTATATCCTATAGCTGCCATTTAACTGATTGATCGGAAATGCCATAACTTTGGTGTATTTTAAGTTGGACTAACTTATATATATTATGTTATAATATATTATATATATAAACTTATATATATTATATATATATAACTTATATTATTATATATATATCGGTTTGTATATAGTTGGCCGATCCTTGTAAGAATTTTACTATCGAATCAAGTTTCTAATAAAAATGTTGGAAACAGCCCCAAGAGTTTAAAAATAGCAAGGTTGTGTCATTTCCGATCGTTCAGTTATATGGAAGCTAAAGGATTTTCGGCCGATCCTTATGAAATTTGGCACGTCGAATTAGTTTGCCCAAAATGGAATTCGTAGAAAGTCCCATATCTCTAACTTAAAAAACACCAATGTTATGCCAATTCTGATCGTTCTATGACAGCTAAGATATTTTGGCCAAATATAACATACGTGTATGTGGAAAGTTTCACCCCTCTAACTTAAAAAACACTAAAGTTATGGCATTTCCAATCAATCAGTTATATTGAAGCTATAGGATATAGCAATAACCCAATATGGGTAGTAGACAAAAAGGCCACCGACGAGTCTGGCAACCGTAACATGCGGCTGGTATTGGACTTTCGAAAGTTAAACGAGAGGACAATACCGGATCGTTACCCCATGAAAGGCAAGGCCAAATACTTCACAACTCTTGATTTGAAGTCCACCAAATTACACTGGCGGAACGTGAACGTGAAAAAACTTTCTTTTCCGTATACGGGGGAAAATACGAGTTTCGCCGACTGCCATTTGGGTTGAGGAATGCTGCCAGCATCTTTCAAATAATTATCGACGACATACTGCAAGTGTAGATTGGCAAATTTTGCTCTGTGTATGTCGATGATGTCATCGGTTTCTCAGAAGACAAAAACGCCCACATACGGCACGTAGACTGGGTTCTAAAGAGCCTGCATGAAGCGAAGGGACTATGACAGACCCAGAAAAAGTCAAGGCCATTAAGGAATTCCCGGAGCCTAAAAACGTGTTTGAAGTAAGGTCATTCATGGGCTTGGCTAGCTAATATAGGTGCTTTATTAAAGATTTTGCATCAATAGCTAAGCCCATTTCAAGCATCTTAAAAGGGGAGGATGGAAATGTCAGCAGATACAGATCCAGAAACATCCAGGTACAGTTTACCGAGCCACAACGGCTAGCTTTCGAAAAGCTTCGTAACATCTTGGCCTCTGAGGAGGTACCCCGATTATAAAAAGGAATTTGACTTAACGACAGATGCCTCAGCATATGGCATTGGCGCAGTGCTTTCCCAAAAGGGACGAACCATTATTACATGCCTGGCAAAAACAACCTCGTTGCAGATGCCCTCTCGAGGCAACAACTCAACGTTGTAGAAGAGGAAGAGGCATTTTCAAGCGCGGCCACAATTCACCGTGAGCTGTCGCTAACCCATACCATCCCATCCACGGAAAAGCCTCTAAATTGCTTTACAAGCCAGATAACTCTGGAGGAAGCCCGCTTTTCGTCAAAACGCAGCTTCGGTCTCTTTGGAAACAAGAGATGGCATAACATTGACTTCATTTGCGAGGAGTCATTGCTGGTGGAGCTCGCGGAAATAATAGTTCCTAAAGGCGTAAACGCCATTCATTGCGATTTGCACACGCTAGCAATGATACAGGACAAATTGGTTCGGCAACTTCCTGTCACCAAATTTTGGCACTGCAAAAACAGAGTAACGGACATTTTTGCAATTGTTTTTGCACTGTCGAGCACAACAGAGCTCACAGATCTTTCCAGGTACTCTCCGAGTACTACGTCCCGAAAATGACCAAAATGGCGAACGAAATAGTCGATTCTTGCAGGACTTTCGCCAAGGCTAAATACGACAGGCATCCAAAGAGACTGGAACTTGGCAAACGCCAATCCCATTTCATGTAGGAGAAATGCTACACATAGACATCTTCTCCACGAATAAAAAGTATTTCCTTACGTGCATCGACAAATTTCCCGAAATTTGCCGTCGTCCAACCGGATCTCTCTTGAGCTATAGAGGACCTCAAACCAGCGCTACTACAGCTGATGAACATTTTCCCTAAGGCAAAGGTCATATATTGCAACAACGAACGATAAACTCGCACACCATCGTGGCCATGCTGGAAAACCACTTCAGCGTTAGCATTTCAAATGCTCCGCTCCTCCACAGTGTCTCAAACGAACAAAAGGAACGCTTCCACAGCAGTCTGGTAGAGCTTGCTAGATGCCTTAAAATCGACAAAGGCATTAGCGATACCGTAGATCTGATCCTGCTGGCTACGACCAAATACAACAAATCTATCCATTCGGTCATCGACAAGAGGCCGGCCGACGTACAGGATACAGGATAAGATAAAACTCGCCCAGGACAAGCTGCGGAACAGGGAAAACGCTTCCCGACAAAATAGAGTGTTCGCGGTTGGCGAAAAGGTCCTAGTGAAATCTAACAAACGCCTAGGAAACAAACTCTCACCATTATGTGAAGAGAAAACTGTTGAAGCGGACATGGGGACCATAGTTCTCATTAAGGGGAGGGTGTTTCACAAAGACAGCAATAGGTAGGCCGAGCTTTACTATATTATCGCTCGCTTGATAATTTTTTATTTTTTTTGGCATTTTTTCTCGCCACTCGCCACTTAAGTTTTTTGCTTCCATTATTATTTTAATCACGCTTTGGTGGTGGGCTACCCAATTTTAACAAAACTTACAGCACATCCAAATTAAAGCAAAATACATTCCCATCGTTGATGGCCGAATTCTAGTATGGGAGGAATTTGCGTTTGTAAAACACTCAGCAAATCTCTCGGAATATAGGCGCGTCATAGAAGAAACTAATGAGATGACTGACATGTTCCCTCAGTCTCACATGCAGGAACTCTTGGTTGTTGATGTCGCCCATCTACGCGACCTGCTCGACTCGTTTAGCATCCATCATAAAGTAGCAAGAAGCTTAGACTCCTTAAAAACCGCGTTAAAAGTAGTGACAGGAACGCCGGACGCGGAAGACTTTGAGAAAATTAAATTTAGAGAATTCCAATTAACAAATGCAAACAATAGACAATATTAACAATGAAGTACAAATTCAAATTTATAAAATTTCCGCTACCGTCAACCAACTTCTGAGGTCATGTAAAAAGCACATACACAGTTTCATATGTGCGTTCGACTTCGTTTTGAAGCCAGCTAAAATTTTTGATTTTTGTAATGAGAAGTCTATATGTTGTATGGTTAGTGACCATACTCAGGCTAGAAGATACCGTAATTTCTGAAGGCGATGTCAATATCCACACGGTAGAAAACTGCTCCTCGACATCATGGGATACATTTTGCCGTCTGGCGCACGCTGGAAGCACGGCGCATTGATTTACATCCCATCACATACGTTGATGAGGGGATTGTAATTATAATTGATAGCCCGGCTCACGTGTGTGTGGATAAGGGCACCTGTGCCCATGTAAGGGGCACATATCTCGTCACCTTTGCAGAAGGTGCCATCGTCAACGAAACCCGATTGATCAATCACGACACAGCCCAGAAAAGGGCTCTAGGAGTGGCCAGCTCGCCTTCCCTGAACGTCACTATGGAACGTAACGTTCTCAGTCTTCCTTACCTTCACCAATGGAGTGAACGTAACCTGGAACACATTAAGGGGTTCGGGGAGAAGATTAACCACCATCAATTATATCAGATGGTGTTCATAGCGGGAGCAATATGCTGCGCTTTGATTTGCATCGGCTTGGACTATCGGCGGGTCCCTCAGGCCCGAAGAACCGCGGCCCAACTAAAGGAGATGATCGCCAAATAGGGTCGGCCGAGGGCGGCCTCATTCTTGAAGGGGGAGTAGTTAACTGAAGTTAACCGCGCAACGGCTATGACCGATTACTTAAGAGCTCGCTCTGGCCAAACTGCTGACACAGCGTCTGGCCGGATACCCATGCATAGCCGGCGAACACTGCACATTTGCGTGGCCGCTATGAAATATATTTTGTTAGCCTTAAGTTTCAGTTTATATTTGAGCTTCATACAATAAAGAAGTCTTTCAATAATACTCCGACACAGCCGTAAAAGTCAATTCATTTGTCAAATTGGTTACCTAGCCTTAAGCCTCCCACCATAACTTCCCGCAAGAAGGAAGAACCCCCTAGGCAACCGCCAGGGACAAAAATTTATTACCCGCATCTGAAGACATCGTCATCAGCAAAGGACCAAAAACTACTACTACAAACTAACTTAATTTAACTTGCACAGTGAAGCTTAGCGTTGCACCCTATTTACATATGTATGTATGTATGTATTATTTGATTCAATATTTGATTTTGGAGTTTGTGATTATATTTTAAGAGTTCTTTCCGACTGTACGAATCGGCTGATTAGAGTTACTTTGATCTATTATAAATTCACTTCCGAATTCACTTCAATCCGAAAATAAAGGAAAGCTAACTTCGGGCAGAGCTGAAGTTGATATACCCTTGCAGTTAGATAGCAGCTTATATTATTATATATATATCGGTTTGGATATAGTTGGCCGATCCTTGTAAGAATTTTACTATCGAATCAAGTTTGTAATAAAAATGTTGGAAACAGCCCCAAGCATTTAAAAATAGCAAGGTTGTGCCATTTCCGATCGTTCAGTTATATGGAAGCTAAAGGATTTTCGGACGATCCTTATGATATTTGGCACGTCGAATTAGATTGCCCAAAATGGAATTCGTAGAAAGTCCCATCTCTCTAACTTAAAAAACACCAATGTTATGCCAATTCCGATCGTTCTATGACAGCTAAGATATTTTGGCCAAATATAACATATGTGGTATGTGTGGTATGAGTATGTGGAAAGTTTCAACCCTCTAACATAAAAACCACTAAAGTTATGGCATTTTCCAAATAAAACTTTCTTTTCCGTGTACGGGGGAAAATACGAGTTTCGCCGACTGCCATTCGGGTTGAGGAATGCTGCCAGCATCTTTCAAATAATCATCGACGACATACTGCAAGTGTAGATTGGCAAATTTTGCTCTGTCTATGTCGATGATGTCATCGTTTTCTCAGAAGACGAAGACTGGGTTCTAAAGAGCATGCACGACGCCAACATGAGAGTGTCAGCGCATAAATCGGAAAAAAAGCGTTTATAGTCACCAGCGAAGGGACTATGACAGACCCAGAAAAAGTCAAGGCCATTAGGGAATTCCCGGAGCCTAAAAACGTGTTTGAAGTAAGGTCACATGGGCTTGGCTAGCTAATATAGGTGCTTTATTAAAGATTTTGCATCAATAGCTAAGCCCATTTCAAGCATCTTAAAAGGGGAAGATGGAAATGTCAGCAGATACAGATCCAGAAACATCCAGGTACAGTTTACCGAGCCACAACGGCTAGCTTTCGAAAAGCTTCGTAACATCTTGGCCTCTGAGGAGGTACCCCGATTCTAAAAAGGAATTTGATTTAACGACAGATGCCTCAGCATACGGCATTGGCGTAGTGCTTTCCCAAAAGGGACGAACCATTATTACATGCCTGGCAAAAACAACCTCGTTGCAGATGCCCTCTCGAGGCAACAACTCAACGTTGTAGAAGAGGAAGAGGCATTTTCAAGCGCGGCCACAATTCACCGTGAGCTGTCGCTAACCCATACCATCCCATCCATGGAAAAGCCTCTAAATTGCTTTCCAAACCAGATAACTCTGGAGGAAGCCCGCTTTTCGTCAAAACGCAGCTTCGGTCTCTTTGGAAACAAGAGATGGCATAACATTGACTTCACTTGCGAGGAGTCATTGCTGGTGGAGCTCGCGGAAATAATAGTTCCTAAAGGCGTAAACGTCATTCATTGCGATTTGCATACGCTAGCAATTATACAGGACAAATTGGTTCGGCAACTTCCTGTCACCAAATTTTGGCACTGCAAAAACAGAGTAACGGACATTTTTGCAATTGACGAGAGGCGGAAAATTCTCACTGTCGAGCACAACAGAGCTCACAGATCTTTCCAGGTACTCTCCGAGTACTACGTCCCGAAAATGACCAAAATGGCGAACGAAATAGTCGATTCTTGCAGGACTTTCGCCAAGGCTAAATACGACAGGCATCCAAAGAGACTGGAGCTTGGCAAACGCCAATCCCATTTCATGTAGGAGAAATGCTACACATAGACATCTTCTCCACGAATAAAAAGTATTTCCTTACGTGCATCGACAAATTTCCCGAAATTTGCCGTCGTCCAACCGGATCTCTCTTGAGCTATAGAGGACCTCAAACCAGCGCTACTACAGCTGATGAACATTTTCCCTAAGGCAAAGGTCATATATTGCAACAACGAACCATCGATAAACTCGCACACCATCGTGGCCATGCTGGAAAACCACTTCAGCGTTAGCATTTCAAATGCTCCGCTCCTCCACAGTGTCTCAAACGAACAAAAGGAACGCTTCCACAGCAGTCTGGTAGAGCTTGCTAGATGCCTTAAAATCGACAAAGGCATTAGCGATACCGTAGATCTGATCCTGCTGGCTACGACCAAATACAACAAATCTATCCATTCGGTCATCGACAAGAGGCCGGCCGACGTACAGGATACAGGATAAGATAAAACTCGCCCAGGACAAGCTGCGGAACAGGGAAAACGCTTCCCGACAAAATAGAGTGTTCGCGGTTGGCGAAAAGGTCCTAGTGAAATCTAACAAACGCCTAGGAAACAAACTCTCACCATTATGTGAAGAGAAAACTGTTGAAGCGGACATGGGGACCATAGTTCTCATTAAGGGGAGGGTGTTTCACAAAGACAACAATAGGTAGGCCGAGCTTTACTATATTATCGCTCGCTTGATAATTTTTTATTTTTTTTTGTCATTTTTTCTAGCCACTCGCCACTTAAGTTTTTTGCTTCCATTATTATTTTAATCACGCTTTGGTGGTGGGCTACCCAATTTTAACAAAACTTACAGCACATCCAAATTAAAGCAAAATACATTCCCATCGTTGATGGCCGAATTCTAGTATGGGAGGAATTTGCGTTTGTAAAACACTCAGCGAATCTCTCGGAATATAGGCGCGTCATAGAAGAAACTAATGAGATGACTGACATGTTCCCTCAGTCTCACATGCAGGAACTCTTGGTTGTTGATGTCGCCCATCTACGCGACCTGCTCGACTCGTTTAGCATCCATCATAAAGTAGCAAGAAGCTTAGACTCCTTAAAAACCGCGTTAAAAGTAGTGACAGGAACGCCGGACGCGGAAGACTTTGAGAAAATTAAATTTAGAGAATTCCAATTAACAAATGCAAACAATAGACAATATTAACAATGAAGTACAAATTCAAATTTATAAAATTTCCGCTACCGTCAACCAACTACTGAGGTCATGTAAAAAGCCCCAAATTGATACAGGGCACCTATTCGAGATGCTTTTAGCCCGAAATAGGATGATAACAATGGAGCTGCAGGGTTTAATACTGGCAGTAGCACTTGCCTAGGTTAATGTTGTTAGCCCTAGCATCTTAGATCATGCAGACCTGGAAGGTGTCGGAATGGAAGAGCCCACCGAGACCGCGATTAGGGATGTTTTGTCCGTATCGTCCGTTAAGATCTTACAATCCGATAACATCTTACACTTTATCAATAAGTTTCCAAAAATTAAGTCGGCCTGCAACAAGATCACCGTTTTTCCGGTATCTCATCACGACACCATACCACTAACCATACAACATATAGACTTCTCATTTCCATCAACGAAAATGGACGCAAAAATTTCTTGCGACAGGCCCCCGGAGGCCCCAGAGAATCTTACTCTCATTCTTCCGCTCATTTTTACGCTCATAATCTTATTGAACTTTTTTGGTTGTTTAGTCGCATCATCAAGAAGGTTATTCCGCGGTTAAAGCGATCTTTATATGTGTGCGTGCTCACACATTCACATACACGGTTTTATGTGTGCGTTCGACTTCGTTTTGAAGCCAGCTAAAATTTTTGATTTTTGTAATGAGAAGTCTGGTTAATGTTGTATGGTTAGTGACCATACTCAGGCTAGAAGATACTAGAAGAGATAATTTCTGATAAGGCGACGTCAATATCCACACGGTAGAAAACTGCTCCTCGACATCAGGGGATACATTTTTCCGTCTGGCGCACGCTGGAGGCACGGCGCATTGATTTACATCCCATCACATACGTTAATGAGGGGATTGTAATTATAATTGATAGCCCGCTTTGCGTGTGTGTGGATAAGGGCACCTGTGCCCATGTAAGGGGCACATATTTCGTCACCTTTGCAGAAGGTGCCATCGTCAACGAAACCCGATTGATCAATCACGACACAGCCCAGAAAAGGGCTCTAGGAGTGGCCAGCTCGCCTTCCCTGAACGTCACTATGGAACGTAACGTTCTCAGTCTTCCTTACCTTCACCAATGGAGTGAACGTAACCTGGAACACATTAAGGAGTTCGGGGAGAAGATCAACCACCATCAATTATATCAGATGGTGTTCATAGCGGAAGCAATATGCTGCGCTTTGATTTGCATCGGCTTGGACTATCGGCGGGTCCCTCAGGCCCGAAGAACCGCGGCCCAACTAAAGGAGATGATCGCCAAATAGGGTCGGCCGAGGGCGGCCTCATTCATGAAGGGGGAGTAGTTAACTGAAGTTAACCGCGCAACGGCTATGACCGATTACTTAAAAGCTCGCTCTGGCCAAACTGCTGACACAGCGTCTGGCCGGATACCCATGCATAGCCGGCGAACCCTGCACATTTGCGTGGCCGCTATGAAATATATTTTGTTAGCTTTAAGTTTCAGTTTATATTTGAGCTTCATACAATAAAGAAGTCTTTCAATAATACTCCGACACAGCCGTAAAAGTCAATTCATTTGTCAAATTGGTTACCTAGCCTTAAGCCTCCCACCATAACTTCCCGCAAGAAGGAAGAACCCCCTAGGCAACCGCCAGGGACAAAAATTTATTACCCGCATCTGAAGACATCGTCATCAGCAAAGGACCAAAAACTACTACTACAAACTAACTTAATTTAACTTGCACAGCGAAGCTTAGCGTTGCACCCTATTTACATATGTATGTATGTATGTATTATTTGATTCAAAATTTGATTTTGGAGTTTGTGATTATATTTTAAGAGTTCTTTCCGACTGTACGAATCGGCTGATTAGAGTTACTTCAATCCGAAAATAAAGGAAAGCTATCTTCGGGCAGAGCTGAAGTTGATATACCCTTGCAGTTAGATAGCAGCTTATATTATTATATATATATCGGTTTGTATATAGTTGGCCGATCCTTGTAAGAATTTTACTATCGAATCAAGTTTGTAATAAAAATGTTGGAAACAGCCCCAAGCATTTAAAAATAGCGAGGTTGTGCCATTTCCGATCGTTCAGTTATATGGAAGCTAAAGGATTTTCGGCCGATCCTTATGATATTTGGCACGTCGAATTAGATTGCCCAAAATGGAATTCGTAGAAAGTCCCATATCTCTAACTTAAAAAACACCAATGTTATGCCAATTCCGATCGTTCTATGACAGCTAAGATATTTTGGCCAAATATAACATACGAGTATGTGGAAAGTTTCAACCCTCTAACTTAAAAACCACTAAAGTTATGGCATTTTCCAAATAAAACTTTCTTTTCCGTGTACGGGGGAAAATACGAGTTTCGCCGACTGCCATTCGGGTTGAGGAATGCTGCCAGCATCTTTCAAATAATCATCGACGACATACTGCAAGTGTAGATTGGCAAATTTTGCTCTGTCTATGTCGATGATGTCATCGTTTTCTCAGAAGACGAAAACGCCCACAGGACTGGGTTCTAAAGAGCCTGCACGACGCCAACATGAGAGTGTCAGCGCATAAATCGGAAAAAAAAGCGTTTATAGTCACCAGCGAAGGGACTATGACAGACCCAGAAAAAGTCAAGGCCATTAGGGAATTCCCGGAGCCTAAAAACGTGTTTGAAGTAAGGTCATTCATGGGCTTGGCTAGCTAATATAGGTGCTTAATTAAAGATTTTGCATCAATAGCTAAGCCCATTTCAAGCATCTTAAAATGGGAAGATGGAAATGTCAGCAGATACAGATCCAGAAACATCCAGGTACAGTTTACCGAGCCACAACGGCTAGCTTTCGAAAAGCTTCGTAACATCTTGGCCTCTGAGGAGGTACCCCGATTATAAAAAGGCATTTGATCTAACGACAGATGCTTCAGCATACGGCATTGGCGTAGTGCTTTCCCAAAAGGGACGAACCATTATTACATTCCTGGCAAAAAAAACCTCGTTGCAGATGCCCTCTCGAGGCAACAACTCAACGTTGTAGAAGAGGAAGAGGCATTTTCAAGCGTGGCCACAATTCACCGTCGCTAACCCATACCATCCCATCCACGGAAAAGCCTCTAAATTGCTTTCAAAACCAGATAACTCTGGAGGAAGCCCGCTTTTTGTCAAAACGCAGCTTCGGTCTCTTTGGAAACAAGAGATGGCATAACATTGACTTCACTTGCGAGGAGTCATTGCTGGTGGATTGCGATTGTGATTTGCACACGTTAGCAATGATTTCCCGAAATTTGCCGTCGTCCAACTGGTTCTCTTTAGAGCTATAGAGGACCTCAAACCAGCGCTACTACAGTTGATGAACATTTTCCCTAAGGCAAAGGTCATATATTGCAACAACGAACCATCGTTAAACTCGCACACGATCGTGGCCATGCTGGAAAACCACTTTAGCGATAGCATTTCAAATGCTCCGCTCCTCCACAGTGTCTCAAACGAACAAAAGGAACGCTTCCACAGCAGTCTGGTAGAGCTTGCTAGATGCCTTAAAATCGACAAAGGCATTAGCGATACCGTAGATCTGATCCTGCTGGCTACGACCAAATACAACAAATCTATCCATTCGGTCATCGACAAGAGGCCGGCCGACGTACAGGATACAGGATAAGATAAAACTCGCCCAGGACAAGCTGCGGAACAGGGAAAACGCTTCCCGACAAAATAGAGTGTTCGCGGTTGGCGAAAAGGTCCTAGGAAACAAACTCTCACCATTATGTGAAGAGAAAACCGTTGAAGCGGACATGGGGACCACAGTTCTCATTAAAGGGAGGGTGGTTCACAAAGACAACATTAGGTAGACCGAGCTTGACTATATTATCGCTCGCTTGATAATTTTGTATTTTTTTTTGTCTTTTTTTCTAGCCACTCGCCACATAAGTTTTTAGCTTCCATTATTATTTTAATCACGCTTTGGTGGTGGGCTACCCAATTTTAACAAAACTTACAGCACATCCAAATTAAAGCAAAATACATTCCCATCGTTGATGGCCGAATTCTAGTATGGGAGGAATTTGCGTTTGTAAAACACTCAGCGAATCTCTCGGAATATAGGCGCGTCATAGAAGAAACTAATGAGATGACCGACATGTTTCCTCAGTCTCACATGCAGGAACTCTTGGTTGTTGATGTCGCCCATCTACGCGACCTGCTCGACTCGTTGAGCATCCATCATAAAGTAGCAAGAAGCTTAGACTCCCCAAGGACCGCGTTAAATGTAGTGGCAGGAACGCCGGACGCGGAAGACTTTGAGAAAATTAAATTTAGAGAATTCCAATTAACAAATGCAAACAATAGACAATATTAACAATGAAGTACAAATTCAAATTTATAAAATTTCCGCTACCGTCAACCAACTTCTGAGGTCATGTAAAAAGCACATACACAGTTTCATATGTGCGTTCGACTTCGTTTTGAAGCCAGCTAAAATTTTTGATTTTTGTAATGAGAAGTCTATATGTTGTATGGTTAGTGACCATACTCAGGCTAGAAGATACCGTAATTTCTGAAGGCGATGTCAATATCCACACGGTAGAAAACTGCTCCTCGACATCATGGGAAAAAGGTGCAGACACAGCAGAGCAACAGATCCTTCGCCGAGGTTACAAAGGATAGGACCATCATTGGGGTTGTTGACAACGGCTCCAAAGATGGCCTGATCCCCAAGGAGCTTTGGCGGAGGGTGGTGAATGAGCTGCATGGGCGCTTCATGGAGGAGATGCTCAAGAGCGGAGAACCTCCACCGGACTGCGAAGACTCAGGGTGGTACCAGGGTAGCATAAAGGTGATAGAGTGCCAAGATGCGAGGTCTGTAGGCCTCTGCAAGCGCATGATTGCGTCGCTTGGAAAGGTTTACCCAAGAGCCAGTCTGGAGGCGGTGGACTGGGACAAGATCCCCAGCAAACCGAGGGCCCGCGTATGTCTGACAGAGAAGCCGGCGGACCCTGCTACCATACTGGCCATGCTAAAAATGTGCAATCCCACACTCCCTACGGCGGACTGGAGAGTCGCCAAGGTGGAGGAAGCAGTGGGACTAAGAAGGCAGGTTGTCCTTACTTTAAATGAGGAGACTGCAAGGATCCTGGAGGGTGCTGGTAGCCGTATTAAGTACGGGTTCGAGCACGTTGCAGTGAGGATCTACAAGTCGGATGCGAAGAGTAAGTCAGGAGGCATCGCCTTGGAGATAGACGCACAAGAGCTAGCCTTGGAGGAACCGACCGAAGAGGTCCGCCCAGAATTAATGTTAGATGTGGAGGGGGACATTCTGGAATGGTACACCTCAGAGGTGAGTGACTTGGCAAGGGCTCTTGGAGGCGTCGGTATGGAGGAGGACTCACTGCTAGGCTCCGACTCCGAGGCTGAGGTTACTGTGGTGGAAAATCTAAAGGATGTCCCAGACATTCCTGCAGATAAATTTTCATCACAGTAAGGTGGCATCCGCCGCCCTCCTGCTCCATCTCGCAGAGAGTGGAGCTGACGTGGCCCTCATCCAAGAACCCTGGATCCATGGAGACAGGATTCACGGTTTGGTGGCGTCTGATTTCAGGCTGTGCACAGCCGATGTAACAGGTAAAAAGCGAGCATGCATAGTCGCAAAAAATAGCCTTAACATTTTTTGCTACCAAATTTCAGCAATGAAGATCATGTAGCCGCATCGATAGAAGCGGCCAGGCGGCTATCTAAGAATATGCTCGGCATATATGGGTCATGACCACATAGGACCTCCACCGCACTTGCTACTCAGGCGGCTTGTGGAAGACAGCGAGAGGAAGAAAATCGACCTACTAATAGGATGCGATGCCAACGCTCATCACAGTCAGTGGGTAAGCACTGACACAAATGACAGAAATGAGTCAATCTTCGATTTTATCCTCAGCTCTAAGCTTCTAGTGGGTAACAGAGGTTCAGAACCCACCTCCGTCGTCAAGAACAGGAGATAGGTTCTTGACATTACATTATTCTCGCACTCTCTGGCTGATGCAATCACCAGCTGAAGAGTCCTAGACAAACACTCCTTTTCAGACCACCGCTACATTGAGCCGTAAATTTTGAAAACTTCACCAAGCAAGCAGTTCGAAATCCTAGGAAGGCAAACTGGGAGCTCTATAAAAAGATACTAGATAGATCCTTAGGTGAACCACCTACAGAGATTATCGAGACTTACGAGGGGCTCAACGCCATGGTAGATAAGCTTATTGCGACGAGCGCAAAAGCATACCACAGGGCCTCCCCCAAGAAAAGAATATGTAGCAGCAAATCGAAGAAGCCTTCATGGTGGACCTCGTCGTTAGCCCCCTTCAAGAAAATTGCGAAAAAGGGTTGCCTGGGCCAATTTCTGCACCAACACCCAGGAGACATCAGAGGCCGCCCGCCTAAGAAAGATTATCTCTACTACAGCCCCCATCGTAGGTTATATTAAGAACTCGGATGGGCGGTGGACAACCTCAAGCCAGGAATCCCTGGAGACCCTTATCAACGCACACTTCCCGGGTAGCTCATCGGAAGGAACAACCCAGGTGATGCGTAGCCTGGGCCACCAGGGCTCACTCAACTACCTCCTTAGTGACAGGAATCTTAAATGGGCAACAGATAGTTCTAAACCCTTCGAATCTCCGGGCCAAGACGGTATTCTAC
Organism: Drosophila ananassae; assembly: GCF_017639315.1. Classification (NCBI taxonomy): domain Eukaryota; kingdom Metazoa; phylum Arthropoda; class Insecta; order Diptera; family Drosophilidae; genus Drosophila; species Drosophila ananassae. The sequence continues at coordinate 7,103,051 of NC_057932.1, read as the reverse complement.
CGGCTAAGTTATCCAGGGCCAGTATTAACCTAAGGAAATGGATCAAGAAAAGCTTCAGCACAGTCTTCACTACTGGTATGGTACCAAAGGCGTGGCTGTGCACGAAGGTTGTATTCATACCCAAGGCGGGCAAACCATCCCACTGCACCCCTAAGGACTTCAGACCTATAAGTCTTTCATCCTTCCTCCTTAAGACTATGGAAAGACTCTTAAGTCTCCATCCAAAAGGGGCCGATCAACAGAAACAGCCCTGCACGAAATCACTATGATCGCCAAGCGAGCGACCAACTTTAAGGAATACGAACTTGTTGCTTTTCTTGACATAGAAGGGGCCTTCAACAACAGCTCAATAATTAATGCACTGACGGGACTTGGAATAGACGACCGATCAGTTCACCCAATACGGCAGATCCTGGTCAACAGGAGTGTCGAGGCTACGCATGGAAGTACAAAATACCAAATCTAAGGCTTCCAAATCTAAGGCTTCCTAGGGGAAACACTAGTTCTTAGTGATAGTGCGAAGTAACTAGGCATCACACTAGACAGGAAAGATAGGACACTAGAGGCAGATAGGACTAAGAAAGCGGCAATAGCACTCTATACCTGCCGCAAGGTGGTAGGTCTAAAATGGGGAATGTCCCCCAAGATAGTCAGATAGTTATACACAGCGATTATCAGACCAATCTTATTCTATGGAGTTGTGGTCTGGTGGCCTGCCCTGGACAACTCCTTATGCAGGGAAAGGTTCAGGAAGACGCTGCGCATGGCGGAAGTCTGTATAACTGGCAGTCTACGCACTACGCCTAGCGACGCCCTAGATATCATCCTTGACCTACTACCGGTAGAACTGATGGGGGTAAAGATAGCCACTCTGGCGGCAACAAGAATGCGAGAGGCGAATCTATGGAGCAAGAATAGTTTTGGTCATACCAGACTGGATCTGCATCACTTCAGGCCTGAGGGGGGTACGGATTACTGCGTGCCCGTCGACCAACCCACCACTAATTACAAAAACATCATCCCCACGAGGGAGGAATGGGATGCCCGGACACCGGGACCGGAGGGCTCCCTTCATATCTACGCAGATGGATCAAAACTCAACGGCCAGGTGGGAGGCGGTTACTTTTGTGAGCATCTGAGCCTAAAGGAGTCCTTCAGACTCCCCGACCACTGTAGTGTTTTCCAGGCTGAGGTAGTAGCCATTAAGGAAGCACTGGAATCCCCAGCTCTAAGGGGCAATCGGGGTACAATATGTATCTTCTCAGATAGTCAGGCAGCGCTCAAGGCACTTGACGGATTCCCCTCCAACTCCAGGACAGTCAATGACTGTCGCAGATCTCTCAACGAGATGGCTGAACAGCATGACATCTACCTCATTATGGTTCCCGGTCACAGGGACCACGAGGGAAACTGTGCTGCAGATGAACTAGCCAGGGCAGGGACTACCAACCCTCTCCTACCGGAGAAAGAACTTGTAGGCATACCCTTGGCTACTTGCAGGCTAAAGTGCAGGGAGTTTTTCGACCTGGCAGCCAATAGGAAATGGAGTAATCTCCAGACCTGTAGAACGTCTAATGTGGCCGACACGCTCTCAGAAAAGATCGGCAAGACTTATTGCTCTCACCAGACCAGAATGCAGCCCAGCGATTGGGGTAATTACTGGGCACTGGCTGATAGGCGAACACGCGGGCAGGCTTGCAGTCCCCCACAATGATTATTGCAGGAGCTGCAGGGATGAAGAGGCGGTAGAATCGGTAACGCACCTCTTATGCTACTGCCCGGCACTCCGACGCAGCAGACTGAAACACTTCGGGTCCGAAGAACTCTCGGACCTTAACGATCTCTGAGAGATTTCTCCACGCGGATTGGTTGCCTTTAAAAAAGCAGGCTGGGACCATGACCAGGGGACCATGGGACCAGGCATATATATGCACCCTGGTAGACAGGAAGGGGGGGGGGGCATCTCGGGGGGTCTTCTATGTCCTCCTTGCATCACCGCCCTAACCTAACCTAACGTTTTCGCATACGAGTTGCGCATTTTCTAACAGCGGCAATCTACAAGGAGAACTTAAACATCTTATTGGGACAACTTTTAACAAAAATACCTACCCATTTGCAGATGGACTGGCTTGAAAGGTCTGAGGGGAGGTTTATGTCTCCATCTTTTGCCCAATTTTCTACAGGATTAAGTTCAATTGCGAGGATCGCTTATCAGCTGTAGTTAAAACTTCAGGGAACCAACTCATTGCCCGAGACTCAAAGCCCATATTTATTGCCAACACACAAGTCATGGAATGCATTCTATGCAAAAAATGCCATAATTTGGAAACCTGTAAAATCTGGAAGGAAGAAAAGGATACGAAATTGCGCTGGAATATACTCAAAGAAAATCGGTTAAGTTTCGCATTTTTAAAAAAGGGGAATAGTGTTCAGAATTGCAGATATGCAGTCTTCATAATGTTCCCCAGATTCAAAATCTATCAACCACAGATCCTAAGTCTTTACTAAATTTCTGTTCCGAAATTACTATATCGATCCCATACCTGTTTAGGGAGATCCCAGTTGTATTACATGGAAACAACGGTAAAATCAATGCAATGAAAAAAATGCAATAAAATTATGCAATGTTCGATTTCGCCTTCGATTACATTTTTATACCCTTGCAGAGGGTATTATAATTTTGGTCAAAAGTGTGCAACGCAGTGAAGGAGACATCTCCGACCCTATAAAGTATATATATTCTTGATCAGGATCACCTCCTGAGTCGATATGAGCATGTCCGTCTGTCCTTTTCTACGCAAACTAGTCTTTCAGTTTTAAAGCTATAGAGTTGAAACTTTGCACACACCTTTCTTTCCTTTGCAGGCAGTATATAAGTCGGAACGGCCGGGATCGGTCGACTATATTCTATAGCTGCCATATAACTGATTGATCGGAAATGCCATAACTTTGGTGTTTTTTAAGTTAGAGGGTTGGGACTTTCCACACATGTTATATTTAGCTGTCATCCTATAGCTGTCATCCTATAGCTGTCATAGAACGATCGGAATTGGCATAACTTTGGTGTTTTTTAAGTTAGAAAGATGGGACTTGGTACAGATTACTCTTTGGGCAAAATAATTCAATATGCCAAATTTCATAAGGATCGGCCGACTATATACGATCCGCTATATATCTAATAATATAAGATGCGTGGCGCCACCTAGCGGACTGCGACTGAACTGCAAGGGTATATCAACTTCGGTTTCACCCGAAGTTGGCTTTCCTTTCTTGTTAGAGGAAGGTTTTGCTAATCTATTGGGACTAGAAGGCCAAAGAAGTAATGGCAGTAATGATCGTGTGTGATTCGACCTAAAGAATTTACAAACTGTGCAGAGCCTCGATTTGCCAAATCAGTCATTTCCAAGGAATCAACACGATAATATTGCTTATGTCTTACTCATTGCACTTGACAACCTACATTTAGGTCTTCCGAGGAGGATGGTTGAAAGAGGAAGCTTACAATCAGTAGTCATTGACACAAAACTAGATAAGATTTTAAAATAAAGGAATGAAACGAATACAAAAAAATATGTTTTTAGCCATGAGTTGTGATTTAAAAACTTTGAGCCGGGTTCGCCTCTCCCTTATTATGGGTCAATTTAACCCAAAAAAAATTCACCGGCTGATCCAAACAAAGCCGAATATAAAAGTGTATAAACTAAAAGCTTGCGCAGAAGCTCCACCAAAGCTCCCAAAGTGCAGGCGCTACAAAAGAACAACAAAGCGCATGCGAATCTGGGAGAAACAAAGAATATGGAACAGCTCATAACGGGCAATTACACAGACCAACAGCATAAAATCTCCACGTATAATTTCACCTGCTGCATAACCTTTAAGCCCCCCTGAACCAAAGTCCAGAACAAACATAGGTTCTATCACCCACAGATCCCGCGGTACCCCTAAGAGAAGAAATTGATCAAATTTTACCATATATTAAATTATGTAGGCCGTGTAATGGCTATGACCATAATTGTTTTTAGTAAATATTATTTTTGAAATGTATGTGTACCAAATAAAATTAAAAAGTCGTATCTAGCAGTTACCATATTCTTGGAATACTCATCCAAAGTTGAAATCTCAGATTTTCTACATTAATTTTTGGTCTTCTATGATTTTTCCCTAAACATTTTTCTATGTAAGAATTTTATTTTCCTATTGAAACCAGTAGATCATACCATGTTTTAATTTTGTATTTAAGGGAAAACTCAAAATAATTTTATTGAATTTATTATTGGTGGTTAAACAATATTTTCGTCAATTAAATTGGAGTTTTTAAACTCATTGTTGAGCTATCAGCGTTTTGATAGCGGCCGAATTAATAGACCAGGTTCAATTTTACAAATCAATTTATTATGGGTCAATTTAACCCCAAAACAAATTCCGCGGCCGGTCCAAAACAATGCCGAATTGCAAATAATAAAACCTAAGAGCTTGCGCAGAAGCTCCACCAAAGCTCCCAAAGTGCATGCGCTACAAAAGTACAACAAAGCGCATGCGAATCTGGGAGAAACAAAGAATATAATACAGCTGATAACGGGCAATTAGTGGACCGCTGCGGCTAGTTACACTGGGAGAATTAAATTGCAATAATTATGATTTTTGATGCTGGCACAAGTCCCAACACTCATATTTTCATAAAGTCATGGCTCAATATAAGCATGTCTGTCTGTCCGTTTCTACGCAAATTAGTCCCTCAGTTTTAGAGCTATCGAGTTTAAACTCTGCACTCATTCTTCTTTTCCTTGAAGGTAGTATATTCTATAGCTGCAATATAACTGATTGATTGGAAATGCCATAACTTCAGTGTTTGTTTAAGTTAGAGGGTTTTTTTTGGCCAAAATATCTTTTTTGGCCAATATATCCTATAGCGACGAGATCTCCCTTCTATTCTGAAAAAAATTCCTCCCTTTATATTATCTGAAAAATCCACACGTTGCACTACTCGCAATAATAGTTGCGTTAAAGACTTGATGTCGCTAGCAGTGACACTTTTGTGGCGAACTCGCTGTGATAACTTGTGCACATAAGCGAATACCTGCTGCAGTGCTGAATAACCGTACTTGGAACCAGCTGTCACGTCAACGTACGGAGATTGGATAAGCAGAACACTTGCCCTCAGCAATGGGTCTTTCAGATGGACACTGATCTTGAGGTCCAAGAAGAAACGGAGGACCATAAGGCCACATGCTATCATCAATTAACTCCTTATAAAGAGCACCTCGCGACAGGATGTCTGTCTGGTTTAAAGACGTAGGAACTTATCGCCATTCCATCGTTCGGGTAAACTTTTGGATTGTCGAAACCCGATTGGCGACGAAAGCATTAAAACGAGTTGCTCCCGAATCCAAGCCACCGCCACAGAAAAATCGCACCAGCAAAAATACTTTCTAGCTTAAACCTTCAACCGAGCTACCTCCGACATAAGCCGAGCCAGCAACTCTTCTCCAGTTCGATGCACTCGACTGTGGCTAACGTAATCGGAACAACTGAAGGATAGTAGCTGAAAAAGTCTAAAATTCCAATAAATGCAGCAGGTTGTGATGCCCCACATCTGCAACAATAAACAGCGAGGAACTCACGCAGGTGATGGAAAAATTTCCGACAAAAACTGAGCCAAAGTGGCTCTTATGGGGCATTAACAAAAATCTGGGACATATTGACACTACATGAGAACACCCACCGCATAATATACAGGCAGAAGAAGGTGAATAAGTGAATAAGTGCCCAGCTCGTAACTGGCCATGGCCACATCGATAGCCTCCAGAGTCCTGCATCATCTGCAAAAATTCTGTCATCGACTCCCAAGTAGGGATGAGGTCCGAGTTCGAGACATTTTGACCTTCCTCCCAATTTGCCTGAGTAGCTGGGTGCATCCTTTGAAGGAGCACCTGGACAATGATGCAGCCGGCGATCTAAACTGTCGTCCCCAAATTGTTCAAGGCTCGCATATGGGCTTTGAATTTATCTGATAGACCCGGCAGCGCTGCCACTGAGCCACCTTCCAATAGATTGAGGCCCTGAATCTCATTCACAAAAGCCTGAAATATCAACCGATGGTTATTAAATCATTTTTCTAAAAGATGAAGCGCGGCATCATAATGCTCCTTGGAGATTTCAAAGGAACGAACTGCCTCTAAGTCCCGATAAGCTAGATCTCAAAAACAGGATCGCAACCACCTTACTTATATGAGGATTGTAGTCCACGATTGTTGAGAAAGCCGAGTAAAACTTCCACTCCCACTCCAAATATTCGTTAAGCGGAGGTTATTCGGAGTAGGCTGAGTTTTATTTGGCTTTAGGAAGAGAAGGCAAGGCTTGAAAACTCTGACTGGGCACCCTGGAAAGGGTGGAATGGGCAGCAATTCGAGCGAAGCGCAACGACGACTCGTGCTCGATTTCGTCATGCATCGTCGCTACAAGCTCAGACTCGGTCCATCGCAAGTCGCTGCTGATCTCTGAAATTTCCAGTTCTTCAAGCTTCCCGTGGATGGCCTTAAAATTCTGTACATAGCGACCACCTGGCCATGACTCATGTGGAGCATAGCATCGTCCACCTTGGACACTAGCTGGTGAGCTCCTTGTATCCTCCTAATTCTACCCTTTACTAATATTTTTATTTATATTTGTAAAGAAACCGATTTATAAATACAAAATGCTTGTTTTTCAGCCACGGATGCACTGTATGCATTTTATTCAAAAATGTACATATATATGTTTAAGCACTTCGCAAAACTGACTCAAAAGGTTCTATTTTATGTTCGCGAATTTTTTTAAATTATTAATTAAATCACCTAGTGGTCACCAATGTTTGGTCATTGATATTTTTCAATATCGTTTCAAATAATTACGCATAAGTTATATTTAAAAAGTTGTAATATTTTTTAGTTTGCGTGCATATGAAAATGGAGAGAGGCACTGAAGATCCAATTTATGATGCAAACGCAATGAGATGAGAGGCGAGAGTCAAAGGCCGCTAGCGAAAGTTCGCTAGCTTAATGCTAAAAATAAAGCTTCGTGGCCGAGCGGCCGTGAAGATTAATAAGAGAGGGTAAGAGTAGTTATTCTATTTTAATGATAAATCTATTCAGTAGCCGCTGCTTGCCCCAACAATTGCCTTATCTAAAACCTGAAGTCTACACTCTAGCTCGGTCTTTGCTAGAAGTGATCCAGCTTCCAAACGTTCCTCTAACCGGTGACTGCTTTTTACTTTAACATTTAGTCATCTTTTCATCCTTAGGTTCGCCAGCGTTTCCGTGAACCATTTTGGGATTCTGTTGCTCTCAACAAAATTCGCTCGGGTTTCTAGAGAGCATCCATACTCGTCGTGTTTCGAGTTTCCTCCTGAAATGGACATCCCTGTTAGGGATTCTCGGGCGGTTGGAGAGCCTTGGCGCTGCTTCTGAAGCTGCTATCTGGATTTGGGCCATTAGTTCTTTGACGGCCGTATCAATATCGTGGGAAGAGGTCTAGAGGTAGGTTGAGGTTGGTGGCAATGTTCAGCCAGGATTGAAACTTGCCGATGTCTGATGTTTTGTATATCAGCATTTTCCTGGTTGGTCTAAGCATTGGAGAAGCATAGACCGAGACGGCAAGAGCGCTGTGATCGGAAAGAAGGTCTCCTGGATTCTCGCTAAGCATCGCGGTAAAATCCCCGTCAATAACCAGGCCGTTGGAATTCCAAATAGTGTGGTCTAATCCCGTGTGGTGGTGGCTCAATAGTGACCACTGTGCAGCAAAGCCGTTTTATCTGAAAGACCTCTTTGTAAGGTCCTTGGCGGCTTAGACTATCCTTGATATCCTCTAGCTCTGTGGAGTGATTAAGGCCTTTAACGACGATCCAGAAACCACGTTCATCACAGGGCTGAAATGTGTGAAAACGCTTGTTGTTTTAGCTCAATAATTTTTTTCAGCATTGAGGGGTGCCCTTGTCCGGGGTCATAACCTTTGGTGCGATTCGCTTTGTTGGTGATCTCACGTAGATAAGTGAAAAGGCAAGTGGGAATTTTGGAAAAATCTTTTTTACAGCCCTCTGTTAAACAGAAATAAGAAAGAAAATAAAAATGAAAAGAATAAGAATTTTGAAAAATAACAACTTATCGTTTACCTGTCTTTCAAACCGTTTGGACGCGTTTTGAAAATGCTCCCCAGTTCTGGGGAATTAACTGATCGATCAGCAAAAAACTCGCGTTAAAGTATCTAGCTGGCCCTAAGGCAAACATTCAGTGCTGAATCTAACGTGAAACAACATTTAGGTTATCACCCGCACTGCCAATAAATATAAAATAAATTGTTACAATAAGTCACTTCCACAATAAATTGTATTTTTAACGTCACGAGAATATGACCCGACTCCTGCTCAGTGAAAAAGAAAAAGCTGCTCAGTGGGTTGTGTGTGCAATCGTACCTGAGAAGGGCAAAAAAAACCAACCGGACCAATACGGACCACCGCGCCCAGTGCCAAAGATATAAAAAAGAACGTAAAAAACCAAACTCACAAAATATACAACACAGAAAAAACTGAAAGTATGCAACACAGAAAACATAGTATGCAACAGAAAGAATTAAAATAGCATCACAAAATATGCATCAATATAGCATCAGTAACACACGTTCACTTTACACCCTACTATAATTAAATAATATTGCATTCTGTTACTCTTCATAATCTACAGATTCCATAAGTTTTCGAATATAATTCTTTTCTCTCTCCCCTCTTGCAATGGAAGATATCAAATACACCTTACAAAAATTCGACGAATGCCTTAAGGCCCTATAAGACCAGGTAATAGGAGCTAAAAAGGATATTAAGAAAGTCGTGGCGAGGGTAGCCACGCTGGAGCAAGATCACGAAAAACGTAACCCTACGGTAGCCCAACCCGTTCCTTTGGTTTGGCCGCTCACTGAATACGAGCTTAAAGAAACATCTACTCTGGCAGATTATGTGAAGGAACTCCAGACTTTTGAGTACTCATGTGAGCACCCGCACGTTGGTTACGTCCGTCACTTGATTACACTTAACAACGAGACAATGTCCGATCTAATAGGTTTACTCGGAAAATATCTTAAACCATCCATAATTAATGGGGTAAAGATTGCCGATACTTACTTCCCATTCTTCCAATCCACATGCTTTGAGAATTTTAAGCTGTATAAAATTCGAATAACGCAGAGATTGGTAAAAGATTTGTCTGATTCCGAGCAGATTGCTTAGGCTATAGAAAGGGAACATCGCAGAGCCCACAAAGGTTCGAAAAAAGTCCGCTTCCAAATACTTGAGAAATTCTTTTTTTTCCAGAATGTCAAACACGATTCGTGCTCAGTTAACATTGTGCGACAGTTGCAAACGATTCAAATATAAGCATTGGACATAATAAAAATAGAATAGAACCTAAACAGTACGAGTTGGGGGATAAAATTTTCGTCGCTAATAAGCAAATTGAGGAATTGAAGAGCGCTTTATGAACCGCTCTATTTAAAAACACACACAAAACATTTCTCTATTTTAATACACACACAAAAACATTAAACGTAGAACACAAATAATATAAGCATGAATAGTACATACAGAAGCCTTTCTTTTCTTTTCGATCACGATGCTCCACAAGTCTCACAATCATCGGCCTCACATCAGCCGCGCGCATATTCAAGTACGACGCATCCGTCGTTCCCCAGCAACAAGGAGCAGTATGGCGGATCAATGGAGTATTTAAACTTGTACACGTCATCAACCTGTTAAGGATGATGCAGCTAGTAGACGACACTAGCCGGGACGCGGCAACCCTGACGGATCAACATGTTAGCACAATAACGAGGCGTAACCTTTTCCTTTGTCTTGGAGGCTTCACTAACAATGGTAGTCTTCTCGATGCTGTTTATCATCTGGAGGAAGTTGACCTCCACCAAAGGTATACCAACCACGAGGCTTATAATCGAGGACCTGGAAAACCCAAAGAGGATGTCGACAACAGCTCACCATTCTGCCAATTGATCTGCGGGACGCAGACTTTTAGAGGGAGAGGAGTAATCACCCGGCACTGTCGAGCACCCCGTTGCTCAGCCTCGAACTCGACCCCAGACACTTAAACCAAAATCCACAGCATGAGCAATACTCGATACTCAAGTGTTGTGGGTTCAACTACACCTGGATATGTCGCAAGAGTGCAACTATGTCACAAGAGTGCAACTATGTACGCTGACTAGAACTTTGCGAGAAAGCTGACACACACCCGGAGTGTTACGCTGACTCTTGACACCGGATAGCTGCCACCACACCCGCTGACACCACACACGCCGACACCGCACACGCTGACACCACACATAGAGTTCGAGTGGGAGATCGGCCGATATCGAGCTGACGACCGGAGGGTCACAACTCTGGGAAGCCAGTCTATTTTGGACCACCGATCCACCAAGCTGAAACTTCTCCAAATATTCCTAAAAATTCTTTCCAATTGTTATATTAAAACTACTTTTTCATTCATTAATTAAGAACTTTGTCAAATCAATTGTTAATTTAAGTGACTCAAAAATCAGGTGATCAATGGATGGACACCTTTACTGGCCCCGAGCAGATAAGTAGAGTGAATGTGAATTTTGGGTGTTCATAAAGATTTTTCTGAAAATAAAAAAGAGAAAAAGAAAAAAATAAATAGAAAAGAGTGGAGAATATAAAAATGAAAATGAAATAAAATGAAAAGTTGCAAAATAACGAAGAATAGAATAAAATTTGTGTTGGAAGACTCCCAGGTCCCTAGAGCCTTCCACGTAAATCAAGCCGAATTTTCTGAACGAAGCGCTGAAATCTTTATTTAAATGTTAAGACAATTATAAAATAGAAGCTTTTCTTGCTTACACTTGTGGTTTGCCGCTCTTTACATTTACTAATGGCATTTGCAACTTTTTGTTACACTGTTTTCCTATTTAGTTTTGGGCATAACTGCATTAAACTTAAATTATACAACACCGACTTCATCGACAAATTGGGCCGTTACTTCGTAGCTGCATCGTACGCCTCGTAACATTCCCCACCTCGTAATTCTTCTGAGTGTCCACGCCGAGAATTAACATCTCTCACGATGTCCAATTTCATCCACGACCAGAACTAGATCACCTTCTGGAAGCAGAGTTGGGTTCGGATGAAACCATTTCGTCCTTCATGTTAATGTGGGTAGATATTCTCGAATCCATCTTTTCCAGAAGCGATCCGCCATTTTCCCTGCGATTCGAAACTGCTTTGCTAATCCATGTCCAGTGACTTCCATCGTTCCACGTTCATGCAGACCGCTTGAGTTTCCAACTAAGAAATGATTCGGCGTCAAGGCTTCGGAGTTTTCAGATTCCAAGGGAATATATGTCAACGGTCTTGAGTTCAACGTGTTTTCAACATCCGCAAATGCCCCGCGTAATAAATGCAAAGGTCATTTGCGGATACTTACTTTCCACATCCCAAGTCGATATGCGCTCGATCTTCATTGCCAATACTCTACTAGCGCCGCGAAAATTCGTTCCATTATCTGATAGCATTTTAATAGGTACCCCTCGCCGCGCAGTAAATAGTTTCAGAGCCAGTAGAAATGAGTCCGTAGACAGAGAAGGGACCAATTCCAAATGTACTGCGCGAACTGTCATACACGTGAATAATACTCCCCATCTTTTCTCTCGTCGTCTTCCAACAGCGACTTCTATTGGTCCGAAGTAATCGACTTCAGTGTACGTGAAGGGCAAGGTATATGGTGATATACGTTCCTTTGGTAGATATCCCATTTCCGGTGGCAGTGGTTGTGCTCGTCTGATGGAGCAACTTACACATTTTTTTCCTTGACGGTTTCCTTGACGAGTGCTCTCAGACCTGGTATCCAAAAACGATGCCTAACTTCGTTTACGACTATTTCTCCATGCAGATGGTGAAACTTGCGATGATAGTATTCGACTATTAGATACGTTACTTGGTGATGACGTGGAAGTAAAATCGGTCGCTTTACGTTGTCGATAGCTTCGATTCGACCTTATTGCATCTGGACAATCACTCCTGACTCGTCAAGATATGGCGAACATTTGAATATACTGCTTTTCCGGTTTGAGACACGACCATCTTTCTTTAAGCAGTGAATTTCATCTATAAACGTTTTGGCAAGCTCGAATGAAGACCGTGTCCATCTCAACATTTCGTTTTAGTTCGAGTATTCTTTTCAATTCAGGTCCAGGCTGTCGAACTTGAATATATCTTATGAAATCCAGCACTCGCCTTTGGGCTCCGCGTAGACGTTCCAGCCTACTGAAGCGTAGCGGATTTGGCATAATAGAGGCAATAGGTGACGGGTTCGTCCGCCCCACATCGGCGTGATGCACCCAGGAGATTGAAGGACGCTGTTGGAATTTGATAACCAATTTCTCATTTCGAATCCGCCTTTCGCGTGGATCATCTTAATATTGTTAGCCAGTTGAATCATTTCATCGTCAGTATCCACCGACTCCAGCCAGTCGTCGACAAACGTATTCTGACAAATTGTCCTTATAGCATCTGGACAATTGTCACCGAATTGCTCTGCATTTTTCTTCAGTATAAAATTGGCCAGGGATAGGGAACAGGAAGCACCAAAGGTCATCACTTGCATTACGATCGGGGCGATCGTTCTCTCCATTTCGCCATAGGAACTTTTGTAAGGACTGGTCGGAGGCACGAACTTTAATTTGGTAAAACATCTCTCGAATATCTCCTGTTACAGCGACAGGGCGTTCTCTGAATCGCAACAGTACTCCTGGCAGGAACACCAACAAATCCGGTCCTTTCATGAGGGTATCATTCAGCGATAGTCCATTCACTTGTGCGCGTCCCAGACTAGACGTTTCTTTTTCTTGTTGGGGTTAGTTACTACGAATACAGGAATGTACCAAGAACATCGGCTAGTGGCTAACTCACCCCTTTGTAGTTTTCGAATGTAACCCTTTTCGGCGTATTTTTGCATGGTTTCGATCAGGAAATTGTTTAAATCTGGATCCTTGATCATTTTTGATTCTAGACACTTAAGACGTTTAAGAGCCATAGGGTAAGAATCAGGCAAGTTTACATTCTCATATTTCCACAACAGACCGGTCTCCCAACGACGTTCATTGGCAATGTATTTTGTAGTGTCGTTCATAATTTTCAGCGACCGCTCGTCTTCCTTGGATCTCAGTGGTTTTAGAGGAACGCTTACCCCGATTGAGTCCAACGGAAATACGCCTTTACCGCTTCATCAAGGGTTCGAGTACCACCTGTACACTGGCAAATATGCAGTACACGTGGAGGAATGATCTCGTTCAGTCCATATCGAGCATAGACAGACCATCCCAGTTTGCATCGCAAAGCTACAAGTTCATCATTTTCGGCTTCTCGAACCTCTAGCAGTACGCAAATCTTTATATGGTCCAGTCCAATGATCATTTGAGCTTTGACACCTATATACGTTGACACAGGAACCGATTTAAGGTGTAGATGGTCGTTGAGCATTTGGTCGTCTATACTTTGCACTGGCAGGTCCAGATTGCCCACAGTGCGTACACCTTTTAGCACATACTTTAAGTGCGGGTGATCACCGGAGGTGAACGGATCACCGGAGGAACGGAGGAACTTTTTGAGTTCCTCCGTTCCTTCGAACTTTATCGTAGGGCGTTCCGAGTGCAGAAGCTCATTATGCAGTAATTTACATCCATCAAAATTACACGGCTTCTTCACTCTGCAGTTTCGAGCAGTATGGTTTCCAAAACAGCAGAAACATAGTCGTTTAGCCTTAATGACTTCTAGGCCTGATTGTCATACTCAAAAATCCTGCACACTCAGACAGATCATGCTCGCCACATACTGGGCACAATGATTTTTGTGGATCTTCAATTTTCTGCTTGTCCTTGCTCGAACCTTCCACTATATTGTGCACTAGCAGGCGCTCCTTAATATGTCTGCTTCCTTTATCTTTTTCTGTTGTTTGGTAATCGTACGGCGTAACCATTGTAGCACACAAGTTAACAACCAACTCCCAGCGTAGGCTGAGCAAGCCAATTCTTATCCAATAATTATCCATTTTTATTAATGTTATTCATTTTTATTATTAATCATTTTCATTACTATTATTAACACACTCTTGTGTGGTCCACCTTAAGTTGGATCCAGCCTAACGGGCCCGAAAGCTTAGCCTGCGTGTTGGACCGTTATGTGCAATTTGCGGCTTTGTCTGATGTGGCTTTGTCTGATCGTATGACTTCTGCAAAATGTGCAAGGTCAGCGGTCTGCCACGGGCATTAGGCCAGGCTTTAGCTTTTGTCAATTCTTAAGTTTAGTTTTAAATTGGATTTGGAATAAAGAGCACTAGCTCGATCATGAAACTCCGGCTTTAGCCGTCACATTTATTAAATTTGGTTATCGTGCCTTAAGGGCCGTAACAACGGAGAAAAGTATCTCCCACCGTAAACTTCCGAAGAAGGAAGCAAGTCGAAGCGACCATTCGATTCTCCAGTGGCTGCCAACCTTGGTGGTCACCACTACCCAACCTTTGGAGCCTTGGGAGCTATAGCGACGAGGGCCACCAGCGGCAGTAACCTACCGCTGACCCCTGCCACTGATCTTCAACCAGCCGGCTCTACCCCTGCCACGGAGGCACAGCCAGCCGGCACAAGCAATCAAATAATTGACGCCCAACGGATTAATATTACTATTAATATTCGAACTCTAACCCTGAAGTTTTACAATATGTAAGTAGCTGAGCGCCAACAATAGCCAAGGTCTACACTTACACACATACTCATTAAACAGTGCATATAAATTCCTATGCCCGGCAGTGGGAATTTTCTACGAATAAATAAAAGTGACTCGATTTTCGATTTCTGGTTCAGATTGTTTTTAAGTACGTTACAAAAATAAAAAAACATACAACTCAAGTTACGTACACTCGTATTCTTGGAGTTGATTTAATTAATTTTGTTCCATGTGGAGTTTTTCGAGTGCACCGGAAATAAAGGAAATTAAATAACTCCAATAACGCACACTGACGCCAAGGCAATCAATATTTACATGAATTAATTATGCAAAGAAATATTTTCTTTCTTTATTAGTGTTGGTCTCTATACACATTTAGAGGTTGCCGGTTGCTTTTCTCCTTGAATTCCGCTACTATTTTATCCACTGTGCTATATTGAATTTTGTACTGAAGCTATCCAGGGTGTCTGTGCTAATAATACACCCAGTCGAATTGACCAATACCTGTTGGTTCGCTCTCGTGTGTTTTGGGACAAATTAATTTAACATTTTTGCGTTTTAGGTAACGATCCAGTAGTTTTCGCTAAAAATTTTTTTTTCTGCTTTTATATCCCAAAAAAGTGACCCATCGAAACCTTTTTCCTGGTGTCCAATCGTTAAACACCTCGTATCTGCCCAGTATAAACACCGCTAACCTACCCAGCTCCCTTAGCTGCCAATGAGTTGGGAGTATAGGGAAGTGAAACAGGAATTTGATATAATTGATAACGAAGAAGTAGGGTTCCGCCCCGAAGTTAGGAACATACATCAACTAGAAATGAACGCGGACATGATCCAAGCGCTTGTCGCAAATGCGGTCAGCACCGCTCTCGCCGATCAGGAAGAGTGTTTGAGAAGCCAATTCGCCTCAGAATTAGAAGCAGTTAGAACACAGGTTAGCGCGCTGATAGTGCAAGCGCCGCGGGTAGAAGTCTATAAAAGAGCATTGCCGAACCCTGAAATAAAATGCGATGTCAAGTTAGACATAGTAAAATCTCTGCCGACGTTTAATGGAAGCCACGATGAGTACGTTTCGTGGAGGCAGGCTGCATTAGATGCATACGAAGTATTCAAAAAATACGACGGCAACGAAGCCCACTACGAGGCCGTTGTTATCATTAAAAAAAAAATTTGCGGTCCCGCTCGGTCGCTCCTCACGTCCCACAACACCGTGCTGAATTTCGATGCAATCCTGGCCAGACTAGATTGCACATACGCGGACAAAACGTCCCTAAGAGTGCTACGGCAAAATTTGGAAATGGTTCGGCAAGGAGATGCTGACCTTATGGCATACTATGACGAGGTCGAGAGGAAACTCACGCTCGTCACCAACAAAATAGTCATGTCACACAACTCGGACACGGCAACCATCCTAAATAAGGAGGTTCGGGATGACGCCCTTCATACATTCATTGGAGGGCTTAAAAGACCACTCAGGTCACTCGTGCTACCAGCACAACCTAAACACCGTCTGCACTAGCGTTAGCGCGAAAAGCCGAGAACAGCATCGAAAGAAGTGCGTTCGCGGCATCTTACGCGAAAGCTATGGAAGACAAGGCCCCTTTCAATGAGGGCAACAGGCGCAACAATAAAGGTCAGGGAAAGCAATGGAGAGGTGAGGACAAAAATCCGCACGTCATTCCTAAGCAAAACCAATTGTCCATGAGGAAAATTCCTGGCCAAAGCGCAGGGATCCTGAGACCTTAGACCAGAATAAAGTTGAGCCCATGGAGGTAGACCCCTCAACGGCTAAATTCAGACAAGAAACAAGCTGGGGGAAACCGCAAAGTAATAACAATTACAAAAGGCAGAACTCGTCCCAGAGGGCCAAAGACGCCAACGCGTCAATAATATAGCCCAGCCCCAACAGGAGGAAACAGAATATGCCGCCACAGCTGAGGCTGAGGTTGCCACCATTGAGGAAGATAGCGATACCGCCGAGCTTAACGACCTCCTGCATTTTTTATCGAGCGCTCTCGACTGCCGTTCGTCGACCGACAGTTGGCTGGCAAAACAGTAAAAATTCTCATCGACACGGGGGCGGCAACAAATTACGTGAAGCCCGTTAAGGAGCTAAGAAACGTAATGCCGGTTGAGACCCCTTTCACTGTGAGCTCTATGCACGGCTCCAGTGACGCCAAAAACAAGTGCGTAATGCGCATCTTTGGACTAGACGTCCCATTTTTCCTCTTGGATACACTGAACACGTTCGATGCTATAATAGGCTTCGATTCGCTAACGCGGGCAGGAGTAGCATTGGACCTAGGCAACAGCGTAATAAAATACGCAAGCGTCACTGAAAAGCTCAAATTTTTTGACTGTCAGAATGTCAATTTCACAAAAATCGATGATATAGTGGTGCCAAATTCGGCTAAAGCCGAATTCAAAAAAATTATTCTGAAAAGAATTAAGGTGTTTTCGACCTCTAACGAGGCGCTCACCTTTAACACTTCGGTCATCTATTCGAACGACGAGTGACGAACCTATCTACTCCAGGTTATACCCTTATCCTATGGGGGCAGCGGACTTTGTAAACAAAGAAATCAAAGAGCTGCTGCAAAATGGCATAATTAGGCCGTCCAGATCCCCATACAACAGCACTACCTGGGTGGTTGACAAAAAAGGGTCTGACGATAATGGCATCAAGAAGAAGTGATTTGTAATCGACTTCAGAAAGCTGAACGAGCGAACTATCGCCGATCACTACCCCATGCCAAGAATACCCATGATTCTAGCGAACTTGGGGAAAGCTAAATTCTTTACCACCCTAGACTTAAGGTCAGGGTACCATCAAATATACCTGGCTAAAAAGGACCGAGAGAAGGCCTCGTTCTCAGTCAATGGTGGGAAATACGAATTTTGCCGACTACCCTTCGGTCTAAAGAACGCTGGGAGTATTTTCCAAAGACCCATCGACGATGTGCTGCGGGAAGAAATCGGCAAAATATGCTACGTCAACGTTGACGACGTTATTATCTTTTCCGAAAATGAAACGGATCATGTCAAGCACCTTGACACAGTGCTTGGGCGCCTACTCGATGCCAACATGAGGGTGGCACGGGAAAAGACAAAGTTCTTTAAAGGGAGCGTTGAATTTTTAGGATTTATTGCCACCAGAGGAGGGACAAAACCCCAGAAAAAGTCAGGGCAATAAAAGAGTTCCCAGAGCCAAGAAATCTGTTTAGCCTCAGGTCTTTCCTCGGCCTGGCGAGTTATTACAGGAGCTTTGTAAAGAATTTTGCCTCTATTGCTAGACCTCTTACCGCCATCCTCAAAGGGGAAAACGGGACGGTCAGCAAGAATATGTCGAAAAAAGTAGCTGTCAGGTTTGATGAAACCCAGCGAAATGCATTCGATCACCTTCGTAACATTTTGGCATCGGAAGATGTCATATTGACATACCCTGATTTCAAATTGCCGTTTGACTTAACCACCGACGCCTCAGCGAGTGGAATAGGCGCGGTACTGTCCCAGAATAAAAGACCTATTACCATGATTTCACGCACGCTAAAAGACTGCGAACTGAACTAAGCCACCAACGAAAGAGAATTATTGGCGATAGTCTGGGCAATAGGCAAACTCCAAAACTACCTATACGGTAACAAGGGGGTACGGATCTTTACAGACCACCAGCCCCTCACATATGCGGTATCCGACAAAAACACCAACGCTAAGATTAAGCGATGGAAAGCATTTATTGATGAGAACAACGGGAAAGTGCTTTACACACCCGGGAAGCAAAACCTGGTAGCTGACGCGCTATCGAGGCAACCCTTGAATAACCTAGAGGCTGAGGCCCAGTCCGATGCGGCCACGGTGCATAGTGAGCGTTCGCTCTCATACACCATAGAAACTACAGACAAACCTCTTAATTGCTTTAGAAACCAAATAATTTTGGAAGAAGCAAGCCAACCGCTTCGGCGGGGTTTCATAATCTTCGGAAATAAAACCCGCCATATCGTTGATTTTAAAAATAAGGACTCGCTTGTTGAATCTGGTAAGGAAATCATCAACGCCAACGTTGTGAACGCAATTCATTGTGATTTCCCTACACTAGCTCGTATCCAACATGCCTTGAGGCAGGAATTTCCTGCGACGAAGTTTTGGCATTGTAAAAACTTCGTCAGCGACATCACCAACGCTAACGAACAGCTTGAAACCGCCATCCCAAGAAGCAGGAATTAGGAACTACACCTATCCCGTCATATGTTGGTGAAATGTTGCATATCGACATTTTTTCGACCGACAAAAAAATCTTTTTAACCTGCATTGACAAATTTTCCAAATTCGCTATCGTACAGCCCTTGGTTTCTAGGGCAATAATAGATGTACGAGCACCTATCCTCCAATTGGTTCTACCCTAATACCAAGACCATATTTTGCGATAATGAGGCCTCCTTTAACTCTGAAACAATCACATCATTGCTGAAAAACCAGTACAGCATGGATGTCGTCAATGCGCCACCGCTATACAGTAGCTCCAATGGCCAAGTAGAGAGGTTTTACAGTACCCTGGCGGAAATTGCCAGATGCCTCAAAATTGATAAAAAAAATCGAGCATACTGTAGAACTAATATTGCGGTCTACGGTACAATACAATAAGTCGGTACATTCGGTCACAGAGTTAAGGCCGGTGGAGGTCATCCACGCCAGCAGCGATGAGATGAAGCTGGCAATTAAAGCCAAAATTGACAAGGCACAGTAGTCTAACTTATACAGGGTTAATCCTTCGAGGCAGAACCGAGTTTTCGAAGTCGGTGAAAGTATACTCTGCGCAACAACAAGAGACTAGGGAACAAATTGACACCGCTTTATTCAGAAGAGCGTGTGGAAGCAGATCTGGGAACATCTGTTCTCATTAAGGGGAGGGTGGTCCATAAGGACAACATCAGATAGGCCTGACACATTCGCCCTTATATAAGGCTTCGCCACTGGCTTGCCATTATACCCATTATACTGCGGTCCACCGCAAGCGCGAGAATCACCGACTTCTCGCATGCAAAATACATCCCAGGCACTCGACAAATCTGTCCGAGTATGCTAGCATAATTGACTCCTCGGTCGGAATGCTGGAATTGTTCCCACAATCCCACATGAGGAAGCTGCTGAAAGTTGACATCGACCACTCCCAGAACATTTTGGATGAGCTTAAGATACACCATAGAATGGCAAGGAGCCTCAATTTTTTGGGCTCAGTCCTTAAGGTCGTGGCGGGTACACCCGACGCGGATGATCTTAGTAGAATTAAAACCAATCAAGCATCGCTTATCGAGGCCAACAATAGACAGGTTTTTGTTAACACAGAGACACAGAAACATATTAATTTGTTCACAGACACAGTAAATTGGATCTCCTTGGACAAGGAGAAAAGGGACGGGCTTGTCGACTCAGGTCATTTGTTCGAAACACTCCTCGCCAGAAATAGAATGCTTATATCCGAAATGCCAAACTGTATGCTCACTATTACACTCGCTAAAAACAACATCATAAACCCTATTATTTTCAACCGTAATGACCTAAAGGCTATTTTTGACGAACAGCTCACAGAGGTCCCCATAGTTAGCCTAATGGATGTATCTAAGATTAAAATTTTCCAATCTAATGTCATCATACATGTCATAGTTCAGTATCCTAGAGTTAAGCTTATTTGTAAGAAAGTCCTGCTTTTCTTGTCGCACACTGCCATACTATGCTACAAACAGAAGACAACATCGTGGCGGAATGTCATGATGGAATCCTAGCAGTCGCTGATTGCGCTTCTACCAACTTGCCCACATTTTTCAAAAAGGCGACACGTGCGCCAGGCATTTACATGCAGGCGGGGCGGCTACAAGCCGGACGCGGCCCAGCAACCTGGAACCCCTTACAATTGAGGACAACGGAATAATAATCGTCAACGAAAATTAACGAGGATTACTATCGATGACGGTCCCACAACATCTATAATAGGGACCCACCTTATTACTTTCGAGAGGAAGGCGGTGAGCAACGACTCCGTGTATCTGAACCTCAACTACGCTGTGAATAAGAGCTCGGGTATTGCGGCCTCCCCTCTAATTGAACGAGCATAACCTGCGTTTGATGCAGGAGCTCAGAGATGACGTGTCGGCCGGAGGATCCCCGAAGATTTGGTTCGCCGCGAGAGTCGCCGTTAGCCTCGCACTATGCGGCTTAATCCTGCTCCAACAACTTTGCAGGCGCAAACGAGAGACATCCCAGTTACAAAGGTCCATGGACGAATTGGCTGTCACCGAGGACGGCGTCCAATTTAAGGGGGGAGTAGTTAACAACCAACTCCCAGCGTAGGCTGAGTAGGCCAATTCTTATCCAATAATGATCCATTTTTATTAATGTTAATCATTTTTATTACTATTATTAACACCCTCTTGTGTGGTCCACCTTAAGTTGGATCCAGCCTAACGGGCCCGAAAGCTTAGCCTGCATGTTGGACCGTTATGTGCAATTTGCGGCTTTTGTCTGATGTGGCTTTGTCTGATTGGTGGACACCAATCGTATGACTTCTGCAAAATGTGCAAGGTCAGCGGTCTGCCACGGGCATTAGGCCAGGCTTTAGCTTTTGTCAATTCTTAAGTATAGTTTTAAATTGGATTTGGTATAAAGAGCACTAGCTCGATCATGAAACTCCGGCTTTAGCCGTCACATTCATTAAATTTGGTTATCGTGCCTTAAGGGCCGTAACAACGGAGAAAAGTATCTCCCACCGTAAACTTCCGAAGAAGGAAGCAAGTCGAAGCGACCACTCGATTCTCCAGTGGCTGCCAACCTTGGTGGTCACCACTACCCAACCTTTGGAGCCTTGGGAGCTATAGCGACGAGGGCCACCAGCGGCAGCAACCTACCGCTGACCCCTGCCACTGATCTTCAACCAGCCGGCTCTACTCCTGCCACGGAGGCACAGCCAGCCGGAACAAGCAATTGAATAATTCACATTGCTACGACAAAGAGCCAGTTGTCGAAGGTAACTAGATTGCCCCCACCCGCTGCTAAACGATGTCTGCCCCAATCCAGCTTTAGATCACTGGACAGCTACCAGCAACCTGCATGTACGAACTGAGTATTCGCAAACGACAGCATGTGACCGCCTATTCCACCAGTATTAAATGCTGCACTGTTAGGGTTTGAACCCGCCGTATTGGGATTTACATTCGGTGTAAGACCTATTCTAGCAGCTGACGGTACAAATCCTGCTGAGTTGCCTTGGAATCCAAATTTGGCTGCGTCGTGCAGTGTATGCAACATCATTTTCCATGTATCCAACCGTATTCCACATTGGAACTGTTTGTGTTGCATTGCTTGGTATAAATCCGGCTGCGCTAATTGTTGGTGCTGGTGCTGCTTGCACTGCATTAATACTTTGACCGTGAACATGGATAGTCGTGGTCGCGATTGGACTTCGCTCAGTTCTTTCCTGCATATTAGGAGCTGTTACCCAATGAACATTTCAAGCGATACCCGTGTTCGTGTGATGCTCGAACATCTGTGTAGCTATTTCACCATATGGTTGAGACACAACGTGATTTGTTGGGTTCGCGCTTTTTGGCGTGCTTGTACCTTCAAGCGACACGAACTAACCTGAGTTTATCACTGTTTGTCTTGACAAAGTTCCATTGTCGAATCCTGCGAACGGTCCAGTGAGACTACACCCAGAGCTTCTCCATGAACCGTGTTCAACTCCAATATTGAGATCGCCAGACTCGTTTCTAATTTCATCATCCATTTCAGAAATTTGACGCCACTCTTCACTGGCTGGTAATGCGTCAACAGATCTTGATTCAGGTAGTCCTGTATACTACGTCCTCCCTCCTTTCACACCCTCGGTAAAGGAATGCTTTCCGGATGGCAAAGTATTTCAGAATGTTGGGACACTCCCAGGTCCCTAGAGCCTAACACGTAAATCAAGCCGACTTTTCTGAACGAAGCGCTGAAATCTTTATTTAAATGTTAGGAAAATTAAGGCCGTCAGCCAACGGGTACTACAGGGGGAGAAACGCATGAGTTCATGTGCCGTATCTGTGTACACCGCTGGTAGTGCGACTATACTCTCCACGTGAGGACGGCTGGTAACAGGTTCCGGTAAGGTCATGTCTCTGCCGAGGACGCTGGCGAATTGTAGTCGGGCGGGGAGAAGAGCACTCCCTTCCTCAAATCACCCCAATCCAAGGTGGAACAGCATATGCCGAGGGATGCATGTCCGGGGGGTGCACGGACGTTAATATGCGGACTCTGGGGGACCGGCCGACCCCTCAGTTTCAATCAGGCTTATCATAATAAGCGGGCTATGTCACGATGGACGAACCCCTTCCCGCCTATCCGTGGGTCCAAACTTAAACAAAAATACAAACAAAAATAGTGGAGAACGGAACTCCCCAAGAAAGTCCAGAAATGGGATCATGGATCCGTCAAACTCCAAGGCAGACAGAGGCCAAAGAGATGCTGGGATGGCGAAGCTCCCCACTGAGGGACAACTTCCGGAGGCGAGCTGCGCTGGTGTAGGGGGAGATGCCAAGGCACCAACCCCCAAAATGGGGCCCACTATGGGACCACCGAACGGTGTGGGGGGCAAGATCCCAGGGTCGAGCTCCTCTCGCACCGGCGGTATCCCTAAGGAAGGCCCCGGTCCGGCGACTGCTGGCCCCTTGCAGCGGAAGGGCTCCTATAAGGATAGGAGGAGAGCGGCCTTCATTCTGATGAGGGCAGACCCATCGGCGGAATCCAACCCCGATCAGGCTGAGATAATTAAGTGGGCGAGGGAAATCCTGCCTGACTTTCAGTCAGAAAAAGCGGGAGTGAGATTGGAGCCGAAGAAGCCGACAGGAGTAGGCGACTCTGCCAAAGATAGCGCACTTACAGGTACAAACGCAAAGAATGGGAATATCAGAATGTATGCAGATCATGCTTAATGAAGGCGGATCGCGGAGTATGTGGCGCGGCAACGGCATCAATGTCTTAAAGATTGCTCCCGAAACCGCCCTTAAGATTGCTGCCTACGAGCAGATGAAGCGACTGATCCGTGGAGAGGATGCCAGCCGGCAGATGCGCATCGTCGAGCGCTTCTATGCTGGAGCGGCGGCCGGTGGCATTTCCCAGACCATCATCTACCCCATGGAAGTATTAAAGACGCGCCTGGCGCTGAGGAAGACTGGTCAGTACGCCGGCATCGCAGATGCTGCGGCAAAGATCTATAAACACGAGGGTGCGCGAAGCTTCTACAGGGGCTATGTGCCGAACATCCTGGGAATCCTGCCATACGCCGGCATCGATCTGGCCGTATATGAGACTCTAAAACGACGATACATGGCCAGCCACGACAACAACGAGCAGCCCAGTTTCCTGGTGCTCCTCGCTTGTGGCAGCACATCGAGTGCGCTCGGCCAGCTCTGCTCCTACCCCCTGGCGCTGGTGCGGACTTGGCTACAGGCACAAGTCGCCGAAACAATTGCCAATCAAAAGCGTAAGACCCAGATCCCCCTGAAGAGCAGCGATGCGCATAGAAGCGAAGAGACTATGACGGGCCTGTTCCGCAAGATCGTGTGACAGGAGGGCCTCACGGGGCTGTACCGAGGCAGGCTGAGTGTTAGGAATTTCGTATCGAATCGATCGACGACAGCTTGTGCACACGGAAAAAGACATTAAAACTACGATGTACTCGTTTTTGCATAGATTCATTGGATTTAACAAATTAATGAGAAACACTTAACGTTTACAATGTGATTATAATAGTTTATAATATAAATATATATATACCTACTATAATGCCGACTTGTACGCTTCGGAGCTGTCGGCGGCGAGGCTGAACTTTTGTAGCATTTTATTTGTTAAGTTTAGTAACACTTTCTCTTAAATCGTATTGCAAATGAAGCCAACGAGATTAATTGTGACTAAAGCTAACAAACAAAACAAATCTAACGCATACACCATGTAATTTATTTTATATATATAAGTTACGACTACGCCTCGAACTCGACCCCAGACTCTTAAACCCCAATCCACATCATAAGCAATTCCCAATATTCAAGTGCTGTGGGTTCAAGTACATCCGGGTATGTCGCAAGAGTGCAACTATGTACGCTGACTAGAATGTTGCGGGAAAGCTGACACACACCCTGAGTGTTACGCTGACTCTTGACTCCGGATAGCTGACACTTCACCCTCTGACACCACACACGCCGACACCGCACATGCTGACACCACACATAGTGTTGGAGTGGGTGATCGGCCGATATCGAACTGTCGATCGGAGGGTCACAACTCCGGGAAGTCAGTCTATTCTTAACCGCCGAACTACGAAGCTGAACCAACTCCAACATTCTCCATCGACATATAAAAATATACCCCTTCCGTTAAATAAGAACATACAAAACCGATTTTTAATATTAAGCGACACGAATAAATTGTACTTCCAACGTTATCCAAAGATGAACTAACGACTTTTCATCAGGTACCATGGAAGGACACCTTAACTGGCGCCCGAGCAGATAAGTAGAGTGAATGTGAATTATGGGTTTAAAAAATTTTTTTTTTCCAAAACAAAAAAGAAAAAATGAATAAAAAAAGGTATAAAAGTGTAAAAATCTTTCTCAAAATAAAAAGAAAAGAGAAAGAAAAAGTGGATAGGAAAGTCTATAAAAGTAAAGTAATAAAATTTTTCAAAAAAAAATAATAAAAATAATAAAATAATAAAAAAATGGAAAAATAGATAGAAAAGTGCAAAAGCAAAGTAACGTAAAGTTTTCTCAAAATAAAAAGAAAAGAAAAAGAAAAAATGGTTAGGAAAAAATATAAAAGTAAAGTAATGAAGACGTAGAGTTTTCTCAAGATAAAAAAAAAAGGAAAAGTAAAGTAGATAGGAAAAAATATAAACAAAGTAGCAAAGATTTTTCTCAAAATATAAACAAAAGAAAATAGGAAAAATAAAGAGCAAAAGTAATATAAAAGTAAAAGTGTAAAAATATAAGAATAAAGTAGCAAAAATTTTTCTCGAAAAAAAAAAACAAAAAAGAAAGTAAGAAAAATAAAGATTACAACAGGAAAAGTAAAAGTATAAAAGTATGTAAGGAAATTAATAAAATAAAATAATAATAAAGTATTAAAAAAAAAGGGAAAAGACAAATAGGAAAGAGAGAATGTAGGAGTGAAAATGAAATTGAAAAATTATAAAAAAGTTGCATAAAGAAACAAAGAGTAAAAGCAAAATCTGTGTTGTGATAAAAATAATGAAGCAATTACCCACTGCGGCGGTTTGCTACCATGGCATATCCGCGAGTGCTAAAATATTGCTTCATATAAAAAAATAAAGAGAACCACCGCGAAGACATTCGTGAGTGGCAAGAATTATAAACAAAAAATAATATAAAAAGGGTTTTTGTTCTGTTATAAAAGAGAAACGAAATTACGCACTGCGGCGGTTTGTCACAGTCATATTCGCGAGTGTTAAAATATTGCCGTTTATAAAAAAAATAAAGAGAACCACCGTGAGCATATTTGCGAGTGGCAAGAAGAATAAATCAAAAATAAAAATAAAAAAATGGTGTGTGGCAACCTACTGGAAACGCTAAGAGGTGTGGAATGCACCCAAAAAAAGCTGCCCAGTGGGTTGTGTGTGCAACCGTACCTGAGTAGGCCTACGGGCTAAAACGGAACAATACGGACCACCGCGCCCAGTGCCAAAGAAATAAAAAGAACACAAAAAAACCCCAAACTAAAAATACACAACACACAAAAGAAAAATTAAAAGTATGCAACAAAAAAAGAAAAATTAAAAGTACGCAACACAAAGGAAAAATTAAAAAGTATGCAACAGAAAGAACAACAAGAATATAACAAAATACACGTTCACTTTACACCCTGTTATAATTAAATAATATTGAATTCTGTTATTCCACATATTTAAAAAATTTTCTTTTTTCTCATCATCAGAAGAATTTAAAGAAGACCAACACGAACACTACAATATTGATACACTTATGCTCGTAAAGGGTGAGTAAAGCGCTTCCTCCCTTTCTTCTCAAGTCAAATAAAGATTAAAAATTCTCTTTTATTATAACCATAATCATTAAAATTACAAATACCAAACTATATTGCAAGAATTTAAAGAATTGAATTACTTACTTACCTATTATTTTTATAAGACTTTACACGTCATTCTCTTGTGGCCCCTTAGAACAGGTTCTATAATATTTTTTCCGAACAAAATATTTGTTCCTCCCTCTTAAAATGGAAGAAATCAAATCTACCCTTCAAAAATTCGACTAGAGCCTTAAGACCCTAGTAGACCAGGTTATAGGAGTAAAGGAAGATATTAAGAAAGACGTAACCTGCTTGGCGCTTTCTTCTTACAATGTAGAAGATGATAATTGGTCGGTAATTAAGCGGGTTCTCTCGCTTCACTACGCCGACAAGCGAGACGTCCGAACCCTTGAATATAAACTGAGCCAATTGACTCAAGCAGGTAGAACTCTGGAACAGTTCTATAATGAGGTCAATAATCACTTTTCCTTGATTCTAAATAAATTAAAACAAGCAGAGCATGCGCCTAACGTGGCCAGCGCCCTAATTGAGATGTATAGGGACAAGGCGCTGGATGTTTTCGTAAGGGGGCTCAACGGCGATGCCTCTAAGTTACTCATTATTCGGGGCCCAAAAAATTTGCCTGAGGCATATTCCTTTTGCCTAGAGCTGCAGAATGTATTTGTCAGGGGAAATGCACGTGTGGAACACGTGAATAGGTTCACCCCATTTCTTCAACCCCGTTACCCGACAAGCGCATCGCGCTATGCGACTCCATTAGCATCCCCACGGTATTCGTCTTCACTCCAACCACTAATAAGGGCACCGTCGGGCATGAACTTTAACGATAGTTCATCCGGTAACTCGCGAGGTTTTAATAGATTCCAAGGGCCGCGACCAGCCATTAAGATGGAGTCAAGCCGGTCTGGCCAGTCTTATCAGTCCGGCTTTGGCGTACACAGTGGAAACGATGATAGGTCCCAAAATACTGCGCCTGGTTCGAATCCCTTCAGGAAGGCACAACGATTGTACCACATGACGGCGGTTCCGTCTAGCGTGGTGACAATGCCTGAAAACGACACGCAAGATTTTGCTTGTCAGACTGCTTACGAAGAAGAAGCGGTGCGCGCCCACGACACGAGCCTCGAGTATGATGTCCCAAACCGTAAGGCCGATGATGAGAACGCTTACGAAAAGCAAATTTTATGACAGACGCCTATCCAGCGTGCCATACATAGAATACAACGCGAGGAATGGCAGCAAGTTAAGGTTTCTTATCGACACCGGCGCGAGTAAGAACTTAGTTAGCCAAAAACACTCCGCCGGCTCCACCCCATTACCTACTCCCTTTTACGTTGAATCTGCTGCTGACAATGTTAGAATCACGCATTGCTTACTAGATCGAAATACGTACTAGTACTTAAGTACTTCCAATCCATGCTTTGAGAATTTTAAGCTGTATAAAATTCGAATAACGCAGAGATTGGTAAAAGATCAATTCACCTCCGCGAAACACTGCTATAGGCCCTACATTACTTTACGGTGCCTAGAATGATAGTGTCGGACAACGAAAGGGGTCTCCTTTGCCCAACGGTACTAAACAACCTCCGAACATTGGAGATATAACTATAAAATACCCTTACTTAAAAGAGCGAAACCAGACTATGGCCAATATAAGACATAATAAAAATAGGACTGAACCTAGACAATATGAGTCGAGGGATAAGGTTTTCGTCGCTAATAAGCAAATTAAAACTAAAGAAAAACAACGTTTCAGACCGGAGGAGGTACAAGAGAATCGCGGAGTCACAATTAAAACTAGATCAGGAAAAATTTTGCATAAATCAGACTTGAGGAATTGAAGAGCGCTTTATGAACCTCTCGATTTTTTAACATACACATAGAATATTTTTCTATTTTTAACACAAAACATTTCTCCATTTTAACACACACACAAAACATTTCTCTATTTTAACATACACACAAAAAAACATTAAATGTAGTACACAAATAATTTAAGCATGAATACACAAATATTATACACACAAATACACAATTAATTTAAGCATGAATACAAAAATATTATACACACAAATACACAAATAATTTAAGCATGAATACACAAATATTATAAGCGCGGATAGTATATACACAAGCTTTTCTTTCCTTCTCGATCACGATGCTCCACGAGTCTTGCAATCATCGGCGTCACATCAGCCGCGCGCATATTCAAGTACGACGCACCCGTCGTTCCCCTGCAACAAGGAGCAGTATAGCGGATCAATGGAGTGTTTAAGCTGGTACATATCATCGACCTACCAAGGATAATGCAACTAGTAGACGACACCAGCCGGGACGCGGCAACCCTGATGGACCAACGTGTTAGCGCAATAACGAGACACTACCAGGAGCAAGCAGCGGAGGGTATAAACAGAGTGATGAGGCCATCATCACGCAGAGCTCGAGCAATAAACTGGGTTCAGCCTGGAAATGGATTGCAGGATGATCAGACGCGGAGGATTGGAATGCGATACTCAATTCGGAAGAGATGATCAGCGAAAACGGCAACCAGCAAATTCGGATCAACGTCAACGCTCAAAAAATACAGCTAATGTCTGGCGTTTCACGAGGTGTAACCCTTTCCTTTGTCTTGGAGGTTTCGCTAACGGTAGTGGTCTTCTCGAATTATTCATCATCTGGAGGAAGTTGACCTCCACCAAAGGAATACCAACAACGAGGGTTATAATCGAGGACCTGGAAAACCCAAAGAGGATGTCGACAACAGCTCACCATTCTGCCAATTGATCTGCGGGACGCAGACTTTTAGAGGGGGAGGAGTTAACACCCGGCACTCTCGCCCCCCCCTTGCTCAGCACTATTCGCCCCCTACTACGACTACGCCTCGAACTCGACCCCAGACTCCTAAACCCCAATCCACAGCTTAAGCAATTCCCAATATTCAAGTGCTGTGGGTTCAAGTACATCCGGGTATGTCGCAAGAGTGCAACTATGTCACAAGTGTGGAACTATGTACGCTGACTAGAATGTTGCGGGAAAGCTGACACACACCCTGAGTGTTACGCTGACTCTTGACTCCTGATAGCTGACACTTCACCCTCTGACACCACACACGCCGACACATGCTGACACCACACATAGTGTTGGAGTGGGTGATCGGCCGATATCGAACTGTCGATCGGAGGGTCACAACTCCGGGAAGTCAGTCTATTCTTGACCGCCGAACTACGAAGCTGAACCAACTCCAACATTCTCCATCGACATATAAAAATATACCCCTTCCGTTAAATAAGAACTTACAAAACCGATTGTTAATATTAAGCGACACGAATAAATTGTACTCCCAACGTTATCCAAAGATGAACTAACGACTTTTCATCAGGTGAACTATGGAAGGACACCTTAACTTATATACATCATGTGAATCTAAACACCCGACCCGAACTTGAGTTCAATCCTATTTTTACACTTATAATGGTTCTGAATTTAAAGAATGTATCTATAAATTGTACCCTACTTTTAATTAGCCAATTGAATTTTGTACATCCTTAGTTAAATAGTGACTTTAAATATGATTTTAATTATCCCTAAAAAACAAAAAAAAAAAAAGTGCGAAGAGGCAGAGGTCGACTGACGGTGGAGCACCTTGCGAAGAAGAAAAAGGTGCAGACACAGCAGAGCAACAGATCCTTCGCCGAGGTTACAAAGGATAGGACCATCATTGGGGTTGTTGACAACGGCTCCAAAGATGGCCTGATCCCCAAGGAGCTTTGGCGGAGGGTGGTGAATGAGCTGCATGGGCGCTTCATGGAGGAGATGCTCAAGAGCGGAGAACCTCCACCGGACTGCGAAGACTCAGGGTGGTACCAGGGTAGCATAAAGGTGATAGAGTGCCAAGATGCGAGGTCTGTAGGCCTCTGCAAGCGCATGATTGCGTCGCTTGGAAAGGTTTACCCAAGAGCCAGTCTGGAGGCGGTGGACTGGGACAAGATCCCCAGCAAACCGAGGGCCCGCGTATGTCTGACAGAGAAGCCGGCGGACCCTGCAACCATACTGGCCATGCTAAAGATGTTCAATCCCACACTGCCTACGGCTGACTGGAGAGTCGCCAAGGTGGAGGAAGCAGTGGGACTAAGAAGGCAGGTTGTCCTTACTTTAAATGAGGAGACTGCAAGGATCCTGGAGGGTGCTGGTAGCCGTATTAAGTACGGGTTCGAGCACGTTGCAGTGAGGATCTACAAGTCGGATGCGAAGAGTAAGTCAGGAGGCATCGCCTTGGAGATAGACGCACAAGAGCTAGCCTTGGAGGAACCGACCGAAGAGGTCCGCCCAGAATTAATGTTAGATGTGGAGGGGGACATTCTGGAATGGTACACCTCAGAGGTGAGTGACTTGGCAAGGGCTCTTGGAGGCGTCGGTATGGAGGAGGACTCACTGCTAGGCTCCGACTCCGAGGCTGAGGTTACTGTGGTGGAAAATCTAAAGGATGTCCCAGACATTCCTGCAGATAAATTTTCATCACAGTAAGGTGGCATCCGCCGCCCTCCTGCTCCATCTCGCAGAGAGTGGAGCTGACGTGGCCCTCATCCAAGAACCCTGGATCCATGGAGACAGGATTCACGGTTTGGTGGCGTCTGATTTCAGGCTGTGCACAGCCGATGTAACAGGTAAAAAGCGAGCATGCATAGTCGCAAAAAATAGCCTTAACATTTTTTGCTACCAAATTTCAGCAATGAAGATCATGTAGCCGCATCGATAGAAGCGGCCAGGCGGCTATCTAAGAATATGCTCGGCATATATGGGTCATGACCACATAGGACCTCCACCGCACTTGCTACTCAGGCGGCTTGTGGAAGACAGCGAGAGGAAGAAAATCGACCTACTAATAGGATGCGATGCCAACGCTCATCACAGTCAGTGGGTAAGCACTGACACAAATGACAGAAATGAGTCAATCTTCGATTTTATCCTCAGCTCTAAGCTTCTAGTGGGTAACAGAGGTTCAGAACCCACCTCCGTCGTCAAGAACAGGAGATAGGTTCTTGACATTACATTATTCTCGCACTCTCTGGCTGATGCAATCACCAGCTGAAGAGTCCTAGACAAACACTCCTTTTCAGACCACCGCTACATTGAGCCGTAAATTTTGAAAACTTCACCAAGCAAGCAGTTCGAAATCCTAGGAAGGCAAACTGGGAGCTCTATAAAAAGATACTAGATAGATCCTTAGGTGAACCACCTACAGAGATTATCGAGACTTACGAGGGGCTCAACGCCATGGTAGATAAGCTTATTGCGACGAGCGCAAAAGCATACCACAGGGCCTCCCCCAAGAAAAGAATATGTAGCAGCAAATCGAAGAAGCCTTCATGGTGGACCTCGTCGTTAGCCCCCTTCAAGAAAATTGCGAAAAAGGGTTGCCTGGGCCAATTTCTGCACCAACACCCAGGAGACATCAGAGGCCGCCCGCCTAAGAAAGATTATCTCTACTACAGCCCCCATCGTAGGTTATATTAAGAACTCGGATGGGCGGTGGACAACCTCAAGCCAGGAATCCCTGGAGACCCTTATCAACGCACACTTCCCGGGTAGCTCATCGGAAGGAACAACCCAGGTGATGCGTAGCCTGGGCCACCAGGGCTCACTCAACTACCTCCTTAGTGACAGGAATCTTAAATGGGCAACAGATAGTTCTAAACCCTTCGAATCTCCGGGCCAAGACGGTATTCTACCGGCTAAGTTATCCAGGGCCAGTATTAACCTAAGGAAATAGATCAAGAAAAGCTTCAGCACAGTCTTCACTACTGGTATGGTACCAAAGGCGTGGCTGTGCACGAAGGTTGTATTCATACCCAAGGCGGGCAAACCATCCCACTGCACCCCTAAGGACTTCAGACCTATAAGTCTTTCATCCTTCCTCCTTAAGACTATGGAAAGACTCTTAAGTCTCCATCTCCAAATAAACATTCACCTAAGCGACATCTCATGCTCTCAGCATTCTTACAAAAGGGGCCGATCAACAGAAACAGCCCTGCACGAAATCACTATGATCGCCAAGCGAGCGACCAACTTTAAGGAATACGAACTTGTTGCTTTTCTTGACATAGAAGGGGCCTTCAACAACAGCTCAATAATTAATGCACTGACGGGACTTGGAATAGACGACCGATCAGTTCACCCAATACGGCAGATCCTGGTCAACAGGAGTGTCGAGGCTACGCATGGAAGTACAAAATACCAAATCTAAGGCTTCCAAATCTAAGGCTTCCTAGGGGAAACACTAGTTCTTAGTGATAGTGCGAAGTAACTAGGCATCACACTAGACAGGAAAGATAGGACACTAGAGGCAGATAGGACTAAGAAAGTGGCAATAGCACTCTATACCTGCCGCAAGGTGGTAGGTCTAAAATGGGGAATGTCCCCCAAGATAGTCAGATAGTTATACACAGCGATTATCAGACCAATCTTATT
The DNA here is from genome assembly GCF_017639315.1 of Drosophila ananassae. Classification (NCBI taxonomy): domain Eukaryota; kingdom Metazoa; phylum Arthropoda; class Insecta; order Diptera; family Drosophilidae; genus Drosophila; species Drosophila ananassae. Next base: position 7,069,726 of record NC_057932.1, on the reverse strand, counting down.
CTATGGAGTTGTGGTCTGGTGGCCTGCCCTGGACAACTCCTTATGCAGGGAAAGGTTCAGGAAGACGCTGCGCATGGCGGAAGTCTGTATAACTGGCAGTCTACGCACTACGCCTAGCGACGCCCTAGATATCATCCTTGACCTACTACCGGTAGAACTGATGGGGGTAAAGATAGCCACTCTGGCGGCAACAAGAATGCGAGAGGCGAATCTATGGAGCAAGAATAGTTTTGGTCATACCAGACTGGATCTGCATCACTTCAGGCCTGAGGGGGGTACGGATTACTGCGTGCCCGTCGACCAACCCACCACTAATTACAAAAACATCATCCCCACGAGGGAATGGGATGCCCGGACACCGGGACCGGAGGGCTCCCTTCATATCTACGCAGATGGATCAAAACTCAACGGCCAGGTGGGAGGCGGTTATTTTTGTGAACATTTGATCCTAAAGGAGTCCTTCAGACTCTCTGACCACTGCAGTGTTTTCCAGGCTGAAGTAGTAGCCATTAGGGAAGCACTGGAATCCCCAGCACTAAGGGACAATTGGGGTACAATATGCATCTTCTCAGACAGTCATGCAGCGCTCAAGGCACTTGACGGATTCTCGTCCAACTCAAGGACAGTCAATGATTGACGCAGATCTCTCAACGAGATGGCTGAACAGCATGACATCTACCTCATTTGGGTTCCCGGTCATAGGGACCACGAGGGAAACTGCGCCGCAGATGAACTAGCTAGGGCAGGGACTACCAACCCTCTCCTACCCGAGAAAGAACTTGTAAGCATTCCCTTGGCTACTTGCAGGCTAAAGTGCAGGGAGTTTTTTGACCTGGCAGCCAATTGGAAATAGAGTAATCTCCAACCCTGTAGAACCTCACGTCTGATCTAGCCGACACACTCTCAGAAAAGATCGGCGAGACTTATTGCTCGCACCAGACCAGTTTGCAGCCTAGAGATTGGGGCAATTACTGGACACTGGCTGATAGGCGAACACGCGGCCAGGCTTGCAGTCCCCCACAATGATTATTGCAGGAGCTGCAGGGATGAAGAGGAGGTAGAATCGGTCACGCACCTCCTATGCCACTGCCCGGCACTCGGTCGCAGCAGACTCAAACACTTCGGGTCCGCAGAACTCTCGGACCTCAACGATCTCTCAGAGATTTCTCCACGTGGACTGGTTGCCTTCATAAAAAAAACAGGTTGGGCCGCCAAAGGAAGTCTAGCCATATATGCACCCGGATAGACAGGAAGGGGGGAAGCCCTTCGGTGAAACCCTTGCCCTAGCGGTAGCACAAGGAGCCCTAGCGGCTCAAGTGGAAGCGGGGGGGTCTTCTATATCCCCCTAGCATCACCGCCCTAACCTAACCTAAGAAAATTAAAAAATAGAAGCTTTTCTGGCTTACACTTGTGGTTTGTCGCTTTTTACATTTGCTAATGGCATTTGAAACTTTTCTTACACTATTTTCCTATTTAGTGTTGGGCATTCCCACAATCTAAACTAAATAAAGATTGAAAATTCTTTTTGTTTCAACCATAATAATTAAAATTACAAATACTGAATTATATTACAAAAATTTAAAGAATTGAATTACCCTATTTTTATACAATTTTACACCTCATTCTCTTGCGGCCCCTTGGGACAGATTCTATAAGTTTCCGAATATCATTTTTTTCTCTCTCCCCTCTTGCAATGGAAGAAATCAAATCCACCTTACAAAAATTCGACGAATGCCTTAAGGCCCTATTAGACCAGGTAATAGGAGCTAAAAAGGATATTAAGAAAGTCGTGGCGAGGGTAGCCACGCTGGAGCAAGATCACGAAAAACGTAACCCTACGGTAGCCCAACCCGTTCCTTTGGTTCGCCCGCTCACTGAATACGAGCTTAAAGAAACATCTACTCTGCCAGATCATGTGAAGGAACTCCAGACTTTTGAGGGGGAGCCCGGGAAATATGTACCCTGGGTTAAGAGGGCGCAAGCCATTGTTAACGATTATGAGATCATTATAGGCATTATAGACCCATTGTATGGGTCTATCATTCTCTACATTAGGCAAAAAATAAGAGGTGACGCCGATTTGGCGCTTTGCTCTTATAATGTAGAAGATGATAACAAGTCGGAAATTAAACGGGTTCTCTCGCTTCACTACGCCGACAAGCGAGACTTCCGAACCCTCGAATACCACTTAAGCCAATTAACACAAGCAAATAGAACTCTGGAACAATTTTATAACGAGGTCAATAATCACCTTTTCTTTGATTCTGAATAAACTAAAACAATCAGAGTATGCGCCTAACGTGGCCAGCGCCCTAATTAAAATGTATAGGGACAAGGTGCTGGATGTTTTCGTAAGGGGGCTCAACGGCGATGCCTCTAAGTTACTGATTATCCGGGGCACGAAAAATTTGTCAGCAGTTCCGTCTAGTGTGGTGGCAATGCTTGAAAACGACACGCAAGATTTTGCTTGTCAGACTGCTTACGAAGAAGAAGCGGTACGCGCCCACGACACGAGCCTCGAGTATGATGTCCCAAACCGTAAGGCCGATGATGAGAACGCTTACGAAAAGCGAATTTTATGACAGACGCCTATCGAAGAAAGGCAACAAGTTAATGTTTCTTATCGACACCGGCGCGAGTAAGAACTTTGTTAGCCAAAAACACTTCGCCGGTTCCACCCCATTACCTACTCCCTTTTACGATCAATCCACCCTTCTATGACTCTATAGCCACCGTTCACAGCGCGCTTGAGGATGCTTCCCAATTGATACCACATATGGAAGCGCCGGTCAATGCGTTAGGAATCAACTGATTTCTGAAGAAAACCAAACTGAGTACTCATGTGAGCACCCGCACGTTGGTTACGTCCGTCACTTGATTCCACTAAACGACGAGACAATGTCCGATCTAATAGGTTTACTCGGAAAATATCCTAAACCCTCCATAATTAATGGGGTAAAGATTGCCGAAACTTACTTCCCATTCTTCCAAGCCACATGCTTTAAGAATTTTACGCTGTATAAAATTTGAATAACGCAGAGATTGGTAAAAAATTTGTCCGATTCAGAGCAGATTGCTTAGGCTATAGAAAGGGAACATCGCAGAGCCCACGGAGGTTCGAAAAAAGTCCGCTTCCAAAAACTTGAGAAATTCTTTTTTTCCAGAATGCCAAACACGATTCGTGCTCAGTTAACATTGTGCGACAGTTGCAAACGATTCAAATATGAGCATTGGACATAATAAAAATAGAATAGAACCTAAGCAGTTCGAGTCGGGGGATAAAGTTTTCGTCGCTAATAAGCAAATTCAAACTAAGGAAAAACAACGTTGCAGACCAGAGGAGGTCCAAGAAAATCGCGGAGTGACGATAAAAACTAGTTCAGGGAAAATTTTACATAAATCAGACTTGAGGAATTGAAGAGCGCTTTATGAACCTCTCTATTTTAAAACACACACAAAACATTTCTCTATTTTAACACACACGCAAAAACATTAAACGTAGAATAACACAAATAATATAAGGATGAATAGTATATACACAAGCCTTTCTTTCCTTCTCGATCATGATGCTTCACAAGTCTCACAACCATCGGCCTCACATCAGCCGCGCGCATATTCAAGTACGACGCACCCGTCGTTCCCCTGCAACAAGGAGCAGTATGGCGGATGAAAGGCGTAACCTTTTCCTTTGTCTTGGAGGCTTCACTAACAATGATAGTCTTCTCGATACTGTTTATCATGTGGAGGAAGTTGACCTCTACCAAAGGTATACCAACTACGAGGGTTATAATCGAGGACCTGGAAAACCCAAAGAGGATGTCCACAACAGCTCACCATTCTGCCTATTGATCTGCGGGACGCAGACTTTTAGAGGGGGAGGAGTTATCACCGGGCACTGACGAGCCCTTCCTTGCTCAGCACTATTCGCCCCCAACTACTACTACGCCTCGAACTCGACCCCAGACTCTTAAACCAAAATCCACAGCATAAGCAATACTCGATACTCAAGTGTTGTGGGTTCAACTACATCCAGATATGTCGCAAGAGTGCAACTATGCCACAAGAGTGCAACTATGTACGCTGACTAGAACTTTGCGAGAAAGCTGACACACACCCGGAGTGTTACGCTGACTCTTGACACCGGATAGCTGACACCACACCCGCTGACACCACACACGCCGACACCGCACACGCTGACACCACACATAGAGTTGGAGTGGGAGATCGGCCGATATCGAACTGACGACCGGAGGGTCACAACTCTGGGAAGCCAGTCTATTTTGGACCACCGAACCACCAAGCTGAAACTTCTCCAAATATTCCTAAAAATTCTTTCCAATTGTTTTATTAAAACTACTTTTTCATTCATTAATTAAGAACTTTGCCAAATCAATTGTTAATTTAAGTGACTCAAATAATAAATTGTATTCCCTTCGATATCAAACCATGAACCGACTACTCACAATCAGGTGATCAATGGATGGACACCTGGCACCCGAGCAGATAAGTAGAGTGAATGTGAATTTTGGGTGTTAATAAATATTTTTCTAAAAATAAAAAAGAAAAAATTAAATAGAAATGAATGGAGAATATAAAAGTGAAAATGAAATAAAATGAAAAGTTGCAAAATAACGAAGAATAGATTAAAATTTGTTGTTGGGCCAAGCAGCCACCAAAGATTGCATATAAAATGATAATAATATGCTAAGCTGCAGCTGTTGTTATCAGCATGTTTCGTCTCTGTTTTGTCCCCAGTTTCGCATGCGCTTTATTGTTTTTTGTAGCGTATGCGCTTTGGGGAGCTTTGGTTGAGCTTCTGCGCAAGCTCTTGGTTTGGCGTTTGTTGTGATTTGGAGTTGATTGGAGCCGCATAGATTAGGGTTAAATTGAACCAAAAATAAATATATTGAACCCTGATTTGAAACGCGTGTATTTATTCGGCTGCTATTAAAAACTACTAATAGCATAACATTGGTGACCCCGACGTGATCTCATCCCGGTTTAATATTGTGATCAGCATTAAAAGTGCAAAGAAAACGCCCTTGTTGTTGTTGCTACAAGTTGCATTTTAATTGAAGAATGGAGTCTGGAGCTGAGATTATTAGAGCTGCTGCCGCAAACCGGGAAAGGATGCTGCGGAGAAGAGCAGAGGTGGCCTGCCAGGAAATGGAGGCGCTGCATCATAAAGTTAAGGCTGCAGCGCGAACTGACGATTCTTCCATTATGGCGCTGAAGTCGGTGGAGAGACGTTTGCGTGAGCGGTTCACAGCGCTTCAAGAAGAGTTGGAGGAGCTTAATTTTAGCGAGATCGGGAGTGATCTGTATTGGAAATTCTCGCAGCTGGCGACTGATGTGGAAGTGGAAATTCAGGTGGAGGTTGCCAAGCGCTCCATTAGAATCGCTGCCCACTCCACACTTCTCGACGGTGCCAGCGTATCGCCAATGCCATACAAGCCAGCCCCCTCCTTGCCACCGTTGCCGATGCCAACATTTAGCGGCGACTATGCCGAGTGGCCGGATTTCTGCGCCCTTTTTAAGACCACGATTGACAGCCATCCCCATCTAACGAGAACGGAAAAGCTCCGGTGGCTCATTTCATGCCTGCGCGAGTCAGCCTTGGATACGGTGAGAGCTCTGGAAATTACTGACGCGAACTACGATGTGGCCCTTGACCTATTGCGCAATCGTTTTAGTAATCGGCGTTTAATATTTCAGTCTCACATTAATGAGATCCTGCAGCTTCGTGTGGTCGAGCCAGGGTCTGTTGCTACGTTGCGGGAGCTATCGGATCGGTTCAATGGGCATATGCGGGCTCTTATGAGTTCCGGATCAGCTGCCGAGATCCAAGGATGTTTGCTTATCCAGATTATCCTGCAGAAGTTGGATCCAGCCACAAGGGCCAAGTGGGAAGACACTCTCGCCGGAAGCAACGACAGCCTTCCGTCTTGGGAGTCCATGGCACGATTCTTGGAGCAAAGGTGCCGGACTCTTGAATGTGTCGACTTTTCTTTGGCGGCGTATCCACCAGCTAACCAAGTTGGCCGTGGTAGATATTCGAATAACCGATCGTCGTGCATGGTTATTAACGCCCGTCCTGCTCTATGCGCCCTGTGTGGTATTTCGGTGCACAAGCTTCCTTCTTGTTCAAAGTTTAGTGCTTTGACAATTGAGGAACGGTACGACGAAGTGCGGCGTCTGGCTCGCTGTTTTGTTTGTCTGGAGGATGGCCATCTCGCTCGCGGATGCTCAGCTTCCCGCTGCTCGACGTGCAATCACCGTCATCATTTTCTGTTGCACCCTCGCGGGCAGGTTTCACCCGCACGAGTCTCACGTCCCATCGGTGCAGTTGCTGGTGCGAACCCATCCCGCTCAATTAACACTGTTGTGACCCAGGATCGCAATGCTGAGCTAGTGCTCCTGCCAACAGCAAATGTACTCGTTCGTGGTCGATCTGGAGACTTCCTGCCTTGCCGAGCGTTATTGGATTCCGGTTCACAAGTGCATCTCATCTCGTCGCGGCTGGCGAATGAACTTCAGCTTGGCCGCTCCAAATGCTCCACAACGGTGGCCGGTTTCGGCGGCGCTGGATTTGAAACAGATGGAGCATCCGTTAATGTGAGCTTGAAGTCCCGCCTTAGCACATATTCAGTGGAAATTGAGGCTGTTGTGGCTTCACATATAACGGACTATCAGCCTAGCCAGGACATAGATGCTTCGGGCTGGAAGATTCCTGGCAATATGGACCTAGCTGACCCCAACTTCCACAAAACGCAGCGAGTGGACCTGCTGATTGGAGCCGGCTTATTCTTTGACCTGTTGTCGGCTGGCCAAATCCAGTTAGGTCACGGACTCCCAATTGCTCAGAACACTCGATTTGGCTGGGTGTTTTCTGGCCACGGTGGACTATCACGGGATGTGTCGGCGCTCTGTGGTAGGGAGGACAACCCATGGAATAACCTCTGCAATAATGTGACTGCTGCCCCTTCCAAAATTGTTATTGAAGGCCCACCCTTCAATGGGGGGAGGATGTTGGGCCAAGCAGCCACCAAAGATTGCATATAAAATGATAATAATATGCTAAGCTGCAGCTGTTGTTATCAGCATGTTTCGTCTCTGTTTTGTCCCCAGTTTCGCATGCGCTTTATTGTTTTTTGTAGCGTATGCGCTTTGGGGAGCTTTGGTTGAGCTTCTGCGCAAGCTCTTGGTTTGGCGTTTGTTGTGATTTGGAGTTGATTGGAGCCGCATAGATTAGGGTTAAATTGAACCAAAAATAAATATATTGAACCCTGATTTGAAACGCGTGTATTTATTCGGCTGCTATTAAAAACTACTAATAGCATAACATTTGTGTTGGAAGACTCCCAGGTCCCTAGAGCCTTCCACGTAAATCAAGCCGACTTTTCTGAACGAAGCGCTGAAATCTTTATTTAAATGTTAAGAAAATTATAAAATATAAGCTTTTCTTGCTTACACTTGTGGTTTGCCGCTCTTTACATTTACTAATGGCATTTGCAACTTTTTGTTACACTGTTTTCCTATTTAGTGTTGGGCATAACGGCATTAAACTTAAATTATACAACACCGACTTCATCGACAAATTGGGCCGTTACTTCGTAGCTGCATCGTACGCCTCGTAATATTCCCCACCTCGTAATTCTTCTGAGTGTCCACGCCGAGAATTAACATCTCTCACGATGTCCAATTTCATCCACGACCAGAACTAGATCACCTTCTGGAAGCAGACTTGGGTTCGGATGAAACCATTTCGTCCTTCTTCTTAATGTGGGTAGATATTCTCGAATCCATCTTTTCCAGAAGCGATCCGCCATTTTCCCTGCGATTCGAAACTGCTTTGCTAATCCATGTCCAGTGACTTCCATCGTTCCACGTTCATGCAGACCGCTTGAGTTTCCAACTAAGAAATGATTCGGCGTCAAGGCTTCGGAGTTTTCAGATTCCAAGGGAATATATGTCAACGGTCTTGAGTTCAACGTGTTTTCAACATCCGCAAATGCCCCGCGTAATAAATGCAAAGGTCATTTGCGGATACTTACTTTCCACATCCCAAGTCGATATGCGCTCGATCTTCATTGCCAATACTCTACTAGCGCCGCGAAAATTCGTTCCATTATCTGATAGCATTTTAATAGGTACCCCTCGCCGCGCAGTAAATAGTTTCAGAGCCAGTAGAAATGAGTCCGTAGACAGAGAAGGGACCAATTCCAAATGTACTGCGCGAACTGTCATACACGTGAATAATACTCCCCATCTTTTCTCTCGTCGTCTTCCAACAGCGACTTCTATTGGTCCGAAGTAATCGACTTCAGTGTACGTGAAGGGCAAGGTATATGGTGATATACGTTCCTTTGGTAGATATCCCATTTCCGGTGGCAGTGGTTGTGCTCGTCTGATGGAGCAACTTACACATTTTTTTCCTTGACGGTTTCCTTGACGAGTGCTCTCAGACCTGGTATCCAAAAACGATGCCTAACTTCGTTTACGACTATTTCTCCATGCAGATGGTGAAACTTGCGATGATAGTATTCGACTATTAGATACGTTACTTGGTGATGACGTGGAAGTAAAATCGGTCGCTTTACGTTGTCGATAGCTTCGATTCGACCTTATTGCATCTGGACAATCACTCCTGACTCGTCAAGATATGGCGAACATTTGAATATACTGCTTTTCCGGTTTGAGACACGACCATCTTTCTTTAAGCAGTGAATTTCATCTATAAACGTTTTGGCAAGCTCGAATGAAGACCGTGTCCATCTCAACATTTCGTTTTAGTTCGAGTATTCTTTTCAATTCAGGTCCAGGCTGTCGAACTTGAATATATCTTATGAAATCCAGCACTCGCCTTTGGGCTCCGCGTAGACGTTCCAGCCTACTGAAGCGTAGCGGATTTGGCATAATAGAGGCAATAGGTGACGGGTCCGTCCGCCCCACATCGGCGTGATGCACCCAGGAGATTGAAGGACGCTGTTGGAATTTGATAACCAATTTCTCATTTCGAATCCGCCTTTCGCGTGGATCATCTTAATATTGTTAGCCAGTTGAATCATTTCATCGTCAGTATCCACCGACTCCAGCCAGTCGTCGACAAACGTATTCTGACAAATTGTCCTTATAGCATCTGGACAATTGTCACCGAATTGCTCTGCATTTTTCTTCAGTATAAAATTGGCCAGGGATAGGGAACAGGAAGCACCAAAGGTCATCACTTGCATTACGATCGGGGCGATCGTTCTCTCCATTTCGCCATAGGAACTTTTGTAAGGACTGGTCGGAGGCACGAACTTTAATTTGGTAAAACATCTCTCGAATATCTCCTGTTACAGCGACAGGGCGTTCTCTGAATCGCAACAGTACTCCTGGCAGGAACACCAACAAATCCGGTCCTTTCATGAGGGTATCATTCAGCGATAGTCCATTCACTTGTGCGCGTCCCAGACTAGACGTTTCTTTTTCTTGTTGGGGTTAGTTACTACGAATACAGGAATGTACCAAGAACATCGGCTAGTGGCTAACTCACCCCTTTGTAGTTTTCGAATGTAACCCTTTTCGGCGTATTTTTGCATGGTTTCGATCAGGAAATTGTTTAAATCTGGATCCTTGATCATTTTTGATTCTAGACACTTAAGACGCTTAAGAGCCATAGGGTAAGAATCAGGCAAGTTTACATTCTCATATTTCCACAACAGACCGGTCTCCCAACGACGTTCATTGGCAATGTATTTTGTAGTGTCGTTCATAATTTTCAGCGACCGCTCGTCTTCCTTGGATCTCAGTGGTTTTAGAGGAACGCTTACCCCGATTGAGTCCAACGGAAATACGCCTTTACCGCTTCATCAAGGGTTCGAGTACCACCTGTACACTGGCAAATATGCAGTACACGTGGAGGAATGATCTCGTCCAGTCCATATCGAGCATAGACAGACCATCCCAGTTTGCATCGCAAAGCTACAAGTTCATCATTTTCGGCTTCTCGAACCTCTAGCAGTACGCAAATCTTTATATGGTCCAGTCCAATGATCATTTGAGCTTTGACACCTATATACGTTGACACAGGAACCGATTTAAGGTGTAGATGGTCGTTGAGCATTTGGTCGTCTATACTTTGCACTGGCAGGTCCAGATTGCCCACAGTGCGTACACCTTTTAGCACATACTTTAAGTGCGGGTGATCACCGGAGGAAACACTGGTACAGACAACCTTTGATTTGGTTTCAGTCTGTGTCAAATCACCGGTCCATTTCAAACAGAGCTGCTCTTCAGGTCCGTCCAGGCCTAACTCATCAGCTAATTGTCGCTCCATCAGAGTACAGGAGGATCCTTCATCCAAGAGAGCAAAAATATTCACTCTTTTAGTTGTATTATACAAGGTTATGGGTATATAACGGAACAGTACCGGTTTTTTCGATCTGCCATGAAAGAACAGTGCCGACTCTTTTGTTTCTTCCTTTTTGAGTTCCTCCGTTCCTTCGAACTTTATCGTAGGGCGTTCCGAGTGCAGAAGCTCATTATGCAGTAATTTACATCCATCAAAATTACACGGCTTCTTCACTCTGCAGTTTCGAGCAGTATGGTTTCCAAAACAGCCGAAACATAGTCGTTTAGCCTTAATGACTTCTAGTCTAGGCCTGATTGTCATACTCAAAAATCCTGCACATTCAGACAGATCGTGATCGCCACATACTGGGCACAATGATTTTTGTGGATCTTCAATTTTCTGCTTGTCCTTGCACGAACCTTCCGCTACATTGTGCACTAGCAAGCGCTCCTTAATATGTCTGCTTCCTTTATCTTTTTCCGTTGTTTTGTAATCGTACGGCGTAACCATTGTAGCACACATTGCTACGCCAAAGAGCCAGTTGTCGAAGGTAACTAGATTGCCCCCACCTGCTGCTAAACGATGTCTGCCCCAATCCAGCTTTAGATCACTGGACAGCAACCAGCAACCTGCATGTACGAACTGAGTATTCGCAAACGACGGCATGTGACCGCCTATTCCACCAGTATTAAATGCTGCACTGTTAGGGTTTGAACCCGCCGTATTGGGATTGACATTCGGTGTAAGACCTATTCTAGCAGCTGACGGTACAAATCCTGCTGAGTTGCCATGGAATCCAAATTTGGCTGCGTCGTTTCCCATCTATCATGCATACAGCCGCGCCCTTGGGTGGTGCAGTATGTGCAACATCATTTTCCATGTATCCAACCGTATTCCACATTGGAACTGTTTGTGTTGCATTGCTTGGTATAAATCCGGCTGCGCTCATTGTTGGTGCTGGTGCTGCTTGCACTGCATTAATACTTTGACCGTGAACATGGATAGCCGTGGTCGCGATTGGACTTCGCTCAGTTCTTTCCTGCATATTAGGAGCTGTTACCCAATGAACATTTCAAGCGATACCCGTGTTCGTGTGATGCTCGAACATCTGTGTAGCTATTTCACCATATGGTTGAGACACAACGTGATTTGTTGGGTTCGCGCTTTTTGGCGTGCTTGTACCTTCAAGCGACACGAACTAACCTGAGTTTATCACTGTTTGTCTTGACAAAGTTCCATTGTCGAATCCTGCGAACGGTCCAGTGAGACTACACCCAGAGCTTCTCCATGAACCGTGTTCAACTCCAATATTGAGATCGCCAGACTCGTTTCTAATTTCATCATCCATTTCAGAAATTTGACGCCACTCTTCACTGGCTGGTAATGCGTCAACAGATCTTGATTCAGGTAGTCCTGTATACTACGTCCTCCCTCCTTTCACACCCTCGGTAAAGGAATGCTTTCCGGATGGCAAAGTATTTCAGAATGTTGGGACACTCCCAGGTCCCTAGAGCCTAACACGTAAATCAAGCCGACTTTTCTGAACGAAGCGCTGAAATCTTTATTTAAATGTTAGGAAAATTAAGGCCGTCAGCCAACGGGTACTACAGGGGGAGAAACGCATGAGTTCATGTGCCGTATCTGTGTACACCGCTGGTAGTGCGACTATACTCTCCACGTGAGGGCGGCTGGTAACAGGTTCCGGTAAGGTCATGTCTCTGCCGAGGACGCTGGCGAATTGTAGTCGGGCGGGGAGAAGAGCACTCCCTTCCTCAAATCACCCCAATCCAAGGTGGAACAGCATATGCCGAGGGATGCATGTCCGGGGGGTGCACGGACGTTAATATGCGGACTCTGGGGAACCGGCCGACCCCTCAGTTTCAATCAGGCTTATCATAATAAGCGGGCTATGTCATGATGGACGAACCCCTTCCCGCCTACTCGTGGGTCCAAACTTAAACAAAAATACAAAAAAAAATAGTGGAGAACGAAACTCCCCAAGAAAGTCCGGAAATGGGATCATGGATCCGTCAATCTCCAAGGCAGACAGGGATGGCGAAGCTCCCCACTAAGGGACAACTTCCGGAGGCGAGCTGCTCTGGTGTAGGGGGCACCAACCCCCAAAACGGGGCCCACTATGGGACCACCGAACGGTGTCGGGGGCAAGATCCCAGGGTCGAGCTCCTCTCGCACCGGCGGTATCCCTAAGGAAGGCCCCGGTCCGGCGACTGCTGGCCCCTTGTAGCGGAATGGCTTCTATAAGGATAAGAGGAGAGCGGCCTTCATTCTGATGAGGGCAGACCTATCGGCGGAATCCAACCCCGATCAGGCTGAGATAATTAAGTGGGCGAGGGAAATCCTGCCTGACTTTCAGTCAGAAAAAGCGGGAGTGAGATTGGAACTGAATAAGCCGACAGGAGTAGGCGACTCTGCCAAAGATAGCGCACAAAGTGCAAAGAGGCAGAGGTCGACTCACGGTGGAGCACCCCTATCGAAGAAGAAAAAGGTGCAGACACAGCAGGGCAAGAGATCCTTCGCCGAGCTTACAAAGGATAGGACCATCATTGGGGTTGTTGACAACGGCTCCAAAGATGGCCTGATCCCCAAGGAGCTTTGGCGGAGGGTGGTGAATGAGCTGCATGGGCGCTTCATGGAGGAGATGCTCAAGAGCGGAGAACCTCCACCGGACTGCGAAGACTCAGGGTGGTACCAGGGTAGCATAAAGGTGATAGAGTGCCAAGATGCGAGGTCTGTAGGCCTCTGCAAGCGCATGATTGCGTCGCTTGGAAAGGTTTACCCAAGAGCCAGTCTGGAGGCGGTGGACTGGCACAAGATCCTCAGCAAACCGAGGGCCCGCGTATGTCTGACAGAGAAGCCGGCGGACCCTGCAACCATACTGGCCATGCTAAAGATGTGCAATCCCACACTGCCTACGGCTGACTGGAGAGTCGCCAAGGTGGAGGAAGCAGTGGGACTAAGAAGGCAGGTTGTCCTTACTTTAAATGAGGAGACTGCAAGGATCCTGGAGGGTGCTGGTAGCCGTATTAAGTACGGGTTCGAGCACGTTGCAGTGAGGATCTACAAGTCGGATGCGAAGAGTAAGTCAGGAGGCATCGCCTTGGAGATAGACGCACAAGAGCTAGCCTTGGAGGAACCGACCGAAGAGGTCCGCCCAGAATTAATGTTAGATGTGGAGGGGGACATTCTGGAATGGTACACCTCAGAGGTGAGTGACTTGGCAAGGGCTCTTGGAGGCGTCGGTATGGAGGAGGACTCACTGCTAGGCTCCGACTCCGAGGCTGAGGTTACTGTGGTGGAAAATCTAAAGGATGTCCCAGACATTCCTGCAGATAAATTTTCATCACAGTAAGGTGGCATCCGCCGCCCTCCTGCTCCATCTCGCAGAGAGTGGAGCTGACGTGGCCCTCATCCAAGAACCCTGGATCCATGGAGACAGGATTCACGGTTTGGTGGCGTCTGATTTCAGGCTGTGCACAGCCGATGTAACAGGTAAAAAGCGAGCATGCATAGTCGCAAAAAATAGCCTTAACATTTTTTGCTACCAAATTTCAGCAATGAAGATCATATAGCCGCATCGATAGAAGCGGCCAGGCGGCTATCTAAGAATATGCTCGGCATATATGGGTCATGACCACATAGGACCTCCACCGCACTTGCTACTCAGGCGGCTTGTGGAAGACAGCGAGAGGAAGAAAATCGACCTACTAATAGGATGCGATGCCAACGCTCATCACAGTCAGTGGGTAAGCACTGACACAAATGACAGAAATGAGTCAATCTTCGATTTTATCCTCAGCTCTAAGCTTCTAGTGGGTAACAGAGGTTCAGAACCCACCTCCGTCGTCAAGAACAGGAGATAGGTTCTTGACATTACATTATTCTCGCACTCTCTGGCTGATGTAATCACCAGCTGAAGAGTCCTTGACAAACACTCCTTTTCAGACCACCGCTACATTGAGCCGTAAATTTTGAAAACTTCACCAAGCAAGCAGTTCGAAATCCTAGGAAGGCAAACTGGGAGCTCTATAAAAAGATACTAGATAGATCCTTAGGTGAACCACCTACAGAGATTATCGAGACTTACGAGGGGCTCAACGCCATGGTAGATAAGCTTATTGCGACGAGCGCAAAAGCATACCACAGGGCCTCCCCCAAGAAAAGAATATGTAGCAGCAAATCGAAGAAGCCTTCATGGTGGACCTCGTCGTTAGCCCCCTTCAAGAAAATTGCGAAAAAGGGTTGCCTGGGCCAATTTCTGCACCAACACCCAGGAGACATCAGAGGCCGCCCGCCTAAGAAAGATTATCTCTACTACAGCCCCCATCGTAGGTTATATTAAGAACTCGGATGGGCGGTGGACAACCTCAAGCCAGGAATCCCTGGAGACCCTTATCAACGCACACTTCCCGGGTAGCTCATCGGAAGGAACAACCCAGGTGATGCGTAGCCTGGGCCACCAGGGCTCACTCAACTACCTCCTTAGTGACAGGAATCTTAAATGGGCAACAGATAGTTCTAAACCCTTCGAATCTCCGGGCCAAGACGGTATTCTACCGGCTAAGTTATCCAGGGCCAGTATTAACCTAAGGAAATAGATCAAGAAAAGCTTCAGCACAGTCTTCACTACTGGTATGGTACCAAAGGCGTGGCTGTGCACGAAGGTTGTATTCATACCCAAGGCGGGCAAACCATCCCACTGCACCCCTAAGGACTTCAGACCTATAAGTCTTTCATCCTTCCTCCTTAAGACTATGGAAAGACTCTTAAGTCTCCATCTCCAAATAAACATTCACCTAAGCGACATCTCATGCTCTCAGCATTCTTACAAAAGGGGCCGATCAACAGAAACAGCCCTGCACGAAATCACTATGATCGCCAAGCGAGCGACCAACTTTAAGGAATACGAACTTGTTGCTTTTCTTGACATAGAAGGGGCCTTCAACAACAGCTCAATAATTAATGCACTGACGGGACTTGGAATAGACGACCGATCAGTTCACCCAATACGGCAGATCCTGGTCAACAGGAGTGTCGAGGCTACGCATGGAAGTACAAAATACCAAATCTAAGGCTTCCAAATCTAAGGCTTCCTAGGGGAAACACTAGTTCTTAGTGATAGTGCGAAGTAACTAGGCATCACACTAGACAGGAAAGATAGGACACTAGAGGCAGATAGGACTAAGAAAGCGGCAATAGCACTCTATACCTGCCGCAAGGTGGTAGGTCTAAAATGGGGAATGTCCCCCAAGATAGTCAGATAGTTATACACAGCGATTATCAGACCAATCTTATTCTATGGAGTTGTGGTCTGGTGGCCTGCCCTGGACAACTCCTTATGCAGGGAAAGGTTCAGGAAGACGCTGCGCATGGCGGAAGTCTGTATAACTGGCAGTCTACGCACTACGCCTAGCGACGCCCTAGATATCATCCTTGACCTACTACCGGTAGAACTGATGGGGGTAAAGATAGCCACTCTGGCGGCAACAAGAATGCGAGAGGCGAATCTATGGAGCAAGAATAGTTTTGGTCATACCAGACTGGATCTGCATCACTTCAGGCCTGAGGGGGGTACGGATTACTGCGTGCCCGTCGACCAACCCACCACTAATTACAAAAACATCATCCCCACGAGGGAGGAATGGGATGCCCGGACACCGGGACCGGAGGGCTCCCTTCATATCTACGCAGATGGATCAAAACTCAACGGCCAGGTGGGAGGCGGTTATTTTTGTGAACATTTGATCCTAAAGGAGTCCTTCAGACTCTCTGACCACTGCAGTGTTTTCCAGGCTGAAGTAGTAGCCATTAGGGAAGCACTGGAATCCCCAGCACTAAGGGACAATTGGGGTACAATATGCATCTTCTCAGACAGTCATGCAGCGCTCAAGGCACTTGACGGATTCTCGTCCAACTCAAGGACAGTCAATGATTGACGCAGATCTCTCAACGAGATGGCTGAACAGCATGACATCTACCTCATTTGGGTTCCCGGTCATAGGGACCACGAGGGAAACTGCGCCGCAGATGAACTAGCTAGGGCAGGGACTACCAACCCTCTCCTACCCGAGAAAGAACTTGTAAGCATTCCCTTGGCTACTTGCAGGCTAAAGTGCAGGGAGTTTTTTGACCTGGCAGCCAATTGGAAATAGAGTAATCTCCAACCCTGTAGAACCTCACGTCTGATCTAGCCGACACACTCTCAGAAAAGATCGGCGAGACTTATTGCTCGCACCAGACCAGTTTGCAGCCTAGAGATTGGGGCAATTACTGGACACTGGCTGATAGGCGAACACGCGGCCAGGCTTGCAGTCCCCCACAATGATTATTGCAGGAGCTGCAGGGATGAAGAGGAGGTAGAATCGGTCACGCACCTCCTATGCCACTGCCCGGCACTCGGTCGCAGCAGACTCAAACACTTCGGGTCCGCAGAACTCTCGGACCTCAACGATCTCTCAGAGATTTCTCCACGTGGACTGGTTGCCTTCATAAAAAAAGCAGGTTGGGCCGCCAAAGGAAGTCTAGCCATATATGCACCCGGATAGACAGGAAGGGGGGAAGCCCTTCGGTGAAACCCTTGCCCTAGCGGTAGCACAAGGAGCCCTAGCGGCTCAAGTGGAAGCGGGGGGGTCTTCTATATCCCCCTAGCATCACCGCCCTCACCTAACCTAAGAAAATTAAAAAATAGAAGCTTTTCTGGCTTACACTTGTGGTTTGCCGCTTTTTACATTTGCTAATGGCATTTGCAACTTTTCTTACACTATTTTCCTATTTAGTGTTGGGCATTCCCTCAATCTAAACTAAATAAAGATTGAAAATTCTTTTTGTTTTAACCATAATAATTAAAATTAAAAATACTGAATTATATTACAAAAATTTAAAGAATTGAATTACCCTATTTTTATACAATTTTACACCTCATTCTCTTGCGGCCCCTTGGGACAGATTCTATAAGTTTCCGAATATAATTTTTTTCTCTCTCCCCTCTTGCAATGGAAGAAATCAAATCCACCTTACAAAAATTCGACGAATGCCTTAAGGCCCTATTAGACCAGGTAATAGGAGCTAAAAAGGATATTAAGAAAGTCGTGGCGAGGGTAGCCACGCTGGAGCAAGATCACGAAAAACGTAACCCTACGGTAGCCCAACCCGTTCCTTTGGTTCGCCCGCTCACTGAATACGAGCTTAAAGAAACATCTACTCTGCCAGATCATGTGAAGGAACTCCAGACTTTTGAGGGGGAGCCCGGGAAATATGTACCCTGGGTTAACAGGGCGCAAGCCATTGTTAACGATTATGAGATCATTATAGGCATTATAGACCCATTGTATGGGTCTATCATTCTCTACATTAGGCAAAAAATAAGAGGTGACGCCGATTTGGCGCTTTGCTCTTATAATGTAGAAGATGATAACAAGTCGGAAATTAAACGGGTTCTCTCGCTTCACTACGCCGACAAGCGAGACTTCCGAACCCTCGAATACCACTTAAGCCAATTAACACAAGCAAATAGAACTCTGGAACAATTTTATAACGAGGTCAATAATCACCTTTTCTTTGATTCTGAATAAACTAAAACAATCAGAGTATGCGCCTAACGTGGCCAGCGCCCTAATTAAAATGTATAGGGACAAGGTGCTGGATGTTTTCGTAAGGGGGCTCAACGGCGATGCCTCTAAGTTACTGATTATCCGGGGCACGAAAAATTTGTCAGCAGTTCCGTCTAGTGTGGTGGCAATGCTTGAAAACGACACGCAAGATTTTGCTTGTCAGACTGCTTACGAAGAAGAAGCGGTACGCGCCCACGACACGAGCCTCGAGTATGATGTCCCAAACCGTAAGGCCGATGATGAGAACGCTTACGAAAAGCGAATTTTATGACAGACGCCTATCGAAGAAAGGCAACAAGTTAATGTTTCTTATCGACACCGGCGCGAGTAAGAACTTTGTTAGCCAAAAACACTTCGCCGGTTCCACCCCATTACCTACTCCCTTTTACGATCAATCCACCCTTCTATGACTCTATAGCCACCGTTCACAGCGCGCTTGAGGATGCTTCCCAATTGATACCACATATGGAAGCGCCGGTCAATGCGTTAGGAATCAACTGATTTCTGAAGAAAACCAAACTGAGTACTCATGTGAGCACCCGCACGTTGGTTACGTCCGTCACTTGATTCCACTAAACGACGAGACAATGTCCGATCTAATAGGTTTACTCGGAAAATATCCTAAACCCTCCATAATTAATGGGGTAAAGATTGCCGAAACTTACTTCCCATTCTTCCAAGCCACATGCTTTAAGAATTTTACGCTGTATAAAATTTGAATAACGCAGAGATTGGTAAAAAATTTGTCCGATTCAGAGCAGATTGCTTAGGCTATAGAAAGGGAACATCGCAGAGCCCACGGAGGTTCGAAAAAAGTCCGCTTCCAAATACTTGAGAAATTCTTTTTTTCCAGAATGCCAAACACGATTCGTGCTCAGTTAACATTGTGCGACAGTTGCAAACGATTCAAATATGAGCATTGGACATAATAAAAATAGAATAGAACCTAAGCAGTTCGAGTCGGGGGATAAAGTTTTCGTCGCTAATAAGCGAATTCAAACTAAGGAAAAACAACGTTGCAGACCAGAGGAGGTCCAAGAAAATCGCGGAGTGACGATAAAAACTAGTTCAGGGAAAATTTTACATAAATCAGACTTGAGGAATTGAAGAGCGCTTTATGAACCTCTCTATTTTAAAACACACACAAAACATTTCTCTATTTTAACACACACGCAAAAACATTAAACGTAGAATAACACAAATAATATAAGGATGAATAGTATATACACAAGCCTTTCTTTCCTTCTCGATCATGATGCTTCACAAGTCTCACAATCATCGGCCTCACATCAGCCGCGCGCATATTCAAGTACGACGCACCCGTCGTTCCCCTGCAACAAGGAGCAGTATGGCGGATGAAAGGCGTAACCTTTTCCTTTGTCTTGGAGGCTTCACTAACAATGATAGTCTTCTCGATACTGTTTATCATGTGGAGGAAGTTGACCTCTACCAAAGGTATACCAACTACGAGGGTTATAATCGAGGACCTGGAAAACCCAAAGAGGATGTCCACAACAGCTCACCATTCTGCCTATTGATCTGCGGGACGCAGACTTTTAGAGGGGGAGGAGTTATCACCGGGCACTGACGAGCCCTTCCTTGCTCAGCACTATTCGCCCCCAACTACTACTACGCCTCGAACTCGACCCCAGACTCTTAAACCAAAATCCACAGCATAAGCAATACTCGATACTCAAGTGTTGTGGGTTCAACTACATCCAGATATGTCGCAAGAGTGCAACTATGCCACAAGAGTGCAACTATGTACGCTGACTAGAACTTTGCGAGAAAGCTGACACACACCCGGAGTGTTACGCTGACTCTTGACACCGGATAGCTGACACCACACCCGCTGACACCACACACGCCGACACCGCACACGCTGACACCACACATAGAGTTGGAGTGGGAGATCGGCCGATATCGAACTGACGACCGGAGGGTCACAACTCTGGGAAGCCAGTCTATTTTGGACCACCGAACCACCAAGCTGAAACTTCTCCAAATATTCCTAAAAATTCTTTCCAATTGTTATATTAAAACTACTTTTTCATTCATTAATTAAGAACTTTGCCAAATCAATTGTTAATTTAAGTGACTCAAATAATAAATTGTATTCCCTTCGATATCAAACCATGAACCGACTACTCATAATCAGGTGATCAATGGATGGACACCTTAACTGGCACCCGAGCAGATAAGTAGAGTGAATGTGAATTTTGGGTGTTAATAAATATTTTTCTAAAAATAAAAAAGAAAAAAAGAAAAAATTAAATAGAAAAGAGTGGAGAATATAAAAGTGAAAATGAAATAAAATGAAAGGTTGCAAAATAACGAAGAATAGATTAAAATTTGTGTTGGAAGACTCCCAGGTCCCTAGAGCCTTCCACGTAAATCAAGCCGACTTTTCTGAAGGAAGCGCTGAAATCTTTAGTTAAATGTTAAGAAAATTATAGAATAGAAGCTTTTCTTGCTTACACTTGTGGTTTGCCGCTCTTTACATTTACTAATGGCATTTGCAACTTTTTGTTACACTGTTTTCCTATTTAGTGTTGGGCATAACTGCATTAAACTTAAATTATACAACACCGACTTCATCGACAAATTGGGCCGTTACTTCGTAGCTGCATCGTACGCCTCGTAATATTCCCCACCTCGTAATTCTTCTGAGTGTCCACGCCGAGAATTAACATCTCTCACGATGTCCAATTTCATCCACGACCAGAACTAGATCACCTTCTGGAAGCAGAGTTGGGTTCGGATGAAACCATTTCGTCCTTCATGTTAATGTGGGTAGATATTCTCGAATCCATCTTTTCCAGAAGCGATCCGCCATTTTCCCTGCGATTCGAAACTGCTTTGCTAATCCATGTCCAGTGACTTCCATCGTTCCACGTTCATGCAGACCGCTTGAGTTTCCAACTAAGAAATGATTCGGCGTCAAGGCTTCGGAGTTTTCAGATTCCAAGGGAATATATGTCAACGGTCTTGAGTTCAACGTGTTTTCAACATCCGCAAATGCCCCACGAAGTACTTCCTCTCTCAGAACGACGTTCGACAGAATCTCCGACAAGATTGACTTAGTTGAACACACCATGCGTTCCCAAGCGCCGCCCATGTGGGGTGCACCAGGTGTAATAAATGCAAAGGTCATTTGCGGATACTTACTTTCCACATCCCAAGTCGATATGCGCTCGATCTTCTTTGCCAATACTCACTAGCGCCGCGAAAATTCGTTCCATTATGATAGCATTTTAATAGGTACCCCTCGCCGCGCAGTAAATAGTTTCAGAGCCAGTAGAAATGAGTCCGTAGACAGAGAAGGGACCAATTCCAAATGTACTGCGCGAACTGTCATACACGTGAATAATACTCCCCATCTTTTCTGTCGTCGTCTCCCAACAGCGACTTCTATTGGTCCGAAGTAATCGACTCCAGTGTACGTGAAGGGCAAGGTATATGGTGATATACGTTCCTTTGGTAGATATCCCATTTCCGGTGGCAGTGGTTGTGCTCGTCTGAAGGAGCAACTTACACATTTTTTTTCCTTGACGGTTTCCTTGACGGTTTCCTTGACGGTTTCCTTGACGAGTGCTCTCAGACCTGGTATCCAAAAACGATGCCTAACTTCGTTTACGACTATTTCTCCATGCAGATGGTGAAACTTGCGATGATAGTATTCGACTATTAGATACGTTACTTGGTGATGACGTGGAAGTAAAATCGGTCGCTTTACGTTGTCGATAGCTTCGATTCGACCTCGCATCCGAATCACTCCTGACTCGTCAAGATACGGCGAACATTTGAATATACTGCTTTTCCGGTTTGAGACAAGACCATCTTTCGTTTCCTCTTGGCAAGCTCGAATGAAGACCGTGTCCATCTCAACATTTCCTTTTAGTTCGAGTATTCTTTTCAATTCAGGTCCAGGCTGTCGAACTTGAATATATCTTATGAAATCCAGCTCTCGCCTTTGGGCTCCGCGTAGACGTAGTACTGAAGCGTAGCGGATTTGGCATAATAGAGGCAATAGGTGACGGGTCCGTCCGCACCATATCGGCGTGCTATAGCAGTGTATCACCGGAGCTCACAGCGGTTCAGATTTTTGACGGCCATCATGACTCGTTCAGCAATAAGAATTCGGGACCAGTAAACCACCATATCGAGCTGGTCATTTCACAGTTTTTTGTCCATTTGGTTCCTTCGTCCGCCACATTAAGCTCCGAAGGTATCCAGCGCCAATCAACTCGTAGGGCTGAGTCGAACTGAGGAAACTTACGAACGTCCGACTTTATCCAAAATAGAACATCTTGAGCGTCTGTCCAAAAGATGCGCCTTTCAATCCTGATTGATAGTTCTGCCTCCAGAAACTTCAAAGTCGCAGACCTAAAATGGCTGCCATCAATTCCATTCTTGGCACCGATATGGGTTTCAAAGGGGCGAAAAGGGGGGATGGACACCTTAACTGGCACCCGAGCAGATAAGTAGAGTGAATGTGAATTTTGGGTGTTAATAAATATTTTTCTAAAAATAAAAAAGAAAAAAAGAAAAAATTAAATAGAAAAGAGTGGAGAATATAAAAGTGAAAATGAAATAAAATGAAAGGTTGCAAAATAACGAAGAATAGATTAAAATTTGTGTTGGAAGACTCCCAGGTCCCTAGAGCCTTCCACGTAAATCAAGCCGACTTTTCTGAAGGAAGCGCTGAAATCTTTAGTTAAATGTTAAGAAAATTATAGAATAGAAGCTTTTCTTGCTTACACTTGTGGTTTGCCGCTCTTTACATTTACTAATGGCATTTGCAACTTTTTGTTACACTGTTTTCCTATTTAGTGTTGGGCATAACTGCATTAAACTTAAATTATACAACACCGACTTCATCGACAAATTGGGCCGTTACTTCGTAGCTGCATCGTACGCCTCGTAACATTCCCCACCTCGTAATTCTTCTGAGTGTCCACGCCGAGAATTAACATCTCTCACGATGTCCAATTTCATCCACGACCAGAACTAGATCACCTTCTGGAAGCAGACTTGGGTTCGGATGAAACCATTTCGTCCTTCTTCTTAATGTGGGTAGATATTCTCGAATCCATCTTTTCCAGAAGCGATCCGCCATTTTCCCTGCGATTCGAAACTGCTTTGCTAATCCATGTCCAGTGACTTCCATCGTTCCACGTTCACGCAGACCGCGTGAGTTTCCAACTAAGAAATGATTCGGCGTCAAGGCTTCGGAGTTTTCAGATTCCAAGGGAATATATGTCAACGGTCTTGAGTTCAACGTGTTTTCAACATCCGCAAATGCCCCACGAAGTACTTCCTCTCTCAGAACGACGTTCGACAGAATCTCCGACAAGATTGACTTAGTTGAACACACCATGCGTTCCCAAGCGCCGCCCATGTGGGGTGCACCAGGTGTAATAAATGCAAAGGTCATTTGCGGATACTTACTTTCCACATCCCAAGTCGATATGCGCTCGATCTTCTTTGCCAATACTCACTAGCGCCGCGAAAATTCGTTCCATTATGATAGCATTTTAATAGGTACCCCTCGCCGCGCAGTAAATAGTTTCAGAGCCAGTAGAAATGAGTCCGTAGACAGAGAAGGGACCAATTCCAAATGTACTGCGCGAACTGTCATACACGTGAATAATACTCCCCATCTTTTCTGTCGTCGTCTCCCAACAGCGACTTCTATTGGTCCGAAGTAATCGACTCCAGTGTACGTGAAGGGCAAGGTATATGGTGATATACGTTCCTTTGGTAGATATCCCATTTCCGGTGGCAGTGGTTGTGCTCGTCTGAAGGAGCAACTTACACATTTTTTTTCCTTGACGGTTTCCTTGACGGTTTCCTTGACGAGTGCTCTCAGACCTGGTATCCAAAAACGATGCCTAACTTCGTTTACGACTATTTCTCCATGCAGATGGTGAAACTTGCGATGATAGTATTCGACTATTAGATACGTTACTTGGTGATGACGTGGAAGTAAAATCGGTCGCTTTACGTTGTCGATAGCTTCGATTCGACCTCGCATCCGAATCACTCCTGACTCGTCAAGATACGGCGAACATTTGAATATACTGCTTTTCCGGTTTGAGACAAGACCATCTTTCGTTTCCTCTTGGCAAGCTCGAATGAAGACCGTGTCCATCTCAACATTTCCTTTTAGTTCGAGTATTCTTTTCAATTCAGGTCCAGGCTGTCGAACTTGAATATATCTTATGAAATCCAGCTCTCGCCTTTGGGCTCCGCGTAGACGTAGTACTGAAGCGTAGCGGATTTGGCATAATAGAGGCAATAGGTGACGGGTCCGTCCGCACCATATCGGCGTGCTATAGCAGTGTATCACCGGAGCTCACAGCGGTTCAGATTTTTGACGGCCATCATGACTCGTTCAGCAATAAGAATTCGGGACCAGTAAACCACCATATCGAGCTGGTCATTTCACAGTTTTTTGTCCATTTGGTTCCTTCGTCCGCCACATTAAGCTCCGAAGGTATCCAGCGCCAATCAACTCGTAGGGCTGAGTCGAACTGAGGAAACTTACGAACGTCCGACTTTATCCAAAATAGAACATCTTGAGCGTCTGTCCAAAAGATGCGCCTTTCAATCCTGATTGATAGTTCTGCCTCCAGAAACTTCAAAGTCGCAGACCTAAAATGGCTGCCATCAATTCCATTCTTGGCACCGATATGGGTTTCAAAGGGGCGACTCTGTTCTTCGACGCGACAAGGGAGCATCTGATTTCGCCGCCGCGTTCAACCCGCAAGTATGCTACCGCAGCATAGGCATCCAAGCTCGCGTCAACAAATATGTGCAGTTGGACATTTTCAGCAGCTTTTGAGCCATACATGTATCGTGGGATACGCAAATTACTCAGCTTGGACAACAACGATTGCTAAGCCCGCCAGTCAGTCTCATCCGAGTCTTTAATTGTGTCATCCCAGCTCACACCGGATCTTCAAATGTTCTGAAGGATTATTTTGGCACGAACGTTAAAGAATCCGAGTAGTCCGAGGGGGTCGAAAATTGACATTACTATACTCAGTACCCTACGCATCGTGTGGGTGCTGGGTACGGACTTCTGCAGCAACTCAGGTCGAATTACGAACGTTAGCATGCCTGACTCGGGAAGCCACCACATGCCCAGAACTTTCTCCTGAATTTCTTGTTCTGCACCCAGGTATTTCGGGGACGCTGCTGGGGAACTGTTGAGAGATTAAAGGACGCTGTTGGAATTTGATAACCAATTTCTCATTTCGAATCCGCCTTTCGCGTGGATCATCTTAATATTGTTAGCCAGTTGAATCATTTCATCGTCAGTATCCACCGACTCCAGCCAGTCGTCGACAAACGTATTCTGACAAATTGTCCTTATAGCATCTGGACAATTGTCACCGAATTGTTCTGCATTTTTCTTCAGTATAAAATTGGCCAGGGATAGGGAACAGGAAGCACCAAAGGTCATCACTTGCATTACGATCGGGGCGATCGTTCTCTCCATTTCGCCATAGGAACTTTTGTAAGGACTGGTCGGAGGCACGAACTTTAATTTGGTAAAACATCTCTCGAATATCTCCTGTTACAGCGACAGGGAGTTCTCTGAATCGCAACAGTACTCCTGGCAGGAACACCAACAAATCCGGTCCTTTCATGAGGGTATCATTCAGCGATAGTCCATTCACTTGTGCGCGTCCCAGACTAGACGTTTCTTTTTCTTGTTGGGGTTAGTTACTACGAATACAGGAATGTACCAAGAACATCGGCTAGTGGCTAACTCACCCCTTTGTAGTTTTCGAATGTAACCCTTTTCGGCGTATTTTTGCATGGTTTCGATCAGGAAATTGTTTAAATCTGGATCCTTGATCATTTTTGATTCTAGACACTTAAGACGCTTAAGAGCCATAGGGTAAGAATCAGGCAAGTTTACATTCTCATATTTCCACAACAGACCGGTCTCCCAACGACGTTCATTGGCAATGTATTTTGTAGTGTCGTTCATAATTTTCAGCGACCGCTCGTCTTCCTTGGATCTCAGTGGTTTTAGAGGAACGCTTACCCCGATTGAGTCCAACGGAAATACGCCTTTACCGCTTCGAGTACCACCTGTACACTGGCAAATATGCAGTACACGTGGAGGAATGATCTCGTCCAGTCCATATCGAGCATAGACAGACCATCCCAGTTTGCATCGCAAAGCTACAAGTTCATCATTTTCGGCTTCTCGAACCTCTAGCAGTACGCAAATCTTTATATGGTCCAGTCCAATGATCATTTGAGCTTTGACACCTATATACGTTGACACAGGAACCGATTTAAGGTGTAGATGGTCGTTGAGCATTTGGTCGTCTATACTTTGCACTGGCAGGTCCAGATTGCCCACAGTGCGTACACCTTTTAGCACATACTTTAAGTGCGGGTGATCACCGGAGGTGAACGGATCACCGGAGGAACGGAGGAACTTTTTGAGTTCCTCCGTTCCTTCGAACTTTATCGTAGGGCGTTCCGAGTGCAGAAGCTCACTATGCAGTAATTTACATCCATCAAAATTACACGGCTTCTTCACTCTGCAGTTTCGAGCAGTATGGTTTCCAAAACAGCAGAAACATAGTCGTTTAGCCTTAATGACTTCTAGTCTAGGCCTGATTGTCATACTCAAAAATCCTGCACACTCAGACAGATCGTGCTCGCCACATACTGGGCACAATGATTTTTGTGGATCTTCAATTTTCTGCTTGTCCTTGCTCGAACCTTCCGCTTTATTGTGCACTAGCAAGCGCTCCTTAATATGTCTGCTTCCTTTATCTTTTTCCGTTGTTTGGTAATCGTACGGCGTAACCATTGTAGCACACATTGCTACGCCAAAGAGCCAGTTGTCGAAGGTAACTAGATTGCCCCCACCTGCTGCTAAACGATGTCTGCCCCAATCCAGCTTTAGATCACTGGACAGCAACCAGCAACCTGCATGTACGAACTGAGTATTCGCAAACGACGGCATGTGACCGCCTATTCCACCAGTATTAAATGCTGCACTGTTAGGGTTTGAACCCGCCGTATTGGGATTGACATTCGGTGTAAGACCTATTCTAGCAGCTGACGGTACAAATCCTGCTGAGTTGCCATGGAATCCAAATTTGGCTGCGTCGTTTCCCATCTATCATGCATACAGCCGCGCCCTTGGGTGGTGCAGTGTGTGCAACATCATTTTCCATGTATCCAGCCGTATTCCACATTGGAACTGTTGCATTGCTTGGTATAAATCCGGCTGCGCTCATTGTTGGTGCTGGTGCTGCTTGCACTGCATTAATACTTTGACCGCGAACATGGATAGTCGTGGTCGCGATTGGACTTCGCTCAGTTCTTTCCTGCATATTAGGAGCTGTTACCCAATGAACATTTCAAGCGATACCCGTGTTCGTGTGATGCTCGAACATCTGTGTAGCTATTTTACCATATGGTTGAGACACAACGTGATTTGTTGGGTTCGCGCTTTTTGGCGTGCTTGTACCTTCAAGCGACACGAACTAACCTGAGTTTATCACTGTTTGTCTTGACAAAGTTCCATTGTCGAATCCTGCGAACGGTCCAGTGAGACTACACCCAGAGCTTCTCCATGAACCGTCTTCAACTCCAATATTGAGATCACCAGACTCGTTTCTAATTTCATCATCCATTTCAGAAATTTGACGCCACTCTTCACTGGCTGGTAATGCGTCAACAGATCTTGATTCAGGTAGTCCTGTATACTACGTCCTCCCTCCTTTCACACCCTCGGTAAAGGAATGCTTTCCGGATGGCAAAGTATTTCAGAATGTTGGGACACTCCCAGGTCCCTAGAGCCTAACACGTAAATCAAGCCGACTTTTCTGAACGAAGCGCTGAAATCTTTATTTAAATGTTAGGAAAATTAAGGCCGTCAGCCAACGGGTACTACAGGGGGAGAAACGCATGAGTTCATGTGCCGTATCTGTGTACACCGCTGGTAGTGCGACTATACTCTCTACGTGAGGCCGGCTGGTAACAGGTTCCGGTAAGGTCATATCTCTGCCGAGGACGCTGGCGAATTGTAGTCGGGCGGGGAGAAGAACACTCCCTTCCTCAAATCACCCCAATCCAAGGTGGAACAGCATATGCCGAGGGATGCATGTCCGGGGGGTGCACGGACGTTAATATGCGGACTCTGGGGGACCGGCCGACCCCTCAGTTTCAATCAGGCTTATCATGATAAGCGGGCTATGTCATGATGGACGAACCCCTTCCCGCCTACTCGTGGGTCCAAACTTAAACAAAAATACAAAAAAAAATAGTGGAGAACGAAACTCCCCAAGAAAGTCCGGAAATGGGATCATGGATCCGTCAATCTCCAAGGCAGACAGAATGCTGGGATGGCGAAGCTCCCCACTAAGGGACAACTTCCGGAGGCGAGCTGCTCTGGTGTAGGGGCACCAACCCCCAAAACGGGGCCCACTATGGGACCACCGAACGGTGTGGGGGGCAAAATCCCAGGGTCGAGCTCCTTCCGCACCGGCGGTATTCCTAAGGAAGGCCCCGGTCCGGCGACTGCTGGCTCCTTGTAGCGGAATGGCTCCTATAAGGATAGGAGAAGAGCGGCCTTCATTCTGATGAGGGCAGACCTATCGGCGGAATCCAACCCCGATCAGGCTGAGATAATTAAGTGGGCGAGGGAAATCCTGCCTGACTTTCAGTCAGAAAAAGCGGGAGTGAGATTGGAACTGAATAAGCCGACAGGAGTAGGCGACTCTGCCAAAGATAGCGCACAAAGTGCAAAGAGGCAGAGGTCGACTCACGGTGGAGCACCCCTAGCGAAGAAGAAAAAGGTGCAGACACAGCAGGGCAAGAGATCCTTCGCCGAGCTTACAAAGGATAGGACCATCATTGGGGTTGTTGACAACGGCTCCAAAGATGGCCTGATCCCCAAGGAGCTTTGGCGGAGGGTGGTGAATGAGCTGCATGGGCGCTTCATGGAGGAGATGCTCAAGAGCGGAGAACCTCCACCGGACTGCGAAGACTCAGGGTGGTACCAGGGTAGCATAAAGGTGATAGAGTGCCAAGATGCGAGGTCTGTAGGCCTCTGCAAGCGCATGATTGCGTCGCTTGGAAAGGTTTACCCAAGAGCCAGTCTGGAGGCGGTGGACTGGGACAAGATCCCCAGCTAACCGAGGGCCCGCGTATGTCTGACAGAGAAGCCGGCGGACCCTGCAACCATACTGGCCATGCTAAAGATGTGCAATCCCACACTGCCTACGGCTGACTGGAGAGTCGCCAAGGTGGAGGAAGCAGTGGGACTAAGAAGGCAGGTTGTCCTTACTTTAAATGAGGAGACTGCAAGGATCCTGGAGGGTGCTGGTAGCCGTATTAAGTACGGGTTCGAGCACGTTGCAGTGAGGATCTACAAGTCGGATGCGAAGAGTAAGTCAGGAGGCATCGCCTTGGAGATAGACGCACAAGAGCTAGCCTTGGAGGAACCGACCGAAGAGGTCCGCCCAGAATTAATGTTAGATGTGGAGGGGGACATTCTGGAATGGTACACCTCAGAGTGACTTGGCAAGGGCTCTTGGAGGCGTCGGTATGGAGGAGGAATCACTGCTAGGCTCCGACTCCGAGGCTGAGGTTACTGTGGTGGAAAATCTAAAGGATGTCCCAGACATTCCTGCAGATAAATTTTCATCACAGTAAGGTGGCATTCGCAGCCCTCCTGCTCCAGAGAGTGGAGATGACGTGGCCCTCATCCCAGAACCCTGGATCCATGGAGACAGGATTCACGGTTTGGTGGCGTCGGATTTCAGGCTGTGCACAGCCGATGTAACAGGTAAAAAGCGAGCATGCATACTCGCAAAAAATAGCATTAACATTTTTTTGCTACCAAATTTCAGCAATGAAGATCATGTAGCCGCATCGATAGAAGCGGCCAGCCGGCCATCTAAGAATATGCTCGGCATATATGGGTCATGACCACATAGGACCTCCACCGCACTTGCTACTCAGGCGGCTTGTGGAAGGCAGCGAGAGGAAGAAAATCGATCTACTAATAGGATGCGATGCCAACGCTCATCACAGTCAGTGGGTAAGCACTGACACAAATGACAGGGGTGAGTCAATCTTCGATTTTATCCTCAGCTCTAAGCTTCTAGTGGGTAACAGAGGTTCAGAACCCACCTCCGTCGTCAAGAACAGGAAAGAGGTTCTTGACATTACATTATTCTCGCACTCTCTGGCTGATGCAATCACCAGCTGGAGAGTCCTAGACAAACACTCCTTTTCAGACCACCGCTACATTGAGCCGTAAATTTTGAAAACTTCACCAAGCAAGCAGTTCGAAATCCTAGGAAGGCAAACTGGGAGTTCTATAAAAAGATACTAGATAGATCCTTAGGTGAACCACCTTCAGAGATTATCGAGACTTACGAGGGGCTCAACGCCATGGTAGATAAGCTTACTACGACGAGCGCAAAAGCATACCACAGGGCCTCCCCCAAGAAAAGAATATGTAGCAGCAAATCGAAGAAGCCTTCATGGTGGACCTTGTCGTTAGCCCCCTTCAAGAAAATTGCGAAAAAGGGTTGCCTGGGCCAATTTCTGCACCAACACCCAGGAGACATCAGAATCCGCCCGCCTAAGAAAGATTCTCTCTACTACAGCTATGGAGCAAGAATAGTTTTGGTCATACCAGACTGGATCTGCATCACTTCAGGCCTGAGGGGGGTACGGATTACTGCGTGCCCGTCGACCAACCCACAACTAATTACAAAAACATCAGCCCCACGAGGGAGGAATGGGATGCCCGGACACCGGGACCGGAGGGCTCCCTTCATATCTACACAGATGGGTCAAAACTCAACGGCCAGGTGGGAGGCGGTTATTTTTGTGAGCATTTGATCCTAAAGGAGTCCTTCAGACTCTCTGACGACTGCAGTGTTTTCCAGGCTGAAGTAGTAGCCATTAGGGAAGCTCTGGAATCCCCAGCACTAAGGGGCAATTGGGGTACAATATGCATCTTCTCAGACAGTCAGGCAGCGCTCAAGGCACTTGACGGATTCTCGTCCAACTCAAGGACAGTCAATGATTGACGCAGATCTCTCAACGAGATGGCTGAACAGCATGACATCTACCTCCACGAGGGAAACTGCGCCGCAGATGAACTAGCTAGGGCAGGGACTACCAACCCTCTCCTACCCGAGAAAGAACTTGTAAGCATTCCCTTGGCTACTTGCAGGCTAAAGTGCAGGGAGTTTTTTGACCTGGCAGCCAATTGGAAATAGAGTAATCTCCAACCCTGTAGAACCTCAAGTCTGATCTAGCCGACACGCTCTCAGAAAAGATCGGCGAGACTTATTGCTCGCACCAGACCAGACTGCAGCCTAGAGATTGGGGCAATTACTGGACACTGGCTGATAGGCGAACACGCGGCCAGGCTTGCAGTCCCCCACAATGATTATTGCAGGAGCTGCAGGGATGAAGAGGAGGTAGAATCGGTCACGCACCTCCTATGCCACTGCCCGGCACTCGGTCGCAGCAGACTCAAACACTTCGGGTCCGCAGAACTCTCGGACCTCAACGATCTCTCAGAGATTTCTCCACGTGGACTGGTTGCCTTCATAAAAAAAGCAGGTTGGGCCGCCAAAGGAAGTCTAGCCATATATGCACCCGGATAGACAGGAAGGGGGGAAGCCCTTCGGTGAAACCCTTGCCCTAGCGGTAGCACAAGGAGCCCTAGCGGCTCAAGTGGAAGCGGGGGGGTCTTCTATATCCCCCTAGCATCACCGCCCTAACCTAACCTAAGAAAATTAAAAAATAGAAGCTTTTCTTGCTTACACTTGTGGTTTGCCGCTTTTTACATTTGCTAATGGCATTTGTAACTTTTCTTACACTATTTTCCTATTTAGTGTTGGGCATTCCCTCAATCTAAACTAAATAAAGATTGAAAATTCTTTTTGTTTTAACCATAATAATTAAAATTAAAAATACTGAATTATATTACAAAAATTTAAAGAATTGAATTACCCTATTTTTATACAATTTTACACCTCATTCTCTTGCGGCCCCTTGGGACAGATTCTATAAGTTTCCGAATATAATTTTTTTCTCTCTCCCCTCTTGCAATGGAAGAAATCAAATCCACCTTACAAAAATTCGACGAATGCCTTAAGGCCCTATTAGACCAGGTAATAGGAGCTAAAAAGGATATTAAGAAAGTCGTGGCGAGGGTAGCCACGCTGGAGCAAGATCACGAAAAACGTAACCCTACGGTAGCCCAACCCGTTCCTTTGGTTCGCCCGCTCACTGAATACGAGCTTAAAGAAACATCTACTCTGCCAGATCATGTGAAGGAACTCCAGACTTTTGAGGGGGAGCCCGGGAAATATGTACCCTGGGTTAACAGGGCGCAAGCCATTGTTAACGATTATGAGATCATTATAGGCATTATAGACCCATTGTATGGGTCTATCATTCTCTACATTAGGCAAAAAATAAGAGGTGACGCCGATTTGGCGCTTTGCTCTTATAATGTAGAAGATGATAACAAGTCGGAAATTAAACGGGTTCTCTCGCTTCACTACGCCGACAAGCGAGACTTCCGAACCCTCGAATACCACTTAAGCCAATTAACACAAGCAAATAGAACTCTGGAACAATTTTATAACGAGGTCAATAATCACCTTTTCTTTGATTCTGAATAAACTAAAACAATCAGAGTATGCGCCTAACGTGGCCAGCGCCCTAATTAAAATGTATAGGGACAAGGTGCTGGATGTTTTCGTAAGGGGGCTCAACGGCGATGCCTCTAAGTTACTGATTATCCGGGGCACGAAAAATTTGTCAGCAGTTCCGTCTAGTGTGGTGGCAATGCTTGAAAACGACACGCAAGATTTTGCTTGTCAGACTGCTTACGAAGAAGAAGCGGTACGCGCCCACGACACGAGCCTCGAGTATGATGTCCCAAACCGTAAGGCCGATGATGAGAACGCTTACGAAAAGCAAATTTTATGACAGACGCCTATCCAGCGTGCCATACATAGAATACAATACGAAGAAAGGCAACAAGTTAAGGTTTCTTATCGACACCGGCGCGAGTAAGAACTTTGTTAGCCAAAAAAACTTCGCCGGTTCCACCCCATTACCTACTCCCTTTTACATTCAATCCACCCTTCTATGACTCTATGGCCACCGTTCACAGCGCGCTTGAGGATGCTTCTCAATTGAAACCATATGTGGTGATTCCGACGATGATTCCAACTGATTTCCGACGAAAACCAAACTGAGTACACATGTGAGCACCCTCACGTTGGTTACGTCCGTCACTTGATTCCACTTAACGACGAGACAATGTCCGATCTAATAGGTTTACTCGGAAATTATCTTAAACCCTCCATAATTAATGGGGTAAAGATTGCCGAAACCTACTTCCCATTCTTCCAATCCACATGCTTTGAGAATTTTAAGCTGTATAAAATTCGAATAACGCAGAGATTGGTTAAAGATTTGTCCGATTCAGAGCAGATTTCTGAGTCTATAGAAAGGGCAACTGTTGCAAACGATTCAAATATGAGCATAGGGCATAATAAAAATATAATAGAACCTAAACAGTACGAGTCGGGGGATAAAGTTTTCGTCGCTAATAAGCAAATTCAAACTAAGGAAAAACAATGTAGCAGACCAGAGGAGGTCCAAGAAAATCGCGGAGTGACGATAAAAACTAGTTCAGGGAAAATTTTACATAAATCAGACTTGAGGAATTGAAGAGCGCTTTATGAACCTCTCTATTTTAAAACACACACAAAACATTTCTCTATTTTAACACACACGAAAAAAAATTAAACGTAGAACACGAATAATATAAGCATGAATAGTATATACACAAGCCTTTCTTTCCTTCTCGATCACGATGCTCCACAAGTCTCACAATCATCGGCCTCACATCAGCTGCGCGCATATTCAAGTACGACGCATCCGTCGTTCCCCAGCAACAAGGAGCAGTATGGCGGATCAATGGAGTATTTAATCTTGTACACGTCATCAACCTGTTAAGGATGATGCAGCTAGTAGACGACACTAGCCGGGACGCGGCAACCCTGACGGTTCAACATGTTAGCACAATAACGAGGCGTAAAATTTTCCTTTGTCTTGGAGGCTTCACTAACAATGGTAGTCTAGAGGGCGAGGAGTTATCACCCGGCACTGTCGAGCCCTCCCTAGCTCAGCACTATTCGCCCCCTACTACTACTACGCCTCGAACTCGACCCCAGACTCTTAAACCAAAATCCATACAATAAGCAATACTCGATACTCAAGTGTTGTGGGTTCAACTACATCCGGATATGTCGCAAGAGTGCAACTATGTACGCTGACTAGAATTTTGCGAGAAAGCTGACATACATCCGGAGTGTTACGCTGACTCTTGACACCGGATAGCTGACACCACACCCGCTGACACCACACCCGCTGGCACCACACCCGCTGACACCACACACGCTGACACCGCACACGATGACACCACACATAGAGTTGGAGTGGGAGATCGGCCGATATCGAACTGACGACCGGAGGGTCACAACTCTGGGATGTCAGTCTATTTTGGACCACCAAACCACCAAGCTGAAACTTCTCCAAATATTCCTTAAAATACTTCCCAATTGTTATATTAAAACCACTTTTTCATTCATCAATTAAAAACTTTGCCAAATCAATTGTTAATTTAAGTGACTAAAAAAATAAATTGTATTCCCTTCGATATCAAACCATGAACCGACTACTCATCATCAGGTGATCAATGGATGGACACCTTAACTGGCACCCGAGCAGATAAGTAGAGTGAATGTGAATTTTGGGTGTTAATAAAAATTTTTCCCAAAACAAAAAAAGAAAAAGAAAAAATGGATAGGAGAAAGTGTAAAAGTGTAAAGATCTTTCTCAAAATAAAAAAGAGAGAAAAAGGAAAATTATATAGGAAAAGGTATACAAGTGTAAAGATCTTTCTCAAAATAAAAAAAAAGGTAAAATGGATAGAAAAAAGTATAAATGTGTAAAAATAAAGTAATGAAGATTTTTCTCAAAATAAAAAAAAGAAAAAGAAAAAAAAGATAGTAAAAAGTATAAAAGTATAAAAGTAAAGTAACAAAGATTTTTCTCAAAATAAAAAAGAAATAAAAAGGAAAAAATAAAAAGGAAAGAGTATAAAAGTAAAAGTAAAAGTATAAAAGTATGAAAGTAAAGTAGTAAAGTTTTTTATTAAAATTAAAAAAAAAAAAATTATACTGCTCAGTGGCTAGAGGGGCGAACCTGTTTGGTGGTGCCCTGCTTTCCCTTTTTCACCGATCCCTGTATAATTGGGGCGAAATATTTTTTTGACTGTACACCTGCTAAGGACGGTCTGCCAGTTCCTAAGCGGCTCCCGGAAGCGCCGAGTTGAAACTTTTCCTCTCCACGCTGGTAGGGGAGCCGATCATTTGTCCATAATATACCGAGGCTGAAGTGGAAGTGGCAGACTTCGAATTCCTTGTCTCTCGACCGAGAACCCTTGTGAATGTAGACTGCGAGAGAGGGGTGAAGTGCGCCAAAGGACTGATGCGTGTCTAGGAGGTCAAGGTAGAGGCGTAGGAGGAGACCCTCGCAGGAGACCCTGCCGTGCTTTTGAGAATTCACCAATATACATTTCCGACATAATTATATTTAAGTGAGAATATAATTTGTGAATTTGAATTTATTGGGCTGATATGTATGTTTTGACTGACTATACCAGTTAAATATCTAGTATTTAATTGCTAGTCAGACTCACAATTTTAAATTTGTATGAGTTTTTAATGTTTTAATTTTTGTCACGGAGAGTTTCTCCACTTATTGGGATCGGCCTCAGCGCAGCAGCAGCACTAAGAAACCCTAGCACTAAGCACTGCAGCCGACGCACAGATTTGAGTGGTTGGATGCCACTTGATGTTTCGTTTTGTTTTGGTTCTTGTATCAACGTATACGATTATGTGTGTATAGGCTAGATCAGTGGTTCCCAAAGTGGTCCAGGTGGACCCCTAGGGGTCCACGGGAGACTGTACGGGGGTCTACGTTGGTCTACGTCAAAACTGTTGATTCGTCGTTGATTACGAAAATTGATAGTTATTTAGCTGCAGGGGGTCCACCGGATCCAGCAAAGTTTTGAAAGGGGTCTATGAGAGAAAAGAGTTTGGGAACCACTGGGCTAGATAGATAACCGCAAATTAAATAAATTATACAGTGTTCCAAAGAAACAAAAGTAAATGTACTTTTGAAGTGACATAGTAGGAATTGTTTATTGGGTCGAGTATATCACAAAACCATGTTTGAAATATTTGTAACACCCTCAAAATCTTGATTTATGGTTAAATAACCGTTTTTCGGGACTTCTTTGCGCTTAAAAATTCCTGGACGCGTTTTTTTCAACCGATTTCAAAATTTTCGGTGTTTTTCAATAGTTAAATGTTGTAGCTTTTGACGAAAAATATATATATATATTTTTTTTTTTTTATTAAACTTTGCTTTTATTTATTGGATCTTCTCTTAATTTTGAGACTAACAATAAGTTTTCAAATCTTAACATTAACATTTAACCAACAGTAGACTAAGACTGCATTCTGGTTGCACGTTCCTCAAGACGGTCGCTGGGTGGGTAGGTCATTACGACGAAGTCGTGATTGGTTGCTCAACCTTGTTAGACCTCTCGCCAGGTGGTTAGGGTGCGACAATAGCTTGCTAAGGTACTTTTCCTTCTGTTCTGCGATCACATCTTTGACTGGAAGAATGTTTAAGTCGCGATGTATGTTTTCGTTGCGAACGTACCACGGTGCCCCGGTGATTGTTCTCAAGATCTTCGACTGAGCTCGCTGGACTATGTCAATATTGCTATTGCTGGCATTCCCCCATAACTGGGAGCCGTACATCCATATAGGTTTAAGTCCCGAGTTATACAGCAGGACTTTATATTCAAGGCAAAGGGGAGACCGAGCGTTGATAAGCCAATGAAGGCTGCTGGCTTTTAGCTTTAGGTGGGTTCTTTTAGCTTCTATGTGCCGACGCCATGTGAGTCTTCTATCGAGGTGTACTCCTAGATATGTTACCTTGTTTGCTTGCGGGAGTAGGGTGTTGTTTAGCGTAAGGGGCGGGCAGTTT
The DNA here is from genome assembly GCF_017639315.1 of Drosophila ananassae. Lineage (NCBI taxonomy): Eukaryota > Metazoa > Arthropoda > Insecta > Diptera > Drosophilidae > Drosophila > Drosophila ananassae. Next base: position 7,032,604 of record NC_057932.1, on the reverse strand, counting down.
TGCCTATTCAAAGTGAACGTAACGTGCTTGCATTTTTGTTCGTTTACTTTAATTCGCCAGTCTGATAGCCATTTTTCAACATTCACCAGATGAAGAGCTAGCTGCGCAGTTGCTTGCATCGGGCATTTTGAGCGGCTAAGAATAGCTGTATCATCAGCAAACGTAGATGTTGTTAGTCGTGTGCTTGTCGGGATGTCTGCTGTGTAGAGAACATATAATGTTGGTCCGAGTACACTTCCTTGAGGAACCCCAGCTCCAACAGTGAATTCGTCAGATATATCAGTGTTGCACCTCACAGCAAATTTTCTGTCGTAAAGGTAAGACTCTAAAAGCTTGTGGGTATTACAAGGGAGCATTGTCTTGATCTTGTACATTAGACCTTCTAGCCAGACTCTATCAAATGCTTGAGAGACATGCAGATATTGCGGTACAGTACTCGCGTTTTTCGAATGCATTCCGAATTTCTGCTGTTATCCGGTTGCCCTGCTCAATTGTTCCGTGCTTTTCACGAAACCCAAACTGATGTGACGGGATTCCTTCCTGGATCCTTAGGTATGTGTTTATTCGAGTCAGAATGCATTTCTCAAAGAGTTTAGATAAGCATGAAAGTAGGCTTATAGGTTTACACGACGTGGGAATTGTGTGGTCTTTTCCCGGCTTGGATATCATTATTATAATTGACTTTTTCCATCTCGCTGGAAAGTGGCCAAGTTTTGCGATGGCATTGAAGAGCTGGGTGATAGTGCAGACGGCGCAGTATGGAAGCTCAATGATCATTTTGGGAGTTATGAGGTCGCAGCCTGGTGATTTTTTCGGATTTAGTTGGTTTTTGATGATATTAGCGATTTCGTTTGGGCGAAACTCGATTGGTTTATGTTGAAGCTGAGGCTCATATGGTAAAGTCGGCAAAGTAAAGGCACTAGTGGCCGGATTTGGTTGGAAGATATTTTTAAGGTGATTGGCAAACGTGCTGGCTCTGTCTGCATCGCTGCGCGCCCAGCCGCCTGTGGGATTTCTAATAGGCATCACGGTTTCTTTCGGTGAGCTTAGAGTTGGGTGAGCTCTCCATAGTGAGTGTTTTGTACTAGAAGTTGACAATTGCTCTATATAGCGGCGGTGGACATAAGCTTCTTCTTGCTGTAGGGCTTTAGTAAGTTGACGTGAGGCATGTCTAAAGCTTTGCTTAGCAGATGGCGATCTGTGGAATTGCCGCTCGCGACGTAAACGCCGCTTTTCGAGGACGAGCTGTTCGATTTGTAGATTTGTCTTTTTATAGCTTTGTGTATATATAGTTTGCGATGTTGAGGCTCGAGCTGCAGAGACGAGTACAGACTCAAGTGAATTAACAAAGCTGTCTACGTTGGCTTCATCGTGGAGATGAGGACTTAGCTCAATGTGTGAGCTGATATATTTTCTGTACTTAACCCAATTGGTTTTCTGTGAGGTCAATTTTAATGGTTGTTCCAATGTTCCTGGATGTCGCAGTAGAATAAACAGGACAGGCGAGTGATCAGATGAAAGATCCGATAGGCAATTGGCGCTTATCAGATTTTTAGGGATGTTTTTGGTAATCGCAAAGTCTATTAAATCTGGTAGTTTCCTTGGGTCTGCCGGCCAGTATGTTGGTGTGCCAGAAGAAACATAGTCGAGCTTGTTCTTGGCTTTGATAATTGCATTATAGAGCTGCTTCCCTTTTGGAGTCACGAGACGGGATCCCCAGTGTGTGTGCTTGGCATTGTAGTCTCCTGCTGCTATGAAGTGGTCTCCAAGTGTGTTGAAAAACTGCATAAACTCATCTTCAGCTATATTGAAGCGAGGGGGGCAGTATACGGCGGCTAGTGTAAGTTGGTTGCCAGTATTTAGTTGTATATTTATAGATGTGGCCTGTAGGTAGTTTTTAGCAAATTTGTTTTGATAATGGCGCTTTATGCGGCTTCTGATTAGAATTCCAGTCCCACCATGTGCTTTACCATCTGGATGATTTGTTCCGTAGAATGAATATCCTCGTAGTTGAAAATTGTATTTGTTTGTAAGGTGTGTTTCCGAAAGCAGCATTACATCGATATGATTGTCGAGTAGGAATTGAGCTAACTCAAGTTTATGTTGCGAAACGCCGTTAGCGTTCCACGTAGATATCCGTAGGGAAGCCATTATTTGGATTGTTGTGAAACCAGCATTTGAATCAATGGATTTTGGTTTCGCATTAAATCTTGCATAGTTGTGCGCATAAACGACATAAATTCCGTCAGGCTTTGTTGTAGGCTGCATATCATGGCTTCAAAGTTGCTTTTTGGCTGCTCTGTTGGTTGATGTTGCTGAGCCGTGTTCGGTTCTTGGTATGCTGATTGCAGAGATGAGCTTCTTGAGGCAGGTGTCGCCAGTCCTGATTTTAAGGCGCTTGCGTATGTCACATTTTTGTCAGAGTTAATGGGTCCTAGTGAGGATCTGGCTGCAGTCGAGAAGAAGACTTCAGGGTTTGATCTGGACGCCGTGAACTGTCCATTTTTGGTGCGGGCTATTCCTTTCTGGTGGATGCGACTTTTCAGCTCCTTATAGACTGGGCATCCTCTATAATTAGCAGTGCGATTGCCACCGCAGTTGCCGCAGTTTTTCGAGTTGCTGTCATCTTTGCTCGCTGGGCAGTGTGCGGAGTCATGAAGCTCTCCGCAAACTACACACACCGGGCGCAGTTTACAGTATGACCTTGTATGGCCGTATTCCTGGCAGTTCGCATGAAATTTGATGAAATTTGTCTCGTTTTATTCAGAATTAATGAGACAATATTGATATGTGGCAAAAATGACAGAATTTTTGTAAATTGTACCGAAAAACTGGCGTCAAAATCCGAGAAACACGAATAAAAGTCGAAAACTTCAGTTTCAGGTGTAAAAATGTTGTCCTTTTTGTTTAACAAAATCAAAGATATATTTTTTTCCAAAAGCTACAATATTTACTTTTGAAAAACACCGAAAATTTTGAAATCGGTTGAAAAAAACGCGTCCAGGAATTTTTAAGCGCAAAGAAGTCCCGAAAAACGGTTATTTAACCATAAATCAAGATTTTGAGGGTGTTACAAATATTTCAAACATGGTTTTGTGATATACTCGACCCAATAAACAATTCCTACTATGTCACTTCAAAAGTTCAAAATCACTGTTACACTGTGTTACTTGTGTTATTTTATATAAAAGTAAAGGTGTCCATTTATTGATCACCTGATGATTAGGAGTCGAGTCATATTCTCGTGACCTTGAAAATTCAATTTATTGTGGAAGTAACTTATTGAAACAATATTTTTGGGAAAGTATCTTAATCGGAAAATGGAAAAATAGTTTATTGTAACTTATTGTGCTTGGCAGTCGTAACGGTTTGGCACATGTCCTGAAGGTATCTACTCTATCTTCGATCTACTAACAGGCTCCAGCCGTGCTCAGGGAAAGTGGGAGTGGTTCTTGTACCTTCAGTAGGGACATGGTCGTCACGCGAATCCTCGTAGATTGAATAGAAAAGGGACTGGGAGAAGGACTCCCAAATAGCATTGTGAGGAGGGGAGAAAAAAAATAAATAAAAAAGATTCCTTGGCTAAGATCAATGTTTTAGATGGCTAAATGTTGTTAAACTACATAGGTCCTTCAGGTGGCCAAACAAAAGATCTAGTACAAATTCATTTTAGTTAACGTTATAATTCAGGTAAATCTCTTATAAAAAAAATTAACATAAGGTGGTTTGCATTAACCATAAGAATAAAAGAAAGATATCTTTGATGATCATTAATATTAATATGGCCGTAATTATAACAATTCAATAGTAAAGATAATAATAATTAAAGATAATAATTCAGGTTTGGTGCTTAAAAGGAGTAATTTTTTCAATTGGATTGCTTAGAAATAATAATTCAAGACGTATTCAAAAATGATATAAAAAATTGACAATTATGGATTTTTAGGTTTTTTTTCTCTTTTTCAATTGGTAAACTATACGTTAAGGTATTTGAACTTGTTGGTTCTTTTTGTCCTCTTTCGCTGGAATATTTTATAATATATTTTCGTGTTATTTGTAATTAATTTTTATACCCTTGCAGAGGGTATTATAATTTTGGTCAAAAGTGTGCAACGCAGTGAAGGAGACATCTCCGACCCTATAAAGTATATATATTCTTGATCAGGATCACCTCCTGAGTCGATATGAGCATGTCTGTCTGTCCGTTTCTACGCAGACTAGTCTCTCAATTTTAAAGCTATCGAGTTGAAACTTTGCACACATCCTCCTTTCCTTTGCAGGCAGTATATAAGTCGGAACGGCCGGGATCGGTCGACTATATCCTATAGCTGCCATTTAACTGATTGATCGGAAACGCCATAACTTTTGTGTTTTTTAAGTTGGAGGATTGAGACTTTCCACACATGTTATATTTGACCAAAATATCTTGCGTACAAAATTTCATAAGGATCGGCTATATCCTATAGCTGTCATAGAACGATCGAAATTGGCATAACTTTGGTGTTTTTTAAGTTAGAAAGATGGGATTTGGTACAGATTCTATTTTGGAAAAAAATCTGATTGGTCGAATTTCATAAGGATCGGCCGACTCTATCCTATAGCTGCCATATAACTGATTGATCGGAAATGCTATAACTTCGTTGTTTTCCAAGTTAGAAGGATGGGAGTTTCAATGGATTCCTCTTTTGGCAAAATAATTCGATATGCCAAATTTCATTGGGATCGGCCAACTATATACGATCCGCTATATATCTAATAATATAAGATGCAACTGGAATAAGACTCAACTGCAAGGGTATGTAAACTTCGGTTTGGGTTTTCTAGGTCCTCGACTATAACCCTCGTGGTTGGTATTCCTTTGGTGGAGGTCAAATTCCTCCAGATGATAAACAGTATCGAGACTATGTACCATTGTTCGTAAAGCCTCCAAGACAAAGGAAAATGTTACGCCTCGTGAAACGCCAGACATCAACTGTAAATGTTGGGCGTTGACGTCATCAACGTATCCAAGCGAAGGTCGATAACCGGTTACTGTTATGTTGGTCAGTACTGGTGGTAAGGCCGTTGGGTGGCTTGCAGTACAGGCGATGAATTTCTTGTCGCGGACTGTGATGGTTTCGCTGTTAAACTGGACAATAAATGTTCCTTCCAGTTGGTAGTCTCTTTCGGATGTTGTTAATGCGCCATTATAGTTGGAGTGGAATAGTGTCCCATTCTTGACTAACTGGACCACCTCTTCATTACTCCGAAGGTATGAGCAGGATGCATGGCCACCCTTCAGAAGCCGAGGGATGCATGAGTTTTCCTTTAGTCTCGTCAAATCCTTTTCTGGGGAGACTGTGATACTGCCAATGGAGGAAAAGCTGCCCACTACTGCATACGTCTCTTCTTCGTTAAGTGCGAGCTTTTGGTGTTCGAGCACTATTTGCTTCCCGTCTGATACCGTTGGATACAGATGCACGAGTTCATATCTCCTATTAGATACCTTGGGCAGGGCTAAGATGTACAGTAGTGCCATACCGTTTGAAAGTACTGTTGGCCGGGAAAATTCTACTGCCTCCACAGCATTTTGATACGGGAGTTCGTTGACCTCTGCGAGTATCGTTTCGATTTCCTCGTGAACCAGGAGGTTTGTATTTGCCACTCCAGTTTTGGCAAGTTCACATGCCCTTGTGACTTCCGCTACTTGGTCAGCCAGGATGATTGACTTGTGTAGTGTTGCCGTAACCGCATGAAGGTCGCCGTCTATTGCATTGACTCTCGCTACCACATTGTTCAATTGTTGAATTGATTCATGGCTGGCGTTGAAGAGTCGAGCGTTTATCCGTATTTGTTGGTCACTGTTCTCGGCGATCATCCTTTCAGGCTGAACCCAGCCAGTTTATTTCCCGAACTCTGCGCGATGGAGGCCTAATTACTCTATTTATCCCCTCCGCTGCTTGCTCCAGGTGGTGCCGCGTCTTGGCTATTGTCGTCTATTAGCTGCATCATCCTTGACAGGTTGATGACGTGTACCAATTTTAATACTCCATTGAACCGCCATACTGCTCCTTACTGCAGGGGAACGACGGGCGCGTCGTACTTCCGCGCGGCTGATGTGAGGCCGATGAGTGTGAGACTTGTAGAGCATCTTGATCAAGAAGATAAGAATTGCTTGTGTATATACTAATCGTGCTTACATTATTTGTGTTTTATGTTTTAATGTTTTTTTGTGTGTGTTAAACAAGAGTTGGTTTTTGCGTGCGTATTAAATGGAGAGGTTCATACAGCGTTTTTTTCTTCTTTTTCCCTCAATTTCTCAAGTCTGATTTATGTAAAATTTTCCCTGACCTAGTTTTTACCGTCACCCGATTTCTTGGATTTTTTTGGACCTCCTTTGGTCTAAAACATTGTTTGTCCTTAGTTTTAATTTGTTTATTAGCGACGAAACTTTATCCACCGACTCGTACTGTTTAGGTTCCGTCTTATTTTTGTTATGTCCTATGCTCATTTTTGAAACGTTTGCAACAGTCACAACACAATGATAACTGAGCCCGAATCGTGTTTGACATTCTGGGAAAATAGAATTTCTCAAGAATTTGGATGCGGACTTTTTTCGAACCTCTGTGGGCTCTGCGATGTTCCCTTTCTATAGTCTCAGAAATCTGCTCTGAATCGGACAAATCTTTAACCAATCTCTGCGTTATTCGAATTTTATACAGCTTAAAATTCTCAAAGCATGTGGATTGGAAGAATGGGAAGTAGGTTTCGGCAATCTTTACTCCATTAATTATGGAGGGTTTAAGATATTTTCCGAGTATACCTATTAGATCGGACACTGTCTCGTCGTTAAGTGGAATCAAGTGACGGACGTAACCAACGTGCCGGTGCTCACATGAGTACTCAGTTTGGTTTTCGTCGAAAACCAGTGGAAAGGTGGCCATTGCCAGCAGCAGATTGAACGTAAGAGAGAGTAGGTAATGGGGTGGAACCGGCGGAATGTTTATGGCTAACAAAGTTCTTATTCCCGCCGGTGTCGATAAGAAACCTTAACTTATTGCCTTTCTTCGTATTGTATTCTATGTATGGCACGCTGGATAGGCGTCTGCCATAAAATTTGCCTCTTCGTTAGCGTTCTCATTATCGGCCTTACGGTATGGGACATCATCTCTCTTCCATCTTCTGGGTGCGGAAAACTCCTGCCTGAGCCGGTGTTTAAGTCTGATCAGCTCAAGTATTTCAACTGGAAGAGTTCAGTTTATCGCCTGCGTGTCGCTCCAGCAGGAGGAGTTGCAGGAGAGAGCTTGCAGGAGGAGTTGAAGTCTGTGAGCGAGTTAATCTCCAGTTGAATATGACTGTATCGCTGAGTATTTGAAGAAACTTTTCGTATTCTTCTCCTAGTGCAAACAGAGCAGGGAGACTACGGAGCAAGTACTGGCGGGAGGCCAACATTCTATCCTGACAGAGGCTTAGCGACTCCATCTTGCTCTCTGTAGTGGAATCCGTATTATCAAAAATTTTGCCGACTATGCTCGTCACATAGCAAAATTATGTAAAAAGGATGTTAAATTCGAATGGACAACTGATTGCCAGAATGCCTTCGAACATCTCAAATCGGCACTAGTAAATCCGAATTTATTACAATACCCAGATTTCAGCAAAGAATTTTGTATAATAACGGATGCAAGTAAGCAAGCGTGTGGAGCGGTTTTAACTCGAAACAAAAATGGACTCCAACTTCCAGTTGCTTATGCATCAAGCTCGTTTACTAAGGGTGAAAGTAATAAAAGTACAACAGAACCATAATTGACAGCAATTCATTGGGAAATAACTTATTTCAGACCATATGCTTACGGTAGACACTTCACTGTCAAGACTGATCATAGACCTTTAATTTACCTGTTTTCAATGATAAATTCAAACTCTAAGCTAACGCGCATGCGACTTGAGCTGGAAGACTTGAGCAGGAAGAATTTCACTGTGGAATATCTGAAGGAAAAAGACAACTATGTTTCTGATGCGTTATCAACAATAAACATCAAAGACCTACAAAATATAACCAGAAATATCATAAAGTCACTACAAGATATCAGAATAGACAGAAAATCCGCGCGGAAAATAAAGAAAAAGAATTGCCTACGCAATCCTTAGATTCAGCTTCTAAGCCCAACGTATATGAAATCATAAACAATGAGGAAGTACGTCAAGTAGTGACATTGCATGTAAAAGATATGTTATGTTTATTTAAACATGGCAGAAAAATTAGCGCAAGATTCGATGTTTGCGATTTATATACCAATGGAATTCTAGACTTAGGTCAATTTTTCCAAAGGCTTGAACTGCAAGCCGGTATAAATAAAATCAGCCAACTCAAGGTGGCACCGTGGGAAAATATCTTTGGATATACTTCAATAGATAATTTGAAATTTATGGGCAATAAAATTTTGAAAACATTAAGAGTAGCGCTACCCGATTGACCCAAATTAGAAAATGATAACGAGTATGCAGTCACTTTAATATGTGACCTAACTAAGTATTTAGTTGCCTTACCTATACCAAACAAGAACGCTAATACTGTCGCTACAGCACACCACCACCAGACAGTTGGAACAATAGAGAGAAGTCATAGAACTTTTAATGAATACATACGATCTTATATATTGGGTGATAAAACGAAAGTATGGATTCAATATTTTGTCTTTTGTTTCAACACGACCCCCTCTATGGCACATATTTAGTGTCCATATGAGCTAGTATTTGGTAAAACAAGTAATTTTCCAATAAAATTTAATAGCATAGAAACAATATATAATATAGATGATTATGCTAAAGAAAGTAAATACAGACTATAAATAGCATATAAAAGAGCTAGGATAATGATAGAAGAGCATAAGAATAAAATTAATGTACTATATGATCAGAAAATAAACAATATAGATATATCAGTAGGAGATAAAGTTTTATAAAGAAATGAAACAGGTCATAAGTTAGATTATAAAGTATTAAGTAACGGAAATAGGAGATAGAAATAATAGTATAACAATTAACGACAAAAACAGATAGTTCATAAGGATAGACTAAAACATTTTATTTTTTAACCATATTTAGTAAGGCCATACATAGATAATAAAATATATATATTTATATAGTGACATATTCACTCTCACATCCATCTACTAATATCCAATTACTGCAGCATCAATATTTTGGTGACACATTCATTCTCACACACATCCATTAAAGTCAAGTAAACAAATAACAAGAGCTGCGCATCATTTTTGCTGTGCAGAGAATTTAATGTAAACAAATGACCGATATTCAGCGGCGATCGCGCCTTAAGCGTCTTCGCTTATACAAACCAAATAATCTATAAGCCCTCTTATCCAATGAATCATGCGACCAACTGCACACTCATTTTAATGTAAACAGTAGCCAACTTTTGATGTATCGCTCATATCTGGCAAAATCCGTTAACTCAAGATATAGTCCTGCAAGTGCAGCTACCCATTTTTGGGAGTTGTTGTTGACGGGCCGCTATTTTGTTTTATTGCGCGGATTTAGCTCTCAATAAATTGAATATAAAAATTGAGCCTCGTCTGAAAGCTCAACAGTCGTTATTAAGTACCATTGCCTGTGTCACTCAGTGATACCGTGCCAAGTGCCCACACACATTTCAAGTGCATACGTAATATGATATGCAATGGCTCTCAATAAATTAAATATAAAAATTGAGCCTCGTCTTATTAATTCGGTCGCTATCAAAACTCTAATAACTCAACAGTCGTTATTAAGTACAATCTCATAAAAAAAAAAATATTTTTTTTTAATTTATAGATAATTGCATGCATAATTCTCTGTCCGTTTCTACATACATTAGTTACATTACTTATATATAAAATATATAAAACGACTGCTCTGCCGCTGCGCCGACAGCTAGCAAGCCTTAGTGTAAGAAAAATATGCTAAGATGTTTTTTCGCTAATTTCGACGATCCTCAGATGAGGGGGCATTTGTCCTCACGAGGGACCATGGTCCTTAACTTGTATGTATGTTATAAATAGCGGACCGCATAACAATTGACGGTCGTATTTTATGATTATTTTATGTATTTATTTATATTAGTTAAGAAACCAATTTATAAATACAAAATTTTTTTTTTTCCAGCAACGGATTATAAAAAAATGTACATACAAGAGCTGTATCTGCAAATACACTTAATGTATCTGCAAATACCCTATATAACGAAACCTCCATAAAACCAGTATACCCTGCCATACCTGTCAAATCATATATAAACAACATTCCAGAGCCTACTGTGGGAATAATTCAAATAGGCTAGACACAAATCCATTCCCATGTCATTATCATTGGCATCATTGGCATATCATTGGCACACGCCTTTATCGACGACAGTAGACGTAAACATCTAACTCCTTTTTCTCCAAATTCATAAACAAGTGCCCATCCTGGGAACCTACATGTCAGCATAAAACTCTGACCAATCAAAACTATTCAACCAAAGTCCATCTATGCTGCCAGCGTCGCTGTCACCGATAAAAGCTATAGTAATAAGAAAATTGAATTTGTAAAATCAGTTTATAATCAACGATCAATCCAATAGGATATCTTTATAACTCATTCTTGAATTTAATAATAAAATTTATAAAATAAAAATCTTAATTTTTATTTTTTTATTTTAAACCGGGAATTAAAACATATAATTGGCGCAGCCGGTAGGATACAATTATCGTCGCGTGTTAAAAGTATCGAACTAAATACACCGCGAATTTATTGTATCCGCAAAACGAATCTATAAACATTTCTCAACATTAGTGAAATCACGAGTGAGGATTTCTAATGTGAAGTGCAACAAACATTATATAAAAAAAAATTAATACCAGTGAACTCAGCATTAGTCAAATCACGAATGAGAATTTCTAATGTCTATTTGAAATAAACAAATAAAATAAAATTATTAATATAATTAAGACAATTAAAAAAAAAGTATATATATACCAAATTAAAAAAATTTAAAACTTTAAAATGGAATCTGAACAAGCATCCACATCAGCTGCAGCACATCCTGTCTGACAGCAATATGAATCATTTCTTCATGCAACTAAAACAAATTGATAAATTTGATGGTGATACAATGCATTTAGCACTATTTATAAAAAGTGTTGATAACTTGATTACCCAATACAAAACAACATCGTCTACTCAGAATGAAATAATTCAAGGAGCTATAATGAACTTCATCCTGGACCTGCACGTACAATTCTTCTTAGGAATTCAACTCAGGACTGGAATGAATTAATAACGTTACTCATCAGCGAATTCAACTCATCAAAACCAAAAGGGGCAAAGGGGCAGTCGCCCCGAGCGCCAAGACTAAGGGGCGGCAAAATTGGTGCAAAAAGCCGAAAAATTTTAGAAAAAAAATTTTATCAATGCAAAAAAGGGCGGCAAAAGCGTCTTTGGCCCCGAGCGATCCTCCAACTTAAAAAACTCCAAAGTTATGGCATTTCCGATCAATCAGTTATATGGCAGCTATAGGATGTAGTCGACCGATCCCGGCCGTTCCGACTTATATACTGCCTGTAAAGGAAAGAAGGGTGTGTGCAAAGTTTCAACTCGATAGCTTTAAAACTGAGAGACTAGTTTGCGTAGAAACAGACAGACGGACAGACGGACCGACGGACAGACGGACAGACGGACATGCTCATATCGACTCAGGAGGTGATCCTGATCAAGAATATATATACTGTATAGGGTTGGAGATGTCTCCTTCACTGCGTTGCACACTTTTGACCAAAATTATAATACCCTCTGCAAGGGTATAAAAATTGATAATGTTCGCGCGGTTCCCACTGCATACGTACAGCCACCTCCCGCCCAACCGACCGAGGGGCGCCTGCCGCATAACGTACGGCTCGAATCGCGGGAATAAATTCGAGTTAGTATAATGAGTATAGTATATAAGTTTAAATAGAAGGATTATAAAGAAAACGAGGAAGAATTAGTATGTTCTTGTAGGTAATTTAAAATGGTGGTTTTCAAATTTGACAGGGAAGAAAGAGAAATAATATTATACAGACCATTGTAGTTCGAACATAAAATCCTAAGGGGATCATGCTGTGCATATGTCGATCTACAATGGCTTAAGAATAACCGACTAAAGTTTCTGGTCCTTCTATTCGGAATGTTAAACTGTAAGCGTCTTAGTAAGTGCTGGCTATCTACATCACCGTTAAATTCCTTAGCCCATCTTTTAATAAAACCGACAACACCTTTAGCCTTATTAACCATTGAAGAAATATGGTCGGAAAATTTAAGTTTTATGTCTAAGAGGACACCAAGATCATTAACCTGAGCTAATTTTTCTAAGGCAATCCCAGAGAGATTGTACGAAGCCTGGTGAGGACTAGTACGATAAAAAGACATAAGATTGCATTTTGATCCGTTAAGTATTAAGTCATTAGCTAAACACCATTTTTGAAAATTGTCAAGATCCGACTGGAGTCTGTTTTGGGCAGACGGGAACTTATATTGCAGACAAAGCTTAACATCGTCTGCGTACATTAGTACCAGCGCGTTCGTTATGGATGGGGGCAAGTCATTTATAAAAAGAGTGAATAGTAATGGGCCAAGATGGCTTCCTTGAGGGACACCAGATGTGGCACGGACTAAGCGGGAGTATTGATTTTTAAATAAGACTCTCTGTGTTCTTCCATTTAAATAGCTGGAGATCCACGTAATGAGGTCGGTTGAGAATCCCAAAAGATTTAGTTTACTCAACAAGAGTGAGTGATTAACTGAATCAAATGCTTTACTAAAGTCTGTGTAAATAAAATCAGTTTGAAGTCCCTTTGAAAGCCATCTAAAACAAAGGATGTCAACTCCAATAAATTAGTGGTGGTAGAGCGACGCTTAATGAAACCATGCTGACATGGAGAAATTATTGATGAGCATAGGTGTTGCAAATGAGGAGTTATTAATTTTTCGAATAACTTTGGAATCGCTGACAATTTTGAGATGCCTCTGTAGTTGGCAGCATCGGATTTTTTCCCCTTTTTGTGCAGAGGAATTATGAAAGATTCCTTCCATTTAAAGGGGAAAATCGAAGATTCCAAAGATAAGTTAAATAGTTTTTGAAGAGGTTTGCACAGAGCCCTAGCACAGTATTTTAGCACACAGGCTGGTACTCCGTCGGGGCCTGGCGAATAAACTGGTTTTACCTTTTGAAGATCCAATAGTATATTGTTTTCAGAAAGAAATGGAACAAATATACTATTAGTTGGTTGAATGTTGTAAGCGTATGGCTGATCTGAAGTTTTAGGAGGTAAATACGTTGTTTGGAAAAATTTTGCGAATAAATCCGCAATGGCCTGATCCGAAGTCGCTGATAAATTTTGATACGTAAGTAGGGAAGGAAAAGATACATGTTTACGCTTCGTGTATACAAAGTTATAAAACTGCTTTGGATCCTGAGTGAACTGGCTGATGCTCTTGTACAAATATGTCCTCTGGCCAGAAGCCAGGCGAACATATTGTCACAAAAATCGGCACTGGCACACGTATCATGAAGGATGACATGCGCCTCGAGTAGGAGTATTTAAATTTCCTAATGTCTTCCACTCTAATAACGGCCTTGGTTTTGGCTTTGATATAAGCCGCGATATCAATCTCCGAGGTATCGGGGGCTAGCCGTGAGACAAATATTTGTCTAACAGGTGGTATTACCTGTAATGGTTTTGGTTCCGGGGGTCCGGGCGGCGGGTTACCATTTCTAGTGGAAGCTATGGGGGTTAATTCAAGGGTATTCCTGGGAATCACTTGGAGTGATGTCATGGAGGACAAAGCAGACAAATTTTGCTCTGCTACGGTAAATTCGGGTGCTGACTTTTCATTTACCGTCCCTGCTCTTGGAGTAGCAAGGGAAATGAGCGGCTGCATTATTGCGGGAGGATCCAGCTGTTCCGCGATTACTGGAGCTGCAACTTCCCTAGTAGCAGATTTTTTCCGCTTAGGAGATTCATTCAACAGCTGAAGGCTATTGAATTGAACATCCAGCGCACTGAGTTGATCGTTGATTTTTCGGAAACCAACGATCAAATCTTTAAACCCACTCTTGGTCTGTCGCATGAATGATCTCATTTCATCTTGGACAGCTCGGCACCCACTGCAGCAATAATGGAGGCCAACACGGCGGGACATGGCATCCGAGACAGATGCAGTAAGACCAGCACATTTGGCATGTGAGACACTTTCGCATAGCCAACAATAGATGCTGGCCTGGGACGCTGATATCGGCTTATTGCACGATTTTAAAGAGCAGACAACATTGTATTCCATTTTAAAATATTAATTAGAAAATTAGCAAAAATTAATTTATAATTTTTAAATATTATTATTATTTTTTTTTTTTATTTTAAACAAATAAGCCTTCAACCACTGTACCAACAAAGGTTAATAAAAGAGTAGGTAGAGGAGAGTATTAGTAAAGAGAGAGCTACGGGAGAGCGCAAGAAATGCGCGCAAAAAGATAAGAGCAGAATTAACTGCAAAAATTAAAAAGGCAGAGAGTAAAAAAGAAGCAGAGTTATATTTGGATTGCGACTTTTTAATTTTATTAAATGCTCACCCAAATATGGCACTGCACAATAGACCATGCATTTGCCTCATTGACACAGGTTCCAGTATAAGTTTAATAAATGAAATTTTTTTAAAATATCCAATTAAAGAGAATAATATAAAAGTCCAAACAGTAGGAAATTCAGTCACTTTGAATAAATCCATTGAATTCATAATTCCAAAATTATTTAAATCTAAACAAAAATTTTTTGTCTAAGAATTTTCCAATCATTACGATTTTCTTTTAGGATGTAATATTTTAAACCTTACATCAGCCCAAATAGATTTTGGAAAGAATATTGTTAAACTAAATAATTACGAATTTCCAATGATCAATATAATAAAGGAACATAACAAAAATTATACAAACATGTTAGAAGATGAAGAACACATTTTCGCATTGGAAACGGAATTAAAAACTAGTTATATTCGAGCTAACTTCGGGCGGAGCCGAAGTTTATATACCCTTGCAGTTGAGTCGCAGTCCGCTAGTCCGCTACCACGCATCTTATATTATTAGATATATAGCGGATCGTATATAGTTGGCCGATCCTTATGAAATTTGGCATTTCGAATTATTTTGACAAAAGATTGAAACTCCCAACTTCTAACTTGAAAAACAACGAAGTTATAGCATTTCCGATCAATCAGTTATATGGCAGCTATAGGATGTAGTCGACCGATCCCGGCCGTTCCGACTTATATACTGCCTCGAAGGAAAGAAGAATGTGTGCAAAGTTTCAACTCGATAGCTCTAAAACTGAGAGACTAGTTTGCGTAGAAACGGACAGACGGACAGACGGACATTCTCATATCGACTCAGGAGGTGATCCTGATCAAGAATATATATATTTTATAGGGTCGGAGTTGTCTCCTTCACTGCGTTGCACACTTTTGACCAAAATTATAATACCCTCTGCAAGGGTATAACTAGACACGAAAATCCCATTTATAGAAAACCACATACTTATCCCTGTATTTATGACAATGAAGTAGAAAACCAAACAGCAGATATGATTAAACAAGGCATTGTCCGCAAATCTAAATATTCTTATTGTAGTCCTATAGTAATAGTACCCAAGAAAATGGATGCATCAGGCATTCAAAAATTTCTTGTGGCTATTGATTACAGAGGACTTAACGAAATAACTATTGATGATAAATTTCCCATCCCCAATATGGATGAAATATTAGATAAATTAGGGATGAGTTAGTTATTTGAGTCAATATTTTACAACGTTAGATCTGTCAAAGGGATTCCATCAAATTTTTTGAATTTTTTTTTTAGGTGGCGCCACGCATATTATATTATTAGATATATAGAAGATCGTATATAGTCGGCCGATCCTTATGAAATTTGGCAAATCAGATTATTTTGTCCAAAATAGAATCTGTACCAAGTCCCATCTTTCTAACTTAAAAAAAACCAAAGTTATGCCAATTCCGATCGTTGTATGACAGCTATAGGATATAGTCGGCCGATCCTTATGAAATTTTTTACATAAGATATGTTGGTCAAATGTGTGGAAAGTCCCAACCCTCTATCTTAAAAAACAACGAAGTTATGGCATTTCCGATCAATCAGTTATATGGCAGCTATAGGATATAGTCGACCGATCCCGGCCGTTCCGACTTATGTAATGCCTGCAAAGGAAAGAAGGATGTGTGCAAAGTTTCAACTCGATAGCTCCAAAACTGAGAGACTAGTTTGCGTAGAAACCGACAGACAGACGGACAGACGGACCGACGGACAGACGGACAGACGGGCATGCTTATATCGACTCAGGAGGTGATCCTGATTAAGAATATATATACTTTATAGGGTCGGAGATGTCTCCTTCACTGCGTTGCACACTTTTGACCAAAATTATAATACCCTCTGCAAGGGTATAACAATAAAAAAATTACAAATCATAAATACACTTAATGATGCTGAAGACAAGCTCATGAATAGCAAAAAGCTACATTTGTTTATAATCATGAAATCACTGTGGACGGAAGTATAAGAGGTGACGAACTGCATGCCTTGGCGTGCGCGAGGAAACTCTATATATAGCCGAAGAATTAAAAATTTTCTGTAGGCAACCGATCTAAATAAATTATATACCAATCGAAAGGTATTGTTTCAATTAGATAATTTTTGTCGAAACATATTCCAAAAGTTATTTGGTTTGGGAGAAATTAGGGTGAAAGTAAAAAAATTTTTAATCACTAAAGTGGGGTTGGGTGGACACATTTTAGTCTCCAGATAGAATATTTTTATATATTCGTGTTCTAGAGCTAAATACGCGTCGATTGGTACCTCAATCCGATTTCATTCAGAAGTTATTCGAAAAATTCGATTTTTTCTTCTTTTTCAAAATGAAGCAAGTCGTCGGTTTGTCTGTTTGCACTATTTTTTTCTTAACAATCCTGAACAAAATTGGAAAATGTTTGTTACTATCATATGAGCAACTATTGTTTGAAATACCTTAAGCTTACATCAAAAAATTAAAAAAACTTTGTTAATTAAAAAATTCATAACTTTATAATTAAGAAAGATATTAAAAAGAGCTTTACGCCGTTGAAAGGGTTTTTTAAAATATCTATTTCACTTTTCTTGAGACCAAACGTCTATATAGTACATAAAAAAAATACACTGAAAATAAACTTTTTTTTTTAAGAAAAAAAATTATAATAATTTATAGAAAATAAACTTTTTTTTTTAATTTTTAAAAAATTATTTTTCCTTCTTATATTGCACGTGGAGATAGCTTTTGAGATGACGCAACTTTTGATGTATCGCTCATATCTGGCAAAATCCGTTAACTCAAGATATAGTCCTGCAAGTGCAGCTACCCATTTTGTGCAGCCTTCTGTGAAGCTTGCATTTACTTATACATGTGTGTGTGTATTTGATTGGCAACTTTGCTTTTTGGAGTCTGCATATATTTTGTCAATACCCTAAAAAATATGGAGTATATCTTTTTAGATTTTAGTTTATTTATTTAAAAATAAAATCCAAATAAAAAAAGGGCTTAAAAAGTATAACATAAAAATTGACTCAACTAGGACTAGAACCCAGGCCCTCCGTGTTAGGTACCACGACGCTCTCCACTCGGCCAACCTCGAACTTTGTTGCTTGATGGCAAATTTTTATGTAATTCTGCTTTGTGTTTCAGTGTCTCATGTTTTAATGAGAAGACTTACAAATGCACAATTTTACGATTAGAAAGCTTTATATGCATATGCATATAATGCATATAAATAAAACTCTGCTTTACTTAAATTAAAGCCACCACCGTTTTTGGGTCAAATCATGTATTAAAAGCTAAAAAAAACCAGGCAAACCAACTCCGCCAATATTTTTCTAATATTTATTATTTTATATCGCACACCCAAAATAAATTATTACATTCAACAATTGGTTTAACTAGAAAAACTGGAAAAACGTTGTTTTTTTTGATTTTTTATCTTTGCGCATTTATTTTAGATATAATACATGTTTATTTTATGATTGATCGGATATGCCATAACTTTGTTTTTTTATAAGTTAGAAGAATGGGACTTTCTATGGATCCCACTTTGGGAAAAATTATTTGATCTGACAAATTTTGATAAGGATCGGCCGACTATATACGATCCGTTATATCTTCTTTCCTTTCTTGTTTAAGTTAGAAAGATGGGACTTGGTACAGATTCTATTATGGACAAAATAATCTGATTTGCCAAATTTCATAAGGATCGGCCGACTATATCCTATAGCTGCCATATAACTGAACGATCGGAATTGGCATAACTTTGCTGTTTTTATACCCTTGCAGAGGGTATTATAATTTTGGTCAAAAGTGTGCAACGCAGTGGAGGAGACATCTCCGACCCTATAAAGTATATATATTCTTGATCAGGATCACCCCCTGAGTCGATATGAGCATGTAATCCAACCCCTAGTTTAACTAATCTAATACAATATATAAAGATAATTTTAAATCGCAGAAGCCTCTGCTGGATGAGTTATATCCTATTTGTCAATCTTCCCCTCATTCGTGTCTGAGAACCAGCAAGTAATTATCCCAGACTAAACATCCAGCGCTAACTGTAAACATATTTCTGAAACTTTTCCACGGTCTGAGCCAGACTGATAAACAAATGAACCGGCTCGCCGCCGCCAGTCCGAGTTTGATGTATCTTCCGATCTTATCAGTTTTCACCAATGAGTCAATTATTGCATCAGCCAATTTTCCGTTTCTCTTAATGTCTCTTAGGACAATTGTTTAGATTTACAAATAGCCCTTTTTGAGGTTTATCTCTTAGGCCGAGGTTTAATGGTAAATCGATATTAATAGCAAAGGCAGTTGTCAAGAGGAGCCCCTTAAATAGTGGTGTTACTCCAATGAGTTCCGTTTAAAAACTGTTTTTATTTCTTACAATTCTCTTACAAGAAACATACATGAAAATCTTAAATCTATTTAAAACTACTTATCAACGGACTGCACGCTGACATGCTATGTGACCCTTTCTTAAGTGCTTCAAGTGCACCACATAAATATTTGGTTAGACTGCAGGAGATCGTCTTTCAAACCATGCTGTTAATCACTTATTCCCATGGGTCCGATCTCCTACATGCTATGTTGAAATTCTTATCATGTTCAATGCTTGAACAGCAGTCTTGAATCAGGATTGCACCAAGCCTGAATAAAATATAATTGTGGAGTGAAAAGTGGGTTTAGCATAAAAGTGGATTTAAGTGAAAGTTTATAAAATAGAAGAAATAAAAAAAAATTATTTTTTTAAAAAGTAAACGAATTTAAGTGGCGCCCAACGTTGGGCCATGCTAAAAAAGGTGTTTCAAAATAATAAATTTATGAAATAAAAAAAATTAATTTAAACGGAAATAAAAAAAATTTTAAAAATACATATAATAAAAAACATATAAATAGAAAGGAAAAACAACCATCTAAATAAAGTAAAACAAGAAAGGAAAGCTAACTTCGGGCGGAGCCGAAGTTTATATACCCTTGCAGTTGAGTCGCAGTCCGCTAGGTGGCGCCACGCATCTTATATTATTAGATATATAGCGGATCGTATATAGTTGGCCGATCCTTATGAAACTTGGAAAATCGAATTATTTTGCCAAAAGAGGAATCCATTGAAACTCCCATCCTTCTAACTTGAAAAACAACGAAGTTATAGCATTTCCGATCAATCAGTTATATGACAGCTATAGGATATAGACGGCCGATCCTGATGACATTTAGCAGATCATATAAGTTGGCCCAAATTAGAATGCACAGAAAGTCCCATCCTTCTAACTTGAAAAACAACGAAGTTATAGCATTTCCGATCAATCAGTTATATGGCAGCTATAGGATATAGTTAGCCGATCCTTATGAAATTCGACAAATCAGATTGTTTTTCCCAAAATAGAATCTCTACCAAATCCCATCTTTCTAACTTAAAAAACACCAAAGTTATGCCAATTTCGATCGTTCTATGACAGCTATAGGATATAGTCGGCCGATCCTTACGAAATTTTGTACATAAGATATTTTGGTCAAATATAACATGTGTAGAAACTTCCAACCCTCTAACTTAAAAAACACCAAAGTTATGGCATTTCCGATCAATCAGTTATATGGCAGCTATAGGATATAGTCGACCGATCCCGGCCGTTCCGACTTATATACTGCCTGCAAAGGAAAGAAGGGTGTGTGCAAAGTTTCAACTCGATAGCTTTAAAACTGAGAGACTAGTTTGCGTAGAAACAGACAGACGGACAGACGGACAGACGGACATGCTCATATCGACTCAGGAGGTGATCCTGATCAAGAATATATATACTTTATAGGGTCGGAGATGTCTCCTTCACTGCGTTGCACACTTTTGACCAAAATTATAATACCCTCTGCAAGGGTATAAAAACACTAAAAAAGGAAAAGCTAAGTGAAATAAAACAAAAAAATATTCAAAATAATATTTCTGTTGGGACTTGTGCCAGCATCAAATATCATAATTATTTCTATTTAATTCTCTCAGTGTAACTAGCCGCAGCGGTCCACTAATTGCCCGTATCAGCTGTTCCATATTCTTTGTTTCTCCCAGATTCGCATGCGCTTTGTTGTTCTTTTGTAGCGCATGCACTTTGGGAGCTTTGATGGAGCTTCTGTGCAAGCTCTTAGATTTATGCACTTATATATTCGGTTTTGTTGGGATCGGCCGCTGCCGTTGTTTTGGGGTTAAATTGACCCAATAAAAATATTGAAATAGAATTGTGGAGTCTTTATTAATTCGGTCGCTATCAAAACGCTGATAGCTCAACATTTGGTGACCCCGACGTGATCGCGCCCGGTTTGATTTGAGATCATTAAAGTGCATAAAGGAAACCTTGTAAAGGAAAATTTGTTGCTGCTGTTTCCATTAAATTGCACCTTGCACAAAATCTTACATAATGGAGTCTGGAGCCGTATTTAGTGCCTCGGTTCCTGCAAGCAGGGAAAGGCTGTTGCGGCGAAGAGCAGAGGTGACCTACCAGGAGATGGAAGCCCTGCATAATAAGGTCAAGCATGCAGCGCAGAAGGACGATTTGACCATCATGGTACTGGAGCCGTTGGAAATTGCGTTGCGCAAGAAATTCACCACACTCCAGGATGAGTTAGAGCGATTGAGCTCTAGTGAAATTGGGAGCAAATTATTCTGGAAGTTCTCCCAGCTTGCCGCTGATGTGCGCGTTGATATTCAGGTGGGAATGGCAAGGTACTCCATGAGGGTGCCTGAACACTCCACTCGTCTCGACGGCACCACTGGTCCCATTGCTCCGTCATTGAGAAAACCAACCATAGAGGCTACGAAAGTGCATGGTGGTCTGTTGGAAAATCGTCGCTCATGCAGTCAGGATTCTTCGCTGGACCGCGACATCCAATCGGGTTCTCAGGATTTGAAATTGGAGCGAAACCTGAACAACGATCACGATAGCCAGGACTTGTTCAATTGCGTCTCAACAGTGCCCCTGCTATCCACCGCTCCCCCCGTGGTCGCTATTTCCACATCGCATCTGGCAGTTGTCTGCGATGGATTTTCTAAAGCTGCTGTTCTTAATCCCTCATCTGGCCCGGGATTTGGTTTATTGTCACCGTTGCCGATTAAGTCACCGCCCAGGTCTGACTCCATTCTGGACTCTAGCCGGCACCCTTCCAATGGGGGGAGGTCGTCCGCATCGATGCTGCCGCCGTCTGCAGCTGCCAAGGTGGCTGCTGCTCTAGCCGTGAAGGCTCCCGATCCTGCAATCGAAAGGTGCGCCTACGCGCAATTTCGGAAAGAAGTTTCCTTCCACTCTCGCCACTCTATTGACGCCTGGCTCGAGCGCTCTCTGGATCTGGATGGACACGGCAGCCTGCAACTGAGAATTATGGACCTTGAGATCATCAGCAATATTATGTGATGAAGCTGTCCCATGCCCCTAAGGATTTTTATTGAAAGATGCAATTCAACGGGGGGAGGATGTTGGGACTTGTGCCAGCATCAAATATCATAATTATTTCTATTTAATTCTCTCAGTGTAACTAGCCGCAGCGGTCCACTAATTGCCCGTATCAGCTGTTCCATATTCTTTGTTTCTCCCAGATTCGCATGCGCTTTGTTGTTCTTTTGTAGCGCATGCACTTTGGGAGCTTTGATGGAGCTTCTGCGCAAGCTCTTAGATTTATGCACTTGTATATTCGGGTTTGTTGGGATCGGCCGCTGCCGTTGTTTTGGGGTTAAATTGACCCAATAAAAATATTGAAATTGAATTGTGGAGTCTTTATTAATTCGGTCGCTATCAAAACGCTGATAGCTCAACAATTTCAATAAAATAAAAAAAAAATATTATTAACAAAGAAACCAAAAAATTAAAAGATAAAAAAAACAATAAAATAGAGCAAAATAAAAATAAATAAATAAATAAATCACAAAAAAAAAACAATAAGAAAGTGCAAAAGTAAAAATCCAAAAAAAACACAATATATCTCAAAAAAAGAAGAAAGCAAAACAAAAAAATAAAAAGTCAAAACTACAAAACAAAAATCATCAATCGTATCAAGAAGGAGAGAAGAAATCAAGAAGGAAGACGCAAGGAGAAAAGACGACATCAAAAGAACCAGAAAGGAGCTACCAACACCGTGAGGATAAATAATTATTAGCTCTTAATAATAGATATACAAAATTTTAAATATATATGGAATAATCTCTAAATTCATAATATACAACACAAAAAAAAAGAACTACTAACAATAAAACAATCTGGAAGACATAATTAAAAGTTTAGAAAATTTAAACATGGCAAACGGTGGTGGTGCTAACACACACATGATAAGAAGTGGACTAGGAACTAGCAGTAGCATAACGATTAAAAAATAATAAATAGACTAATTAATGCTCAATTAAATGATTTGAATGCAAAGGTAGATGATCTAACCTCAAAGTTAGAAAACAAAAACAATAAAGTTGAAGGTTACAAAGTTCAGATAATTGACCCGAACGTTAGTTGCGAGACGACTTTGGAGGTGGTAAAAGCACTTCCCAAATTTTACGGGGAACAAACCCAATATGTTGGTTGGCGAGAGGCAGCAGAAACAGCAATGGGCTTATATAAAATAAATAGTAAAAAATATTTTATTGCGTTAACAATATTGAGGAATAAAATCATGGGAACGGCTCATGACGCCCTTACAAACCATGGTACAGTACTATATTTTAATGCCATATTATCTATACTGGATTTTATCTACAATGATAGAAGACCATGTACTAGAAGCTGAATTAAGTTTCCTAAGACAGGGAAAATTATCAATAACAGAATTTTATAATGAAGTCAATAAAAAAATGACTTTGTTAATAAATAAAACCATTATGACTTATGGTAAAGAAAGTGAAATAACAAAGGAAACAAATAAAATAATTAGAAATAACGCATTAAGAGTTTTTATCTCAGGATTGAACGGATCGATTTCAGAGACTCTGTTCTCACTAAATCCATCTGACCATCATAATGCCCTAGCAAAAGTTGAAGAGCTTGAGTCAAATAATTTTAGAGCTCAATTAGCTAGCAGATATTATGGTTTTCAAGCTGGGACAAAAAAACAAGCTAATTTCTTGAGGTTCAATCCAACCCAACAAAAACCAAATTATAATAAACCACGGGCAGGTTACCAATGGGTAAACCATCAAAACCAAAATTGGCCTCAACATAATAATTATGATCATAATAATTTCCAAATGCAAAACTTCCAAGGTCAACAAAAAGAAGAACCAATGGAAATAGACCCGTCAATCCAAATTCTTAATAGACCTAAATGGCAATCGAATAATTTCCGTCAAGGGAATTATGCAGCCCAAACCCAAGAAGGTCCGTATTTTAATCATCCTAAATAACAAAACTTTAGTACAACAAAGTCAAAATGGTCCAAATTTTCTTATAAAAAGGATGAGGGAACAGTAAATCAACCACAAAATAAAACAATGAAAGTGAACAACATACAAGAAGATTATTTTTTTGAAGAGGGTCAGGAACAAACCTACCTTATTTAGTGCGAATTAACAAAAAATATAACAACAAATTTATAGTGTTAATCGATACAGGCGCAACAGCTTGTTACATTAAAAGCGGAATAT
Organism: Drosophila ananassae; assembly: GCF_017639315.1. Classification (NCBI taxonomy): domain Eukaryota; kingdom Metazoa; phylum Arthropoda; class Insecta; order Diptera; family Drosophilidae; genus Drosophila; species Drosophila ananassae. The sequence goes on along the minus strand of NC_057932.1, from coordinate 7,008,364 downwards.
TTTTATATAAAAACGAACTTCCAATACACAAGAGAGTATCAACGGTCAATGGATACTCGATAATAAAATATTATCAAATAATAACAATTTTTAATATAAAACGTATCTTTTATGAAATCGAAGGGTTAGAAACTGACTTGTTAGTCGGCTATAACTTACTAAAAAAAATAGGAGCAATAATAGACACGAAAAGAGGTGTCATTTTCTATCATGGGAAAGAGGAAAAATTACTTTTTCATAATAAAGTGTGTAACAAAAAAACTTCGCACACCGAGGAAAAAAGTAGTCATTCTCTAAATGAATTCATGATAAACAAATATTTCAACAAGATAAAAGAATCCAAATCAGGTTCAGCCAAGGTTGAAATAAACAGCACAAAGTCCGACGCTTCAAGTGATAGTGTTTCTATCAAAACTTATGGTAATAATATTGAAGATTTGACTTCAATTTCTCAAGCTTCAGTCAGAAACGATAAAATAAATAATATTCAATTAAAACCGGAGAACCAAATGGAAAAACTCCGAGAAATAATAATAAAACATATAAAAGAGGAACACTCGAAAATAAACATGCAAATCCCGTTCAGAACCGATATCAGAGGTGAAATAAACCTAGAACACGACAGACCAATATATAGTAAGCAATATCCTTATGCCCAATCGGTGGCAGAATTTGTAAATAAAGAAATTAAAAGAATGTTGGATGAAAACATAATTTGACCCAGCAGGAGACCATATAGTTCTCCAGTCCTTGTAGTGCCAAAAAAAGGTTATAATGAAGACGGCACTCCAAAATTAAGACTTGTCATTGACTTTAAGAAACTAAGTGAAAATAAAATTCCTGATAGATATCCAATGCAGAACCCAAGCGTTATATTAGCAAATCTAGGAAAAGCAAAATTTTGTTCTACAATTTATTTAGAATCAGTTACTCATGAAAGAAACCGGCATAGAAAAAACATCGTTTTCAATAAATAATGGAAAATATGAATATCTAAGAATGCCTTTCGGGTTAACAAACGCCCCAAGAATTTTCCAACGATCCATGGACGACACATTAAGAGATCAAGTTGGAAAAATCTGTCACGTCTATATGGACGATATTATAATCTTTTCAAATTCAATAGAAGATCACTATACCGATCTAACAAAAATAGTTAACATTTTATTAGAAGCAAATATGAAAATTTCTTTTGAAAAATCCAATTTTTTTTTAAAGAGACAAGCTTCCTTGGATATGTAGTTTTTTACAACGTGATTAAAACAGATCCAGAAAAAATAGCAGCAATTCAGAAATACCCAATACCAAAAAACATTAGGGAACTCAGAAGTTTTCTTGGATTAACTGCTACTATAGAAAATTTGTCCGCAATTATGCTTTTATAGCGAAACCATTGACCACGTATCTAGGGGGCCAAAATGGAAAAATATCAAAAAATATGTCCAAAAAAATGTCAATACAGTTAGATGATGCAGCCATAAAAGCGTTTAACGAACTTAAACAAAATTTATTAAATCAAATCGAATTAATCCAACCAGATTATAGTAAAAGATTTATTCTAACAACAGACGCACATAGGAGTATTTGAAATAAAAATCCGGACAAAATTATTTTTTAGCATTTTTTTATTCTTTATGAATTGGAAGCTAATACTAAATCATAATTTCACGTAAAAAAAATATAATAAAAAAATTTGAAAAAAAAAAAAAAAAAATTTAAGCCATACAGATCAACGTACAATCGAGCAGTCTTTTGTGCATAGATATCAAATTTATTCGGATCGATCTCGCGTCCACATGATACAATCTCAAGGATAACTTGGAACATTTTTAATAATTCTACGGTGACTCCTGTTATTCGTGAAGAGCATTCTGGGTTTTCGAAAAACCTTCTGGATGTCGATTTTATGAAAATAATGATCACAGACTTTGAAAAACTAAAAAAAAAAATGGGGTGCGTTGGGGGGAAATGTTTTTTTTCTTTTAAGTTATCGACAGAGTATATTTTATTCCTACATAAAAAGTTCCAGGCGACAAGGCGCGACACATAAATAAAATCACTAATATATTGTAAATTTCATAAAAAAAAAATTAATAAAAAAAGGGTTTTCTAAAATTGAATGTATAAATCAAAATATAATAAAGAAATAACTTATAAAGTTATTTTTATACAGTACTTACCTTCTAATTCCATGATCAAGTCGTTTTTTTCCACTTGTCCGCTAGACGAATTTATTATTGAACACAAAACTACTGCGATTATACTAGAGCACCAAAAACAAAGACCCCCAAAAAGCACAATAACGCACTTGCGAACGCCGTCGTCACGAAGTAAGTGGACTGTGGCGAAAGGGGGGTCTGTTTATAGATGAGGCCGTTATTCGAGATGAGCAAAAGTACAGTTTTGATGAGCTTAAACGCACTTCACGATTTTCAATTTTGTCCGGCTTTTTTTGATAAATACTCCTATGTGAGACGCTTCAAACGTAGCACTGGGAGCGGTACTATCACAAGAAGGCAAACCAATAACGTTTATATCAAAGACCCTAAATAAAACCGAACAAGCATATGCAACTAACAAAAAGGAATTATTAGCTATAGTTTGGGCATTAAAGAATCTCAGAAATTATTTATACGGAGTAGTAGGAATAGAAATACATACAGATCATCAACCATTAGCGTATTCTATATCAGACAAAAACCCAAACATAGAAATGAAACGGTGGTACTTATTTATACAAAGTTTTACTACAATTATTAAATATCAACCAGGAACTACGAATGTCCAGGAACTACGAATGTCCTTTGTCCAGAATACAGATCAATAATCTAACAGAAACAGATTTATCAGATAATAGATCAGAAGATAACACAATTCATTCCGCAGAAAGCAGTTTTGAATATGTAATTGAAGAAACAAAAAAGCCACTCAATAAATTTAAAATTCAACTCCTAATCACTACTGGAAGATTTACAATTCACGAATCAATAAATATATTCAACAACACAAGACACAGAAAATTTAATAACAATTTAGAGAGAATTCATTCAATCGAATATAACTGTAGGCCTCCACTGTACGCTAGAAGATCTTTATATTTTACAAAAACCTCTAAAAGACAACTTTGTAAACAAATTTCTTTTTACAAGAATTTTTGCCCGTGACGTAGAGAATGATGAGGATAAAGCCTTTGTTATTGAGGCGACTCATTGCCGCGCTCACAGAGGTTTAGATGAAAACTACAAACAAATAAATAGACTGTATTATTGGCCACAATTATTTATAAAACTTAAAGAATATATAAAAAACTGTACAATATGCAACCAAAACAAATATAATAGACATCCAATAGAAATACCGACATCGACAACAGTAGACGTAAACATCAAACTCCTGTTGCTCTAAATTCATAAACAAGTGCCCATCCTGGGAACCTACATGTCAGCATAAAACTCTGACCAATCACAACTATTCAACCAAAGTCCATCTATGCTGCCAGCGTCGCTGTCACCGATAAAAGCTATAGTTATAAGAAAATTGAATTTGTAAAATCAGTTTATAATCAACGATCAATCCAATAGGATATCTTTATAACTCATTCTTAATAGTTAAAAATAAAATTTATAAAATAAAAATCTTAATTTTTATTATACCCTTGCAGGTATTATAATTTTAGTCAAAAGTGTTCAACGCAGTGACGGAGACATCTCCGACCCTATAAAGTATATATATTCTTGATCAGGATCACCTCCTGAGTCGATATAAGCATGTCCGTCTGTCCGTCTGTCGGCTTCTATGCAAACTAGTCTCTCAGTTTTGGAGCTATTGAGTTGAAACTTTGCACACATCCTTCTTTTCCTTGCAAGTAGTACATAAGTCGGAACGGTCGGGATCGGTCGACTATATCCTATAGCTGCCATATAACTGATTGATCGGAAATGCCATAACTTTGTTTTTTTTTGTATGTTAGATGGTTGAGACTTTCCACGCATGTTATATTTAACCAAAATATCTTGTACAAAATTTCATAAGGATCGGAAGGTGGTGTTTTTTACGTTAGAAAGATGGGACTTGGTACAGATTCTATGTTGGACAAAATAATCTGATTTGCCAAATTTCATAAGGATCGGCCGACTATATGCTATCCGCTATTTATCTAATAATATAAGATGCGTGGCGCCACCTAGCGGACTGCGACTCAACTGCAAGGGTACATAAACTTCGGCTCCGCCCGAAGTTAGCTTTACTTTCTTGTTTTTTATTTTAAATTGGCAATTTAAACATATAATTTACATAAGTTTAAACACTGGGCAAAACTGAACCAAATATTTGCACTGGTTCTATTTTATGTTCGTGAAAATGTTAATTTTATTAATTATATCACGTCGGGGTCACCAATGTTTGGCCATTTATGTTTTTCATTGCCGATTTAAATTCTAAAATACCAAATATTTAAAAACGGTACAATATTTTTTTAATTTTTCTATCCTGTTTGGATCTGTTTCTGACATCATCGAGATGTCGTTGAGAAACCAATCATCTAGGTGTTGAAGTCTGAGCGACTGCAGAGCTCGGCAGCGGCAAAAAAGATGCTCGACAGTTTCTTCCTCTTCTTCGTCCCTACATCTGCGGCAGTAGTCGTTGTGGGGTAAGTTCATTCGCCTAGCATGTGCTACATCTCTCCAGTGTCTCTTGATGACTTATAGCCGTGCTCTATGTCCCATAAAAGTAGGATTTCTCTTTTGTTGGCCTTCCTGAGTTGAAGTTTGTAGACACTATTGGTACACCGGTACCCTCTAGGTCACCATAGAGCGGTGTGGTGGTGCCTATGCCAGCCACTTCGCGATTACTCCCAGATGAGGTTTATGTCATACTGGTTGGCCGTCTCGTGGAGAGATGATCTTCAGTCTGAGACTGTTTTTGAGTTGCTGGTGACTGAGCTGATCGATTTTATAGGTACTTGGTTGTCACTGCATATATATTGACTTCTCTTTGTGTGAAGTTGTGTATTTTTAGGTATTTTAGTGCTTCCTTTATGGCTATTACCTTGGTAGGAAAGGCGCTGCAGTGATTGGGTAGTGTAAAAGGCTCTAGGCTCTGATGCCTAGTTGTTCGGAGTATATTCCCAATCCTACTCTAGTCATCAGTCATCAGTATAGAAGTTTAGTGCATTTTCTGGGCGTGGGATTTGGTCCCCCCATTCCTCTCTATCATGAGATCGCAGAGCGTCTGTGGGTATTTCCTTGTAAACAGGATTGCGACATAATTATTGTTCATATGAGCATGGTTCCCACGCTGGCCACTTATACACATATGAGCATGCATAACTCTCTGTCCGTTTCTACATACATAAGTTACATTTTTTATATATAAAACGGCTGCTCTGCCGCTGCGCCGACAGCTAGCAAGCCTTAGTGTAAGAAAACAAGAGAACATTCGAATAATGACACTGAACTGGATAAGCCACATCTTTTTAATTCTACAGTGCCTATGTCTCCTCCTGATCACCTGAAGTAAAGAAGGCTCGACACCAAATCTCTGGTCAACCATAAATCCTGCAGAGCGTAGGCACGGAGGTGTTTGGAGGCGAGTGGCGATCGCAACCGGGGGCGTGTCCTGTGGGGTAGGTAGGGCCTTCGTGCCCTGATCCGGCCGCCGGGCACCAAGAAGCGTATCCTGCCCGGCGTATGCCTAAGAGATCAGCCTATTGGTCTGCTAACACGGATTAGGTGCAGGCCACGGCAAAAGAACATTCCCAGTGAGGCAAGGATATCAATGATCCACGGCGCCCACAGAAGAGAAGCAGCGAGGAGAAGATCAACGGTGAAAGGAGCAGCGACAAAGGAAGCGACGACGACAGGAGCAGCGACGACGATAGGAGCAGCGACGACGACAGGAGCAGCGACAACGACAGGAGCAACGACGACGACAGAAGCAGCAGCGACGACAGGAGAGCAGCAACGGGAGCAGCGACAGTGGCAGGAGAGGGGCAGCAAAGGCCCCGCAACTGGAGCACGTGAGTCCAAACGGAGGGAACCGTGAGCGGAACCGGCGCCAGGCACCAAGACCACACGTCGTTCTGGGTGAAAGCTTTGGGGGCGTGTGTATTGGCACCAATCCGGAACGGTGACCGGGGAACGACAGGAGGACGAGCGGTCGATCAGCTGAGCCGAGCAGCCGATGAGATTCTTCCTTTGTAACCATTATAAAAATAAAGGGGATATTTGTGAAACGAAGCCCCTTGTGTTATTTCTGGGCTTGGGCAGAAGTAAACTCAGTGAGCTAGCCGCGGCATTTGATGGGAGCACCAACTAGCAAAAACAGTTCGTTACATCCTAGTCTACCGCAGACTTGTATAGCTCTGCAGACTGCTCATAATCGCTTATCCCTTGAGACTGTGCCGTCGGGGTTATCCCCTATCGATAAGCCTGAGCAGGATGCGGCTTTTCGCAATCTCTGCAAAGGACCCACAGCCATGCTGACTCTCGGCGCGGGTCGAGTAATGGCTTAATCCGGCACGGTATGAAATGGTGTGTTGGGATAAGGGGTGTGTAGGTACTATAGTGTAGAAGAGGGAAAGTGTGTGAGGATACTTGTTAGAGGCGGCAACAAGAGCGCATCGCCGGCACCGCTTATGGCGCGGATGCCCGCTTACTGCCCGATGAATAACAAAACCCAAAAAAAACTATTCTTATTGATGTACACAGTCACCATCTACTAAAACGCTTACAATTTAACGTTTCTAGTAGAATGACTAACAACTTTCATCCTCTACTCCTTAGCCATTTTAGTTCAACATATACCCAAAATCCCTTTAAGGTATTATCCGCTAACTAAGCGTTCCCCTCACCATCACCAACGGGCCGGGCAATTTGCCGGAAAAAGTTGCAGAATCGCCTAGCGGAAATGAAACTGCTAGCGCTCACTGCCCATCAGAGTCAGCGGATTCAAATTTCACTGCACCGACAACGACGGCACGAAGCGCTGACGCTGCAACACGGTTGGGCTGAGACAGACGATTGGAGAACAAATGAGCGCTTAGGAATATTTAGTCTTAATTCAGACACACAGCGGAACAGAACTTTTTCATACTTTAAAATCCATTTTGTCAATTCGTATAAAATAAATTCAATTACTAAAATGTGAACCATCAATCAAATCTTTTCGAAACAGAATTATAGGAACACAAACGGTCAAGTTCGGGAATATACGTCTACACCGATGAAAACTTTTACAACGATCCTCAGATGAGGGGGCATTTGTCCTCACGAAGGACCATGGTCCTTAACTTGTAAGTATGATATAAATAGCGGACCGGATAACAATTGACGGTCGTATTTTATGATTATTTTATGTATTTATTTATATTAGTTAAGAAACGATTTATAAATACAAAATTTTTTTTTTTCCAGCCACGGATTATAAAAAAATGTACATATGTTTAAACACTGGGCAAATCTGAACCAAATATTTGCACTGGTTCTATTTTATGTTCGTGAAAATGTTAATTTTATTAATTATATAACGTCGGGGTCACCAATGTTTGGCCGTTTATGTTTTTCATTGCCGATCCAAATTCTAAAATACAATGTATATTTAAAAACGGTACAATATTTTTTTAATTTTTCTATCCTGTTTGGATCTGTTTCTGACATCATCGAGATGTCGTTGAGAAACCAATCATCTAGGTGTTGAAGTCTGAGCGACTGCAGAGCTCGGCAGCGGCAAAAAAGATGCTCGACAGTTTCTTCCTCTTCTTCGTCCCTACATCTGCGGCAGTAGTCGTTGTGGGGTAAGTTCATTCGCCTAGCATGTGCTACATCTCTCCAGTGTCTCTTGATGACTTATAGCCGTGCTCTATGTCCCATAAAAGCAGGATTTCTCTTTTGTTGGCCTTCCTGAGTTGAAGTTTGTAGACGCTATTGGTACACCGGTACCCTCTAGGTCACCCTATGCCAGCCACTTCGCGATTACTCCTAGATGAGGCTTATGTCATACTGGTTGGCCGTCTCGTGGAGAGATGATCTTCAGTCTGAGACTGTTTTTGAGTTGCTGGTGACTGAGCTGATCGATTTTATAGGCACTTGGTTGTCACTGTATATATTGACTTCTCTTTGTGTGAAGTTGTGTATTTTTAGGTATTTTAGTGCTTCCTTTATGGCTATTACCTTGGTCGGAAAGGCGCTGCAGTGATTGGGTAGTGTAAAAGGCTCTAGGCTCTGATACCTAATTGTTCGAAGTATATTCCCAATCCTACTCTATTGTTTAGTTTGGAGTCATCAGTATAGAAGTTTAGCGCGTTTTCTGGGCCTGGGATTTGGTCCCCCCATTCCTCTCTATCAGGAATGACGATCCAGCTTCAGGAATGAGGGGCGGAATTTTGTATTTCCTGCTAAGAAGACATAACTGAGTTTTATGTGCATATGCTCCCAGGCAATTGCTGCTTGCCCATTTGGATAGGTTTGTAATTTCGCGCCTATGAGATCGAAGAGCGTCTGTGGGTATATCCTTGTGAACAGGATTGCGACGTCATCCGCTATCCTGCAGCCTTCCTCTTTTATTTTACATAGAATCGAATTAACAGCTATGTTCCTTAGAAGACGAGAGAAGACCATAGAGAGGAGGAGGGCAGTCTTTTATCTTACATAGAATCGAATTAACAGCTATGTTCCTTAGAAGACGAGAGAAGACCATAGAGAGGAGGAGGGCAGTCTTGGTGGACCCTTTTTTAAGCATGTTGTGCGTTGTCAGATTTGGGTTGTGCTGTGGTGTATGCACACATGAGTTCTTATTACACAACATAAATGTTGAGCGGCAACACTTTGTTAGCCGAAGTTGCAACACTTTGTTGTTATACCAATAATGTACACAGGGCATTGCCTTTGTCACTCAATGACAGAGAGCCAAGTGCCCAAACACATTTCAAGTGCATACGTAATATGATGTGCAATTGCATTCACCACTTAGAGCCGAGTCAGCATGGTTTCCACGCTGACCACTTATATACATATGTGCCTGCATTGCCCGTTTCTACCCGTTTCTACATACTGTAACATTACTTACAATAAAATATATAAAACGGCTGCTCTGCCACTGCGCCGTCAACAAGCAAGCCTTAATGTAAGAAAACAAGAGAACATTCGAATACAGACACTGAACTGGATAAGTCACATCGTTTTAATTATACATGGCGACCGTGACTTCAGTTCAAAAGAACCTGAAAAAAAAGTGAACGCATAATCAAACAACAAAATCAATGAACAACAATAACAGCAGCAGCAAGCACAATAGTAGACCAACAAGAAAACCTGTCTTGCGCAGAATGACCGATAAGATGATGTTCCAGCAAAACCAGCAGCAGCAACAGCCAAACCAACAACATGCGAGGAAAACGGAGAATAAAAATAACAGAGTGAGTTGAGTGCAAGCAATGGGAGGACGCGGAGGTGTTAAAAATAAGGTGAATAAAAGAATAACACACATTTAGTGGCTGTTATTTACTAAAACACCGCCTCCCGCGTGGTCGACTGCACAAAAGTTGCAGGCCGAGCTTGATTTTTTAAAAACAAGCCTCACAGAGAGACGCCCAATTGCTGCAACTCACTCTCGTAAAATACATAATATAAAATTTTTTTAAAAGCGTGCGGAACCATTTCCCCTCGTTTAGCCCGTAAAGCTATGCGAAACAATAGGTAGGATAAATGTAAAAGAAACAAAAAAAAATATATAAGAAAGAATAGATGAGAAGTAATGCGATAAGTAAATTCAGTGATGAAATTGGTGATAATTATAATTATAATTTTAATTTTCCAAAAAAAACAATGGATATAGTAAACGTTAAGTCAGTGGATTCCACTAGTAACGTAATAAATAAAGTTTAACCAAATAACATTAATTTGGAATTTTTAAATATTATGCTATTAATAATTGTTGTCATAATGTGTGCTAATTGCTTTTATAAATTATACAAACTTCACAATAAATGTTAAAAAAAAGATATATGAGCCAAGAAAACGACTTGGGCAAAATTAAAAAAAAATGGACAACAAAGCACACAAACATTAAATATTAATGATGCAAAATATAATAAAATGTTATTAAAAAAAAAAAGGAACGAAAATGAAATAAAATAAAGAATATTTGAAACAAAATATATATAGTCATGTACACCCACACATACCCTAACTTTAAGTTCATGTATGTACAGTTAGTACACGGCAGCTAAGCTTCCACTAAAAAGCTTGAAGCCTAGCTTATGCTAAGATTAGTAATTAAGCAGACTTGAAACAGTACGCATGTACAAATAAATTAATTGTAAGACTAAACTGAAGTCTTTTTTTTGTGAAACCTTTGTTACTCGATAAGAAAGTCGAAAGATGTTTTTTATCAAATACCGTCACTATCAGCCTATAACCGACTAAGAAGTCGTGGCATCCATCTACAATTTTTAAACCTGAGACGAAGAGGTCTCAACTTTCCATCTATCTATATATATGTATGTGTATCCAAGTATGAATACACAAAGAGTCATAAACAAAACATATGAAAGGGACCCATATTTCAGTATAAGAGTTCAGCAGTTAGTATCTAAAACCCCTGTGAGTGAGTACGAGCTAGAAATCTTTTATATAGACAATTCCGGGTGTGTACAACAATTCCGGGTGCGCAAGTGAAATCAAGAATAGATAAACATTCAGTTTTAGGTAGGGCAAATGTTATGATGGTTTCTAAGAAATAATATAATGGAATCGAATAAATTATCAAAAAAAACTGTCAAACATTAAAGAAGAATTTAACAAATCACATAAATCACTTAGGAAAAATAGACCGATACAGAAAACAAAGGTGAAGAAACACGTAGAAATATTAGTTAAATGCTTTAATGAAGCTCGAATACTAATATATGAACACAGAGACAAGTTAAATCAAGATCATTGGTCTCGAGTATCAAAGTTTTTGATCAGACTAAGATCCAATCTAACATCTTTTAGAGATAGGTTCAAGCTTGATATTTCAATACCTAATATTCTTAATACTTTAATAATAATTGAAACTGGTGACGAACCAGAATCAAAAGAAGTTATTGACCAACAAGATTTGGAAGAGGAAGAAATAAATAATCTCACTATCCCAGCTATACTAATGTCTGAATTGGACAATTTTGCAGATTCAGATAATAGCTCGAAGAAAAATTTATTACAATGGCACAATCAAATACTGATTTTATCAACACTACATCAAAGCTTATACCAGTATTTGATGGTAACGCAGAAAAAAAGGAGATTATAGAATCAATAAAAGGCGAACACGAACAATTTACTATTTCAATAATAAAAACAAAACTAAAAGGTGTCGCCAGAAACTTAATCGGAAATGAAACAACTATATCTGTAGTCATTTCCGGACTAAAGATAAATGGAAATGGTGAAACTGTAGAAGTATTGTCAGCTAAATTGATGATCCTACAGCAACGTAACAAAACTGCTAACCAATATACATCAGAGGTTGAGCAAATGACAAAAGCTTTACAAAGTGCGTACATAACGGACGGCCTTCCACTTGCGTTAGCCAGAAGTTATTCTACACAGTCTGCAGTTAAGGTAATGGCAAATAATTGCGCAATTGATAAGGTAAACCTTATCATGCAGGCTGGCACCGTCAACATCATGAATGATGCCATATCCAAATTCGTAAACAGTTGCACGGAAGTAACTGAACAACCTAATACTGTCCTTTATTTTAAAAATTATTCACAGCGTGGTGGAAGTCGCGGACGTGGAAATTTCAGGGGAAACTCTCGAGGTCGTAAGATTAATTACAACAACTACAACAGTTCCAATTATATCAATAATATAGAGGAAACTCAAGAGGCTCAGAATAAGTCGGAAAACTCTCGCCCTTCAGATGTAGGCAGTAGGCAGTTGAGCGGTTCATACAATCAATCTTAGCTTAAATATATTTAATAGATACTGGTGCAGACATATCTCTGTTAAAGGAAAATTCTGATATCTTTAATGATATCCAAAACAACAAGAAAATCAATATCCAAGGCCACAATATAATACAGTCGAACGGACTAATTTCAATAGAGATACAGACAGGTAAATACATAATTCCACACGATTTTCACTTAGTAAATTTGCACTTCATAATGTGATGGAATAATAGGCATTGATTTCATTAAGAAATTCAATTTCCAATTAGACTTCAAGCCAAATGAAGATTGGATCATAATGAGACCAAATAATTTGAATTTCCCTATTTATGTTCCAATAACATAAAGTTCTGACAGACCATGCGAACACGGTCGCAACAACCAAAAATGCATTTTTCCGATTATTGAATACAACCAGTAATGATCAAAAAGTAAATAGTCACAGATTAAAATATAATCAATCGCTACCAACAATTTTTACAAGCAAAAGCTAAGATTGAAGGATGATGAACAAGTTAACATAAAGGATTATAGAAGTTCACATAGTCAGAAAGATTAAATTAATAGACAGGTACAAAAATTAAAAGACAATAAAATAGTAAAACCGTCTGTATCAGCCTATACCAGCGCACTGTTATTCGTTCCGAATAAATCACTTCCCGGATCTGATAAGAAACAAGAAAGGAAAGCTAACTTCGGGCGGAGCCGAAGTTGATATACCCTTGCAGTTCAGTCGCAGTCCGCTAGGTGGCGCCACGCATTTTATATTATTAGATATATAGCGGATCGTATATAGTCGGCCGATCCTTATGAAATTTGGCACATTGAATTATTTTGCCCAAAGAGAAATCTGTACCAAGTCCCATCTTTCTAACTTAAAAACCACCAAAGTTATGCCAATTCCGATCGTTCTATGACAGTTATAGGATATAGTCGGCCGATCCTTACGAAATTTTGTACATAAGATATTGGTCAAATATAACATGTGTGGAAAGTCCCAACCCTCTAACTTAAAAAAAACCAAAGTTATGGCATTTCCGATCAATCAGTTATATGGCAGCTATAGGATATAGTCGACCGATCCCGGTCGTTCCGACTTATATACTACCTGCAAAGGAAAGAAGGGTGTGTGCAAAGAAACCGACAGACAGACAGACAGACGGACAGACAGACAGACGGACAGACGGACATGCTCATATCGACTCAGGAGGTGATCCTGATCAAGAATATATATACTTTATAGGGTCGGAGATGTCTCCTTCACTGCGTTGCACACTTTTGACCAAAATTATAATACCCTCTGCAAGGGTATAAAAATGGCGATTAGTAATTGACTATCGTCAAATTAATAAAAAACTGTTGTCGGATAAATTCCCGCTACCTAGAATTGATGATATTTTGGATCAACTAGGAAGAGCGAATTTCTCATGTCTGGTCTAAATGTCTGGCTTTCATCAAATTTAACTTGAACAAGAAAGGAAAGCTAACTTCGGGCGGAGCTGAAGTTGATATACCCTTGCAGTTGTGCCATTTCGGATCTTTCAGTTATATGGTTATTGGATATAGTTGGCCGTTCCCTATGAAATTTGACAAGTCAAATTATTTTGTTCCAAATAGAATCCGTACCAAGTCCCATCTGTCTAACTTAAAAAACATCAAAGTTATGCCAATTCCGATCGATCTATGACAGCTATAGGATATAGTCATCCGATCCTTATGAAATTTTGTACACAAGATATTTTGGCCAAATATAACATGTGTGGAAAGTCTTAACTTAAAAACTAACTTAAAAAACACCAATGTTATGGCATTTCCGATCAATCAGTTATATGGCAGCTATAGAATAGGGTCGACCGATCCCGGCCGTTCCGACTTATATACTACCTGCAAGGAAAAAAAGGATGTGTGCAAAGTTTCATCTCGATAGCTCCAAAACTGAGAGACTAGTTTGCGTAGAAACAGACAGACGGACAGACGGACCGACGGACAGACGGACAGACGGACATGCTCATATCGACTCAGGAGGTGATCCTGATCAAGAATATATATACTTTATAGGGTCGGAGATGTCTCCTTCACTGCGTTGCACACTTTTGACCAAAATTATAATACCCTCTGCAAGGGTATAAAAAAAAAAGAAAACGAGAAAGGAAAGCTAACTTCGGGCGGAGCCGAAGTTAATTTCCTTGCAGAATTTTCTATAAAGTTAAATATTCATATGGTAAATTTTTTCATATCATCATCCATTTAAAAAAAAAAAACATTTTTATCCCATTCAGCCAAACACTCAAAGAGTAGGTACAAATTCAAAATATTGATATCGAATAATGGGATTTTGTGGGTCTAACAATCATAAAATTTAAATGAATTTTATGTTGGGTCTACAGCCCTTTTAGATATAGGGGTTTTTATATGTCCATGGGATTTATCCCTTGCTTTAATGAACACCTGCAAGGGTCATTACAAGGACACGTGCAAGGGATAAATTGCACAACAGATATCTCAGGTACGAACTTTGGCACCTATAATAACAGGTAATACCCTGTTTCTGATTGGTTGAGTCGGAAATAAAATGATCCTAAAAATTGTGACGGCAAATATTTATAACCCCAAAATTACAGAACAGGTAGATATAAAACATGGTTTTTATTACCTTTTTAAAAATGGATAAAATTGCGTAACCCTCAAGGGTTAAGGTCAATTTGTTTATTATTTTGGATATTACCTAACTTGGCTATATATTGGCACATCCACTAATCCGCAGATCAGTCAATGACACTCAACTGAGTGACGACGTTACTCTGCCAGATAACAGTGAGAAGTATTTTTTAAAAAGTGAGTGTGAAAAAAGTATTTTTTAAAAGCAAAAATAAGTGTGAGAAAAGTATCTCTATAGAACGAAAATATAGTGCATAGTGTATTTAAAAATAGTTTTCAAATTACATTTGAAACAAAAAATTTGGTAAGTCAATCACCCAACTTTCATCTTAACAATTCTTATTTGCTATTATTTCTTATTTACGTTTCCAAATAATTAATTTCTATAATTTCCCATTTTCATAATTATACCCTTGCAGAGGGTATTATAATTTTTATAATTTTTCAACTAGCACCAAAAAAGATGCCACGTATATCACAATTGTCACAGGAGCAATGCCGACAAGCTGCTTTAAATAGAAGCAGGGCTCGCTACGAACAAAATGCATCCCAAATAAGGGTTCGGAATTCTGAACACATCGCCAATGTTCGCGCCAATAACCCGAACTGCGGGAGGAAAGTCGGGCACGGGAAGCCACAGCGCGCGCCACTTGGAGGCGAAGTGAAAGAATCCGTAACATTGAGCGAATTCGGGATGCTGAAGGACATGCTCATCGCCGACAGGACCCCGAGGAGCGCCGACGAGAGCTGGTGCAAGATACTGCTCATCATGCCACTCGGAGGACCGATCCGGAGTACCGAAGTCGCGAACGGATTCGGGATATGGAGGCACGTGCCGATCGCCGAGAGGACCCCCAGGAGCGCCGACGAGAGCAGGTGCAAGATACTGCTCATCATGCCACTCGGAGGAACGATCCGAAGTACCGAAGTCGCGAACGGATTCGGGATATGGAGGCACGTGCCGATCGCCGAGAGGACCCCCAGGAGCGCCGACGAGAGCAGGTGCAAGATACTGCTCATCATGCCACTCGGAGGACCGATTCGGAGTACCGAATTCCCGAACGGATTCGGGATATGGAGGCGCGCGCGACCCGCCGAGAGGACCCCGAGGAGCGCCGACGAGAGCAGTTACAAAATACTGCTGATCATGCCGCTCGGAGGACCATTCCGGACCATCGAATTCCCGAACGGATTCGGGATATGGAGGCGCGCGCGACCCGCCGAGAGGACCCCGAGGAGCGACGACGAGAGCAGGTGCAAAACACTGCTGACCATGCCGCTCGGAGGACCATTCCGGACCATCGAATTCCCGAACGGATTCGGGATATGGAGGCGCGCGCGACCCGTCGAGAGGACCCCGAGGAGCGACGACGAGAGCAGGTGCAAAACACTGCTGACCATGCTGCTCGGAGGACAATTCCGGACCATCGAATTCCGGAACGTATTCGGGATATGGAGGCACGCGCGACACGCCGAGAGGACCCCGAGGAGCGACGACGAGAGCAGGTGCAAAATACTGCTGACCATGCCGCTCGGAGGACCGACCCGGAGTACCGAATTCCTGAACGGATTCGGGATGCCGCAGCGCGCGCTTATCATCGGCAGGACTCGGAGGAACATGCAAGGGAACAGGAGAGAAATACTGAGGAGCACCGACAACGACGAAGGAATCCGGAAGAGAGGCAGCGAGAACGGGAAATGGACGCCAATAACAGGAGAGCAACCAGGAGAAATCCCATCGCAAGATCGCAGGAGCAACGGATGAACACATCTCAAATTCGACAAATGGCAGAGGATCGGCTAATCAACTTTAGGATGGACCCCCAAAACCGACTGGATGCCTCCCAAAGGCAGTCACAAAGGAACATGGACGCAAGAGCATCCCTTTCTGAGGATGAGATGAAACAGGAACGGGAACTACAGCGTCATAGGATTCGATCATCGGCGAGGGATCTTTATCACAGGAACATAAAGGAAGGACCAACGGAAATTTGTGTCTGCTGTGGAGGAACGTGGTTCCGTTCGCAGGTAAGTGGATTATACATCCTTGCTATCTCCTCTAAATTTCCCCTCCTAAATGTTGGCAACGCTTTCTATTTGTCGAGAAAATTTTCCAGTCCGTCCGGCAAATATAATTTTTGCAACACCTGCCGTCGTGCCGTCTCTTTAGGCAAACTCCCATCACTCTGCCTTTCGAATGGTTTCGACTTTCCCGAAATCCCCGAGTGCTTAAATGGACTCACCTGCCTCGAAGAGCGCCTGATTTCACCGAGAATCCCTTTCATGAGGATTATTTCTCTCGGCTATGAAAGGCAATGCGGTATCCGAGGCGCTGTGGTGAACGTTCCAATTTCAGTCCCTGACATTGTGACTGCGCTTCCGCGCTCTTTCGACTCTACTCATGTCATCCAAGTCCATTTAAAAAGGAGGCTAGAGTACGCTCACAATTTCATGACTGAAACTATTCGACCCGCTCGGGTCCTTGAAGCTGTACGGTACTTAGTGAATACCGAGCTCTACAGGAAGCACAACATTTCACTTAACGAGTCATGGCTAGCACAACTTCAAGGAAGTAATGAAATTCCTTTTATTGCGGATGAATCTGATCGCGAAGCGGTAGAGCAACTTCTTCAGCAGCAGCACCAATCCCAAAATGCTGTAGAGCTCGAGGAAAATTTAAATCCCGGAGGCCATGAAACATTATTGGAAAATAATGATACTGCAATTCAACGCATTGCATTGGCACCGGGAGAAGGCCGCCGCCCAACAAGCTTAACGCTTGACGAAGATGCAGAGGAACTTTCATTTCCAACTATTTCTTGCGGAGAAATATTTAAAGGAAATACAACCTACGCAAAAAAAGCCAGATCCCAAATCCGTTTTTATGACCGTCGTTGCGCTGTGGTTCCTAAAGTTTTATATATGTATAAATTTTACGAAATGCAGCGTATACAAAATTCAATTTCCATTGCTTTACGCAAAAAATCCGGATCAGTTACCGCTGGTAATCTGCGAGATGAGTCTTTTGTACATAGACTTGTGCAACATGATGATGGCTACCACATCCTTAAAGGCTTACGGTCTGCACCAGCTCATTGGGAGGCTGAGAAAAAGAAAGTGATCGCCATGATTCGACAATTCGGGTTGCCAACGTTTTTTATAACACTTTCCGCTGCTGAAACTAAGTGGAATGAACTGTTAGTTATCCTTTCTCTTCTATTGGATAATAGGGTTATAAGCGAGGAAGAAGCGGCAGCTCTTTCCAGCTCCGAAAAGGCTCGGTTAATCCGATCCGATCCAGTGACGTGCTCTCGATACTTCGATTACAGGTTGCGACAATTAATGAAATTGTTCAAAACCGATATATTTGGGGAATTCAATCTTTCCCATTTTTATTGGAGAATCGAATTTCAGCACAGAGGATCTCCGCATTCTTATGGCATGTACTGGCTTGCTGGTGCTCCTAAGCTCGACGACACCGAAAATACCGAGCAAGTAATAAACTTTATCGATAGGTTTATTACCACAAATGGAGACGATCCTGAACTACAAGAAGTAATTCAGTATCAACGTCACAAGCACAGTTCATCTTGCCTAAGAGAGTTACGCGGACAGGAGTTTTGCCGTTTTAATATGCCATACCCTCCTATGCCCGAAACCGTTGTTTTGCATCCGATAGAAGAAAACGAAGTAAATGTTGAAGAACATAAAACTTTGTATAAAAAAATTAAGGAAACTTTAAGGACCATTCCTAATGAAGACGCAGCTTTATTTAATAATTTTGAATATTTTCTGTCCCACCTTGATACTAATTTTGAAGACTACAAATTAGCCTTACGTTCAAGCTTGAAAAAGCCACAAATTTTTCTTCGCAGACAATTTTCCGACCGACTACTCAATGCTTATAATAGAGATATTCTAGGCTTACACAGAGCTAATATGGATATTCAATTTATCCTAGATGCCTACGCCTGTTGTAGTTATATTATTAACTACATTAACAAATCAAACAGAGGCGTATCGCAGTTGCTCCGTGAAGCCATGGCAGAAATAAGCCATGGGAATTTATCTATTAAAAGGAAATTGCAGCACATAGGGAACAAGTTTATTAACGCTACAGAAATTTCAGCCCAAGAAGCATCATACAATATTTTGGGCCTGCATATGTCGGAGGCAAGTGAAGGTACAATTTTTATAAACACTTGTCATCCAGACAAACGAGTTCGATTGGCTCGCTCAAATGAAGAATTAGAGCGACTACCAAACAACTCGGTGGATATTTTTGAGCGTAATATTCTTGACCGATATGTGCAAAGGCATGAGCAGCTGGAAGGAATTTGTTTAGCAGATTTTGTCGCTTGGTATACATTTCATAAGCGCAATACACGATCTGCCGCTAATCATAGTGAGGACTATGATGAAGCAAATGATTTGGAGGTTGATGTTGAAGACAAAGTTGCTGAGCAAAACTATCCACTGATGGACGGGTCTGGTCACGTTAAGAAACGTAAGCATCCCCTGATTCTTAGATGGGTTCGCTTTAGCATTAACTCTTCACCATCGGATTATTTCCGAGAGCATTTAATGCTTTTCTACCCTTGGCGAAATGAAGAAGCTGAACTTCTTTCCAACGACGTTGAAAACACATTCAGAACTAATCATGAATCTATTAGGATCATGAAAAGAAACTATGATGTGTTTGATGATATGGAGTTAGAAAGAGTTCTTGAAGATTTGCAAGAGGATAGAGGGGATTATAATCTTATCTTGGAAGAACCTGCCTCCCAATTTTTAGACGAAGAATTTAGAGCTTTAGCAGTGCCAAATATATGGATGACAATGCAACAAATAATCCTGAAGAAGATGGCGAACTTCAATTAATTAGACTCCCCCCGTTAGTTTCCAATGATGACCTTTGCTCGCTAACTCGGACCCTCAACTACAAACAAAGACAATATTATGCACATGTAATGCATAATGTTGTTTATAAAAATATATTTTACGAATATGTTGGTGGAGGGGCCGGTGTAGGGAAAAGCAGACTGATTTCAATCATATATCAGTGTGTGACTTGGCGAGCCAATAAGCTTCCTGGTGCTACGGATTCGGCAAAGGTTTTATTATGTGCTCCAACTGGAAAAGCTGCTTTTGGAATTGGAGGATTAACTCTTCATTCGGTGTTTTCTCTTCCAATTAATCAGGCCTCAGGTCCTTTACGACCTTTAAGCAATGATAGTTTAAATACAATTCATTGTAAATTGATAGATCTCCAATTAATTATAATTGATGAAATTTCCATGGTTGGCTCAAAAATGCTTTCATTTTTGGATCAAAGGCTTCGTCAAATTTTCCGTTGCCCAGACTTATGTTTTGGGGGAAAATCAATTATAGACTATAATATAATATAATATATATCATATATAAACTATAATTTATAGTTTTTGGAGACCTAAAGCAGCTTTCCCCAGTTGGAGACAGTTGGATATTTTCGGAGAGGACGAATAATCCTTATAGCGTTTTAGCAGGAAATAGCCTATGGAGCAACTTTAAGTATTTTGAGCTCACTGAAATAATGCGCCAAAGAGGCGATCATGCATTTGCACAAGCCTTAAATAATTTATCTGAGGCTTGTATGACAATTGCAGACATAGAGCTCCTAAAACAAAGAATTGTTTCACCCAGCAAAGTTCCAGATGATGCCATTCATTTATTTTCTTCTATCGAAGAAGTTAACCATTTTAATTCCATTAAATTAGCACAAATTGGGACGGAAGAGTTGGTTTCCACTGCAGTTGATACAGTGAAAACTGCGAACATATCTGCACGAAATAGAGAAAATACGTTAAGATATGCTCAAAATATGAAAACCTCTGAAACTCAGGGTTTACCATATGTTCTTCATCTCAAAACAACTGCTAAATATATAGTTACCGTTAATATTGACACAAATGACGGACTTGTAAATGGAGCAACTGGTCAGCTAAAGCAAATTGACCATTGCGTAGTTAATGGCTCAAATTTAATAACGCGACTTTGGATTAATTTTTTCGAGCCCATGGTTGGTGCGATCGCCAGATCAAAAGTTCGAAATAGTCCAGATCCCGAATGGACTCCTATAGTAAAAGCCTCTCGAGTTTTTCAGTGTGGAAGATCAGAGCATGCTTCTGTTGACAGAAAACAATTCCCAATTGTTCCTGCTGAGGCTATTACCATCCATAAAAGCCAAGGAGCAACATATAGCAAAGTCGCGGTGCATCTTAAAAGAGGCATTAAACGAGCTTCCCTATATGTTGGATGCAGTAGAGCCACTAGCGCATTGGGACTTTTCCTTTTAGGCGACTTTGTTCCTCCAACAAGATTTGGAGCTTTAAATGTCCAAGCCGAACTGCAAAATTTAAGAGAGGAAAAGTTCTTGACTACGCATTACGATTTTGTGGTTAACAGAAACGAAGCAAACTGTCTATATTACCATAATGTTGAGTCTCTTCGAAGCCATCGCGAAGATATTTTTAACGACCCTATTATTTGTTCTGCAAATTTTCTTTGTTTTGTCGAAACTTGGACTCTTCCCAGCGAAGATTTCTCTTTGCAAGATTTCGATATTATAAAAAGAATTGATAGCAATCGATTAAATGGTTCTGGGAAAAATGGAATAATTATTTATGCCAAGCAAAACATTTCTGAAAATGTAATGTTTTTGTTTGAGACAAATAAGTCTTTAAATCCTAGAACCATATATCAATCGATTGCTTTTAAATATCTTGATACATCTTTTATTGTTGTTTATAGGAATCCTGCGTATCCTATAACACAATTTCGAAATGAAGTTATGGCGGATGTAGAAAGAATACGCAGATTAGAAAATAATAGCAAATTGGTAATATTAGGAGATTTTAATATATGCAGATCCAGAAGCACTGATCAACTTGAAGAGGCTTTAAGTGAACATAACCTTAGTCCAATCAATAATATTGCAACTACAAAACATTTAACGCAAATTGATTGGATATTTGCTGAAAATGAGCTGAGGAATGCTGTAGCTATTACATACAAAACAATCTACAGTCATCATGATGGAATTTTCTTAAGTTATTAATTTATTTATTTATCATATTAATTGTTATTATTCATTTATTTATTAAATTCATGAACATAAATTGTATATACTTATAGAAATTAGTAATATGCTTGTATATATCGATAAATTATTTATTTAATAAAAAAGTGCAATATAGATTTAGTTATTTATTTCCCTCTCGTGGATTGAGACCTTGTCGTGGTGAGGGGGCTGAGTATGTGAGGATTCATAATAAACATCACGGAAACCAGAATCAATCCTTTGTTTTAATTAGTTTATAAAATATACTATATATTCATCGAATTTATAAAAGAATAGTTAAAGTTTAACTTTTGAACATGGCAGCAGTTATATGGCAGCAACAATATATAGTCGGCCGATATTTATGCCATTTGTAATATGTTAGTTACGAGCTACGATATTTTGGAGAAAAATAAAATTGGAGAAATGTCCCAACCCTCCAACTTAAAAAAAAATAACCTACAAAAAAAAAATTTTATAGCATTTTCGATCGTTTAGTTATATGGCAGCTATCGGATATAGTCAGCCGATCTTTACGAAACTTAACAGATCAAATAAGACCCCCCAAAATGAAATCCGTAGCAAGTCCCATCATTCTAGCCTTAAAAACAACAAAGTTATGCCAATTCCGATCGTTCAGTTATATGACAGCTAATTTGGCAAATCAGATTACTTTGCTAAAAATATAACCTGTACCAAGTCACATCTTTCTAACTTAAAAAACATCGAAGTTGTGCCAATTCCGATCGATCTATGACAGCTATAGGATATAGTCGGCCGATCCTTATGAAATTTTGTAGACAAGATATTTTGGCCAAATATAACATGTGTGGAAAGTCTCAACCCTCCAACTTAAAAAACACCAATGTTATGGCATTTCCGATCAATCAGTTATATGGCAGCTATAGGATATAGTAGACCGATCCCGGCCGTTCCAATTTATATACTACCTGCAAGGAAAAAAAAGGATGTGTGCAAAGTTTCAACTCGATAGCTCCAAAACTGAGAGACTAGTTTGCGTAGAAACCGACAGACAGACAGACAGACAGACGGACAGACGGACAGACGGACATGCTCATATCGACTCAGGAGGTGATCCTGATCAAGAATATATATACTTTATAGGGTCGGATATGTCTCCTTCACTGCGTTGCACACTTTTGACCAAAATTATAATACCCTCTGCAAGGGTATAAAGATGTTAAATTCGAATGGACAACTGATTGCCAGAATGACTTCGAACATCTCAAATCGGCACTAGTAAATCCGAATTTATTACAATACCCAGATTTCAGCAAAGAATTTTGTATAATAACGGATGTAAGTAAGCAAGCGTGTGGAGCGGTTTTAACTCGAAACAAAAATGGACTCCAACTTCCAGTTGCTTATGCATCAAGCTCGTTTACTAAGGGTGAAAGTAATAAAAGTACAACAGAACAATAATTGACAGCAATTCATTGGGCAATAACTTATTTCAGACCATATGCTTATGGTAGACACTTCACTGTCAAGACTGATCATACCCTTTAATTTACCTGTTTTCAATGATAAATTCAAACTCTAAGCTAACGCGCATGCGACTTGAGCTGGAAGAATATAATTTCACTGTGGAATATCTGAGGGGAAAAGACAACTTTTCTGATGCGATATCAAGAATAACCATCAAAGACCTACAAAATATAACTAGAAATTTCAATAAAGTCACTAAAAGATATCAGAATAGACGGAAAATCCGCGCGGAAAATAAAGAAAAAGAATTTCCAACGCAATCTTTAGATTCAGCTTTTTGGCCCAACGTATATAAAGTCATAAACAATGACGAAAGATATATTATGTTTATTTAAACAAGGCAGAAAAATTACTGCAAGATTCGATGTTAGTGATTTATATACCAATGGAATTCTATTTTCAATGGTCAATTTTTCCAAAGGCTTGAACTGCAAGCCGGTATAAATAAAATCAGCCAACTATTCAATACTTCAACTTCAATATCAACTTCAAATACAACTACTTCAATAGATAATTTGAAATTTATGGGCAATAAAATATTGAAAACATTAAGAGTAGCGCTACTCAACCCGGTGATCATAACAAAAAAAACAAAAAGATAAAGAAGCTATTCTGTCTAATTTCCATGACGATCCCATACAAGAAAGTCATACTGGTATATTAAAAACTTTAGTAAAAATTAAAAGATATTATTTTTGGAAAAATATGATTCGTGATATCACAGAGTACATACGAAAATTCTAGAAATCTAAAGTAACTAAACATAGTAAGACCCCATTAACAATAACAGACACACCTAGAAATGTTTTCGACAGAGTGATAGTGTACACTATTGGTCCACTATTTCTGATTGACTCAAATCAGAAAATGATAACGAGTATGCAGTCACTTTAATATGTGACCTAACTAAGTATTTAGTTGCCATACCTGTACCAAACAAGAACGCTAATACTGTCGCTACAGCACACCACCACCAGACAGTTGGAACAATAGAGAGAAGTCATAGAACTTTTAATGAATACATACGATCTTATATATTGGGTCGTATGTATTATCCGTTTTATCGGACGTATGGATTCAATATTTTGTCTTTTGTTTCAACACGACCCCCTCTATGGCACATAATTAGTGTCCATATGAGCTAGTATTTGGTAAAACAAGTAATTTTCGAATACAATTTAATGGCATAGAAACAATATATAATATAGAAGTTAAGGTGTCTTTCCATGCTTCACCTGATGAAAAGTCGTTGGTTCATTCTTGGATAACGTTGGGAATACAATTTATTCGTGTCGCTTAATATCAACAATCGGTTTTGTAAGTTCTTATATAACGGAAGGGGTATATTTTTAAATGTCGATAGAGAATGTTGGAGTTGGTTCAGTTTCGTGGTTCGGCGGTCAAGAATAGACTGACATCCCAGAGTTGTGACCCTCCGGTCGACAGTTCAATATCGGCCGATCTCCCACTCCAACTCTATGTGTGGTGTCAGCGTGTGCGGTGTCGGCTATCCGGAGTCAAGAGTCAGCGTAACACTCAGGGTGTGTGTCAGCTTTCCCGCAACATTCTAGTCAGCGTACATAGTTGCACACTTGTGACATAGTTGCACTCTTGCGACATACCCGGATGTACTTGAACCCTTAGCACTTGAATATCAGGAATTGCATATGCTGTGGATTGGGGTTTAAGAGTCTGGGGTCGAGTTCGAGGCGTAGTCGTAGTAGGGGGCGAATAGTGCTGAGCAAGGGGGGGACCGAAAGTGCCGGGTGTTAACTCCTCCCCCTATAAAAGTCTGCGTCCCGCAGATCAATTGGCAGAATGGTGAGCTGTTGTCGACATCCTCTTTGGGTTTTCCAGGTCCTCGATTATAACCCTCGTGGTTGGTATTCCTTTGGTGGAGGTCAACTTCCTCCAGATGATGAACAGGATCGAGAAGACCACTACTGTGAGCGAATGCTCTAAGACAAAGGAAAAGGTTACGCCTCGTGAAACGCCAGACATTAGCTGTATATTTTGGGCGTTGACGTTGATCCGAATTTGCTGGTTGCCGTTTTCGACAATCATCTTTTCCGCGTTGAGTATCGCATTCCAGTCCTCCGCGTCTGGTGATCCTGCAATCCATTTCCAGGCTGAACCCAGCCAGTTTATTGCTCCAGCTCTGCGTGACGATGGCCGCATCTGTTTATTCCCTCCGCTGCTCCAGGTAGTGTCTCGTTATCGTGCTAACACGTTGGTCCATCAGGGTGGCCGCGTCCCGGCTGGTGTCGTCTACTAGTTGCATCATCCTTAATAGGTCGATGACATGTACCAGTTTAAACACTCCGTTGATCCGCCATACTGCTCCTTGTTGCAGGGGAACGACGGGTGCGTCGTACTTGAATATGCGCGCGGCTGATGTGACACCGATGATTGTGAGACTCGTAGAGCATCGTGATCGAGAAGGAAAGAAAGGCTTGTGTATGTACTATTCATGCTTATATTATTTGTGTTCTACTTTTAATGTTTTTGCGTGTGTATTAAAATAGAGAAATGTTTTGTGTATGTTTTAAAGTAGAGAGGTTCATAAAGCGCTCTTCAATTCCTCAAGTCTGATTTATGTAAAATTTTCCCTGACCTAGTTTTTATCGTCACTCCGCGATTCTCTTGGACCTCCTCTGGCCTTAAACGTTGTTTTTCCTCAGTGTTAATTTGCTTATTAGCGACGAAAACTTTATCCCCCGACTCGTACTGTTTAGGTTCTATTCTATTTTTATTGTGTCCAATGCTCATATTTGAATCATTTGCAACTGTCGCACAATGTTAACTGAGCACGAATCGTGTTTGACATTCTGAAAAAAAAAGAATGTCTCAAGTATTTAGAAGCGGACTTTTTTAGAACCTCTGTGGGCTCTGCGATGTTCCCTTTCTATAGCCTAAGCAATCTGCTCTGAATCGGACCAATCTTTTACCAATCTCTGCGTTATTCGAATTTTATACAGCTTAAAATTCTCAAAGCATGTGGATTGGAAGAATGGGAAGTAAGTTTCGGCAATCTTTACCCCATTAATTATGGATGGTTTAAGATATTTTCCGAGTAAACCTATTAGATCGGACATTGTCTCGTCGTTAAGTGGAATCAAGTGACGGACGTAACCAACGTGCGGGTGCTCACATGAGTACTCAGTTTGGTTTTCGTCGCAAATCAGTTGATTCCTAAACGCATTGACCGGCGCTTCCACATGTGGTATCAATTGGGAAGCATCCTCAAGCGCGCTGTGAACGGTGGCCATAGAGTCATAGAAGGGTGGATTGAACGTAAAAGGGAGTAGGTAATGGGGTGGAGCCGGCGGAGTGTTTTTGGCTAACAAAGTTATTACTCGCGCCGGTGTCGATAAGAAACCTTAACTTGTTGCCATTCCTCGCGTTGTATTCTATGTATGGCACACTGGATAGGCGTCCGTCATAAAATTTAACTCATCGCTAACGTTCTCGTCGTCAGCCTTATGGTATGTGACATCATACTCGAGGCTCGTGTCGTGGGCGCTCACCGCTTCGTCTTCGTAAGTAGTCTGACAAGCGGAATTTTGCGTGTCGTTTTCAGGCATTGTCACCACGCTAGACGGAACCGCCGTCATGTGGTACAATCGTTGTGCCTTCCTGAAGGGATTCGAACCAGGCGAAGTATTTTGGGACCTATCATCGTTTCCACTGTGTACGCCAAAGCCGGACTGATAAGACTGGCCAGACCGGCTTGACTCCATCTTAATGGCTGGTCGCGGCCTTTGGAATCTAATAAAACCTCGCGAGTTACCGGATGAACTATCGTTAAAGTTCATGCCCGCCGGTGCCTTGGAATGAAGACGAATACCGTGGGGATGCTAATGGAGTCGCATAGCGCGATGCGCTTGTCGGGTAACGGGGTTGAAGAAATGGGGTGAACCTATTCGCGTGTTCCACACGTGCATTTCCCCTGACAGATACATTCTGCAGCTCTAGGCAAAAGGAATATGCCTCAGGCAAATTTTTTGGGCCCCGAATAATAAGTAACTTAGAGGCATCGCCGTTGAGCCCCCTTACGAAAAAATCCAGCGCCTTGTCTCTATACATCTCAATTAGGGCGCTGGCCACGTTAGGCGCATGCTCTGATTGTTTTAATTTATTTAGAATCAAGGAAAAGTGATTATTGACCTCATTATAGAACTGTTCCAGAGTTCTACCTGCTTGAGTCAATTGGCTCAGTTTATATTCAAGGGTTCGGACGTCTCGCTTGTCGGCGTAGTGAAGCGAGAGAACCCGCTTAATTACCGACCAATTATCATCTTCTACATTGTAAAAAGAAAGCGCCAAGCAGGTTACGTTTTTCGTGTTCTAGTTCCAGCGTGGCTACCCTTGTCCCGACTTTCTTAATATCTTCCTTTACTCCTATAACCTGGTCTACTAGGGTCTTAAGGCTCTCGTCGAATTTTTGAAGGGTAGATTTGATTTCTTCCATTTTAAGAGGGAGGACAAAATATTTTGTTCGGAAAAAATATTATAGAACCTGTGCTAAGGGGCCACAAGAGAATGACGTGTAAAGTCTTATAAAAATAATAGGTAAGTAAGTAATTCAATTCTTTAAATTCTTGCAATATAGTTTGGTATTTGTAATTTTAATGATTATGGTTATAATAAAAGAGAATTTTCAATCTTTATTTGACTTGAGGAGAAAGGGAGGAAGCGCTTTACTCACCCTTTACAAGAATAAGTGTATCAATATTGTAGTGTTCGTGTTGGTCTTCTTTAAATTCTTCTGATGATGAGAAAAAAGAAAATTTTTTAAATATGTGGAATAACAGAATTCAATATTATTTAATTATAACAGGGTGTAAAGTGAACGTGTATTTTGTTATATTCTTTTTGTTCTTTCTGTTGCATACTTTTTAATTTTTCCTTTGTGTTGCGTACTTTTAATTTTTCTTTTTTTGTTGCATACTTTTAATTTTTCTTTTGTGTGTTGTGTATTTTTAGTTTTGGGTTTTTTTGTGTTCTTTTTATTTCTTTGGCACTGGGCGCGGTGGTCCGTATTGTTCCGTTTTAGCCCGTAGGCCTACTCAGGTACGGTTGCACGCACAACCCACTGGGCAGCTTTTTTTGGGTGTATTCCACACCTCTTAGCGTTTCCAGTAGGTTGCCACAAACCATTTTTTTTATTTTTTTTTTTGGATTTATACTTCTTGCCACTCGCGAATATGCTCACGGTGGTTCTCTTTATTTTTTTATAAACGGCAATATTTTAACACTCGCGAATATGTCAGTGACAAACCGCCGCAGTGCGTAATTGCGTTTCTTTTTTTATAACACAACAAAAACCCTTTTTATGTTTTTATACCCTTGCAGAGGGTATTATAATTTTGGTCAAAAGTGTGCAACGCAGTGAAGGAGACATCTCCGATCCTATAAAGTATATATATTCTTGATCAGGATCACCTCCTGAGTCGATATGAGCATGTCCGTCTGTCCGTCCGTCTGTCCGTCTGTCTGTCTGTCTGTCGGTTTCTACGCAAACTAGTATCTCAGTTTTAGAGCTATCGAGATGAAACTTTGCACACAGCCTTCTTTTCCTTGCAGGTAGTACATAAGTCGGAACGGCCAGGATCGGTCGACTATATCCTATAGCTGCCATATAACTGATTGATCGGAAATGCCATAACTTCGTTGATTTTTAAGATAGAGGGTAGGGACTTTCCACACATGTTATATTTGACCAACATATCTTGTGTACAAAATTTTATAAGGATCGGCCGACTATATCCTATAGCTGTCATAGAACGATCGGAATTGGCATAACTTTGGTGTTTTTTAAGTTAGAAAGATGGGACGTGGTACAGATTCTATTTTGGACAAAATAATCTGATTTGCCAAATTTCATAAGGATCGGCCGACTATATACGATCTGCTATATATCTAAAAATATAAGATGCGTGGCGCCACCTAGCGGACTGCGACTCAACTGCAAGGGTATATAAACTTCGGCTCCGCCCGAAGTTAGCTTTCCTTTCTTGTTTTTTTTTATTTTGAAAAAACTATGTTTTTACTACTGTTTGTTTTTATACTTTTTCTTAACCATTTTCCTCTCTTTTTTTTTGTTTTACTTTGAGAAAACTTTACGTTACTTTACTTATTGCACTTTTATACTTTTCTCTACCTATTTTTCCATTTTTATATTATTTTTTTTTTGAGAAAAATCTTCATTACTTCACTTTTATACTTTTTCCTATCCGCTTTTTCCTTTTCTTTTCTTTTATTTTGGGAAAGATTTTAACACTTTTACACCTTTTTCTATTAATTTTTTCTTTTTCTGTTTTTGTTTTGGGGAAAGAAAAAACAATTTTTTGTTATTTTATTTTATTATTATTTTTTTTTTTTAAAACCCGTAATTCACATTCACTCTACTTATCTGCTCGGGCGACAGTTAAGGTGTCCTTCCATGGTTCACCTGATGAAAAGTCGTTGGTTCATTCTTGGATAACGTTGGGAATACAATTTATTCGTGTCGCTTAATATTAACAATCGGTTTTGTAAGTTCTTATTTAACGGAAGGGGTATATTTTTAAATGTCGATAGAGAATGTTGGAGTTGGTTCAGCTTCGTGGTTCAGCGGTCAAGAATAGACTGACATCCCAGAGTTGTGACCCTCCGATCGACAGTTCGATATCGGCCGATCTCCCACTCCAACTCTATGTGTGGTGTCAGCGTGTGCGGTGTCGGCGTGTGTGGTGTCAGCGGGTGTAGTGTTAGCTATCCGGAGCCAAGAGTCAGCGTAACACTCAGGATGTGTGTCAGCTTTCCCGCAACATTCTAGTCAGCGTACATAGTTGCGAACTTGTAACATAGTTGCACTCTTGCGGCATACCCGGATGTACTTGAACCCTCAGCACTTGAATATCAGGAATTGCATATGCTGTGGATTGGGGTTTAAGAGTCTGGGGTCGAGTTCGAGGCGTAGTCGTAGTAGGGGCGAATAGTGCTGAGCAAGGGGGGGGCCGAAAGTGCCAGGTGGTAACTTAGATGATTATGCTAAAGAAAGTAAATACAGATTATAAGTAGTTTATATGCTAGAGCTAGGATAATGATAGAAGAGCATAAGAATAAAATTAAGGTATTATATGATCAGAAAGTAAACAATATAGATATATCAGTAGGAGATAAAGTTTAGGAATAGGAGATAGAAATAATAGTATAATAATTAACGAAAAAAACAAAAAACAGATAGTTCATAAGCATTGACTAAATATTTTATTTTATAACCATATTTAGTAAGGCCATACATAAATAATCAAATATATATATTTATATATTTATAAATATCTTTAATACATAAATATTTTTAAATAATTTAATTTTTTTTGTCGTTGTTGGGATAAGCAGCCATCAAATAGGCTAATTAGAATATTGATAATTTGTTTATTTGCAGCGGCATTTAATCTTCTCTTCGGATCCCAGATTCGGATGCATTTTCTTGTCATTTGTAGCGCATACGCTTTTGGGAGCTTTGAAAGAGCTTCTGCGCCAAAGCTGTTTGTTTATCGAGATTATTTTATCTCGTCGCGAAAACGAAAGGAGAAATAGGTGGCTGTAGAAATTAAATTAAATTGCGAAAAAAACGAACGAAAACGAAAATGCGTGCACTCTTCGACGTTATAAATTCGATTATATTCATATTAACAAAACCTTAAGCCTAGCTTATCTAGTGCGGCGAAGCGGGGCGAATTCATGGGAGAGCGCAAGTGAGAGCTTCACTTGCGCTCCCGCTCCGCCCTAAACTAACTTATAGTAGACTTCATAAAATTCCACTTATTATCTACATCTAATTATACACCGGCCCCGTTGAAGGCCTTCCTTAGGCTTCAACTATTGGCAGCCTTGCCAGCTTGTGGACTGCTCTCCGAAATAC
Organism: Drosophila ananassae; assembly: GCF_017639315.1. Taxonomy (NCBI): domain Eukaryota; kingdom Metazoa; phylum Arthropoda; class Insecta; order Diptera; family Drosophilidae; genus Drosophila; species Drosophila ananassae. Next base: position 6,977,251 of record NC_057932.1, on the reverse strand, counting down.
TGTTCCTCTACTCGTCCTGACGTCGGCGACCCTGACCCTTCTGTCCGCGCCGGCGTGAGTCTCGACGACCCTGGCGGTGATCCACTGCTGGGGCGGCTGGTTGTCCTCGGCGACCAGCACCAGATCGCCCTTCCTGGCGTCCTCCTGCTCCCGCTGCCACTGCGACCGCGCCTGTAGGCCCAAGACGTACTCCCGGGACCAACGCTGCCAAAACATTTGCTTGATTGACGAGACAAGCCGCCATCGCTGCAAGCACGTTAGACCCTGCTGGTCCGGGGTCCGCGGTGCTGGTGGGGCGATGAGCGGCCCGCCTGTCAACAGGTGCCCGGGAGTCAACGCCTCGCCGTCGCTTGGGTTCTGACTGAGGGCGCCCAGGGGCCTCGAGTTCAGGACGGCCTCGACTCCAACGAGGACGGTCTGCAGCTCCTCTGCGGTCAACTTTGCGCTGCCCACCGCTCGTAGTAGTAGGTGTTTTTCAGACTTCACACCTGCCTCCCATAGTCCGCCCATGTGCGGAGCCCGCAGCGGTATGAACGCAAATACGCATCCTTTTTTTGATGCGTATTGCCGCAGCTCGTCCGCTTCGCTCTCGATCTGGTGCCGCAGTGCCTCGAAGTGGCGACTCGCTCCGACGAAGTTCGTCGCGTTGTCGCAGTGCACGGTCTGCGGACATCCTCGGCGTCCAACGAACCTTTGAAAAGCCAATAGAAAGGAATCAGTTGACAGATCGGAAACTACTTCTAAATGTACTGCTTTAGACGAAAAACAAACAAACAGGGCAATGTAGGACTTGTATGGTGGCCTACCACGAATTTTCAAGGTCGTCTCAATAGGGCCACAGAAATCCACGCCACATATGGAAAATGGGCGGAGAGCACGAACTCGATCTAAGGGCAAATCTCCCATGATTTGAGTCATTAGATGAGGCTTGCATTTAAAACAGCGTATGCATGACCGCACTATCTGACTGCAGACTTCCTGCGCGTTTACTATCCAAACGCGCTGTCGCAAGAGACTCACTAGTGCTCGTGGACCCACATGAAAATTGGACTCGTGCAAGTATCGGACGTAGCTCTGAACAGATTGAGAGCGCTTCGTCAACAACACTGGAAACTTGGCATCGTACGAAATAGGAGCATTAGCTAGTCGCCCCCCGACCCGCAACAACGAAAAGGTAAGCCCAGCCTGAGAGGTTTCATGGACAAACGGACTTAGCTTCTGTAGGCTTGGGCTAACAACAAGATTTTTTCTAACATTTGATACTTGTGCTCTTGGACTATCTGAACAATTTTATTAAACGCGTCTCGATATTCGACAGGGGAAGGTACATTATCAGAAGGAACTACTACTTTTTCCTATCCTTCTATCCTTCTATCACTTCCAACAAATATGAGGTAGAGACCATTGCAGTCAGTCCGACCGCACTTTTCTTTGCTTCCATCTGCAAAATCTCTGGTGACGGATCAAACCGAGGGCTCGTTGGGCACTTATCTTCCGGCTCCGTTAAAAACGATGGACCTGTGAACCAAATTGATTCTATCGTTTCCTTTACGTCTCCACCTCTTGACACAATATCTGCCGGGTTCTGTTTAGTTGGTACATGCCACCACGTGCTATCCTCTGACCACTCTTGAATCTCAGCAACTCTATTTGATACGAACGTTGACAACGACGATGAATGGGAACGAATCCAATGAAGACAAACTTCCGAATCTGACCAATATACACTTCGTTCGATCGGTGCTTTGATAAGAGGTTTTATTTGGCGACAGAGGTCCGCGAGAAGGTGAGCGGCACATAACTCAAGACGGGGGAGCGTCTTTGTCTTGAGCGGCGCTACTTTCGACTTTGCTGTCAACAATGAGACTTTACTACCTTCTGCAGATTTGCAACGGATATAGACGCAGGCTCCATAGGCTCTCATCGATGCGTCAGAAAAGGCATGAATTTCAATTGGTGACATTGGCTCACTCATCACAAATCTCGGTATTGAGATCTCTTCTAACTGTGACAAGGCAAGCTGAATCTTGTTCCATGCGGTTTCCAAGTGTAGTGGAATGGACTCATCCCAGTCTAGCTTATTGAGCCAAAGTTCCTGTAACAGGATCTTTCCTTTAATAAGGATCGGGCTTAATAAGCCAAGAGGGTCGAAAAGCTTTGACGTCACCGAAAGAATATTCCGCTTAGTCGCTCTTTGACCCATGACTGACATATCAATTTCGAATTTAAATACATCATCTTTAGGAACCCAAACGATTCCTAATGTTTTTGTCAGCTCTGAGTCCGAAAGTGTTATTGGCTTAACCGTGCTCTCGGATGCAGTAACTTCAGGCGAGTTTGAAAACCACTTGCTCAATTCAAACCCAGCGTTTTGAAGAACCTGAGTTACTTCAGACTTAATTTTTTTTAGCTCCTCCACGCAACCAGCACCCGTTAACATGTCGTCGACGTAAAAGTCAGACCCAATAACTTTAGCAGCTCGAGGGAATGTATTTTTCGCGGATTCACTCAACCTCTTCAAACACCTTATGGCCAGGAATGGGGCTGGTGCTGTGCCATATGTAACGGTGTTGAGCTTGCACAATTTCAAGGACTCAGACGGGTCTTTTCTCCACACTATCAACTGGTATCGTCGATCTGCTTTATTTACCATCACTTGACGATACATCTTTTTTATGTCGGCTACCAGAGCGAATTTGTTTAGCCGAAATCTAAGAAGAGTTGAGTAAAGCTCTTCCTGAATTGTTGGAGCCACCATCAACAACTCATTTAAACACTTTTGTGTGGATGTCTTGCAGGACGCATCGAAAACGACTCGAAGTTTGGTCGTTGTACTTTGCGGCCGCAAGACACACTGGTGGGGTATGACGTAGTGTGGAGAAGCAAGAACGTCAATGCTTGCTGGGGACATATGACCTAGGGATTCGTATTCTTCCATAAATTCCAAATACATTTTCTTTATGTTCGGATCTCGAGATAATCTTCTCTCGAGCGACAGGAATCGGCGTTTGGCTATCTCGAATGAATTGCCCAAAACGCTGGATCCGACTTAAATGGAAGTTTAACTTCAAATCGACCTGAAGGCAGTATTCTTGTAGTCTTCCGATAATGTTCCTCACATAGCTCTTGTTCTGGCGACAACATCTTTTTAGAAGAAGGAACTTCTTCCAACGACCAGAATTTTTTCAAGTTTTTGTCTATTGACTCTAATACTTCCTCTTGGCAATTCAGAATAGAGACTGGCTGTGGAGGAGTTGAGGAATTTGCCAGATATTTTCCCGATACTATCCACCCAAGGAGAGTTTTTTGAAGGATGGGATGGTTCGGACCTTGTTTTATTTGGCCAACGGACAACAGTTCGAAAAATGACTCAGCTCCAATTAGCATATCTATCCGCTGAGGTTTTTAAAAATATGGGTCTGCTAACGGCAAGTTCTTTGGTAGGGTCCAATCTTTCACGTTCACCGACAGGGTGATAGCCTGAAATGGTTTTCAAAACCCAAAAGTCGAACGGAAACTCGCTACCATTGACTCTCGACTTCACCACGGTGTGTATGTTTTTCTTGACTTGTGAATTAGTTTGACCAATTCCAAGCAAGTTGATGCACGATTCCTCCCTACGGATCTGTAAGCGTTGAGCAAGATGTTCTGTAATAAAATTCATTTGTGACCCTGAGTCAAGTAATGCTCGGGCCAATATGTGCTCACTATTTTTTGTTCGAACGCTTACGATCGACGTTGCTAACAAAACCCTTTCTACAGACGACGCATGCAAAGCATGTGAAGTAGAAGGGCCATCATTCGTTGACTCTGGAGGAGGATTTTGTGTGGATGGTGGTAATGCTAAGCTATTTTCGGTCACTGTAAATCGGTGCAGAAGTTTATGGTGCGATCTTGAACAGATTTGGCACCTGGTCGATTTACAATTCGCTACCCTGTGACCTTTTCGCAGACAATTCAAACATAGGGAGGCTGACTTAACAAACTCAAACCTTTGCATTACAGCAAGGCGAGCGAACGGACTACACTGGGTCAAAAAATGGTTGTTCGCGTTACAATAACTGCAAGCTGGTTTGGCGTTGGTAGAAGAACAAGCCAACGAAGTTCTATTTAGTTGCTTGCCGAACAATTCTTTCTTGTTTTGGTTTGCCAGTCTCTTCAGCGGACAGATGCTGGTATCTACGATTTAGTATTTTTTTCGAAATCGGACCACAGCGGCAATTCCTCATAATCCAGTGACTCTTCCCATTTTTGCTTGGTCACTGGATCCACTCTACTCAAAACTAAATGAATAATCATTGAGTTGCAATTTTAGTATCATCTCCTATGGATAATAGTGATCCATAAATGGATGATACAGTGTCGATGAGACCCCTCAACGACGACGCAGACGGCTGGGAAATTTTCGGAAGGCTGAACAGTTGACGTATTTGGTTCGCAAAGATGAGACATTCGTTATCATAAACTCTTTTTAAACTAGCGATAGTTTTGGCGTTATTACTCTCGGTGACCTGGAATGCCTTGACAGTTCCTAAGGCACCAGAGAGGCAAGAAATTAAATGATTAAATTTCTCGATAACTGGAATGTTCACATCTTTGTCAACTAATGTCTCGAAAAGACTTATGAAATTTTTGAAATCCGAATAATTTCCACTGAATTTTGGCAATGCCAAACTAGGAAGTCGAGCTCGAGTTGGGGCTGCAGAAATTGCAGTAGCTGAACGGGAGTCTTCAGCTGAATTCAAGGCATTACATAAGGACATAATCCTTGCCTTCGTAGTTATTCCTAATTCTTCCAACTCGGCTCCGAAATCATCCATTTCATCTATTTGCTCGATCTGGTCTTGCAACTCATTTGCTTTAGAAATTGCCTCATCTAAAACCTGAAGCCTGCATTCTAGCTCGGTTTTGTTTAGAGGAAGTGATCCATCTTCCAAACGTTCCTCCAACCGGCGAATGCTTTTAACTTTGACATTTAATCTTTTTTTTAAGTCCATAAGAGTCGTGGAATTAAGTTTTTGTTTAGTACTTTCCATTATAAAAAATTTGTTTTTTCAATACAAAAACGAAAACAATGCAAATTTAAGATTTAATAATTTATTTAAAATTTTTTATTAATTTTAAAATATTAATATTAAAATTCTATTAAATTTTTATTAAATTTTTCTAAAATTTATTTAAAAATTTATTGAATTTAATTCAACAACAAGAAAATGCGAAAACGAAAATAATTAATTAATCTTATTTAAATATAATAAATAATTTATTAAATTTAACCAAATCTAAATTGATTAATTAATTGATAACGAATTATTGATAGTCGAGGCACAGAGTATCCAAAAAAATAGTTGGTCGCCAATGACACCGAAACCAATATGCTCGACCAAATTGTAGGGGACCGCGTCACTTGGCAGACCGGTAAACTATACGCGCCAAAAAGTGCATATACATACATACATACAGCAGCGGATAACGGTGGGAAACGAAAACGAGAATATTATCGCTGCATCTATTTGTATGTATGTAAACCAAATATATATGCACCTTTATTTTATCTGAAATAATTAAAATAATTTTTGGCTGCACTTTAGTATTTATTTGGAAGATTTGTAAATTCGAGAACGAGGGGTAGGGGGCGACAGTGATTGCAAATAATATAAATATTCTCTTTTTTATTTTATCCACAGGCAGTACATTTAGGTTAGCACATATATTTATAATTAAAATTTTAGAATTTTTATATATGTTGTTATTTATTTTTGCTCTACTATTTTTTCTACGTACGTATGCGCCAAGAATTGAAAGGAGGGTGCAATATTCCAGCACAAGACGGATTTTAATTTGTCTTATCTCAACTTTCAATTTTTTGCACAAATACCTGGGGTTCTGCTTTCGGATCCTTTAATCCTGCGGCCACTTTCCTTTCACAATCGATGCAGGTGCAGGGAATGGGGACGACGAATCCTTCCAGTAGCAGCTATGGAGAAGTTTGTTTCGCGACGCGGAGAATTCTTTAATTTTTATTTGTGAATTCACTGGCACAACCGTCGCGAGCAACTCTTTTTTTTTTGAATATATATATGTTATATATATTGTTTATATATGTTATGTGTCACTGTCACTATTTTTTGTTGCTTTTTTTTATTTAATTATACTACAGTCCACCCGGGGGCGCCAAAATGTTTATCGAGATTATTTTATCTCGTCGCGAAAACGAAAGGAGAAATAGGTGGCTGTAGAAATTAAATTAAATTGCGAAAAAACGAATGAAAACGAAAATGCGTGCACTCTTCGACGTTATAAATTCGATTATATTCATATTTACAAAACCTTAAGCCTAGCTTATCTAGTGCGGCGAAGCGGGGCGAATTCATGGGAGAGCGCAAGTGAGAGCTTCACTTGCGCTCCCGCTCCGCCCTAAACTAACTTATACTAGACTTCATAAAATTCCACTTATTATCTACATCTAATTATACACTGTTCTTCTTCTTGTTAAATTTTTGGGAGTTGTTTAGGCTCAAATGCTCACAAAAGTAACTGCCTCCCACCTGGCCGTTGAGTTTTGATCCATCTGTGTAGATATGAATGGAGCCCTCCGGTCCCGGTGTCCGGGCATCCCATTCTTCCCTCGAGGGGATGATGATTTTGTAATTAGTGGTGGCTTGGTCGACGGGCACGCAGTATTCCGTACCCCCCTCAAGCATAAAGTGATGCAGGTCCAGTCTGGTATGACCAAAACTATTCTTGGTCCATAGATTCGCCTCTTGCAGTCTTATTGCCGCCAGAGCGGCTATCTTTACCCCCATCAGTTCTACCGGTAGTAAGTCAAGGATGAGATCTCGGGCATCGCTAGGCGTAGTGCGTAGATTGCCTGTTATACAGACTTGCGTCTTCCTAAAACTTTCCCTGCATAAGGAGTTGTCCAGGGTAGGCCACCAGACCACAACTCCATAGAATAAGATTGGTCTGATGATTGCTGTGTATAACCATCTGATTATCTTGGGGGACATTCCCCATTTCAGGCCTACCGCCTTGCGGCAGGTATACAGTGCTATTGCCACTTTCTTAGTCCTCTCTGCGGTGTTCAGCTTCCAGTCCAGTTTCCTGTCTAGTGTGATGCGAGAACTAGTGTTTCCCCTAGGAGCTTCGGAAGCCTTAGATTTGGTATTTTGAACTTCCTGGTACTCAGCACGAGCTCTGTCTTGGACGGATTGAATCCCAGCCCGTTCCTTTGCGCCCAGGCCGACAGAACTTCGAGCTTCCCTGTCATTAGGTCGCATAATGTTTGTGGGAATTTCCCTACGAAGGCAATGGCAACATCGTCCGCGTATGCAATGATCTTACTGCAGCTACCCTTTAAGGATCGCAGTATGCTGTTAACCGCCACGTTCCAGAGTAGTGGTGAGAGTACATCTCCTTGCGGGGTGCCCCTCTTGACGTATCTTTGAATAGTCGAACATCCAAGAGTAGCCTCGACACTCCTGTTGACCAGGATCTGCCGTATTGGGTGAACGATCGGTCGTCTATTTCAAATCCCGTCAGTGCATCAATTATTGAGCACGGCAAGATGTTGTTGAAGGACCCTTCTATGTTCAGAAAATAGTGATTTTTTGCAGGGCTGTTTCTGTTGATCAGCCCCTTTTGTAAGCATGCTTAGATGGAAGTTGGAAATGGAGACTTAAAAGTCTTTCCAAAGTCTTTAGGAGGAAGGATGAAAGACTCATAGGTCTGAAGTCCTTAGGGGTGCAGTGGGATGGTTTGCCCGCCTTAGGTATGAATACAACCTTCGTGCACAGCCACGCCTTTGGTACCATACCAGTAGTGAAGACTGTGCTGAAGATTTTCTTGATCCACTTCCTTCGGTTAACACCGGTCCTGGATAACTTAGCCGGTATAATACCGTCTGGGCCCGGAGATTTAAAGGGTTTAAAACTATCTGTTGCCCATTTAAGATTCCTGTCACTAAGGAGGTAGTTGAGTGAGCCCTGGTTTCCCTGGCTACGCATCACCTGGGTTGTTCCTTCCGATGAGCAACCCGGGAAGTGTGCGTTGATAAGGGATTCCTCCAGGGATTCCTTGCTTGAGGTTGTCCACCGCCCATCCGTGTTCTTAATATAACCTACAATGGGGGCTGTAGTAGAGAGAATCTTTCTTAGGCGGGCGGCCTCTGATGTCTCCTGGATGTTGGTGCAGAAATTGGCCCAGGCAACCCTTTTTGCCTTTCGCAATTCCTTGTTATACCGCCTGAGTTCAGCTTTATAGGCCTCCCACGCCTCGTCTGTGTTGGTATGGTTCGCGTGGTTAAAGGCCTACGTGCATTTTTCTTGAAGGGGGCTAACGACGAGGTCTACCATGGAGGTTTCTTCGATCTGCTGCTACCTATTTTTTTCTTGGGGAGGCCCTGTGGTATGCTTTTGCGCCTGAGTATGCCGAGCCCATATACGCCGAGCATACTCTTAGATGGCCGCTTGGGCCTTCTATCGATGCGGCTACATGATCTTCATTGCTGAAATTTGGTAGCAAGAAAATGTTAAGGCTCTTTTTTGCGAGTATGCATGCTCGCTTTTTACCTGTTGCATCGGCTGTGCACAGCCTGAAATCCGACGCCCCCAAACCGAGAATCCTGTGTCCATGGATCCAGGGTTCTTGGATGAGGACCCCTCCTGCTCCACTCTCTGCGAGATGGAGCAGGAGGGCGGCGGATGCCTCCTTGCTGTGATGGAAATTTATCTGCAGGAATGTCAGGGACATCCTTTACATTCTCCACCACAGTAACCTCAGCCTCGGAGTCGGAGCCTAGCAGTGAGTCCTCCTCCATACCGACGCCTCCAAGAGCCCTTGCCAAGTCACTCACCTCTGAGGTGTACCATTCCAGAATGTCCTCCTCCACATCTGACATTCCTTCTGGGCAGACCTCTTCGGTCGGTTCCTCCAAGGCTAGCTCTTGTGCGTCTATCTCCATGGCGATGCCTCCTGACTTACTCTTCGCATCCGACTTGTAGATCCTCACTGCGACGTGCTCGAACCCGTACCTAATACGGCTACCAGCACCCTCCAGGATCCTCGCAGTCTCTTCATTTAAAGTGAGGACAACCTGCCTTCTTAGTCCCACTGCTTCCTCCACCTTGGCGACTCTCCAGTCCGCCGTAGGGAGTGTGGGATTGCACATTTTTAGCATGGCCAGTATGGTAGCAGGGTCCGCCGGCTTCTCTGTCAGCCATACGCGGGCCCTCGGTTTGCTGGGGATCTTGTCCCAGTCTACCGACTCCAGACTGGCTCCTGGGTAAACCTCTCCAAGCGACGCAATCATGTGCTTGTAGAGGCCTACAGACTTCGCATCTTGGCACGCTATCACCTTGATGCTACCCTGGTACCACCCTGCGTCTTCGCAGTCCGGTGGAGGTTCTCCGCTCTTGAGCATCTCCTCCATGAAGCGCCCATGCAGTTCATTCACCACCCTCCGCCAAAGCTCCTTGGGGATCAGGCCATCTTTGGAGCCGTTGACAAGAACCCCAATGATGGTCCTATGCTTTGTAACCTCGGCAAAGGATCTGTTGCTCTGCTGCGTCTGCACCTTTTTCTTCTTTGCTAGGGGCGCTCCACGGTCCAATCTCACTCCTGCTTTTGCTGGCTGAAAGTAAGGCAGGATTTCCTTCGCCCCCTTAATAATCTCAGCCTGATCGGGGTTGGATTCCGCCGATGGGTCTGCCCTTACAGAATGAAGGCCGCTCTCCTCCTATCCTTATAGAAGCCCTTCCGCTGCCAGGGGCCGGACCGGGGCCTTCTTTAGGGATACCGCCGGTGCGAGAGCAGCTCGACCCTGGTATCTTGCCCCCCACTCCGTTCGGTGGTCCCATAGTGGGTCCCGTTTTGGGGGTTGGTGCCTTGGCATCATGGTGGCTACACTGGCGCAGCTCGCCTTCGGACGTTGTCCCTCAGTGGGGAGCTTCGCCATCCCAGCATCTCTTTGGCCTCTGTCTGCCTTGGAGATTGACGGATCCATGATCCCATTTCCGGACTTTCTTGGGGAATCCCGTTCTCCACTATTTTTGTTTGTGTTTTTGTTTAGATTCATATTTGGACCCACGAGTAGGCGGGAAGGGGTTCATCCATCATGACATAGCCCGCTTATCATGATAAGCCTGATTGAAACTGAGGGGTCGGCCGGTCCCCCAGAGTTCGCATATTAACGTCCGTGCACCCCCGGACATGCATCCCTCGGCATATGCTGTTCCACCTTGGATTGGGGTGATTTGAGGAAGGGAGGGTTCTTCTCCCCGCCCGACTACGATTCGCCAGCGTCCTCGGCAGAGACATGACCTTACCGGGACCTGTTACCAGCCGCCCTCACGTGGAGAGTATAGTCGCACTACCAGCGGTGTACACAGATTTGGCACATGAACTCATGCGTTTTCCCCCTGTAGTACCCGTTGGCTGACGGCCATTAGTTACATTACTTATATATAAAATATATAAAACGGCTGCTCTGCCGCTGCGCCGACAGCTAGCAAGCCTTAGTGTAAGAAAACAAGAGAATATTCGAATAAAGACATCTTTTTAATTCTACAGTGTCTATGTCTCCTGCTTGTGGGATTTATGCAGGTATTTATGCCTCTCGCATGCCATGGAAGATGACAGTACTCGAATTGGAGTCGTCTGAAACTCCACGGTAGCTGCCGCGTTGTCTGCGTTGCTGTAATTATGGACCAAAAATAAGGTGTTTTTCGCTAATTTCGTCGGACAGGCAAGCTAGCTCGGCTGCACGCACGGAAGAATTGCGGCTGTGTTTAGAAAGTACGGAAGGAAAGAAATACGTTTGGAATATAGACGGTATGAGGGGCAGCAGCGGGGGCGGACGAACCAACACGGCTGCGGGCACGGAAGAAGGAGAAAAAGGGAACAGCATAGAACGTAACGGTTCCGTTCGGGCCAGCGCGGCTGGGCTCGGAAGACGTAGGAGATAGCGGGGATAACGGGGAACGTAGCGGCCTACGACAGCGCAGCTGTGTTTAGAAAATGCAGAAAAGTAGAAATGCGTTTGAAACGGCCAAAGGGGGGAGCGCGGGGGTATCTGGACGAAGTCCGGTGACCTGCGCAATAACAATATGAATCGGAGGCCCAACCGGGGCAAAGGGGGAAACAAAGGGAACCCGCCAATGTAAATGCTAATAGGAATTCGGGAAAGGATTAACGGCGCGAACAGAGGCATGAAGGATAAACGGCAGGAGGCGAGATTTGGACTCGTAAAGGGTGGGGTGACCAGCTCGGAAACTCAACCCCGCATATAAAACCAACCAGGGACACCCGGTTAAGTCAGGAGATTCCCGATCCAGGCTCGCTGGGGCGTACGCTGGAGCGATCACCTGAAGCAAAGAAGGCTCGACACCAAACCTCTGGTCAACCATAGATCCTGCAGAGCGTAGGTACGGAGGTTCTTAGAGGCGAGTGGCGATCGCAACCGGGGGCGTGTTCTGTGGGGTAGGTAGGGCATTCGTGCCCTGATCCGGCCGCCGGGCACCAAGAAGTGTATCCTGCCCGGCGTATGCCTAAGAGGTCAGCCTATTAGTCTGCTAACACGGATTAGGTGCAGGCCACGGCGAAAGAACATTCCCAGTGAGGCAAGGATATCAACGATCCACGGCGCCCACAGAAAAGAAGCAGCGAGGAGAAGATCAACGGTGAAAGGAGCAGCGACAAAGGAAGCGACGATGACAGGAGCAGCGACAAAGGAAGCGACGACTACAGGTGCAGCGACGACGACAGGAGCAGCGGAAAAGGAAGCGACGACTACAGGAGCAGCGACGACTACATGAGCAGCGACAACGACAGGAGAGCAGCAACGGGAGCAGCGACAGTGGCAGGAGAGGGGCAGCAAAGGCCCCGCAACTGGAGCACGTGAGTCCAAACGGAGGGAACCGTGAGCGGAACCGGCGCCAGGCACTAAGACCACACGTCGTACTGGGCGAAAGCTTTGGGGGCGTGTGCATTGGCACCAACCCGGAACGGTGACCGGGGAACGACAGGAGGACGAGCGGTCGATCGGCTGAGCCGAGCAGCAAGTGAGATTCATCCTTTGTAACCATTATAAAAATAAAGGGGATATTTGTGAAATGAAGCACCCTTTGTTATTTCTGGGCTCTTTGTTATGAAGTAAACTCAGTGAGCTAGCCGCGGCATTTGATGGAAGCGCCAACTAGCCAAAACAGTTCGTTACAACCTAGTCTACCACCGTCTTGTATAGCTCTGCAGACTGCTCATAATCGCTTATCCCTTGAGACTGTGCCGTCGGGGTTATCCCCTATCGATAAGCCTGAGCAGGATGCGGCTTTTCGCAATCTCTGCGAAGGACCCACAGCCATGCTGACTCTCGGCGCGGGTCGAGTAATGGCTTAATCCGGCACGGTATGAAATGGTGTGTTGGGATAAGGGGTGTGTAGGTACTATAGTGTAGAAGAGGGAAAGTGTGTGAGGATACTTGTTAAAGGCTGCAACAAGAGCGCATCCCGGCACCGCTTATGGCGCGGATGCCCGCTTACTGTCCGATGAACAACAAAACCAAAAAAAAACTAATCTTATTAATGTACACCGTCACTAAACTCTACTACTAAAATCTACTAAAACGCTTAAAATTTAACGATCCTAGTAGAATGACTAACAACTTTCATCCTCTACTCCTTAGCCTTTTAGTTCAACATATACCCAAAATCCCTTTAAGGTATTATCCGCTAACTAAGCGTTCCCCTCACCATCACCAACGGGCCGGGCAATTTGCCGGAAAAAGTTGCAGAATCGCCTAGCGGAAATGAAACTGCTAGCGCTCACTGCCCATCAGAGTCAGCGGATTCAAATTTCACTGCACCGACAACGACGGCACGAAGCGCTGACGCTGCAACACGGTTGGGCTGAGACAGACGATTGGAGAACAAATGAGCGCGTAGGAATATTTAGTCTTAATTCAGACACACAGCGGAACAGAACTTTTTTCATACTTTAAAATCCATTTTGTCACTTCGTATAAAATAAATTCAATTACTAAAATGTGAACCATCAATCAAATCTGTTCGAAATAGAATTATAGGAACACAAACGGTCAAGTTCGGGAATATACGTCTACACCGATGAAAACTTTTATGTATGTTAAGAGGAGCCCCGTAAATATTCGTGATACTCCAATGAGTTCCTTTTTAAAACTGTTTTTATTTCTTACAATTCTCTTACAAGAAACATACATGAAAATCTTAAATCTATTTAAAACTACTTATCAAGGGACTGCTCGCTGACATGCTATGTGACCCTTTCTTAAGTGCTTCAAGTGCACCACATAAATATTTGGATAGACTGCAGGAGATCGTCTTTCAAACCATGCTGTTAATCACTTATTCCCATGGGTCCGATCTCCTACATGCTATGTTGAAATTCTTATCGTGTTCAATGCTTGAACATTCTGCAAAGGGCCACAAAAAAGGTGTACATTTTGGATATTTTTAAATTTGTTTTCTTCAATATTAGAAAATTATTATTATTATAATTGTTCGATGACAATATGTCGTTAATTATATAATTCTATTTTAGAATGTTAAATATTTAAACATTGTTTAAGTTATTTTATTAGCTCCCATGTTCAACTTAATGTTTGAACATCCTGCAAGGGGCCACAAAAGTGCTTGACTTGTGTTTACATTTAAAAATGAATTATTATTTTTGCTCAATTTTTTAGTGGACTGTAATATATATTTTTTTAATTTTTGTTTTTAGTGGACATCTTGATAACTTTTTTCATTCGATATTTTAGTGGACTGTAATTTTTACTTATTTTGTTTCCTATTTTTTTTTTAATAAAGTTTTTTTTTTTTAATTAAATTGAAGTTATAAAACCAAAAAGAAAACAAAACTTGCCGATGACTATAATTGCTGATGTTGTTTTGCTGCTCTTGCCGATGCTTTTGTTCTGTTGTTGCTTTGGCTGCTGTTGCTCCTGATGTTGCTGTCGCTCGGATGTTGCTTCTGCTTGGGGTGCTGCTGCTGCTGTGACTGATGTTGCTTTTGCTGGGGTGCTCACTGCTGCATTGGCTGATGTTTTTTAAATTTTTCGATGTAGGGCCTCGGATACGCCAACACCTTTATAATTTTATTTTTTATAGTTTCATATGTTATTTATTCCGGTGCTGTCCCGGAAAAAGAAAGGAACGATTTTAAACTGGGCTCTTTTTTGCCCAGATCGCACCCTTATTTTATGCTCATTGGCATTTACACAATTTTACTTTCTGTGTTCCTTACCTATTGGGGGAAACGACAGTTTTGTTTTTTTTCATGACAACGATTTTAAACTGGGATCTTCTTTGCCCAGATCGCAGCCTTATGTTATGCCTATTGGCACTTTTATAATTTAATTTTCTGTGTTCCTTACCTCTTGGGGGGAAACAACAGTTTTTTTTTCCTGACTACGATTTTAAACTGGGATCTTTTTTGCCCAGATCGCAGCCTTATATTATGCCTATTGGCATTTTTATAATTTAATTTTCTGTGTTCCTTACCTCTTGGGGGGAAACAACAGTTTTTTTTTTTTTTTGACTACGCGATTTTAAACTGGGCTCTTTATTGCCCAGATCGCAGCCTAACCTGAGTCTCTTACCACAGGGGGGAAAACGTCAGGGTGTCCCGAAGGACCACATGATAAGAGGAGCCCCTTATATAAAGGTGTTACTCCAATGAGTTTTCAAATCAAACCTTATTAGTATAGGGGCTTCTTTTATCAAGTGATCCGGCTCGAAGGACCATTTGGTCCTTTAAGAGGAGCCCCGTAAATATTCGTGATACTCCAATGAGTTCCTTTTTAAAACTGTTTTTATTTCTTACAATTCTCTTACAAGAAACATACATGAAAATCTTAAATCTATTTAAAACTACTTATCAACGGACTGCTCGCTGACATGCTATGTGACCCTTTCTTAAGTGCTTCAAGTGCACCACATAAATATTTGGATAGACTGCAGGAGATCGTCTTTCAAACCATGCTGTTAATCACTTATTCCCATGGGTCCGATCTCCTACATGTTATGTTGAAATTCTTATCGTGTTCAATGCTTGAACAATGTATTTTGTATGTATGTTATAAATAGCGGACCGGATAACAATTGACGGTCGTATTTTATTATTATTTTATGTATTTATTTATATTAGTTAAGAAACCGATTTATAAGTACAAAATTTTTTTTTTCCAGCCACGGATTATAAAAAAATGTACATATGTACATATGTTTAAACACTGGGCAAATCTGAACCAAATATTTGCACTGGTTCTATTTTATGTTCGTGAAAATGTTAATTTTATTAATTATATTACGTCGGGGTCACCAATGTTTGGCCATTTATGTTTTTCATTGCCGATTTAAATTCTAAAATACCAAATATTTAAAAACGGTACAATATTTTTTTAATTTTTCTATCCTGTTTGGATCTGTTTCTGACATCATCGAGATGTCGTTGAGAAACCAATCATCTAGGTGTTGAAGTTTGAGCGACTGCAGAGCTCGGCAGCGGCAAAAAAGATGCTCGACAGTTTCTTCCTCTTCTTGGTCCCTACATCTGCGGCAGTAGTCGTTGTGGGGTAAGTTCATTCGCCTAGCATGTGCTACATCTCTCCAGTGTCTCTTGATGACTTATAGCCGTGCTCTATGTCCCATAAAAGTAGGATTTCTCTTTTGTTGGCCTTCCTGAGTTGAAGTTTGTAGACGCTATTGGTACACCGGTACCCTCTAGGTCACCATAGAGCGGTGTGGTGGTGCCTATGCCAGCCACTTCGCGATTACTCCCAGATGAGGTTTATGTCATACTGGTTGGCCGTCTCGTGGAGAGATGATCTTCAGTCTGAGACTGTTTTTGAGTTGCTGGTAACTGAGCTGATCGATTTTATAGGTACTTGGTTGTCACTGCATATATATTGACTTCTCTTTGTGTGAAGTTGTGTATTTTTAGGTATTTTAGTGCTTCCTTTATGGCTATTACCTTGGTAGGAAAGGCGCTGCAGTGATTGGGTAGTGTAAAAGGCTCTAGGCTCTGATGCCTAGTTGTTCGGAGTATATTCCCAATACTACTCTAGTCATCAGTCATCAGTATAGAAGTTTAGTGCATTTTCTGGGCGTGGGATTTGGTCCCCCCATTCCTCTCTATCATGAGATCGCAGAGCGTCTGTGGGTATTTCCTTGTAAACAGGATTGCGACATAATTATTGTTCATATGAGCATGGTTCCCACGCTGACCACTTATACACATATGAGCATGCATAACTCTCTGTCCGTTTCTACATACATAAGTTACATTTTTTATATATAAAACGGCTGCTCTGCCGCTGCGCCGACAGCTAGCAAGCCTTAGTGTAAGAAAACAAGAGAACATTCGAATAATGACACTGAACTGGATAAGCCACATCTTTTTAATTCTACAGTGCCTATGTCTCCTCCTGATCACCTGAAGTAAAGAAGGCTCGACACCAAATCTCTGGTCAACCATAAATCCTGCAGAGCGTAGGCACGGAGGTGTTTGGAGGCGAGTGGCGATCGCAACCGGGGGCGTGTCCTGTGGGGTAGGTAGGGCCTTCGTGCCCTGATCCGGCCGCCGGGCACCAAGAAGCGTATCCTGCCCGGCGTATGCCTAAGAGATCAGCCTATTGGTCTGCTAACACGGATTAGGTGCAGGCCACGGCAAAAGAACATTCCCAGTGAGGCAAGGATATCAATGATCCACGGCGCCCACAGAAGAGAAGCAGCGAGGAGAAGATCAACGGTGAAAGGAGCAGCGACAAAGGAAGCGACGACGACAGGAGCAGCGACGACGATAGGAGCAGCGACGACGACAGGAGCAGCGACAACGACAGGAGCAACGACGACGACAGAAGCAGCAGCGACGACAGGAGAGCAGCAACGGGAGCAGCGACAGTGGCAGGAGAGGGGCAGCAAAGGCCCCGCAACTGGAGCACGTGAGTCCAAACGGAGGGAACCGTGAGCGGAACCGGCGCCAGGCACCAAGACCACACGTCATTCTGGGTGAAAGCTTTGGGGGCGTGTGTATTGGCACCAATCCGGAACGGTGACCGGGGAACGACAGGAGGACGAGCGGTCGATCAGCTGAGCCGAGCAGCCGATGAGATTCTTCCTTTGTAACCATTATAAAAATAAAGGGGATATTTGTGAAACGAAGCCCCTTGTGTTATTTCTGGGCTTGGGCAGAAGTAAACTCAGTGAGCTAGCCGCGGCATTTGATGGGAGCACCAACTAGCAAAAACAGTTCGTTACATCCTAGTCTACCGCAGACTTGTATAGCTCTGCAGACTGCTCATAATCGCTTATCCCTTGAGACTGTGCCGTCGGGGTTATCCCCTATCGATAAGCCTGAGCAGGATGCGGCTTTTCGCAATCTCTGCAAAGGACCCACAGCCATGCTGACTCTCGGCGCGGGTCGAGTAATGGCTTAATCCGGCACGGTATGAAATGGTGTGTTGGGATAAGGGGTGTGTAGGTACTATAGTGTAGAAGAGGGAAAGTGTGTGAGGATACTTGTTAGAGGCGGCAACAAGAGCGCATCGCCGGCACCGCTTATGGCGCGGATGCCCGCTTACTGCCCGATGAATAACAAAACCCAAAAAAAACTATTCTTATTGATGTACACAGTCACCATCTACTAAAACGCTTACAATTTAACGTTTCTAGTAGAATGACTAACAACTTTCATCCTCTACTCCTTAGCCATTTTAGTTCAACATATACCCAAAATCCCTTTAAGGTATTATCCGCTAACTAAGCGTTCCCCTCACCATCACCAACGGGCCGGGCAATTTGCCGGAAAAAGTTGCAGAATCGCCTAGCGGAAATGAAACTGCTAGCGCTCACTGCCCATCAGAGTCAGCGGATTCAAATTTCACTGCACCGACAACGACGGCACGAAGCGCTGACGCTGCAACACGGTTGGGCTGAGACAGACGATTGGAGAACAAATGAGCGCGTAGGAATATTTAGTCTTAATTCAGACACACAGCGGAACAGAACTTTTTTCATACTTTAAAATCCATTTTGTCACTTCGTATAAAATAAATTCAATTACTAAAATGTGAACCATCAATCAAATCTGTTCGAAATAGAATTATAGGAACACAAACGGTCAAGTTCGGGAATATACGTCTACACCGATGAAAACTTTTACAACGATCCTCAGATGAGGGGGCATTTGTCCTCACGAAGGACCATGGTCCTTAACTTGTAAGTATGATATAAATAGCGGACCGGATAACAATTGACGGTCGTATTTTATGATTATTTTATGTATTTATTTATATTAGTTAAGAAACGATTTATAAATACAAAATTTTTTTTTTTCCAGCCACGGATTATAAAAAAATGTAAATATGTTTAAACACTGGGCAAATCTGAACCAAATATTTGCACTGGTTCTATTTTATGTTCGTGAAAATGTTAATTTTATTAATTATATATATCGTCGGGGTCACCAATGTTTGGCCGTTTATGTTTTTCATTGCCGATCCAAATTCTAAAATACAATGTATATTTAAAAACGGTACAATATTTTTTTAATTTTTCTATCCTGTTTGGATCTGTTTCTGACACCATCGAGATGTCGTTGAGAAACCAATCATCTAGGTGTTGAAGTCTGAGCGACTGCAGAGCTCGGCAGCGGCAAAAAAGATGCTCGACAGTTTCTTCCTCTTCTTCGTCCCTACATCTGCGGCAGTAGTCGTTGTGGGGTAAGTTCATTCGCCTAGCATGTGCTACATCTCGCCAGTGTCTCTTGATGACTTATAGCCGTGCTCTATGTCCCATAAAAGCAGGATTTATCTTTTGTTGGCCTTCCTGAGTTGAAGTTTGTAGACGCTATTGGTACACCGGTACGCTCTAGGTCACCCTAGAGCGGTGTGGTGGTGCCTATGCCAGCCACTTCGCGATTACTCCTAGATGAGGCTTATGTCATACTGGTTGGCCGTCTCGTGGAGAGATGATCTTCAGTCTGAGACTGTTTTTTGATTGCTGGTGACTGAGCTGATCGATTTTATAGGCACTTGGTTGTCACTGTATATATTGACTTCTCTTTGTGTGAAGTTGTGTATTTTTAGGTATTTTAGTGCTTCCTTTATGGCTATTACCTTGGTCGGAAAGGCGCTGCAGTGATTGGGTAGTGTAAAAGGCTCTAGGCTCTGATGCCTAATTGTTCGAAGTATATTCCCAATCCTACTCTATTGTTTAGTTTGGAGTCATCAGTATAGAAGTTTAGCGCGTTTTCTGGGCCTGGGATTTGGTCCCCCCATTCCTCTCTATCAGGAATGACGATCCAGCTTCAGGAATGAGGGGCGGAATTTTGTATTTCCTGCTAAGAAGACATAACTGAGTTTTATGTGCATATGCTCCCAGGCAATTGCTGCTTGCCCATTTGGATAGGTTTGTAATTTCGCGCCTATGAGATCGCAGAGCATCTGTGGGTATATCCTTGTGAACAGGATTGCGACGTCATCCGCTATCCTGCAGCCTTCCTCTTTTATCTTACATAGAATCGAATTAACAGCTATGTTCCTTAGAAGACGAGAGAAGACCATAGAGAGGAGGAGGGCAGTCTTTTATCTTACATAGAATCGAATTAACAGCTATGTTCCTTAGAAGACGAGAGAAGACCATAGAGAGGAGGAGGGCAGTCTTGGTGGACCCTTTTTTAAGCATGTTGTGCGTTGTCAGATTTGGGTTGTGCTGTGGTGTATGCACACATGAGTTCTTATTACACAACATAAATGTTGAGCGGCAACACTTTGTTAGCCGAAGTTGCAACACTTTGTTGTTATACCAATAATGTACACAGGGCATTGCCTTTGTCACTCAATGACAGAGAGCCAAGTGCCCAAACACATTTCAAGTGCATACGTAATATGATATGCAATTGCATTCACCACTTAGAGCCGAGTCAGCATGGTTTCCACGCTGACCACTTATATACATATGTGCCTGCATTGCCCGTTTCTACCCGTTTCTACATACTGTAACATTACTTACAATAAAATATATAAAACGGCTGCTCTGCCACTGCGCCGTCAACTAGCAAGCCTTAATGTAAGAAAACAAGAGAACATTCGAATACAGACACTGAACTGGATAAGTCACATCGTTTTAATTATACATGGCGACCGTGACTTCAGTTCAAAAGAACCTGAAAAAAAAGTGAACGCATAATCAAACAACAAAATCAATGAACAACAATAACAGCAGCAGCAAGCACAATAGTAGACCAACAAGAAAACCTGTCTTGCGCAGAATGACCGATAAGATGATGTTCCAGCAAAACCAGCAGCAGCAACAGCCAAACCAACAACATGCGAGGAAAACGGAGAATAAAAATAACAGAGTGAGTTGAGTGCAAGCAATGGGAGGACGCGGAGGTGTTAAAAATAAGGTGAATAAAAGAATAGCACACATTAAGTGGCTGTTATTTACTAAAACACCGCCTCCCGCGTGGTCGACTGCACAAAAGTTGCAGGCCGAGCTTGATTTTTTAAAAACTAGCCTCACAGAGAGACGCCCAATTGCAGCAACTCACTCACGTAAAATACAAAATATAAACAAATTGATAATAAAGTTTCAACCACCGCCAGCGAAGAAGATACCGGCGCTGGTGAAGACGTGCCCAGCCGACTGCCCCGGACCACTCTACTCTGCGGCATGCAATTCTGCATGCCTGAAGCCCAAGACCAATGCGAAGACCGGCACCGTCCCCGCCTGAGCCAACAGGCCCCAGACATCTGCAGCAGATCAACAGCGAGAGGGGCAAACCGCCATTTCCGCCTACGAAGGAGCGTCAGTGAAGCCAACCGGCGACGACCAGCTGAATCAGAGAATACGGGTCATCAACGTTCAGATAACCGGAGCATTCCTGTAGTTATACATAAAATATAAAATATACATACATATAGTACAAATAATATAAGGAAACATTTTTGTAAAAGCGTGCGGAACCATTTCCGCTCGTTTAGAAGTATAGCCCGTGAAGCTATGCGAAACAATAGGTAGGATAAATGTAAATGACAAAAAAAATATATGAGAAAGAATAGATGAGAAGTAATTCAATAAGTAAATTCAGTGATGAAATAGGTGATAATTATAACTATAATTATAATTTTCCAAAAAAAACAATGGATATAGTAAACGTTAAGTCAGTGGATTCCACTAGTAACGTAATAAATAAAGTTTAACCAAATAACATTAATTTGGAATTTTTAAATATTATGCTATTAATAATTGTTGTCATAATGTGTGCCAATTGCAATTATAAATTATACAAACTTCACAATAAATGTTTAAAAAAAAAGATATATGAGCCAAGAAAACGACTTGGGCAAAATTAAAAAAAAAAATGGACAACAAAGCACACAAACATTAAATATTAATGATGCAAAATATAATAAAATATTATTACATTAAAAAAGGAACGAAAATGAAATAAAATAAAGAATATTTGAAACAAAATATATATAGTCATGTACACCCACACATACCCTAACTTTAAGTTCATGTATGTACAGTTAGTACACGGCAGCTAAGCTTCCACTAAAAAGCTTGAAGCCTAGCTTATGCTAAGATTAGTAATTAAGCAGACTTGAAACAGTACGCATGTACAAATAAATTAATTGTAAGACTAAACTGAAGTCTTTTTTTTGTGAAACCTTTGTTACTCGATAAGAAAGTCGAAAGATGTTTTTTATCAAATACCGTCACTATCAGCCTATAACCGACTAAGAAGTCGTGGCATCCATCTACAATTTTTAAACCTGAGACGAAGAGGTCTCAACTTTCCATCTATCTATATATATGTATGTGTATCCAAGTATGAATACACAAAGAGTCATAAACAAAACATTTGAAAGGGACCCATATTTCAGTATAAGAGTTCAGCAGTTAGTATCTAAAACCCCTGTGAGTGAGTACGAGCTAGAAATCCTTTATATAGACAATTCCGGGTGCGTACAACAATTCCGGGTGCGCAAGTGAAATCAAGAATAGATAAACATTCAGTTTTAGGTAGGGCAATTGTTATGATGGTTTCTAAGAAATAATATAATGGAATCGAATAAATTATCAAAAAAAACTGTCAAACATTTAAGCAGAATTTGACAAATCACATAAATCACTTAGGAAAAATAGACCGATACAGAAAACAAAGGTGAAGAAACACGTAGAAATATTAGTTAAATGCTTTAATGAAGCTCGAATACTAATATATGAACACAGAGACAAGTTAAATCAAGATCATTGGTCTCGAGTATCAAAGTTTTTGATCAGACTAAGATCCAATCTAACATCTTTTAGAGAAAGGTTCAAGCTTGATATTTCAATACCTAATATTCTTAATACTTTAATAATAATTGAAACTGGTGACGAACCAGAATCAAAAGAAGTTATTGACCAACAAGATTTGGAAGAGGAAGAAATAAATAATCTCACTATCCCGCTATACTAACGTCTGAATTGGAAAATTTTGCAGATTCAGATAATAGCTCGAAGAACAATTTATTACAATGGCACAATCAAATACTGATTTTATCAACACTACATCAAAGCTTATACCAGTATTTGATGGTAACGCAGAAAAAAAGGAGATTATAGAATCAATAAAAGGCGAACACGAACAATTTACTATTTCAATAATAAAAACAAAGCTAAAAGGTGTCGCCAGAAACTTAATCGGAAATGAAACAACTATATCTGAAGTCATTTCCAGACTAAAGATAAATGGCAATGGTGAAACTGTAGAAGTATTGTCAGCTAAATTGATGATCCTACAGCAACGTAACAAAACTGCTAACCAATATACATCAGAGGTTGAGCAAATGACAAAAGCTTTACAAAGTGCGTACATAACGGACGGCCTTCCACTTGCGTTAGCCAGAAGTTATTCTACACAGTCTGCAGTTAAGGTAATGGCAAATAATTGCGCAATTGATAAGGTAAAACTTATCATGCAGGCTGGCACCGTCAACATCATGAATGATGCCATATCCAAATTCGTAAACAGTTGCACGGAAGTAACTGAACAACCTAATACTGTCCTTTATTTTAAAAATTATTCACAGCGTGGTGGAAGTCGCGGACGTGGAAATTTCAGAGGAAACTCTCGAGGTCGTATTAATAATTACAACAACTACAACAGTTCCAATTATATCAATAATGGACAAGGCCAATGTAGAGGAAACTCAAGAGGCTCAGAATAAGTCGGAAAACTCTCGCCCTTCAGATGTAGGCAGTAGGCAGTTGAGCGGATCATACAATCAATCTTAGCTTAAATATATTTAATAGATACTGGTGCAAACATATCTCTGTTAAAGGAAAATTCTGACATCTTTCATGATATCCAAAACAACAAGAAAATCAATATCCAAGGCCACGATATAATACAGTCGAACGGACTAATTTCAATAGAGATACAGACAGGTAAATACATAATTCCACACGATTTTCACTTAGTAAATTTGCACTTCGCAATGTGATGGAATAATAGGCATTGATTTCATTAAGAATTCAATTTCCAATTAGACTTCAAGCCAAATGAAGATTGGATCATAATGAGACCAAATAATTTGAATTTCCCTATTTATGTTCCAATACCATACAGTTCTGACAGACCGTGCGAACACGGTCGCAACAACCAAAAATGCATTTGTCCGATTATTGAATACAACCAGTAATGATCAAAAAGTAAATATTCACAGATTAAAATATAATCAATCACTACCAACAATTTTTACAAGCAAAAGCTAAGATTGAAGGATGATGAACCATTTAACATAAAGGATTATAGAAGTTCACATAGTCAGAAAGATTAAATTAATAGACAGGTACAAAAATTAAGAGACAATAAAATAGTAAAACCGTCTGTATCAGCCTATACCAGCGCACTGTTATTCGTTCCGAATAAATCACTTCCCGGATCTGATAAGAAACAAGAAAGGAAAGCTAACTTCGGGCGGAGCCGAAGTTGATATACCCTTGCAGTTCAGTCGCAGTCCGCTAGGTGGCGCCACGCATTTTATATTATTAGATATATAGCGGATCGTATATAGTCGGCCGATCCTTATGAAATTTGGCACATTGAATTATTTTGCCCAAAGAGAAATCTGTACCAAGTCCCATCTTTCTAACTTAAAAAACACCAAAGTTATGCCAATTCCGATCGTTCTATGACAGTTATAGGATATAGTCGGCCGATCCTTATGAAATTTTGTACATAAGATATTGGTCAAATATAACATGTGTGGAAAGTCCCAACCCTCTAACTTAAAAAAAACCAAAGTTATGGCATTTCCGATCAATCAGTTATATGGCAGCTATAGGATATAGTCGACCGATCCCGGTCGTTCCGACTTATATACTACCTGCAAAGGAAAGAAGGGTGTGTGCAAAGTTTCAACTCGATAGCTCTAAAACTGAGAGACTAGTTTGCGTAGAAACCGACAGACAGACAGACAGACGGACAGACAGACAGACGGACAGACGGACATGCTCATATCGACTCAGGAGGTGATCCTGATCAGGAATATATATACTTTATAGGGTCGGAGATGTCTCCTTCACTGCGTTGCACACTTTTGACCAAAATTATAATACCCTCTGCAAGGGTATAAAAATGGCGATTAGTAATTGACTATCGTCAAATTAATAAAAAACTGTTGTCGGATAAATTCCCGCTACCTAGAATTGATGATATTTTGGATCAACTAGGAAGAGCGAATTTCTCATGTCTGGTCTAAATGTCTGGCTTTCATCAAATTTAACTTGAACAAGAAAGGAAAGCTAACTTCGGGCGGAGCCGAAGTTGATATACCCTTGCAGTTGTGCCATTTCGGATCGTTCAGTTATATGGTGGTTATTGGATATAGTTGGCCGATCCCTATGAAATTTGACAAGTCAAATTATTTTGCCCAAAATAGAATCCTTACCAAGTCCCATCTGTCTAACTTAAAAAACATCAAAGTTATGCCAATTCCGATCGATCTATGACAGTTATAGGATATAGTCAGCCGATCCTTATGAAATTTTGTAGACAAGATATTTTGGCCAAATATAACATGTGTGGAAAGTCTCAGCTTAAAAACTAACTTAAAAAACACCAATGTTATGGCATTTCCGATCAATCAGTTATATGGCAGCTATAGAATAGGGTCGACCGATCCCGGCCGTTCCGACTTATATACTACCTGCATGGAAAAAAAGGATGTGTGCAAAGTTTCAACTCGATAGCTCCAAAACTGAGAGACTAGTTTGCGTAGAAACCGACAGACAGGCAGACAGACGGACAGACGGACATGCTCATATCGACTCAGGAGGTGATCCTGATCAAGAATTTATATACTTTATAGGGTCGGAGATGTCTACTTCACTGCGTTGCACACTTTTGACCAAAATTATAATACCCTCTGCAAGGGTATAAAAATATTCAAGGGATGGCTCGTATCGTTTGTCACGATTACCTCTCGGTTAAAAAATAGCGTCTAATTCATTTCAGAGGATGATGACTATTGCATTCTCTGGATTAGAACCTTCACAAGCATTCCTTTATATGGATGACTTAAAAGTTATAGGTTGTTAAAACATATTCTTAAAAATTTAACTGATGTTTATGAGATATATAGGGAATACAACCTTAAGTTACATCCTGAAACTTGCTCATTTTTTATGCATGAAGTCACCTTTCTGGGACATAAATGCACTGGAAAAGGAATCTAGCCAGTCCCTCATGATGCGGACAGCGCTAGAAGATTTGTTGCATTTTGCAATTACTATTGATGTTTTATCAAAAATTTTGCCGACTATGCTCGTCACATAGCAAGATTATGTAAAAAAGATGTTAAATTCGAATGGGCAACTTATTGCAAGAATGCCTTCGAACATCTCAAATCGGCACTAGTAAATCCGAATTTATTTCAATACCCAGATTTTAGCAAAAAATTTTGCATAATAACGGATGAAAGTAAGCAAGCGTGTGGAGCGGTTTTAACTCGAAACAAAAATGGACTCCAACTTCCAGTTGCTTATGCATCAAGCTCGTTTACTAAGGGTGACAGTAATAAAAGTACAACAGAACAATAATTGACAGCAATTCATTGGGCAATAACTTATTTCAGACCATTCCGCGCGGAAAATAAAGAAAAAGAATTTCCTACGCAATCTTTTGATTCAGCTTTTAGGCCCAACGTATATGAAGTCATAAACAATGACGAAAAGATTTATTATGTTTATTTAAACAAGGCAGAAAAATTACTGCAAGATTCGATGTTAGTGATTTATATACCAATGGAATTCTAGACTTAGGTCAATTTTTCCAAAGGCTTGAACGGCAAGCCGGTATAAATAAAATCAGCCAACTCAAGGTGGCACCGTGGGAAAATATCTTTGAACATACTTCAATAGATAATTTGAAACTTATGGGCAATAAAATATTGAAAACATTAAGAGTAGCGCTACTCAACCCGGTGATCATAACAAAAAAACAAAAAGATAAAGAAGCTATTCTGTATAATTTCCATGACGATCCCATACAAGAAGGTCATACTGGTATATTAAAAACTTTAGTAAAAATTAAAAGATATTATTTTTTGGAAAATATGATTCGTGATATCACAGAGTACATTCGAAAATTCTAGAAATCTAAAGTAACTATACATAGTAAGACCCCATTAACAATAACAGACACACCTAGAAATGTTTTCGACAGAGTGATAGTGGACACTATTGGTCCACTATTTCTGATTGACCCAAATCAGAAAATGATAACGAGTATGCAGTCACTTTAATATGTGACCTAACTAAGTATTTAGTTGCCATTCCTTTACCAAACAAGAACGCTAATACTGTCGCTACAGCACACCACCACCAGACAGTTGGAACAATAGAGAGAAGTCATAGAACTTTTAATGAATACATACGATCTTATATATTGGGTGATAAAACGAAAGTATGGATTCAATATTTTTTGCGCGGTTCCCACTGCATACGTACAGCCCACCTCCCGTCCAACCGACCGAGGGACGCTGTCGCGTAACGTACGGCTCGAATCGCGGGAATAGATCCGAGATAGATAAGCGAGGATTAGGAGAAAGATATTACGAGGAAGAGTGTTGCATAGATAAGGCGGTTAATATAAGCGATTTAAGATTGTTAGTAGAGCAAAGTGATAAGATGTGGTAGAGACCATTGTAGTCCGAACATAATACCCTGAACGGATCGTGTTGGGCATATGTCGAACTACAATGGCTGAGGAGTAGAGGACGAAAGTTTCTGGTCCTTCTACTAGGAATGTTAAAGTTTAAACGTGTTAGTAAACGCTGGCTGTCTATATTTCCATAAATAAGATTATATAGAAACATGACACCCAGCATCGTTCTACGATTTGTTAATGTTGGTAAGTTGATTAGTAAAAGTCTATTATGATAAGAGGGGAGGTAAAGATTTGCATCCCAATTAAGTCCCCTAAGAGCAAAAGTAAGGAAATTTTTTTGTACAGATTCAATGTGATCTTGGTGTACTCCATATTGAGGACTCCAGACACACGATCCATACTCAAGAATTGGACGGACCAGTGATGTATATAACGTTTTAGTTTTGTACGGGTCATTAAATTCTTTTGACCATCTTTTAATAAAACCAAGCACACCCATAGCTTTATTAACCATGGTAGATACATGGTCGGTAAATTTAAGTTTCAAATCTAATAGGACACCTAGATCGTTAACCTGAGTTAATCGTTCTAAGGCGTTCCCATAGAGAAAGTACATAGCCTGGTGGGGACTAGATCGGTAAAAAGACATAAGTTTACATTTCGATCCATTAAGCTTTAGGATATTTGCTAAACACCAATTTTGAAGTTTATCCAAATCGGATTGAAGTCTAGACTGGGCGCTAGTGAATTTATACTGAAGGCATAGCTTAACGTCATCAGCGTACATAAGTACAAGTGAATTAGTTAAGGCAAGGGGCAAGTCGTTAATAAACAGAGTAAAAAGTAGGGGTCCAAGATGGCTTCCTTGGGGCACCCCCGATGTGGCGCGGACTACACGCGAGGTAACATCTTTAAAGAAAACACGTTGGGTTCTCCCTGATAAGTAGCTCGAAATCCACATAAGAAGATCAGTTGGGAATCCCAAAAGACAGAGTTTACTTATAAGAAGCGAATGGTTAACAGAGTCAAATGCTTTACTGAAGTCAGTGTATATGACGTCTGTTTGTAAGCCATTCCGGAAGCCATCCGTGATAAAAGATGTTAGCTCCAATAAGTTGGTAGTGGTGGAGCGGCGCTTCATGAAGCCATGCTGGCACGGGGTTATTATTGAACTAAATAGGTGTTGCAAATGTGGAGTGATAAGTTTTTCAAAAAGCTTTGGAATTGCTGACAATTTAGAGATGCCTCTATAATTAGCAGCGTCGGATTTTTTCCCTTTTTTATGCAGCGGAATAATGAAGGATTCCTTCCACATAAAGGGAAAGATCGAAGTTTCCAGCGATAGATTAAAGAGTTTAACAAGCGGTTTGCACAGTGCCTCGGCGCAGTACTTCAGAACACAGCCTGGTACTCCATCAGGGCCTGGCGAATACACGGGCTTAACCTTAAGAAGATCCGATAAAACACCACTTCGATCGAAAGATGGGCAAAATATAAGGTTGGCTGATTGGATATTATAAGTGTAAGGCTGAGCTAAACTGCTGCTAGGTGAATAGGTAGTTTGAAAAAACTGTGCAAAGAGATCGGCCATTGCCTGATCGGTGTTCGCATAAGAGTTCTCAAACGTAAGCAGTGGGGGAAAAGATACATGTTTACGCTTAGTGTTTACAAAGTTATAAAACTGCTTCGGATCCTGAGTAAACTGAATCCTGCAGCGGCGAATATAACTCCTATAACATTCTGCGTTATGCACGGTGAAATTGGACCGAGCTACTTAGTATCTTGAATAACTAACTGTACAGCCAGATAATCTATGTTTGTTTAAAAGTCTACTCATACTATTCTTTAAATTTATAAGGTGCCTTGAATACCAAGGCGGATTCGTTGAAGCGGACGGATATTTCCACGGCACGCAAGCGTCGAAAAATATGTTCAAAGTGTAATAAAATTTTTGTAATGCGATTTTATATCCTCGCATGCCAGTAAATCAGACCAATCAAATTCCAAAATTAACTTGTTTAATTTCATAAAGTCAGCCTTACGAAAGAAACGAACTTTCTGAGATTTAACTGTAGACTTAAGGTCAAAAAAGTAATTATTTTCGATTGAAACCTCAAGAGTGGGATGATATGGATCCTCAGGGTTAGAAAGTGGCAAAGTTCTGGAAAGAGTAATTCCATCAGGATCAGAAACGAAACATAAGTCCAACAGCCGACCTAAAGAATTTCTAACGTGGTTAATTTGCCCGAGTGACATGTCGAACATGCCCTCAGGGAAGTCATGGTGGGAGTTAAGCTGTAAAGACGGTGAATTATCAACATTTGACCACATAAGTTCTGGGATATTAAAGTCACCCAGAGCTATCAGCTGGTCACCCACAGACAGACGATCGAAAACCAAACGAATAGCGGACAAATGCTGCCAGTATGTTGGCGGTTCGGACGAAGGTGGTATGTACGAACAGGTAACATACAAAGATTGATCGGACAAAGTGATTTTGATGCAAAGAAATTCAATGTCACCAAACTCTTGTGATTTTACTTCTTCATTTATATTTTGTCTTTTGTTTCAACACGACCCCCTCTATGGCACATATTTAGTGTCCATATGAGCTAGTATTTGGTAAAACAAGTAATTTTCCAATAAAATTTAATAGCATAGAAACAATATATAATACAGATGATTATGCTAAAGAAAGTAAATACAGATTATAAGTAGCATATAAAAGAGCTAGGATAATGATAGAAGAGCATAAGAATAAAATTAAGGTACTATATGATCAGAAAGTAAACAATATATATAAGTTATCACCCGGCACATTCGGGCCCCTCCCTCTGCGCAGCACTATTCGCCCCCTACCATTTACTCAGCACTATTCGCCCCTACCATCTGCGCAGCACTATTCGCCCCCTACCATTTACTCAGCACTATTCGCCCCTACCATTTGCTCAGCACTATTCGCCCCCTACCACTACGCCCTGAACTCGACCCGGACTCTTAAACCCGAATCCACAACATAAGCACAATTCCCAATATTCAAGTGCTGTGGGTTCAAGTACATCCGGGTATGTCACAAGAGTGCAACTAAGTCGCAAGTGTGCAACTATGTACGCTGACTAAAGTGTTGCGGGAAAGCTGACTCCACATCTGCCGACACCACACACGCCGACGCCACACACGCTGACACCGCGTATAGAACTGGAGTGGGAGATCAGCCTATTCCGAACCGATGACCGGAGGGTCTCAACTCGGCGTAGCCAGTCTTCTCCGGACCGCTGAGGATCTAAGCCGAACTTGGACATCTTTAACCCAATCTAAGAATTCTACACTTAAGAACCCATTCTTAACACACTTTCGAACAATTGTTAACTTAAGAAACCAACAATAAATTGTAATCACGCACATCGAACCATGAACGGAGTATTCTTAATCAGGTGACCGACCATTGGACACCTTAACTGGCGCCCGAGCGGGTAAGTAGAGTGAAGGTGTATTGTGTGTGCTGGAAAATGTTTTCCCAAAAGGAAAAAATCAATCGAAAATTAAAGAAAAAATGTGCAAATGTAAGAAATCCTTCTCAAAGAGAAAAAAGGAAGAGAAATATTCTTCGTTTTTTTCCCAAACAAAATTCCCCAAACAAAATTCCCCCAAAATAAAATGAAGAATAAATAGTGAAAAATTTAAAACTGAAGAAATTTTTCCCAAAATAAAATAAAAATAGAAATATTCTTCGTTTTTCCCCAAATAAAATCCCCCCAAAATAAAATGAAGAATAAATAGTGAAAAATTTAAAACTGAAGAAATTTTTCCCAAAATAAAATAAAAATAGAAATATTCTTCGTTTTTCCCCAAATAAAATCCCCCCAAAATAAAATGAAGAATAAATAGTGAAAAATTTAAAACTGAAGAAATTTTTCCCAAAGTAAAATAAAAATAGAAATATTCTTCGTTTTTCCCCAAACAAAAGTCCCCAAAATGAAATGAAAAATGAATAGTGAAAAAGTTAAAAGTGTAGAAATTGTTTTCCCAAAGTAAAATAAGAAAGGGAGAAAATGAATAGTGGAAAGGTTAAAAGTGCAAATTTTTTTTTCTCTCTCTCCAAAATAAAATAAAAATAGAGAGAATGAATAGTGAAAAGGTTAAAAGTGTAGAAATTGTTTTTTCGGAATAAAAGAAAAATAGAGAGAATGAATAGTGAAAAGGTTAAAAGTGTAGAAATTGTTTTTTCGGAATAAAATAAAAATAGAGAGAATGAATAGTGAAAAGGTTAAAAGTGTAGAAATTGTTTTTTCAGAATAAAATAGAAATAGAGAAAATGAATAGTGAAAAGGTTAAAAATGTGGAAATTTTTTCCAAAAATAAAAAAGGGGGGAAGATGAAATTTTTTCCAAAATAAAATGGAAATAGAGAAATTGAATAGTGAAAGATCTAAAAGTGTGGAAATTTTTCCCAAAATAAAATAAAAAAAGGGGGAAGATGAAGCTTTTCCTAAATAAAGTGAAAGTAAGGAAATGAATAGTAAAAAGTTTAAAAGTGGAGGAATTTTTCTCAAATTAAAATAAAAAAAAGGGGGAAGATGAATAGGGAAATGTTTTAAAGTGTAATAATCCTTCCGAAAATTAAGAGAAAAAAATAGGAAAAGTGTAGAGGTGAAATAACGAGGAGTTTTTATTTTTCTTTCAAGTAAATAAAGGAGTGAAATCAAGAATGAACAAGAAAGGAAAGCTAACTTCGGGCGGAGCCGAAGTTGATATACCCTTGCAGTTCAGTCGCAGTCCGCTAGGTGGCGCCACCCATCTTATTTTATTAGATATATAGCGGATCGTTTATAGTCGGCCGATCCTTATGAAAATTGGCAGATCAGATTGTTTTCCCCAAAATAGAATCTGTACCAAATCCCATCTTTCTAACTTAAAAAACACCAAAGTTATGCCAAGTTCGATCGTTCTATGACAGCTATAGGATATAGTCGGCCGATCCTTACGAAATTTTGTACATAAGATATTTTGGTCAAATATAACATGTGTAGAAACTCCCAACCCTCTAACTTAAAAAACACCAAAGTTATGGCATTTCCGATCAATCAGTTATATGGCAGCTATAGGATATAGTCGACCGATCCCGGCCGTTCCGACTTATATACTGCCTGCAAAGGAAAGAAGGGTGTGTGCAAAGTTTCAACTCGATAGCTTTAAAACTGAGAGACTAGTTTGCGTAGAAACAGACAGACGGACAGACGGACAGACGGACAGACGGACCGACGGACAGACGGACAGACGGACAGACGGACAGACGGACATGCTCATATCGACTCAGGAGGTGATCCTGATCAAGAATATATATACTTTATAGGGTCGGAGATGTCTCCTTCACTGCGTTGCACACTTTTGACCAAAATTATAATACCCTCTGCAAGGGTATAAAAATAACGTAAAGTTTTCAGAGTGGAGCGAAAAAGAGAGGTCATTAAAACATTAAGGTTTGGGAAAAGAGCGGCTAATTTAAGAACCAAGATGAGATTGAAATACAAAAACGAAAATGAAATCAAAGAATTACGAAATATGAAACGAAATTAAAAAGAAAAAGAAGGAAAATATGTGTTGAAATAAAAGTAATGAAGTAATTACCCACCGCGGCGGTTTGCTATCATAGCATATTCGCGGGTGCAAAAATATTACTTCATATAAAAAAATAAGAGAACCACCGCGAAGACATTCGCGTGTGGCAAGAAGTATAACAAAAGGAAAAAATAAAATATAAAAAAGGGTTGTGTCGTGTCATAAAAGAAAAGAAACGGAATTACCCACTGCGGCGGTTTGCCACTGGCATATCCGCGAGTGCTAAAACATTGCCGTGCGTATAAAAAAATAAGAGAACCACCGTGAAGCTTATTCGCGTGTGGCAAGAAAAATAAATTAAAAAATAAAAGATAAAAATGGTGTGTGGCAATCTGCTGGAAACGCTAAGAGGTGTGCAATGCACCCAAAAAAAAAGCTGCCCAGTGGGTTGTGTGAGCAACCGTACCTGAGTAGGCCTGCGGGCCAAAACGGAACAATACGGACCACCGCGCCCAGTGCCAAGAAAATACAAGAACACGAGACAAACCCAAAAACCAGATTTTACAACACACAGAACAAAAGAAAACCCAAAAGCACGAAACAAAAAGAAAAACTGAAACGAACGAAAAAGAAAAAACTAAAAGTATGCAACAAAAATTACACTTAAGATAGGCAACAAAAAAAGAAAAACTTAAAGTATGCAACAAAAAAGGAAAACTGAAAGTATACAAGATATGCAACGAAACAGCACCCATAATACACACTCACTTTACACCCTATTATAATTAAATAATATTATATTCTGCCATTCCTCATATTTAAAAAAATTTCTTTTTCTAATTATCAGAAGAAGTTGAAGACGAACACGAGCACTCCAAGACACACAGATATCGACACACAGATAGTTGTAAAGGGTGAGTAAAGCGCTTCCTCTCTTCCTCCTCAAGACAATAAAATCAGACAAAATTGAATATTCCCCTTAACATAAACACAATCAATAAAAAATCCAAACACCATTTACAAATATCGAAAATTATTCCCTCTGCTCAGCACTATTCGCCCCCTACCATTTGCTCAGCACTATTCGCCCCCTACCATTTGCTCAGCACTATTCGCCCCCTACCACTACGCCCTGAACTCGACTCGGACTCTTAAACCCGAATCCACAACATAGGCACAATTCCCAATATTCAAGTGCTGTGGGTTCAAGTACATCCGGGTATGTCACAAGAGTGCAACTAAGTCACAAGTGTGCAACTATGTACGCTGACTAAAGTGTTGCGGGAAAGCTGACTCCACATCTGCCGACACCACACACGCCGACGCCACACACGCTGACACCGCGTATAGAATTGGAGTGGGAGATCAGGCAATTCCGAACCGATGACCGGAGGGTCTCAACTCGGCGTAGGCAGTCTTCTCCGGACCGCTGAGCATCTAAGCCGAACTTGGACATCTTTAACCCAATCTAAGAATTCTACACTTAAGAACCCATTCTTAACACACTTTCGAACAATTGTTAACTTAAGAAACCAACAATAAATTGTAATCACGCACATCGAACCATGAACGGAGTATTCTTAATCAGGTGACCGACCATTGGACACCTTAACTGGCGCCCGAGCGGGTAAGTAGAGTGAAGGTGTATTGTGTGTGCTGGAAAATGTTTTCCCAAAGGAAAAAAATCAATCGAAAATTAAAGAAAAAATGTACAAATATAAGAAATCCTTCTCAAAAAGAGAAAAAAAGAAAAAAGGAAGAGAAATATTCTTCGTTTTTTCCCAAACAAAATTCCCCAAACAAATTTCCCCCAAAATAAAATGAAGAATAAATAGTGAAAAATTTAAAACTGAAGAAATTTTTCCCAAAGTAA
The DNA here is from genome assembly GCF_017639315.1 of Drosophila ananassae. Taxonomy (NCBI): domain Eukaryota; kingdom Metazoa; phylum Arthropoda; class Insecta; order Diptera; family Drosophilidae; genus Drosophila; species Drosophila ananassae. The sequence goes on along the minus strand of NC_057932.1, from coordinate 6,942,622 downwards.
AATAAAAATAGAAATATTCTTCGTTTTTCCCCAAACAAAATTCCCCAAAAGGAAATGAAAAATGAATAGTGAAAAAGTTAAAAGTGTAGAAATTGTTTTCCCAAAGTAAAATAAGAAAGGGAGAAAATGAATAGTGGAAAGGTTAAAAGTGCAAAATTTTTTTTTTTTTTCTCTCTCCAAAATAAAATAAAAATAGAGAGAATGAATAGTGAAAAGGTTAAAAGTGTAGAAATTGTTTTTTCAGAATAAAATAAAAATAGAGAAAATGAATAGTGAAAAGGTTAAAAATGTAGAAATTTTTTCCAAAATAAAAAAAGGGGGGAAGATGAAGTTTTTTCCGAAATAAAATGAAAGTAAAGGAAATGAATAGTAAAAAGTTTAAAAGTGGAGGAATTTTTCCCAAATTAAAATAAAAAAAAGGGGGAAGATGAATAGGCAAATAGGAAAAGTGTAGAGGTGAAATAACGAGGAGTTTTTATTTTTCTTTCAAGTAAATAAAGGAATAAAATCAAGAATGAAAAATAACGTAAAGTTTTCAGAGTAGAGCAAAAAAGAGAGGTCATTAAAACATTAAGGTTTGGGAAAAGAGCGGGTAATTTAAGAACCAAAATGAGATTGAAATACAAAAACGAAAATGAAATCAAAGAATTACGAAATATGAAACGAAATTAAAAAGAAAAAGAAGAAAAATATGTGTTGAAATAAAAGTAATGAAGTAATTACCCACCGCGGCGGTTTGCTATCATAGCATATTTGCGGGTGCAAAAATATTACTTCATATAAAAAAATAAGAGAACCACCGCGAAGACATTCGCGTGTGGCAAGAAGTATAACAAAAGGAAAAAATAAAATATAAAAAAGGGTTGTGTCGTGTTATAAAAGAAAAGAAACGGAATTACCCACTGCGGCGGTTTGCCACTGGCATATCCGCGAGTGCTAAAACATTGCCGTGCGTATAAAAAAATAAGAGAACCACCGTGAAGCTTATTCGCGTGTGGCAAGAAAAATAAATTAAAAAATAAAAGATAAAAATGGTGTGTGGCAATCTGCTGGAAACGCTAAGAGGTGTGCAATGCACCCAAAAAAAGCTGCCCAGTGGGTTGTGTGAGCAACCGTACCTGAGTAGGCCTGCGGGCCAAAACGGAACAATACGGACCACCGCGCCCAGTGCCAAGAAAATACAAGAACACGAGACAAACCCAAAAACCAGATTTTACAACACACAGAACAAAAGAAAACCCAAAAGCACGAAACAAAAAGAAAAACTGAAACGAACGAAAAAGAAAAAACTAAAAGTATGCAACAAAAATTACACTTAAGATATGCAACAAAAAAAGAAAAACTTAAAGTATGCAACAAAAAAGGAAAACTGAAAGTATACAAGATATGCAACGAAACAGCACCCATAATACACACTCACTCTACACCCTATTATAATTAAATAATATTATATTCTGCCATTCCTCATATTTAAAAAAATTTCTTTGTCTAATTATCAGAAGAAGTTGAAGACGAACACGAGCACTCCAAGACACACAGATATCGACACACAGATAGTTGTAAAGGGTGAGTAAAGCGCTTCCTCTCTTCCTCCTCAAGACAATAAAATCAGACAAAATTGAATATTCCCCTTAACATAAACACAATCAATAAAAAAATCCAAACACCATTTACAAATATCGAAAATTATACTGTAAGCCAAAAACAACTATTAAAAATTTTATTAAAGAACACAGAACGAAAAAGTTCAACCATCATTTACGAATACTAAAGGTTATATTTCTAGAATTTAAAGATATTAAAATTACTTACTTATTATTTTTGCATACGACTTACGCGTCATTCTCTTGAGACCCCTTGACATAGGTCTATTATATTTTTCTGAATAAAACATTTTTCCCCTTGCTGTTGAAATGGAAGAAATCAAGGCCACCCTGCAAAAGTTTGACGAGAGCCTTAAGACCCTCTTAGATCAGGTCGTAGCAGTTAAAGAGGATATCAGGAAAGTCGGGACGAGGGTAGCCACCCTCGAGCAAGACCATGAAAGACGTAATCCCGCGGTAATCCAACCCGTTCCCTTGGTCCGTCCGCGCACCGAATATGAATTAAAAGAAACATCTACTTTGCCAGATTGCGTTAAGGAACTCCAGACTTTCGAGGGGGAGCCCGGGAAATTTGTGTCCTGGATTAACAGGGCGCAAGCCGTTGTCAATGATTATGAAATCATTATAGGCAAGCCCTTGTATAGGACCATAATTCTTTATATTAGGCAGAAAATAAGAGGTGACGCCGATTTGGCGCTTTCTTCTTATAATGTGGAGGACGATGATTGGTCGGAAATTAAGCGGGTCCTCTCGCTTCACTACGCCGACAAGCGAGACGTCCGAACCCTTGAGTATCAATTAAGCCAGTTGACACAGGCAGGTAGAACCCTAGATCAATTCTACAATGACGTCAATAATCACTTTTCCTTGATCCTAAACAAATTAAAACAATCAGAGCATGCGCCTAACGTGGCCAGTGCCCTGATTGAGATGTATAGGGACAAAGCGCTGGATGTTTTTGTAAGAGGACTCAACGGCGATGCCTCTAAATTACTGATCATTCGGGGTCCGAAGAACTTGCCTGAGGCATATTCCTTTTGCCTGGAGCTACAAAATGTATCGGTCAGGGGTAATGCACGAATGGAACATACAAATAAGTTCACCCCATTTTTCCAACCCCGCTACCCAACAAACGCATCACGCTATGCGCCTCCGATGGCCCCACGGTTTCCGCCTTCATTCCAACCACCGGTGAGGGCACCGGTGGGTGCAACCTTCAATGATGGTTCATCCGGCAATTCACGGGGCTTTAATAGATTCCAGGGACCACGACCAGCCATTACGATGGAATCAAATCGGTCTGGTCAGTCGTATCAATCCGGCTTTGGCATGCGCCGTGGAAACGACTCCGTGTATGGGTCCGCACCCGGCCCGAATCCCTTCAAGAAGGCACAAAGATTGTACCACATGGCGGCAGTTCCGTCCAGCGTGGTGACAATGCCCGAAACCGACACGCAAAATTCCGCTTGTCAAGCTACTTACGTAGACGAAGCGGTGAGCGCCCACGACTTGAGCCTTGAGTATGATGCCCCATACCATAAGGCCGACAACGAGAACGTTAACGATGAGGCAAATTTTATGACGGACGCCTATCCAGCGTGCCATACATAGAATACGTCGCGCGAAATGGCAACAAGTTGAAGTTTCTTATCGACACCGGCGCGAATAAGAACTTTGTTAGCCAAAAACACTCCGCCGGCTCCATCCCCTTATCCACTCCCTTTTATGTTGAATCTGCTGCTGGTAATGTTAAAATCACACATTGCCTGATAGGACGATTCTTTGAGCCCATTGGCAATGACGCAATTACCACCGTTCTGCCTGGTCTGAATTCCTTCGACGGTATCATCGGTGACGATACTCTCAGGGAAGCAAAAGCCCTAATTGATCGAAAAAACGATCTTCTGTTAATATCCCCTGGTACCCAGATACCCCTTCTGGCGAGATATTCCTCCAATGTCCATGCCCTGATTGATGGCGATCATGACGACGAAACCAAACAAGCGCTGGACAATCTACTTAAAGAATTTGCAACAATTTTTGAACCACTTTCGTCAGGGGAATCGGTAAATACAACCGTTAAGGCCGAAATACGTACTAACACTCAAGACCCCATTTTCACTCGCAGTTACCCATACCCCGCGAACATGAGGGGGGAGGTTGAAAAGCAAATACAAGAACTCTTAGACGGGGGAATAATAAGGCCATCTGCCAGCCCGTATAACTCTCCGATCTGGATTGTCCCAAAGAAACCTAAACCAAATGGTGAGAAGCAGTATCGCATGGTTATCGACTTCAAGCGCCTAAATGCGGTTACGATATCCGATACTTACCCGATACCGGATATAAATTCTACTCTGGCCAGCCTTGGGAAAGCCAAGTATTTCACGACAATTGATCTGACGTCGGGCTTCCACCAAATTCACATGAACGAAAAAGACATCCCTAAAACGGCCTTCTCCACCCTCAATGGGAAATACGAATTCCTTCGTCTACCATTTGGCCTAAAAAATGCCCCGGCAATCTTCCAGCGGATGATTGACGATGTTTTGAGAGAACACATCGGAAAAATCTGCTATGTCTACATCGACGATATTATTGTTTTCGGCGAAGACTATCAGAGTCATTGGAACAATTTGCGTGCGGTTTTCCAAAATCTTCGGAAGGCCAAACTACATGTAAACTTGGAGAAAACACGTTTCCTCTCCACACAAGTTGAGTTCTTAGGTTATATTGTTACGCAGGACGGCATTAAAACAAGCGACCAGAAGGTGAAAGCAATAACCGATATGAAGCCCCCTACTAACGTGAAGGAACTGAAAAGTTTTCTTGGAATGGCCTCATATTACAGAAAATTCGTTCAGGACTATGCGACAATCGCGAAACCATTGACGAATTTGACAAGAGGAGAGTACGCTAGAATTAAAACATCGCAATCTAGGAAGGTTCCGATCGAACTGGATGGCGTAGCTTTACAGGCCTTTAATGACCTGAAGGCGATTCTTGCCTCCTCTGAAGTCCTGGCTTTCCCCGATTTTAGTAAACCATTCCATTTGACCACTGACGCGTCGGACTATGCCATAGGTGCTGTTCTGTCCCAAGACGAGCAGGGCAAGGACCGACCAATAGCTTACATTTCTCGTGCATTGAACGAAACCGAGGAAAACTACGCTACCATAGAGAAAGAAATGCTCGCGATAGTATGGGCATTAGATAATCTTAGATCTTATCTTTATGGCGCAGGGTCAATCAAGGTATACACCGATCACCAACCACTTACGTACGCGTTGAGCAATCGCAACTTCAACGCGAAACTCAAGCGATGGAAGTCGCGAATTGAAGAATATGGCGCCGCAATTTCTTATACGCCCGGTAAATCCAACGTCGTCGCTGACGCCCTTTCGCGTATCACAACGCAAGTTAACTACCTCGGGTCAACAACGTGCACTGCCTCTGAAACTGACTCCTTGGCTACCGTTCACAGTGCGCTTGAGGATGCTTCTCAATTGATACCTCAAGTAGAAGCACCAATCAATGCGTTTAGGAATCAGCTGGTTTTTGACGAAAACCAGCTTGAGTACTCATGCGAACACCCACATGTTGGTTATGTCCGTCATTTAATTCCACTTAACGACGGGACCATGTCCGGTTTAGTAAACATTCTTGAAAAATATTTAAACCTCTCCATAATTAATGGAGTAAAGATTGGCGAAACTTACCTCCCATCCTTCCAATCTACATGCTTTGAGAATTTTAAGCTATATAAAATTCAAATAACGCAGAGATTGGTAAAGGATTTGTCCGATCCAGAGCAAATCTCCGAGGTAATAGAAAGGGAATATCGCAGGGCCCACAGAAGCCCAAAGGAAGTCACCATCCAAATTTTGGAGAAATTCTATTTTCCCAGAATGACAAGTACGGTTCGTGCCCAGTTGTCATCGTGCGACTGCTGCAAACGATTCAAATACGAGCGTCATCCCAATAAACCAGACTATGGCCAATATAGGGCATAATAAAAATAGGTCCGAACCTAAACAATATGAATCGGGGGATAAGGTTTTCGTCGCTAATAAGCAGATTAAAACTAAAGAGAAACAACGTTTCAGACCAGAGGAGGTCCAAGAGAATCGCGAAGTGACAATAAAAACTAAATCAGGGAAAATCTTGCACAAAGCAGACTTGAGGAATTGAAGAGCGCTTTACGACCCTCTATTTTTTAAGAAAAAAACAAAACACAAAAAACTTTTTTATTTCAACACTTTCACAAAACATTAAATGTAGTACACAAATAATTTAAGCGCGAATACACAAATATTATATACACGAATACACAAATAATTTAAGCATGAATACACGAATATTATACACACAAATACACAAATAATTTAAGTATGAATACACAAATATTATACACACAAATACACAAATAATTTAAGCATGAATACACAAATATTATAAGCGTGGATAGTATATACACAAGCTTTTCTTTCATTCTTGATCAATGCCCTATAAGCCTCACAATTATCGGTCTCATGTCAGCCGCGCGCATATAAAAATACGACGCACCCGTCGTACCATTGCGACAAGGAGGAGTATGGCGCATCAACGGAATGTTCAAACTGGTTCACGTCATCGACGTAGCGAGGATGATGCAGCTAGTGGACGAAACTAGCCGGGATGCGGCAACCCTGACGGATCAACGTATCAACACTCGAAAGGGACTACCAACTGGAAGGGACGTACATAGTCCAGTTCAACAATGAGGTCGTCACAGTCCGGAACAAAAACTTCACCGCCTATTCCGCGAATCACCCTATGGCCTTACCACCAGTACTGGCCAACATTACGGCGATGTCTGGCGTTTCACGAGGCGTAACTTTTTCCTACGTCTTGGAGGCTTCTCTAACACCAGTAGTCTTCTTGATCCTGTTCATCATCTGGAGGAAGCTGACCTCCACCAAGGGAATACCAACCACGAGGGTTATCACCGAAGATCTGGAGAACACAAAGAAGACATCAACAACAGCCCATCATTCTATTAATTGATCTGCGGGACGCAGACTTTTAGAGGGGGAGGAGTTATCACCCGGCACATTCGGGCCCCTCCCTCTGCTCAGCACTATTCGCCCCCTACCATTTGCTCAGCACTATTCGCCCCCTACCATTTGCTCAGCACTATTCGCCCCCTACCACTACGCCCTGAACTCGACTCGGACTCTTAAACCCGAATCCACAACATAGGCACAATTCCCAATATTCAAGTGCTGTGGGTTCAAGTACATCCGGGTATGTCACAAGAGTGCAACTAAGTCACAAGTGTGCAACTATGTACGCTGACTAAAGTGTTGCGGGAAAGCTGACTCCACATCTGCCGACACCACACACGCCGACGCCACACACGCTGACACCGCGTATAGAATTGGAGTGGGAGATCAGGCAATTCCGAACCGATGACCGGAGGGTCTCAACTCGGCGTAGGCAGTCTTCTCCGGACCGCTGAGCATCTAAGCCGAACTTGGACATCTTTAACCCAATCTAAGAATTCTACACTTAAGAACCCATTCTTAACACACTTTCGAACAATTGTTAACTTAAGAAACCAACAATAAATTGTAATCACGCACATCGAACCATGAACGGAGTATTCTTAATCAGGTGACCGACCATTGGACACCTTAACTTACTGTAAGCCAAAAACAACTATTAAAAATACAGCTACAGAATTGAATATTCCCCTTGACATAAACACAATCAATAAAAAATCCAAACACCATTTACAAATATCGAAAATTATACTGTAAGCCAAAAAACAACTATTAAAAATACAGCTACAAAATTGAATATTCCCCTTGACATAAACCCAATCAATAAAAAATCCAAACACCATTTACAAATATCGAAAATTATACTATAAGCCAAAAACAACTATTAAAAAATTTTTTATTAAAGAACACAGAAGTTCAACCATCATTTAAAGATATTAGAATTACTTACTTATTATTTTTGCATTCGACTTACGCGTCATTCTCTTGAGACCCCTTGACATAGGTCTATTATATTTTTCTGAATAAACATTTTTCCCCTTGCTGTTGAAATGGAAGAAATCAAGGCCACCCTGCAAAAGTTTGACGAGAGCCTTAAGACCCTCTTAGATCAGGTCGTAGCAGTTAAAGAGGATATCAGGAAAGTCGGGACGAGGGTAGCCACCCTCGAGCAAGACCATGAAAGACGTAATCCCGCGGTAATCCAACCCGTTCCCTTGGTCCGTCCGCGCACCGAATATGAATTAAAAGAAACATCTACTTTGCCAGATTGCGTTAAGGAACTCCAGACTTTCGAGGGGGAGCCCGGGAAATTTGTGTCCTGGATTAACAGGGCGCAAGCCGTTGTCAATGATTATGAAATCATTATAGGCAAGCCCTTGTATAGGACCATAATTCTTTATATTAGGCAGAAAATAAGAGGTGACGCCGATTTGGCGCTTTCTTCTTATAATGTGGAGGACGATGATTGGTCGGAAATTAAGCGGGTCCTCTCGCTTCACTACGCCGACAAGCGAGACGTCCGAACCCTTGAGTATCAATTAAGCCAGTTGACACAGGCAGGTAGAACCCTAGATCAATTCTACAATGACGTCAATAATCACTTTTCCTTGATCCTAAACAAATTAAAACAATCAGAGCATGCGCCTAACGTGGCCAGTGCCCTGATTGAGATGTATAGGGACAAAGCGCTGGATGTTTTTGTAAGAGGACTCAACGGCGATGCCTCTAAATTACTGATCATTCGGGGTCCGAAGAACTTGCCTGAGGCATATTCCTTTTGCCTGGAGCTACAAAATGTATCGGTCAGGGGTAATGCACGAATGGAACATACAAATAAGTTCACCCCATTTTTCCAACCCCGCTACCCAACAAACGCATCACGCTATGCGCCTCCGATGGCCCCACGGTTTCCGCCTTCATTCCAACCACCAGTAAGGGCACCGGTGGGTGCAACCTTCAATGATGGTTCATCCGGCAATTCACGGGGCTTTAATAGATTCCAGGGACCACGACCAGCCATTAAAATGGAATCAAATTGGTCCGGTCAGTCGTATCAATCCGGCCTTGGCATGCGCCGTGGAAACGTCTCCGTGTATGGGTCCGCACCCGGCCCGAATCCCTTCAAGAAGGCACAAAGATTGTACCACATGGCGGCAGTTCCGTCCAGCGTGGTGACAATGCCCGAAACCGACACGCAAAATTCCGCTTGTCAAGCTACTTACGTAGACGAAGCGGTGAGCGCCCACGACTTGAGCCTTGAGTATGATGCCCCATACCATAAGGCCGACAACGAGAACGTTAACGATGAGGCAAATTTTATGACGGACGCCTATCCAGCGTGCCATACATAGAATACGTCGCGCGAAATGGCAACAAGTTGAAGTTTCTTATCGACACCGGCGCGAATAAGAACTTTGTTAGCCAAAAACACTCCGCCGGCTCCATCCCCTTATCCACTCCCTTTTATGTTGAATCTGCTGCTGGTAATGTTAAAATCACACATTGCCTGATAGGACGATTCTTTGAGCCCATTGGCAATGACGCAATTACCACCTTCTACGTTCTGCCTGGTCTGAATTCCTTCGACGGTATCATCGGTGACGATACTCTCAGGGAAGCAAAAGCCCTAATTGATCGAAAAAACGATCTTCTGTTAATATCCCCTGGTACCCAGATACCCCTTCTGGCGAGATATTCCTCCAATGTCCATGCCCTGATTGATGGCGATCATGACGACGAAACCAAACAAGCGCTGGACAATCTACTTAAAGAATTTGCAACAATTTTTGAACCACTTTCGTCAGGGGAATCGGTAAATACAACCGTTAAGGCCGAAATACGTACTAACACTCAAGACCCCATTTTCACTCGCAGTTACCCATACCCCGCGAACATGAGGGGGGAGGTTGAAAAGCAAATACAAGAACTCTTAGACGGGGGAATAATAAGGCCATCTGCCAGCCCGTATAACTCTCCGATCTGGATTGTCCCAAAGAAACCTAAACCAAATGGTGAGAAACAGTATCGCATGGTTATCGACTTCAAGCGCCTAAATGCGGTTACGATATCCGATACTTACCCGATACCGGATATAAATTCTACTCTGGCCAGCCTTGGGAAAGCCAAGTATTTCACGACAATTGATCTGACGTCGGGCTTCCACCAAATTCACATGAACGAAAAAGACATCCCTAAAACGGCCTTCTCCACCCTCAATGGGAAATACGAATTCCTTCGTCTACCATTTGGCCTAAAAAATGCCCCGGCAATCTTCCAGCGGATGATTGACGATGTTTTGAGAGAACACATCGGAAAAATCTGCTATGTCTACATCGACGATATTATTGTTTTCGACGAAGACTATCAGAGTCATTGGAACAATTTGCGTGCGGGTTTCCAAAATCTTCGGAAGGCCAAACTGCATGTAAACTTGGAAAAAACACGTTTCCTCTCCACACAAGTTGAGTTCTTAGGTTATATTGTTACGCAGGACGGTATTAAAGCAAACGACCAGAAGGTGAAAGCAATAACCGATATGAAGCCCCCTACTAACGTGAAGGAACTGAAAAGTTTTCTTGGAATGGCCTCATATTACAGAAAATTCGTTCAGGACTATGCGACAATCGCGAAACCATTGACGAATTTGACAAGAGGAGAGTACGCTAGAATTAAAACATCGCAATCTAGGAAGGTTCCGATCGAACTGGATGGCGTAGCTTTACAGGCCTTTAATGACCTGAAGGCGATTCTTGCCTCCTCTGAAGTCCTGGCTTTCCCCGATTTTAGTAAACCATTCCATTTGACCACTGACGCGTCGGACTATGCCATAGGTGCTGTTCTGTCCCAAGACGAGCAGGGCAAGGACCGACCAATAGCTTACATTTCTCGTGCATTGAACGAAACCGAGGAAAACTACGCTACCATAGAGAAAGAAATGCTCGCGATAGTATGGGCATTAGATAATCTTAGATCTTATCTTTATGGCGCAGGGTCAATCAAGGTATACACCGATCACCAACCACTTACGTACGCGTTGAGCAATCGCAACTTCAACGCGAAACTCAAGCGATGGAAGTCGCGAATTGAAGAATATGGCGCCGCAATTTCTTATACGCCCGGTAAATCCAACGTCGTCGCTGACGCCCTTTCGCGTATCACAACGCAAGTTAACTACCTCGGGTCAACAACGTGCACTGCCTCTGAAACTGACTCCTTGGCTACCGTTCACAGTGCGCTTGAGGATGCTTCTCAATTGATACCTCATGTAGAAGCACCAATCAATGCGTTCAGGAATCAGCTGGTTTTTGATGAAAACCAGCTTGAGTACTCATGTGAACACCCACATGTTGGTTATGTCCGTCACTTAATCCCACTTAATGACGAGACCATGTCCAGTCTAGTAAACATTCTCGAAAAATATTTAAAACCCTCCATAATTAATGGAGTAAAGATTGCCGAGACTTACCTCCCATCCTTCCAATCTACATGCTTTGAGAATTTTAAGCTATATAAAATTCGAATAACGCAAAGATTGGTAAAGGATTTGTCCGATCCAGAGCAAATCTCCGAGATAATAGAAAGGGAACATCGCAGGGCCCACAGAGGTCCAAAGGAAGTCACTATTCAAATTTTGGAGAAATTCTATTTTCCCAGAATGACAAGTACGGTTCGTGCCCAGTTGTCATCGTGCGACTGCTGCAAACGATTCAAATACGAGCGTCATCCCAATAAACCAGAGTTGCAACCGACACCCATCCCAATCTACCCATGCGAAATACTGCATATCGACGTATTCACACTAGAAAAAAAGGTTTTTCTAAGCTGTATTGACAAATTCACGAAATTCGCCAAACTTTTTCCCCTACAATCCAAGGCATCAATTCACCTCCGCGAAACACTGTTAGAGGCCCTTCACTACTTTACGGTGCCTAGAATGATAGTTTCAGACAACGAGAGGGGTCTCCTTTGTCCGACGGTATTAAACTATCTCCGCACATTGGAGATTGAATTGTACTATACCCCTACTCAGAGGAGTGAAGTCAACGGTCAAGTGGAAAGATTTCACTCCACCTTTTTGGAAATCTACCGGTGCTTAAAATTCGAACATCCCAAATTCACGAGTGCACAGTTAGCGCTGATCGCTGTAGACAGATACAACAACTCTGTCCATTCAGTGACCAACAAAAAGCCCGTTGACCTATTCTTAAACCGCGCATCGCGCATTAACTATCAGGGTTTATCTAACTTCAAGGAAAAAACACTTGAAGATGTTAGAGGCCTGATTGAACGAAACCAGGCTATGGCCAATATGGGTCATAATAAAAATAGGTCCGAACCTAAACAATATGAATCGGGGGATAAGGTTTTCGTCGCTAATAAGCAGATTAAAACTAAAGAGAAACAACGTTTCAGACCAGAGGAGGTCCAAGAGAATCGCGAAGTGACAATAAAAACTAAATCAGGGAAAATTCTACACAAAGCAGACTTGAGGAATTGAAGAGCGCTTTACGACCCTCTATTTTTTAAGAAAAAAACAAACCACAAAAAACTTTTTTATTATTTCAACACTTTCACAAAACATTAAACGTAGAATAAGATATTATAAGTATGAATAGTATATACACTAGCTTTTCTTTCATTCTTGGTTAATGCCCTATAAGCCTCACAACCATCGGTCTCATGTCAGCCGCGCGCATATACAAATATGACGCACCCGTCGTACCACTGCAACAAGGAGGAGTATGGCGCATCAACGGAATATTCAAACTGGTTCACGTCATCGACATATCGAGGATGATGCAGCTAGTGGATGAAACTAGCCGGGATGCGGCAACCCTGTCGGATCAACGCATCAAAACTATAACGAGGCATTACCTGGAGCAGGCAGCGGAAGGGATGAACAGAGTAATGAGGCCAACAACACGCAGAGCTCGAGCAGTAAACTGGCTGGGTTCTGCCTGGAAATGGATAGCAGGATCACCGGATGCAGAGGACTGGAATGCGGTACTCAACTCGGAAAAGATGATCAGCGAAAACAACAACCAGCAGATTCGGATCAACGCTCGACTCTTCGACGCAAGCCACAAATCGATTCAAGAACTAAATGATGTGGTAGCGAGAGTCAATGCGATTGACGGAGACCTCCACGCAGTTACAGCAACACTGCATAAAGCAATTATCCTGGCTGGCCAAGTGGCGGAAATCACGAGGGCCTGCCAACTTGCCAAGACGGGAGTAACGAATTCGAACCTTCTGGATCACGAGGAAATTGAAGCCATACTCATGGAAGTCAACGATCTCCCGTACCAAAACGCTGTGGAAGCAGTGGAATTTTCCCGGCCAACGATACTCTCCAATGGCACGACGCTACTATACGTCCTGGCTCTCCCCAAAGTATCAAACAGGAGATACGAGCTTGTACGCTTGTATCCAACAGTATCAGGCGGAAGACAAGTAGTGCTCGAGCACCACAAGTTCGCACTGAACGGAGAGGAAACGTATGCAGTAGTGGGCAGCTGTTCCACCATTGGCAATATAACAGTCTGCCCAGAAGAGGATTTAATAGCCTTGGAGGAGAACTCATGCATTCCACGGCTCCTGAAGGGTGGCCATGCATCTTGCTCATACCTTCGGAGCAACGAAGAAGTCGTGCAGTTGGTTGAGGATGGAACATTATTCCTCTCCAATTATAATGGATCGCTCACAACACTCGAAAGGGACTACCAACTGGAAGGGACGTACATAGTCCAGTTCAACAATGAAGTCGTCGCAGTCCGAAACAAAAACTTCACCGCCCATTCTGCAAATCACCCTATGGCCTTACCACCGGTACTAACCAACATTACGGTAACCGGCTACAGACCTTCCCTGGGTTATGTTGATGACATCAACGCCCAAAACACACAGGCGATGTCTGGCGTCTCACGAGGCGTAACTTTTTCCTACGTCTTGGAGGCTTCTCTAACACTAGTAGTCTTCTTGATCCTGTTCATCATCTGGAGGAAGCTGACCTCCACCAAAGGAATACCAACCACGAGAGTTATCACCGAAGATCTGGAGAACACAAAGAAGACATCAACAACAGCCCATCAATAAATTAATTGATCTGCGGGACGCAGACTTTTAGAGGGGGAGGAGTTATCACCCGGCACATTCGGGCCCCTCCCTCTGCGCAGCACTATTCGCCCCCTACCATTTACTCAGCACTATTCGCCCCTACCATCTGCGCAGCACTATTCGCCCCCTACCATTTACTCAGCACTATTCGCCCCTACCATTTGCTCAGCACTATTCGCCCCCTACCACTACGCCCTGAACTCGACCCGGACTCTTAAACCCGAATCCACAACATAAGCACAATTCCCAATATTCAAGTGCTGTGGGTTCAAGTACATCCGGGTATGTCACAAGAGTGCAACTAAGTCGCAAGTGTGCAACTATGTACGCTGACTAAAGTGTTGCGGGAAAGCTGACTCCACATCTGCCGACACCACACACGCCGACGCCACACACGCTGACACCGCGTATAGAACTGGAGTGGGAGATCAGCCTATTCCGAACCGATGACCGGAGGGTCTCAACTCGGCGTAGCCAGTCTTCTCCGGACCGCTGAGCATCTAAGCCGAACTTGGACATCTTTAACCCAATCTAAGAATTCTACACTTAAGAACCCATTCTTAACACACTTTCGAACAATTGTTAACTTAAGAAACCAACAATAAATTGTAATCACGCACATCGAACCATGAACGGAGTATTCTTAATCAGGTGACCGACCATTGGACACCTTAACTTATATATCAGTAGGAGATAAAGTTTAATAAAGAAATGAAACAGGCCATAAGTTAGATTATAAAGTATAAAGTAACGGAAATAGGAGGTAGAAATAATAGTATAATAATTAACGACAAAAACAAAAAACAGATAGTTCATAAGCATAGACTAAATATTTTATTTTGTAACCATATTTAGTAAGGCCATACATAAATAATCAAATATATATATTTATGAATATCTTTAATACATAAATATTTTTAAATAATTTAATTTTTTTGTCGTTGTTGGGATAAGCAGCAACAAATAGGTTAATTAGAATATTGATAATTTGTTTATATGCAGCTGCATTTAATCTTCTCTTTTGTCTCCCAGATTCGGATGCATTTTGTTGTCATTTGTAGCGCATGCGCTTTTGGGAGCTTTGGAAGAGCTTCTGCGCCAAAGCTGTTCTTCTTCTTGTTAAATTTTTGGGAGTTGTTGTTTAGGCTCAAATGCTCACAAAAGTAACCGCCTCCCACCTGGCCGTTGAGTTTTGATCCATCTGTGTAGATATGAATGGAGCCCTCCGGTCCCGGTGTCCGGGCATCCGTTCCTCCCTCGAGGGGATGATGATTTTGTAATTAGTGGTGGCTTGGTCGACGGGCACGCAGTATTCCGTACCCCCTCAGGCATGAAGTGATGCAGGTCCAGTCTGGTATGACCAAAACTATTCTTGGTCCATAGATTCGCCTCTCGCAGTCTTATTGCCACCAGAGCGGCTATCTTTACCCCCATCAGTTCTACCGGTAGTAAGTCAAGGATGAGATCTCGGGCATCGCTAGGCGTAGTGCGTAGACTGCCTGTTATACAGACTTCCGCCATGTGCTGCGTCTTCCTAAACCTTTCCCTGCATAAGGAGTTGTCCAGGGCAGGCCACCAGACCACAACTCCATAGAATAAGATTGGTCTGATGATTGCTGTGTATAACCATCTGACTATCTTGGGGGACATTCCCCATTTCAGGCCTACCGCCTTGCGGCAGGTATAGATTGCTATTGCCGCTTTCTTAGTCCTCTCTGCGGTGTTCAGCTTCCAGTCCAGTTTCCTGCCTAGTGTGATGCGAGAACTAGTGTTTCCCCTAGGAGCTTCGGAAGCCTTAGATTTGGTATTTTGTACTTCCTGGTAAACAGCACGAGCTCTGTCTTGGACGGATTGAATCCCAGCCCGTTCCTTTGCGCCCAGGCCGACAGAACTTCGAGCTTCCCTGTCATTAGGTCGCATAATGTTTGTGGGAATTTCCATACGAAGGCAATAGCAACATCGTCCGCGTACGCAATGATCTTACAGCCGCCATCTTTAGTTGGAGATGGAGACTTAAGAGTCTTTCCATAGTCTTAAGGAGGAAGGATGAAAGACTTATAGGTCTGAAGTCTTTAGGGGTGCAGTGGGATGGTTTGCCCGCCTTGGGTATGAATACAACCTTCGAGCACAGTCACGCCTTTGGTACCATACCAGTAGAGAAGACTATGCTGAAGATTTTCTTGATCCATTTCCTTAGGTTAATACCGGCCCTGGATAACTTAGCCGGTATAATACCGTCTGGGTCCGGAGATTTGAAGGGTTTAAAACTATCTGTTGCCCATTTAAGAGCCCATATACGCCGAGCATACTCTTAGATGGCCGCTTGGGCCCTCTATCGATGCGGCTACATGATCTTCATTGCAGAAATTTGGTAGCAAGAAAATGTTAAGGCTCTTTTTTGCGAGTATGCATGCTCGCTTTTTACCTGTTGCATCGG
The DNA here is from genome assembly GCF_017639315.1 of Drosophila ananassae. NCBI lineage: Eukaryota > Metazoa > Arthropoda > Insecta > Diptera > Drosophilidae > Drosophila > Drosophila ananassae. The sequence goes on along the minus strand of NC_057932.1, from coordinate 6,926,420 downwards.
CTGTGCACAGCCTGAAATCCGACGCCCCCAAACCGAGAATCCTGTGTCCATGGATCCAGGGTTCTTGGATGAGGACCCCTCCTGCTCCACTCTCTGCGAGATGGAGCAGGAGGGCGGCGGATGCCTCCTTGCTGTGATGGAAATTTATCTGCAGGAATGTCAGGGACATCCTTTACATTCTCCACCACAGTAACCTAAGCCTCGGTGTCGGAGCCTAGCAGTGAGTCCTCCTCCATACCGATCCTCCAAGAGCCCTTGCCAAGTCACTCACCTCTGAGGTGTACCATTCCAGAATGTCCTCCTCCACATCTGACATTCCTTCTGGGCAGACCTCTTCGGTCGGTTCCTCCAAGGCTAGCTCTTGTGCGTCTATCTCCATGGCGATTCCTCCTGACTTACTCTTCGCATCCGACTTGTAGATCCTCACTGCGACGTGCTCGAACCCGTACCTAATACGGCTACCAGCACCCTCCAGGATCCTCGCAGTCTCCTCATTTAAAGTGAGGACAACCTGCCTTCTTAGTCCCACTGCTTCCTCCACCTTGGCGACTCTCCAGTCCGCCGTAGGGAGTGTGGGATTGCACATTTTTAGCATGGCCAGTATGGTAGCAGGGTCCGCCGGCTTCTCTGTCAGCCATACGCGGGCCCTCGGTTTGCTGGGGATCTTGTCCCAGTCTACCCACTCCAGACTGGCTCCTGGGTAAACCTCTCCAAGCGACGCAATCATGTGCTTGTAGAGGCCTACAGACTTCGCATCTTGGCACGCTATCACCTTGATGCTACCCTGGTACCACCCTGCGTCTTCGCAGTCCGGTGGAGGTTCTCCGCTCTTGAGCATCTCCTCCATGAAGCGCCCATGCAGTTCATTCACCACTCTCCGGCCAAAGCTCCTTGGGGATCAGGCCATCTTTGGAGCCGTTGACAAGAACCCCAATGATGGTCCTATGCTTTGTAACCTCGGCGAAGGATCTGTTGCTCTGCTGCGTCTGCACCTTTTTCTTCTTCGTTAGGGGCGCTCCACGGTCCAATCTCACTCCTGCTTTTGCTGGCTGAAAGTAAGGCAGGATTTCCTTCGCCCCCTTAATAATCTCAGCCTGATCGGGGTTGGATTCCGCCGATGGGTCCGCCCTTACAGAATGAAGGCCGCTCTCCTCCTATCCTTATAGAAGCCCTTCCGCTGCAAGGGGCCGGACCGGGGCCTTCTTTAGGGATACCGCCGGTGCGAGAGCAGCTCGACCCTGGTATCTTGCCCCCCACTCCGTTCGGTGGTCCCATAGTGGGTCCCGTTTTGGGGGTTGGTGCCTTGGCATCATGGTGGCTACACTGGCGCAGCTCGCCTTCGGACGTTGTCCCTCAGTGGGGAGCTTCGCCATCCCAGCGTCTCTTTGGCCTCTGTCTGCCTTGGAGATTGACGGATCCATGATCCCATTTCCGGACTTTCTTGGGGAGTCCCGTTCTCCACTATTTTTGTTTGTGTTTTTGTTTAGATTCATATTTGGACCCACGAGTAGGCGGGAAGGGGTTCATCCATCATGACATAGCCCGCTTATCATGATAAGCCTGATTGAAACTGAGGGGTCGGCCGGTCCCCCAGAGTCCGCATATTAACGTCCGTGCACCCCCGGACATGCATCCCTCGGCATATGCTGTTCCACCTTGGATTGGGGTGATTTGAGGAAGGGAGGGTTCTTCTCTCCGCCCGACTACGATTCGCCAGCGTCCTCGGCAGAGACATGACCTTACCGGGACCTGTTACCAGCCGCCCTCACGTGGAGAGTATAGTCGCACTACCAGCGGTGTACACAGATTTGGCACATGAACTCATGCGTTTTCCCCCTGTAGTACCCGTTGGCTGACGGCCATTAGTTACATTACTTATATATAAAATATATAAAACGGCTGCTCTGCCGCTGCGCCGACAGCTAGCAAGCCTTAGTGTAAGAAAACAAGAGAATATTCGAATAAAGACATCTTTTTAATTCTACAGTGTCTATGTCTCCTGCTTGTGGGATTTATGCAGGTATTTATGCCTCTCGTATGCCGTGGAAGATGACAGTACTCGAATTGGAGTCGTCTGAAACTCCACGGTAGCTGCCGCGTTGTCTGCGTTGCTGTAATTATGGAGCAAAAATAAGGTGTTTTTCGCTAATTTCGGCGGACAGGCAAGCTAGCTCGGCTGCACGCACGGAAGAATCGCGGCTGTGTTTAGAAAGTACGGAAGGAAAGAAATGCGTTTGGAATATAGACGGTATGAGGGGCAGCAGCGGGGGCGGACGAACCATCACGGCTGCGGGCACGGAAGAAGGAGAAAAAGGGAACAGCGTAGAACGTAACGGTTCCGTTCGGGCCAGCGCGGCTGGGCTCGGAAGACGTAGGAGATAGCTGGGACAACGGGGAACGTAGCGGCCTATGACAGCGCAGCTGTGTTTAGAAAATGCATAAAAGCAGAAATGCGTTTGGAACGGCCAAAGGGGGGAGCGCGGGGGTATCTGGACGAAGTCCGGTGACCTGCGCAATAACAATATGAATCGGAGGCCCAACCGGGGTAAAGGGGGAAACAAAGGGAACCCGCCAATGTAAATGCTAATAGGAAGTCGGGAAAGGATTAACGGCGCGAACAGAGGCATGAAGGATTAACGGCAGGAGGCGAGATTTGGAATCGTGTAAAGTGTCGGGTGACCAGCTCGGAAACTCAACCCCGCATATAAAACCAACCAGGGACACCCGGTTAAGTCAGGAGATTCCCGATCCAGGATCGCTGGGGCGCTGGGGAAGCAAAGAAGGCTCGACACCAAACCTCTGGTCAACCATAGATCCTGCAGAGCGTAGGTACGGAGGTGCTTAGAGGCGAGGGGCGATCGCAACCGGGGTGTGTTCTGTGAGGTAGGTAGGGCATTCGTGCCCTGATCCGGCCGCCGGGCACCAAGAAGTGTATCCTGCCCGGCGTATGCCTAAGAGGTCAGCCTATTAGTCTGCTAACACGGATTAGGTGCAGGCCACGGCGAAAGAACATTCCCAGTGAGGCAAGGATATCAACGATCCACGGCGCCCACAGAAGAGAAGCAGCGAGGAGAAGATCAACGGTGACAAGAGCAGCAACAAAGGAAGCGACGACTACAGGAGCAGCGACGACGACAGGAGCAGCGACAACGAAAGGAGCAGCAGCGACGACAGGAGAGCAACAACGGGAGTAGCGTTAGTGGCAGGAGAGGGGCAGCAAAGGCCCCGCAACTGGAGCACGTGAGTGCAAACGGAGGGAACCGTGAGCGGAACCGGCGCCAGGCACCAAGACCACACGTCGTACTGGGCGAAAGCTTTGGGGGCGTGTGTATTGGCACCAACCCGGAACGGTGACCGGGGAACGACAGGAGGACGAGCGGTCGATCCGCTGAGCCGAGCAGCAAGTGAGATTCATCCTTTGTAACCATTATAAAAATAAAGGGGATATTTGTGAAATGAAGCACCCTTTGTTATTTCTGGGCTCGGGATGAAGTAAACTGTGTGAGCTAGCCGCGGCATTTGATGGAAGCGCCAACTAGCCAAAACAGTTGGTTACAACCTAGTCTACCGCCGTCTTGTATAGCTCTGCAGACTGCTCATAATCGCTTTTCCCTTGGGACTGTGCCGTCGGGGTTACCCCTATCGATAAGCCTGAGCAGGATGCGGCTTTTCGCAATCTCTGCGAAGGACCGCTTTGGCTGGGCCAACCGCTCATAGAACAAAGGGCCAGCCAGGTACCCTGAGCGCTCTTTTTGGGACTGCGCAGAGCTTATTTACCGGGCCCACAGCCATGCTGACTCTCGGCGCGTGTCGAGTAACGCCTTAATCTGGCACAGTGTGTAGAACTGTGTACACATAGTGTAGAAAAGGGAAAGAGTGTGATTATACTTGTTAGAGGCTGCAACAAGAGCGCATCGTCGGCACCGCTTATGGCGCGGATGCCTGCTTACTGTCCGTTGCTGTTTATTTGCGAGGACGGCCCCCGAAAAGAGTCCTGCTATGGGGCCCTTCGCTTTATTCATAGCTATTTATAGCATTTTTTCGCTGTTAACCAATGGCTTCTATTATGTAAACTCAGTATTTTGGGAAGCCCAACTGATCTTTTTATCTGAAATTTGAGCTTTCTATTTGGAAAATAACGTGTCTCTTTTATCTATTAGATTTGAAACGTGAATTTACCGACCATATATCCACCATAATTAACAAAGCAAGGGGAGTGTTTGGTTTCATTAAAAGATCTTCAAAACAGTTTAATGACCCTCATATAACAAAAACATAAGACACAGCTTTGGTTCGTTCGATACTTGAGTATGGATCGTGTGTGTGGAGTCCTCAATACAGCCGAAAAAACATATATGTGAACAAAAAAACAAAAAAAAAACAATATTATTAATGGTAATGTACACATCCACCATCTACTAAAACGCGTAAAATTTAACGTTCCTAGTAGAATGACTTGCAACTTTCAGCCTCTACTCCTTAGCCATTTTAGTTCAACATATACCAAACATTATCCCCTTAAGGTATTATTTTCGACTACAATGGTTTTTACCATATGTTTTCTCTTTGCTCTACGTATGACTTTATAAATTTTATTTTCAACGCCAAATCTGAGCAAACAATTTTTCTCGTAATAGTTACTCTATCCTACTCTACCCTTACTCTATCTCGGATCTATTCCCTCGACGTTATGCGGCAGCGCCCCTCAGTCGGTTGGGTGGGCGGTGGTCTGTACGTATGCAACGGGAGCCACGCAAAAAAAACACGCCTAGCCCCGAAGAAACTATTGTCATTCCTAGACTGAAGCTTCAAGCTGCACTCCTGGCAACCAATTGAATATTATTAATCATAGAGGCACATCTCTAATGATTCGAAGCGATAATGGTACCAACTTCATAATGGTACCAACAAAGGAGATCAAGAACAACGAAAATTGATTACGATTAACGAAATTAAATTACCAATCACAGGAAGACGAAGAATGGGAAGAAAAGAAAAACACTGGATACTATTCTGCACCGGTCAGCGTCTAAGTTAATACGATTCACGGGTGGGGGCGTTTAAGAATTATTAATAGTATATAAATTCGATAATCTCAGAACTGTAACGAAAGGTTAAACTAGCCTGAATCCATTATTTTTCCAATACTGTATTTTGGCAATAAAAAGGCTGGGAATTCTAAGATAAAAAAAGACGCAAAAAAGAGTAAGACGCACCAAGAAAATACAAGGATGAAACACGCGCAATAAAGGAATAAATGGGAATTAAAAAAATAATTTGATGAATTTTGTCGGAATTTAGTTGATTTGATCTACGGAATTCCATAAGGATCTGCCGACTATATTTTTTCGTCACCAAAATTGATGAAATGCATATTTTACCTCGTCAAGAGGTTTTTTTATTTGATACAAATACATGGCAATATAACATTTTTTTTATAACTTGTTTCTTTTGGATTATAGTCTTCTAATTGTTTTACTTGTTGTTGGGCTACACGTTAGATTTATTAGCCCGCAATAACCCAAGTTTTTTTACCTATTGTCGGGTTCGTTTTTTAGACGTTAAAGAATTTTTATGTGATTCACTTCACTTTTATGCCTAGGAGCCAACGACCACTTTTTTTAGGCAAAAGATTTTTTTTAAGTTCTTAAAATACGGATCTAATGGCGTCTCATAAGTTTCATTGGCTTATATCAAAAAGTTAACAGACCAGGTCACTGTTAAGAAAATGTCACTTTTGTCAACCAAAATATTAGTGTTTTTTAAATGCTTAAAAGTCAACTAAAAAGATTAAAAATTGAATGGAATGGAACTATAAAATGTATATATCAATATTTATATATTTCGTAACTTGTATGTATGTTGATACAATGGTTTACTTTGTAAGAATGCATATGTAATCATTAAGTAAAGCTTATTAATTTCGATGTATATATATACATATATTTTCATTTCTAATGATTCTGGGAATAAAAGGTAAATGGACGCTGATCTGACGCTCATTTAAGCAAGTACAGAGAGCGAACTCATTGCTGTGCTGTTTGATCTCATACAGTCCAAACTGAAATGGAAATTCTTCCTTTATACGTTTCACCATCTTGCCCTTAAAACTTGGAGTGTTCCAGAAAGTAAGTAGTAAGTACCCAGCAGTACTGAAATTCCTGGCACTGCCTTTTCCGGTCTTAATGTCAAATTTCGTTCGAAAAACATAAACACTTCAATAAGGTTTGCTCTTCGAAAATCAAAACAAAGTAGGCGAAGTAATTCTGCAGGCACTCTGCTGCTGCTAGAGTTCGAAATTACGCATATTCGATATTAGTTATTAACCACTAATCTTCCCTTGTCATTCTAAATATTTTGCGCGGAAAACTTTGACCCCATGGTTCAAGGATTAAGGTATCAACCTGTTAATCGTAAGGTCGTGGGTTCGATTCCAAGCAGAAAAATCATTATTTTGAGTTGATTTTTGCTTACATTAATTTTTTTTAATATCGCAGTCTCAAAATAAACTGTTATATTCAATATTTTTGCTTAAATGGGGATTCTGAATAATTGAGATTGTTTTAAACATGCAAATTTGTAGAGGTATATTATAGTCTGTCACAAAGTACGCGCGTTTCCTTGATAGCTTAGAGGCTTGCATGTCGGTCCAGTATACGCAAGCACTACCCAGCAGAACTGAAATCCCTGGCCCCGACTTTTCCGGCCCGAATGTCAAATTTCGTTCGAAAAACAAAAACAATTCAATAAGGTTTGCTCTTCGAACGTCAAAACAAAGTAGGCGAACTAATTCTGCCGGCCCTCTGCTGCTGCTAGAGTTCGAAATTATGCATATTCGATATTAGTTATTAATCACTTATATTTTCTAGTCATTCTAAATATATTGCCCGGATAACTTTCACCCCATGGTTCAACGATTAAGGTATCTGCCTGTTAATCGTAAGGTCGTGGGTTCGATTCCAAGCGGAAAAGTTTTTATTATGAGTTGATTTTTGTTTACTTTCATTTTATTTTAATATCGCAGTCTCAAAATAAACTGTTATATTCAATATTTTTTTTAAATGGAGATTCTTAATAATTGAGATTGTTTTAAACATGCAAATTTGTAGAGGTAGAGGTATATTATAGTCAGTCTCAAAGTACGCGCGATTCCTTGATAGCTTAGAGGCGTGCATGTCGGTCCAGTATACAAAGGCACTAAGGTTCGAATCCCAGGCTGAGTAATTTTTAAATGTAGTTTTCAATATTAAAATTTTAATGTTATTTAACATATTAATTTAGTTTACAATATAAATTAACAGCAATTTTTATGGAATACATTAAAAATAACGATTATCAAATTAGGAGATTGTAAGGGGAAATTTGTTTTCTTTGATTTTGGGTCATGAATGCGACCTGATTTTGCCACGATTTTCAGCGCGGCATCTTGCTTTCTTTTCGAGGCTGATTCCTCTTTGAAATTCAGGTCTGAATCAGGGGTGATTTGGAGACAATTTTCACGCTGGAATCCGGATTCGAAATCCGGGCGGATTCTGGGCTGCCTGAAATCGAATTCCGGGCCGAGAGGACATTTTCAAAAACTTCAGTACAAAATTCCGGGCCGCTTGTTCTAGCTTGTTCCGGGTGGATTCCGGGGTGATCCGGGGGGATCACGGGTGAATCCGGGTTAATCCGAATTTAACCCAATAGTTCAATGAGTAAGATGTCTGCCTGTTAATCTTAGGGTCAAGGGTCCTATTCCCACCAGAAAAATAAATATTTTGAGTTTTTTAAAGTTTACTTTTATTTTTTGTAATATCGTTTCAATATAAAATTTTATAATTATTCCATTTTTTAAATGAAAATGTAGAGTCATATTATTATCAGTCGCAATCTATGCGCGATTCCTTGATAGCTTAGAGGTTGGTCCAGTAAACAAAAGCAGTGAAATTAGTTTGTGATATTCTTGAAATTTTAAAATAGTTTACAATTTATGAAAAAAAATTAATACATTTAAACATTGATGGTGGGTTTCTAAAAATTTCCAACACTTTTTTTTCAAATTGTCTTGAAGAACTTCCTAGGGATTTTTTTGTGAAAATTATCAAAGAACTCTTTGAAGAAATCTTTGCAAAGAAAACCCAAGACCTTCATTATGATTTCTTCGCACGAATTCCTAGGGAAATCTTCTACCTAGTTAGGGAGAAAATTGACCAGTTCACTGATGCATACGACATCCCATACAATAACTCCATCCTCAAGGCACTCCTCAAAGTAATTGCTTGATAAGTTTGAGTAATTGAGTGAATTTTGGCTGGTTTTAAAAGGATAGTACTAAGAGTAGAGACAGCAAATAATAATTATGAGCTTAAACAAATTTGAATAAATTAATGTCTTAATTTTTATTATTAAAATAAAAATCTTGTTGGATTTTTATTTAAAAAATATAAAATGAAAAGCATGAAAAATTTTTGATTATATAGATTATGCAGACACATTATTAGATAGGAAAGGGAAGGATCCCAATATAGATCCTTGCCTCAACGGTAGGACAAGGAGCTTTCATCTCCTCCCTTACCTAATATTACCCATAAATAAATATCAAAATTTTCATAATAAAATGGTGTTGGTATGGTAATATTGGTCGTTAAGGGCAGATTAAAGTTTAATTACTTAAATTGCAACATATTAATTTTGTTGTGTAAATACACAGCAGTGTAAATTTTCATTCCATCAATAAAGATAAATGTAAATTATTATATAAAATATACATATGTAATTACGAAATTTGAAATAGAGTTGTTAAAAGAATATTTATTTATATCAATCTTATTCTAAGTAAAAAATTCTTATTTTTATACTCTTGCAGAGGGTATTATAATTTTGGGCAAAAGTCTGCCACGCAGCTTAGGAGACATCTCCGACTCCGATTCTTGATCAGGAACACCACCTGAGTCGATTTAAGCATGTCCGTCTGCATTTTTAAGGGTCAGCCGGCTACAAAATCCTACCCGGACCAGACCGAGATTATCAATAGGGCAAGAGAGATCTTACTCAATTTTCAGCCGGGAAAGGCGGAAATTAGGCGGGATCCCAAGAAGCCGACAGGAGTTGGCGCCTCTGCCAGGTGCCAGATTGGAGGCGGTAGACTGAGACAAGATCTCCAGCAAACCGAGTGCCTGCGTATGGCTAACGGAATCCACAACAATCTAGGCCATGCGGAGGATGTAAACCCCACATTCCCCACGGCGGACTGGAGGGTCGCCAAGGTGGACAAAGCAGTGGGGTTACGGCGGCAGGCTGTCGTCACACTAAACGAGGAATCCGCGAGGAAACCGAATCAAATATGGTTTCGAGCACGTAGAAGTGAGGAAGTCGGATTCCAGGAGTATTTCAGAAGGCATCGACTTGGAGATAGTCCAAGATGGAACTCTGCGAAGGGGAGAAGGAGTGTTCTGTAGACTCCAAATTCACGTTTGAAGAGGTAAAAGAGGTTTGGTGTCATTGAATTTCTTTGCATCAAAATCATTTTGTCCGGTCAATCTCTGTATGTTTTCTGTTCTTACATACCACCTTTGTCCGAACCGCCAACATACTGGAAACATTTGTCCGCTATTCGTTTGGTTTTTGATCGTCTGTCTGATGGTGACCAGCTGATAGCTGGTGGCTTGAATATCCCAAAACCCATGTGGTCAAATGTTGAAAATTCACCGTCTTTACAGCTTAAATCCCAACACGATTTTCCTGCGGGCATGTTCGACATGCCACTCGGGCAAATTAACCACCTTAGAAGTTGTGTAGGTCGGCTGATGGACTTATGTTTCCTTTCTGATCCTGATGGAATTACTCTTTCCAGAACTTTGCCCCTTTTTAACTCTGAGGATCCATATCATCCCACTCTTGAGGTTTTAACGGAAAACAATAGCTTAATTGACCTTAAGCTTAAATCTCATAAAGTTTGTTTCTTCCGTAAGGCTGACTTTATGAAATTAAATAAGTTAATTTCGGAATATGATTGGTCTGATTTACTGGCATGCGATTATATAAACTTAGCATAACAAAAATTTTATTTCACTGTAAACTCATTTTTTGACGTTTTTCCGCCTTGGTATACGAGGCATCTTAACAACTTAAAGAATGGTATGAGTAGACTTTTGAATAAACATAGATTATCTGGCTGTTCAGTTAGTTATTCAAGATACTTAGTAGCTCGGTCCAATTTCACCGTGCATAACGCAGAATGTTACAGGAGTTATATTCGCCGCTGCAGGATTCAGTTTACTCAGGATCCGAAGCAGTTTTATAACTTTGTAAACACTAAGCGTAAACATGTATTTTTTCCCCCACTGCTTACGTTTGAGAACTCTTATGCGAATACTGATTAGGCAATGGCCGTTCTCTTTGCATAGTTTTTTCAAACATCGTATTCACCTAGCAGCTGTTCAGCTCAGCCTTACACTTATAATATCCAATCAGCCAACCTTATATTTTGCCCATATTTCGATCAAAGTGATGTGGTATCGGATCTTCTTAAGGTCAAGCGCTTGTATTCGTCAGGCCCTGATGGAGAACCAGGATGTGTTCTAAAGAACTACACCGAGGCTCTGTGCAAACCGCTCCTTAAACTCTTTAATCTATCGCTGGAAACTTCGATCTTTTCCCTTATGTGGAAGGAATCTTACATTATCCCGCTGCATAAAAAAAGGGAAAAAATCCGACGCTGCAAATTATCTCTAAATTTTCTCTCAGCAATTTCAAAGCTTTTTAAAAAACTTATCGCTCTACATTTGCAACACCTATATTGTTCAATAATATCTCCGTGCCACCATGGCTTCATAAAGCGTTGCCCCACATCTACCAACTTATTGGAACTAACATCATTTGTTAACCATTCGCTTCTTATAAGTATACTCAGTATAAATTCACTAGCGCCCAATCTGACTTCAATCCGACTTGGATAAATTTCAAAATTGGTGTTTAGCAAATAACCTGAAGCTTAATGGATCGAAAAGTAAACTCATGTCTTTTTACCGATCTAGTCCTTACCAGGCTATGTACTTTATCTTTGGGAACGCCTTAGAACGAATAACCCAGGTTAACGTTCTGGGTGTCCTATTAGATTTGAAACTTTAATTTACCGACCATATATCAACCATGGTTAAAAAAGCTATGGGTGTGCTTGGTTTTATTAAAAGATGGTGTTGGGCCAAGTAGCCACCAAAAAATGCATGTTGAATAATTATAATATGCTTAGCTGCAGCTGTTGTTATCAGCATGCATTCGTCTCTGTTTTGTCTCCCAGTTTCGCATGCGCTTTATTGGTATTTGTAGCGTATGGGCTTTGGGGAGCTTTGGTTGAGCTTCTGCGCCAGCTCTTGGCTTTGCTTTTGTTGTGATTTGGAGTTGATTGGAGCCGCATAGATTAGGGTTAAATTGAACCCAAAATAAATATATTGAAACACTGATTTGAAACGCGTGTATTTATTCGGCTGCAATTAAAAACTGTTAATAGCACAACAGATGGTGTTCAAGCATTGAACACGATAAAATTCCAAACATATAATTTTAAGAGATCGGACCCATGGGAAAACGTGACTAACAGAATGGTTTAAAAACGATCTCCTGCAGTCTAAACAAATACTTATGTGGGGTCACATAGCATGTCAGCGTGCAGTCCGTTGATAAGTATTTTTCAATTGATTTAAGATTTTCTAAAGATATATACTGTATACTGCCCCCCTCGCTTCAATATAGCTGAAGATGAGTTTATGCAGTTTTTCACCACACTTGGAGACCACTTCATAGCAGCAGGAGACTACAATGCCAAGCACACACACTAGGGATCCCGTCTCGTGACTCCAAAAGGGAAGCAGCTCTATAATGCAATTATCAAAGCCAAGAACAAGCTCGACTATGTTTCTTCTGGCACACCAACATACTGGCCGGCAGACCCAAGGAAACTACCAGATTTAATAGACTTTGCGATTACCAAAAACATCCCTAAAAATCTGATAAGCGCCAATTGCCTATCGGATCTTTCATCTGATCACTCGCCTATCCTGTTTAATCTACTGCGACGTCCAGGAACATTGGAACAACCTGTTGTGTTAAGATGAAGGCTCCCCAGATTTGTGGTCGTGTTCCCAGTTGTTATTTAATTACATCGGTTGGGTTTAAGTTTTAGCATATCTTTATTTAATGTTTGCTAGGTATTTGGAGCAGCTGTTGTTGCCGCTCCGAGCTCATGGGAGTTTCTGATTTAACAAATTTACTTATGAGTTAGTCTAAGTCTCGTAGCTGCGCTGCCAAAAGCGGCAGCGGAGAGACGTTTATGTATTCTTAAATATTTATATGTCGTAGAATGGTTAGTTGTTGCAGCTCGTTGGAGCTGCAAAACCGCAACCTACTGGAAATCATCAAAAACATGCAGACACCAAGGGCACCGCCAACCGATGGAAAAGCGTCATATGTAACTCTTCCAAAATTCAATCCTGACAGTGCCGGTGCTCGAGGGTAGCAATCTGGTGATCGCCCTAAGCAAGGCACTAGAAGGCGGCGCATCACAGTGGCTTTCCCAAATTTGCTTTGCCGGCATCACTTGGGCGCAGTTCAAGGAGCTGTTTATACAACGCTTTGTTGGAATTGAGACTTTTGCCGCCACGCTATTAAGTGTTTTGAATGGTCGACCAAAGCCGGAGGAGGGCTTCGCTGAATACGGTAGCCGTATTGTGACGCTACTTATGTCAAAATGGAAAACCAAGGATTTGGAAGAAATAGCGGTATCTGTGACTCTGGCTCACATGGCACAAATAGATAACAAGTTGACACACTGGATTTTTACAAACAACGTGAAAACTCGCAATGAGCTACAACAACAGCTACACGCACACTCTTTCAAAAAGCGCAGTATGGACGACGATTCAACTGGCTCGGAGAAATGTAATTACTGTGGAAAGGGTGGCCATAAATACGCCGAATGCCGTGCTCGCTTGGAAAAGGGCCAGAGCAAAGGGAAAATCCACAGCGGCAGCAACATGACTGGACTGAAGGATCGGTCAAGCGTTAAATGCTTTAAGTGCGACGAATTGGGACATTTTGCATCTGCTTGTCCAAAAGGCCGAACGTATGAGAAGCGGGTAGATATCTGCACAGTAGCTCCACCGACTGGAATAATAAGGGCATCCGGTGAGTCTATTCCATTTTGTTTTGATTCGGGTGCTGAATGCTCCTTAGTGAAGGAAAGCGTCGTGGATAAATTTAAGGGAAAAAGAATAAATAACATTGTAAAACTTAACGGTATAAGTAATGATTCCATTTGTAGTACTCAGCAAGTATTATGTAATATAAATATAGAACAATACTGCTTTGAAATTTTGTTACACGTAATTATGGATAAGTATCTGAAATACGATGTGTTGGTTGGTCGTGAATTCCTTAGCTTGGGCTTTGGAGTAACAATAGACGCCGAAAAATTCCAAATTTATAAAACAAAAAGGGTAGATGTTTTGACTGTAACTGATTACAAAGATATTTTAAATGCTGATATTGATTTAGTCGAATCCGATAAAATGGCCTTAACAAATATCCTAAAGTGTTACTCGGATTGGTTTATCAGCGGTATTCCAAAAACTCGAGTCTCGACAGGGCAGTTGGAAATTAATTTAATAGATCCACTAAAGACGGTGCAACGACGTCCTTACAGGCTAAGTGAAGAAGAGAAAAACCATGTGCGTTGTAAAATTAATGAATTATTGAAAGCTTATGTTATTCGTCCAAGTTCCTCACCTTTCGCTAGCCCTATGATGTTGGTAAAGAAGAAAAACGGCACTGATCGTCTTTGTGTGGACTATAGGATATTAAATGAGAATACCGTTGCTGATAGGTATCCGTTGCCCCTTATCGCAGACCAGATTGCCAGGCTTCGCGGTGCCAAATATTTTTCGAGCTTAGATATGGCTAGTGGCTTCTACCAAATTCCAGTTCCATGAAAATTCAATTGAGCGAACAGAGTTTGTAACGCCAGAAGGACAGTACGAGTTTTTACCCTGCCTTTTGGCTTGAAAAATGCACCTTCTGTGTTCCAGAGGGCCATAATAAAGGCATTAGGAACCCTAGCACACACATATGCTATCGTTTATATTGATGATGTGTTGGTTATAGCCGAAACCAAAGAAGAGGCGTTGGAACGGTTGCGTAGTGTGCTAGAAACACTAAGTAAGGCCGGATTTTCGTTTAATGTAACTAAGTGCTCCTTTCTTAAAACTCGTATAGAGTATCTGGGGTTCGAAATGAGCAACGGGGAAATTAGGCCAAACGCACGTAAAATAAAAGCATTAATTGATTTACCGCCTCCACAATCTGTGTCGCAGTTACGACAATTTATTGGATTGGCTTCATATTTCAGACAGTTCGTTCCAAAATTTTCGGAAACGCTTAAGCCTTTGTATCACCTAACGTCAAAGAAGATTGCAACTTTCACCTGGCAACCAGACCACGAGCAAATACGAACTAAAATCATATCAGTGTTGACACAGGCCCCCGTTTTGATCATATTCGACCCGCAATACGCAATAGAGTTGCACACTGACGCCAGTTCAATCGGCTATGGAGCTATATTATTGCACAAAATTGACAAAAAACCCCATGTCGTCGAGTATTATAGTAAATGCACGTCTCCTGCCGAGTCTAAATATCATTCTTATGAATTAGAGGCGCTAGCAGTTGTTAACAGTGTCCGATATTTCCGCCGTTACTTGCAGGGACGTAAATTTGTCGTATATACAGATTGCAATTCTTTGAAGGCCAGTCGCACAAAACTTTATTTAACGCCGAGGGTACATAGGTGGTGGGGATTTTTGCAATCGTTTGAGTTCGACTTAGAATACAGAAAGGTTGAACGAATGGCGCACGTAGATTGTCTATCTCGGAATCCAGTGCCTGAGAAAAATAATGATCAAAATAAAACACCTGTGGAAAATAGTGGTCAGAATAGGATACCTGAGAAGCGAATAAATCTGACTGAGGTAACCGACAATTGGTTAATTTCGGAACAGCAGCGTGATAGCGAGATTTTAGAAATATCAACTAAATTAAGAAATAATGAATTACCAGATAATTTAGATAAAACCTATGAATTACGTAAAGGTATTTTGCATAGAAAAATACAGCGAAATGGAAAAACTAAATGTCTACCGGTAATTCCAAGGTCATTTCGGTGGGCAATTATCAATCATGTCCACGAATCAATAATGCATTTGGGTTGGGAAAAGACATTGGATAAGGTTTATAGCTATTATTGGTTTGAAAACATGTCAAAATATGTGCGTCGGTTCGTAGAAAACTGTATCACTTGTAAATTGTCGAAGCTACCTGTAGGTAAAGTGCAGGCAGAGTTACATTCTATTCCTAAAATAGATATTCCGTGGCACACTGTACATATTGGCATAACAGGAAAATTGAGTGGTAAAAACGACTTAAAAGAATTTGTTATTGTCTTAATAGACGCATTTACAAAATTTGTTTATTTTTACCACACTTTGGAAAGTTGTGTTAAGGCCGTAAGATCAGTTGTCTCTTTATTTGGCTTGCCTACCAGTATTATAGCAAGTTTTGCAAGTTCAGATTTTCGTGAGTTTTGTTCTTCTCAAAAAATAAATTTGCATTTAATTAAGATTAAGATTATGTTTAATTGAAGAAATGTAATGAATACAGAAGATTTGATATTTATGTAAGTGATTTTTATTTTGAAAGCTTTTGTCCAATATATGAAGTAAAAAGAAAGAAAAAAATATCTGTTTAAGAAAAAACAAAAGTTTAAAGAGAAATTGAGTCTCGTGGTATTGAAAACTAAACACACGAGGACGTGTGAGTTGTCAGGAAGGCCGTGTCGTAGAATGGTTAGTTTGCCCATTGTACGTGTCGTAGAATGGTTAGTTTGCCCATTGTACATGTCTTAGAATGGTTAGTTTGCCCATTGTACATGTGCGTACAGCTTTGGTGTGGCGACACATTGTCTAGTAGTTTTAGAATGCACAGTAGCTGAGAAAAAGGGACACACTCTGCTACTGAGCATGGTCTGATCGGAGAGCGCGGACTGAATGCAAGTAACAGAGATGGCAATAGACTTTGCAGAAATGATGAAATGAGACAGAACTCTGTGTTACGCAGGTCAGTTTGGAAGCGTCTCTTGTAACGAGCAGAACTTGCTGTGCAAACTTACTGGATAATGGAAACATTGGAGGGATCTCCGTCATATATATGAATATATGTTTATGTTATGTTCGCTTAGGCGGAGGTATGTGGACATGCATAAGGTCCACTCGTGTTACGTATATGCGGACATATGCACTTTTCCTCGTTGGGTGTATAATATTGAATTGGAATTTCCTGTCATTTCAGTACTGCATTGTATGTACTTTGTGACGGCTTCATTCATAGTTATGAAAGTGCCTGCTTCCAATATTGTTTTGAGGCGGCCATGCTCACAGTTTTTAACCATTGTGGTTATGGCCTCCTTGGTACTGAATTTGTCAGCGTGTTCGGCCGATAGGCCTTCGTCAATGTACGAAGCTTCTAGGAGCTTTCTTAGATTGTCTATTTCCGTCGTGAATTTTTCCGCAGTTTTGCCCTTCTGGGTTGTTTTCGCCATTTTGGCTTTAATTATGTCAGAGGTTTCTCCGACTATAGTGTCTTGTAGTTTTCTGATTATTGCTTCTATTGTTCTTTCATTTTGGACTCTGTATAAAGTTGATCCAATTATTTTGGATTTAATTACTTCTACAGCCAAATTCTCGAATGTGCCTTTCGTTAGGTTAACTAACCTCAAAGCTATTATAAATCTTTGAAGGTGTAACCTTTGCCCGTTAAATTCAGGGATGGCATTCGATATTTCTCTAATGTATGCCCTTTGGGCAATGCTCTCGTCAGCCATTGCGGTCGGTTTTAATTCTACAACGCTGTCGTTAAATTCAGAGTCGGACAAGTCCTGGTCTGATAATTCAGATTGAATGAGGATTGCCGGAACCGTAAGGTTGTTAATATCGCTTTCTTCTATTTCTTGTTGGTCAATAACTTCTTTTGATTCTGGTTCGTCACCAGCTTCAATTGTTATTGAAGTATTGAGAATAGTAGGTATTGAAATATCAAGTTTGAACCTTTCTTTAACAGATGTTAGATTAGATCTTAGTCTGATCAAAAACTTTGATACTCGAGACCAGTGATCCGGATTTAACTTTTCTATGTGTTCATATATTAATATTCGAGCTTCGTTAAAGCATTTAACTAATATTTCTACGTGTTTATTGACCGTTGTTTTTTGTATCGGTCGCTCAATTTTACAAATGATTCTTTATACTAAAAAAAAATATGCATCGCAGTGCAATACAAAAAAATTATGCAACGCAGTGCATGGGGAAAAAAAAATTTTGCGCTCTTGGTAGCGCTGTCGGTTCACTGATCCGGGCTTAGCTTGGAGCGCTAAGCGGGGCCGGTGCTGGCTGCAAAGGCTTGTCTTCCTTATTTGATTGTTGGGGCACCGGTGCTGGCACAGGTTTGTTCGCAGAAGGGGGATTCCAGGGGTCCTCTGCAGTCATTGGGGCATTTTCTCTTTAATCTCGGTAATTCCTGTTTTGGTGGTGGATTAAGTATTATCTTGTCTTTGCATATATTAGGTATTGCAGTGTAGGTAGATGTGTG
The DNA here is from genome assembly GCF_017639315.1 of Drosophila ananassae. Classification (NCBI taxonomy): domain Eukaryota; kingdom Metazoa; phylum Arthropoda; class Insecta; order Diptera; family Drosophilidae; genus Drosophila; species Drosophila ananassae. The sequence continues at coordinate 6,908,747 of NC_057932.1, read as the reverse complement.
AGTGGCTGTGGTTTTATTATTTCTTTGCGTTAATAGGTTTTTGATGTGTTCAACTTCGGCGTGTATTTTCACCGAGTTGTTCCACTCTAATTTACTTCCGCTATTTAGTAGCTTCAGTAATTCAGCCTTTCTGGCTTTTAAACGTTTAACCACGCCACTACGTTTAGCACAAGCAACACTTTACTTACTGCGAAATTTTTTTTTTTGATTTAGATCATTGGAATTCCATTTAAGAGTGGCTGCTGCTGTGTGTGTTTTTTTTTTCTCGTTGATTTTTTTTCCTCCAGTTGTTGATCCTATGATGCCTTCTGCGTTGAGGAGCCTTCGATGTCCTTTAGGGTCCTGTCACGGTCGCCATGTTGTGTTAAGATGAAGGCTCCCCAGATTTGTGGTCGTGTTCCCAGTTTTTATTTAATTACATCGGTTGGGTTTAAGTTTTAGCATATCTTTATTTAATGTTTGCTAGGTATTCGGAGCAGCTGTTGTTGCCGCTCCGAGCTCATGGGAGTTTCTGATTTAACAAATTTACTTATGAGTTAAAGGAAGTCTAAGTCTCGTAGCTGCGCTGCCCAAAGCGGCAGCGGAGAGACGGTTATGTTACGGTTATATTCTTAAATATTTATATATGAATATATGTTTATGTTATGTTCGCTTAGGCGGAGGTATGTGGATATGCATAAGGTCCACTCGTGTTACGTATATGCGGACATATGCACTTTTCGGCGTGCAGCAAAGGCACAGCGGGCGATTCATATTTCGGTGCACTTAGGTTTATGACCGAGACCTTGGATAACATAAACACTGCGACAAAGTGTTACAATGTGTACCCTTTAAGTACTCTTGGTACAGTGGGTGGTCGATATATATATATATGATATTAATAGTGCATATATGTGCATATTATAAACCATCAAAATTGACCTCACAGAAAACCAATTGGGTTAAGTACAGAAAATATATCAGCTCACACATTGAGCTAAGTCCTCATCTCCACGATGAAGCCAACGTAGACAGCTTTGTTAATTCACTTGAGTCTGTACTCGTCTCTGCAGCTCGAGCCTCAACATCGCAAACTATAAATACACAAAGCAATAAAAAGACAAATCTACAAATCGAACAGCTCGTCCTCGAAAAGCGGCGTTTACGTCGCGAGTGGCAATTCCACAGATCGCCATCTGCTAAGCAAAGCTTTAGACATGCCTCACGTCAACTTACTAAAGCCCTACAGCAAGAAGAAGCTTATGTCCACCGCCGCTATATAGAGCAATTGTCAACTTCTAGTACAAAACCCTCACTATGGAGAGCTCACCCAACTCTAAGCTCACCGAAAGAAACAGTGATGCCTATTAGAAATCCCACAGGCGGCTGGGCGCGCAGCGATGCAGACAGAGCCAGCACGTTTGCCAATCACCTTAAAAATATCTTCCAACCAAATCCGGCCACTAGTGCCTTTACTTTGCCGACTTTACCATATGAGCCTCAGCCTCAACATGAACCAATCGAGTTTCGCCCAAACGAAATCGCTAATATCATCAAAAACCAACTAAATCCGAAAAAATCACCAGGCTGCGACCTCATAACTCCCAAAATGATCATTGAGCTTCCATATTGCGCCGTCTGCTCTATCACCCAGCTCTTCAATGCCATCGCAAAACTTGGCCACTTTCCATGTCACCTTGAATAGGCAAAACTGCCCGCCCCTTACGCTAAACAACACCCTACTCCCGCAAGCAAACGAGGTAACATATCTATAAGCCTACTTTCATGCTTATCTAAACTCTTTGAGAAATGCATTCTGACTCGAATAAACACATACCTAAGGATCCAGGAAGGAATCCCGTCACATCAGTTTGGGTTTCGTGAAAAGCACAGAACAATTAAGCAGGGCAACCGGATAACAGCAGAAATTCGAAAAACGCGAGTACTGTACCGCAATATCTGCATGTCTCTCAAGCATTTGATAGAGTCTGGCTAGAAGGTCTAATGTACAAGATCAAGACAATGCTCCCTTGTAATACCCACAAGCTTTTAGAGTCTTACCTTTACGACAGAAAATTTGCTGTGAGGTGCAACACAGATATATCTGACGAATTCACTGTTGGAGCTGGAGTTCCTCAAGGAAGTGTACTCGGACCAACATTATATGTTCTCTACACAGCAGACATCCCGACAAGCACACGACTAACAACATCTACGTTTGCTGATGATACAGCTATTCTTAGCCGCTCAAAATGCCCGATGCAAGCAACTGCGCAGCTAGCTCTTCATCTGGTGGATGTTGAAAAATGGCTATCAGACTGGCGAATTAAAGTAAACGAACAAAAATGCAAGCACGTTACGTTCACCTTGAATAGGCAAAACTGCCCGCCCCTTACGCTAAACAACACCCTACTCCCGCAAGCAAACGAGGTAACATATCTAGGAGTACACCTCGATAGAAGACTCACATGGCGTCGGCACATAGAAGCTAAAAGAACCCACCTAAAGCTTAAAGCCAGCAGCCTTCATTGGCTTATCAACGCTCGGTCTCCCCTTTGCCTTGAATATGAAGTCCTGCTGTATAACTCGGTACTTAAACCTATATGGATGTACGGCTCCCAGTTATGGGGGAATGCCAGCAATAGCAATATTGACATAGTCCAGCGAGCTCAGTCGAAGATCTTGAGAACAATCACCGGGGCACCGTGGTACGTTCGCAACGAAAACATACATCGCGACTTAAACATTCTTCCAGTCAAAGATGTGATCGCAGAACAGAAGGAAAAGTACCTTAGCAAGCTATTGTCGCACCCTAACCACCTGGCGAGAGGTCTCACAAGGTTGAGCAACCAATCACGACTTCGTCGTAATGACCTACCCACCCAGCGACCGTCTTGAGGAACGTGCAACCAGAATGCAGTCTTAGTCTACTGTTAGTTAAATGTTAATGTTAAGATCTTAAAACTTATTGTTAGTCTCAAAATCAAGAGAAGATCCAATAAATAAAAGCAAAGTTAAATAAAAAAAAAAAAAAAAGCTTTAAGATTTTCATGTATCTTTCTTGTAAGAGAAATTGTATGAAATAAAAAAAGTTTTAAAACGAAACTCAATGGAGTAACACCTAATTATTATAAGGGGCTTGTTAAGAGGAGCCCCTTAAATAATGGTGTTACTCCAATGAGTTTCGTTTCAAAACTGTTTTTATTTCTTACAATTCTCTTATAAGAAACATACATGATAATCTTAAATCTATTTAAAACTACTTATCAACGGACTGCACGCTGACATGCTTTGTGACCCTTCCTTAAGTGCTTCAAGTGCACCACATTAATGTTTGGTTAGACTGCAGGAGATCGTCTTTCAAACCATGCTGTTAATCACTTATTCCCATGGGTCCGATCTCCTACATTCTATGTTGAAATTCTTATCGTGTTCAATGCTTGAACAGGGCTCCTCTTATCATTTGGTCCTTCGAGACACCCTGGCGTTTTTACCCTTGTGGTACTCAGGTTTAAAATACTGGCACATATAAATGGCTGTAGAAAAATTAAATTTCTTAGCCCAGGGCAGCTAAGAAATAAGGCTGCGATCTGGGTAAAAAAAGAGGCCAGTTTAAAAATTGTAATCCTCTGGCGCTTCCCCCCAAGAGGTAAGGAACACCGAGATTAAAATAATATAATTGCCAATGAGCATAAATAAAGAGAAAAATATATATTTATATTATATATATATATATATAAATATATATAAATAAATATTTTTTTCCTTTCTATGACGTTTTTTTTCCCGGAACAAAACCGGAAAAAAAAATGTACAAATATATAAAAAATAAAATTATTTATGTGTTGGCGTATTCGAGGCCCTACATCGGAAAAGTTAAAAAATAGTAAAGTGATTGTTGTCAAAAGATTTAAAAAAAATATAGAACTCCAAAAAACGTCAACAAAAATTAAAACGAAAATAAAAAACAACAACATCAACATCAGCCAAAGCAGCAGTGACAATATCACAAGCAGAAGCAACATCCGCAGCGACAACAACATCAGGAGGAACAGCAGCCAAAGCAACCAATTTTAATTTAAAAACAAGAAAGGAAAGCTAACTTCGGGCGGAGCCTAAGTTTCTATACCCTTGCGGTTGAGTTGCAGTCCGCTAGGTGGCGCCACGCATCTTATATTGAATTATTTTGCCCTAAGAGTAATCGGTACCAAGTCCCATCTTTCTAACTTAAAAGACATCAAAGCTATGCCAATTCCGATCGTTCTATGAAAGCTATAGGATATAGTCGGCCGATTCTTATGAAATTTTGTCAATTTTGGTCAAATATAACATGTGTGGAAAGTCCCAACCCTCTAACTTAAAAAACACCAAAGTTATGGTATTTCCGATCAATCAGTTATATGGCAGCTATAGGATATAGTCGACCGATCCCGGCCGTTCCGACTTATATACTACCTGCAAAGGAAAGAAGAGACTAGTTTGCGTAGAAACCGACAGACAGACAGACGGAAAGACGGACAGACGGACATGCTCATATCACCTCAGGAGGTGATCCTGATCAAGAATATATAAACTTTATAGGGTAGGAGATGTCTCCTTCACTGCGTTGCACACTTTTGACCAAAATTATAATACCCTCTGCAAGGGTATAAAAAACAAATATTCAAAATGTCGACTAAAGAAAAAATTGCAAGACCAGGTGCGCCTCACCCGGCAAGTAGATGCGCTACTAGCAAAAAACGATATTTTAAAAAGGAGATAAGAAACAAAACAAAAAAAAATTACAGTCCACTAAAAAATCAAATAAAAAGAAAATTAATTTAACATGTAAACACAAATATAAGTAAAGCCATTTTGAGGCACCATGCAGGATGTTCAAACATTAAGAATATGCTCGGCGTATATGGACCACGACCATGTTGGCAGCGACAGCGAAAGGGGAAAGATCGGCCTGCTAGTAGGATGTGACGACAACGCTATTTTATCCTAAGCTCTAAACTCCTAGGGGGTAGCAGAGGCTCAGATCCCACCTTTTTAACAGAAGAGTAGTCCTTGACAGAACTATATTCTCGTACTCCTAAGTTGACGCAGTCACCAACTGGAGGGTCCTTGATAAGCACTCCTTTTCGAAAACAAGGAACTGCAAAAGGTAAAAAGAGCTGTCTGGGCTAGTTTCTGCCCCAATATCACAGGCCTCTCGCCTATGAAAGATTGACTCAAAAACGGCCCCCAACGTAGGCTATATTAAAACTCCGGATGGGCGGTGGACTACGTTAAGCACCCCCAAGGACTATAGACCTATAAGTCTCTCATCCTATCTTCTTGAGGCAATGGAGAGACTCGTAAGTCTCCATTTCCACCTTACCATAAACCTAAACGACAACTCCTCTCGGGGAGTACACCACCACGCAAGGAGGTCATCACCTTTGTTGGGAAATTCCCGCAACACTGTGCGACCTTATGACAAAAGCTGGAAGTGCTCTCAGCATGGTAACATAAGAATGGGCTCGGAATAAGTAGACAGGAAACTGGACTGGAAACTCAATACCATAGATAGGGAAAATAAAGCGGAAATTGCGTTCTACACCAACCGCAGCGGTAGGCCTAAAATGGGGAATGTCCCTGAAGATAGTCAGATGGTTATACACAGCGATCATTAGACCAATTCTATTTTACTGAATTGTAGTCTGGTGACCTGCCCTGAATAAGTCTTGGAGAAAAATGTAGGAGGATCCAGCCCATGGCGAAAGTCTGCATCACAGGCAGTCTGCGCACCAAGCCCAGCGATGCCCTAGATTTCATCCTAGACCTACTATCAGTGGAACTTATGGGGATAAGGCTTGCCACACTATCGGCAAGGGAGAGCTACAGACTATGGTATCCCCGTCGATCATCCCTCCATCAACTACAAAGTCGCCATCCCCCCAAGGGAGGAGTGGGATACGCAAAACCCCGTGACCCGAGGGTTCCCTGCACATCTACATAGATGGATTATGCCAGGTGGAAGGCGGCTTCTTTTGTGAACGCCTGTGTCTTAATGAAATATTCAGACTGAGATATTCAGAAAGAAGCGCTTTAGTTCCCAGTACTTACGAGCGCAGTCAGAATACCGTTATATCTTTTCTGACAGTCAAGCAGCACTTAAGGCACTTGACGACATCTCACCCAACTCTAGGACAGTCGCAGATCTCTTAATATCTGGTCACAGGAATCACTAGGGGAAATTGCGCTGCGGATGAACTAGCAAGGGAGGGACTACAAACCCTCTGCTTTTGGAGAAGGAACTAGTAGGAATCCCCTTAACTACTTGCAGGCTCAAACGTAGGTAGTTTTTCGACCTGACAGCCGTTAGGAACTGGAGGAATCTTCGCACCTGTAGAACCTCACGTTTGATCTGGCCCACTCGCTGTAGGAAAAGGTCGGCGAGACTCATCGCCCTCAACAGGACAGATTGTCGCCTAGCGGTAAAGGAAATTACCGGCCACTGGCTGATAGGCGCACACGCAGCTCATCTGTCACAACGACTACTGCAGGAGCTGCAGGGACGAGGAGAAAGAGCAAACAGTTACCCACCTATTATGGCACTGCCCGGCACTTGGGCGTAACAGACTAAAACTCTTCGGATTCACTGAAGTGGCGGACCTCAGCGATCTCACAGCGATCTCTCGGCGCAGCCTGGTAGACTTCAATCAGGTAAGCTGTTTACGTGTCACACACGTAGACAGAGTAATATAAATGTCTGCTTACGTGTCTGATACCTTGACAGAGAACTGGACGTGTCTGCTTAGGTGTCCGATACTCAAAGCTGGAATCTGGGAATATAATAATTTCCATTTTCAAACAAAATGCTTCATTTTCTGATAAATTTCTGAAATTTAGCCTCATTTAAAGTCCCAGGGAACTTGCAAAATTTTGATGAAGTCCTAAGGAAATTACATGCGAAGTTTCTAAGTTCAAAGAAAAAGTTTTTTAATTTAGTTTATATTAATAAACTAAATAAATATGTTAACTAACATTACATTATTACATTACATTATTAATATTGCAAACTATGTTTAATAATTACTCACCCTCTACTGGGATTTGAACTTTAGTGCTTTTGTGTACTACACCGACATGCAAGCCTCTAAGCTATCAAGAAATTGCGCATTCTTAGTGACGGACAATAATATACATCTACAAATTTGCATGTTTAAAACGATTTCAATTATCCCCATTAAAAAAAATTATTAAATATAACAGTTTATTTTGAAACTGCGTTAAAAAAAAATTAAAGTAAACAAAATTAACTTATAATACTGATTTTTCAGCTGGAAATCGAAACCACAACCTGAAGATTTACCGGCAGATATCTTAACCATCGAACCATGGGGTTAACGTTTACCTCGCAAAAAAAATGGAAAAAAAATATTTTTGATTAATATTGATTGTCGAATATGCGTAATTTCGAACTCTAGCAGCAGCAGAGGGCCGGCTGCATTACTTCGCCTACTTAGTTTTGACGTTCGAAGTCCTAACCTCATTGAATTGTTTTTGTTTTTCGAAATATGACATTACGGCCTGAAAAGGCGGTGACATGAATTTCAGTTCTGCTGGGTCCATAAAGGATCTATTTGATGGTACGTATACACACACATACGGGCAAAAAATAATATCGAAGAGAAATACTCTCGAATTTAGCCAACTTTTTTCACAGCCTCACCCTGCTCCTAGCTCCCCGCTGCCAGCCCTGCCCTCCGCTCCAGTGCCCCATTGTACCTCTCTCAAAGTCGTCGCTTTAAAACGTGGCCTAACCATAAACAGCTATTCTGGGGAGTAATTAACATAGATGAATGCAAATTATAACTACAAATAGCCATGGACGGCCAGGCACACAAACACGGTGCACAAAATGAAATATGAAAAATTATACTTATTCAAATTTAATTTGCTCTCAGCACTTAATGAAATTTAGACGCTGTTGAGAAAATTGAGCCAACGTTTGTTTCTGCCTGGTTTTTGCGATGGAATTGCGATTAGCGATCGATCGCAGACAGTGCGTTTTGAGACCATTTAAATAAAGGGGAACTTCCCCAAGGACAGCTGTCCCAGGGCCCTCCACCTAATCGAGTTCCAATTGTTTCTCTGAAGCTAGACTTAGATCTGTTGGCAAATATGCTGTTCCCTTCCAAGACCGTTCGGATATGGTTTGGAATATTAAAAAAAAAAACAGTAATACTAATATTAACAGAATTTGGTCATCATTTACTCCAACTGGGGTTGATTTTGCTTCCACTTTTTTCAGACTTTTTTGGGGGACGTTCAATTGGTTTCCCTGTAGCGTGATCTACCAGTCAATAGAGGGTTTTAATTTTGTATTACTATATATTTTTAGCATGCATATTCGACTCACTCTGCAGAGGGCAGAGGGGCAGAGTCAAGTTGTGAGCGATGGAGCCGCGTACATTCCAGGGCAGCGGTTAGGTGGTTGCACCGCCCGACCCGCTCCCAATATGAATATTTACCTAACAATAGCCCGACAAGACGTGTTGGTTTCGATTCTGGTTCCCGGCGTGAAATTTTATCGCAAACAGTTGCTTCGCCGGAGGAGAGGCCGGACGGTCGGGCTGCGGACTATGATTGCAAGATATAGTTGGTTGGGCCGAATCGATCAGATTCTAGCTAATCGGCTAGCAGGCCTCGAAACAGATGCAACATGAGCGGTTTGCTTCGAAGTATGCATACTAATGGGAAAGCAGGTCTAACTTAGACTCTAGTAACCAATTTTCGAAATAAAAACTTGTTTTCTTTAACGATGTCTCTAAAATATCTTTAATATTTAAAAAAAAAGGAAAAGATTGGGAAGATACTACAGGTGTCTAAGCCATTTCTAAAAAAAAAAAAATTCTCACAACTCATAACTACTACTTTAAGTTAATAAAGAAATTCTACCTTAACTTTAAACCATTTGAACTCCCTTTCTCGTGGTCTTTGTTGACATTTCTTTATTCTTTTGCATATAAATTAGTTCAATCAAATTCAATCAGATGGTCAACAATGTAAAACGGTTTTTTCCTCCAAAAAATTAGAAAATTAAGTATTGTGCTTTCTAGGACCAGTCGCCCGTGAGCTTACGGAAGAGAAGAGATTATATTCTTTGCCTTCATAGTGTTATATATGTTTTATTGTGATGCCAGAGCCGTCCAAACGCATAATCTTGTTATCTACCCAGCAGCTCCTCCTTCCTGTGGCCATCGAGCTTGAGGATGAACAAGGTAACACCTAAGTTTGGATGGGATTGCCAGGTCTGGAAGTATTTGATTTTTGACGCTATTGCATTTGACTCCCAAACGTTAGAGAGCGCCTTGTAAATCGTCTGTACCGCCTTGTTGGACAGTTTCTCGAATATTTTGGGTGAAGGTAATCCTTAGCTTCTACTGAACGCAGATCGATGCTTACGTGAATTCCAGAACCCAGTCTTTGCATCTGCAGCAAGGAGAGAACTCCGTCGACATCACTTTCGTAGGTGTAATCTGCCAGGGATATTCTTTTGGCCGCCAGGCAGCCATCCACTTGGCGTACTGCTGTTCGGTTTCACACCTCAGCCACACCTCGCTGTACAGCCCGTTTCCACTTTCCGGCGGCTTCTCCAGCCAAATATTCTCCTGCGATCAAATCACGTCTGGAGTAACCTCACAACCTTTCAGGTTAATGCTGATTGCCGGAGGCACTCGACGCGATTCCTTGACGGTGTTGAACAGATAAAGGGGCTCATATCCCCTCCGCGTGAACCTTTGGGGCTTCAGGAATCTCAGATAATCCGGGAGTTCCGGAATTCTATTGATATTTGACGGGTTGCCACCATTTGGAGCTTTAAGAGATATTTCCAGCTCCTTAAGTCATCTTCGCCACCGATCGCACCGATGGTAGTTAACCTGGAATTGCAGGGCAGAAAACATGGTGGGGGTTAATTTGTGCGCAAGACGAGCAGAAGAAGAAGATTTTCTAGTATCCAGTAACTCCTCCGGATAACGTATGTCCATCTGCTTGCAAAGATTCCCCACGGCACCAAAGGTCTTGATCGAGTAATCGCCGTGTAGATTCGAGATATTTCATATGCTTGAATATATGCTCCAATTGGGGGATGTCACATGTGGTCAATTTTGGGGTCTGTCTGGGCGTTTCGATGTCCGTCCTTGGTGGCCCTCACCATTTATGAAAACATTTTATGAAATATTCTTGGGAAATCTGACCACTTTTTCAATAAATGGTCATTCAATATGTTTTTTCTACGTTTTTATTTTCATCATTGTTTTTTGCGCGTTGGTGGTTAAGGATAACTTTGCTAAAAGAAGCAACTTAATTCCGGGAGATATTATGAGGATATCATTTTCCCTTTCTTTGTGGCTCTTCCATTTCGTTAAGCCGGGGAGTACGTAAATGTGTAATTGTTATGTGTAATTTTTATTTTTTCCGAAGCAATTTGGGCATAATTAAGGGTGCTACCGGAAGCAATTGAAGGGCTGTTAAGTTTCGGTGTCTATAAGAAACTAAGTTTAGCCTTATCTTTATATGCCCCCATCTTTTCATCTACTCTATGTATGATACGCTTAAGACGCATCGCTCATAAAATTTGCGTAGTGTACGGTTTGACTGCAAAATAATAGCTGGCCTGGGTACCTGGAATCTTTGAAAACTCTGTCTGTGCGACCCGTGTCTTCCCTAAAACGTTCTGCAAATCCAAGCAAAACCAGTATGCTTCACGCAGACTCTTCGGACCACATATCAATAGAATTTTTGAGACGTCCAATGGAGACGTCTAAGGCTTTGTCCATAAACTTTTGATTAGGGCAATGGTCACGCAATGGTTTAAAACCAGGGAAAAATGGCTGTTCACCGAATTCCCCTGAAAAGCCGGGAAGTATACAAACATAAAAAAGAGGGATGCCTTATTTGCAAAGGTGCATTAAAAAAATTTGAAAAGGCTCAAGCGGTATAAGGTGTTCGGTTTATAGGAAATTCCATATTTATTCAAGATCAGTTACTGTTGCGCGAAGCAGTCAAGGACAAAACTGTTTAAAATAATCTCAACAGAATCTGAAATCTGTGGCATCGGTATTTTATATCAGCATTTTCTGTTTTGTTGTTTTTTTAAACGAGGGGACGGATTTCTGTCTTGAATCCTAGCGAGCAATAATCCAGCACTACTTTCGTTCCCACTTGAGGCAAAAATTAAGGCTATAAAATAAATTGTAGTAGAATCTCTCCGGCTCCACGGTGGTGTTACAACATTCTCGTCCGTGGCCGATCAAGAGCTTTTCTTCCTTGTCGAGCGCTATTTGACTCCGGCTCACAAGTTCATCTCATCACGGCTGGCCAGCCAACTTCAGCTTCATCGGTCCGAATGCTCTGTAGCAGTGACTGGCCTTGGAGACGCTGAATTCACTACGGATGGAGCATCAGCTAATGTTCGTCTGAAGTCTTGACTATCCTGTAATACAGTATTCTGTATACATTGAGGCAGCTGTGGCTTCCCACATCACAGACCGTCAACCTGGCCTGAACATTGATATCACCCACTGGTTATTTCAAGCAAAGTGGTTTTTGGCAGATCCAATCTTCCAGTTTTTTTTAATCCCATCGGTTGGAAATCCATCTAGGACGCGGCCTGCCTCTTGTGCATAAGATCTTGTGCTGCCTCATGTACGCGTTTGGAATGTGCAGATTGTAGAGGCGGTGCACTATGGGGAATTTGCCCGATTTTGTGGAATAAATTAATAACTCGCGAACTATATAAGATATTTTAGTGAGGTTTTTTTTATAGTGTTCTAAATAATTTTACACACCTGTTGGAAAGTGAAAAGCACCCCCACCCCCCCTCCATAATTTTTAATTAAAAAAAAAAATTTTTAATTTAAGAAAAAAATTATGTTTAAATCCAATTGTAATGTATATTTTCTTTATTATCAATTTCAATATTATATAAAACATCATATTCATTATCTTCCTCATATTCATCAACATCTAAAGATTCGTCGCCAGGTTCATATTCGCATAATAATAATGCAATGACTTCTGGTGGAAGGGAAAGTCGCTTATGCTTTTGGACGCGCTTCTTTAAATTCATTGATGAAATTATGGGGTCTGAAGTATCCATGGCTCTCTGGAAAACATCTGTGAAGTTGGAGATTCGGCTGTGCTTTCTCGCATGGTGAAGTCTGTCCGATTTATAATATTTATTTCTGGACTCTGCACCCTCTTCGCCAAAACAGCCGACTGGAAGAACGGTTTGCTCCAAGATGAGTCTAGATATAGTTTGGATATATGTCTGCGTTCCTGCATTTGGCGTCCTTTCTAATTGCACAATACTGCGCTTTGCTGAAGCCTTGATCTAGAATTAAAGCTAATGCCTCCTTTGTCGAAGATCGCACAGGCTGCTCAACAGGATTGCTTAGCAGTTTCCTAAGCATTTTGGCTTTTGCAGGATTATACGCTAGTAACTGCAATATAAATGCAAGATCGTTGAGCTTATTTCTTCGAGCTGCTACCCCTGCTGCTTGAACCAGCAAACCAACATTATGCTTTTGGGCCGCTGAGAGACAGTTAGCATCATTACGTTTCCCTCTTGCACCTTTTAAGCAAAAGGATATTTTTGGACGTCCAGCGTTTTTTTTCATTGATTTTCCTTTGCTTGCATTTCCAATCAAGTTTAAGCAAAGATGGCCTTCCATCCACTTTGAATATTTTGTCGTAAACTTGTCCATCTTCCTCTGGCATTTTCGCCAGTTTCGTGATAAATTACGGGAAAAAATACGGGCTTTTTCTCTTAAGACCCTTTGATTTAATTCCAAAATATTGGGATCAACTGCTCAACTTGCTCGCTTACAAAAGTTAACACAGCATGTTCCTTTTCTGCGAAACCCCTCTGCCGACGCCATACATCCAGCAGGACTGCGTTGCTGATTGAGAGGTTGGTTTCTAAAAAATGAAATTTTGCGAAAAGTCGCGCCCAGCGCACAATAAGACAATATGTCCCGAATTCTCAATGAATGACTCTACAACATGGATATATACACTCACTGAACTATTTTGAACATTTTTTTTAAACTCTATTGAAAGTTGAACTTTCTTTCCAAAACCCTAACAAAAACATCACCTGCTACAGTTACAAATTGTTAGAATTGGACGCACATATTAAGCAAAATATTAGTATTTACACAAAGTACATACCTGAAGAATTCAAATTCATTTTAAATGTCACTGTTTTATTGTGGTTTGTTCAAGAATTTAAGAATTGAAAATGAGCTTCAAATTTAAGCCAAATGTTATCGATCAACATGCGGTTGCAACATATGGCTTTAACAGTTGGTATTTAAATACTAGACTGTTAAGTTAACATTTCCGGTATGTTAAAAAAAAGTTTGATGTCTTCTTAATACATTAAAATAAAAAAAATTAAAATCGGCATACTTTTAAAAAATACATTTATTCCACAAAATCGGGCAAATTCCCCATAGTGCGGTGGCGCCCCTAGGAAACCTTGTTTGCTGCTGACTCTAAAAAAATCATTGATAGCACAGTGGGTCGAATAAGCGCTTACGTACTGATTTGGTCATCATTTGGACATTTTCACACCGCAAGGACTGACACTTTACTTAAATACTTAAATTACCTTGAATACGATTGAATAACGTTAGCTATATGCCAATAAAGTTAGTAAGCTGCTCAAAAGTATTTCTGGCAGAAGCAATTTACAAATAACACATTCATCAGCTGCATATGGAGAGATAAAATAAAGGAAACAAAAATTATTTTTATTATTAAACGAAAATATATTCCTTTATTTGATGCTTAAAGTTGGATCACAAACAGCCTGAAATCTGTGTATGAACACGTGATGAAAATAGGTTTAGTTTCAAAGCCCGCAGCCGATCGGGGATGCACTGAAAAGTTCATTCAAAATATTGTTAGAGCAATTTTAAGTGTTTCCTATTAAATGAAAACAAAACCTAACGCATTTTCGAAAAGTTAAAAATGTATCTGTATTCCAGTAGATTTTTCATTGAATCCATTATGGATCGTCTTGATTATCTTCTGCATCTAGTCTGAGAGCTAGATGCCTGCACTGAGTCGATAGTTTAGGCTACTAAGAGGGAGCTCGATTGCGATGACCACATCGACAAGCATCACGAACGGCTTAAATCAGGCTTCTTCAGTTCGCTTTTAATCAAGCACAGCGTGGAAATTTTGGGAGAATCCTATACACAGGCCTTACGTCGTCATCCAAATTTAATGACTCAATATGCTTCGTCAGTGAAGGAATACTTAGATCTTCGTTAAATGTTTACGGTGCCGCAGGAATTCCGAGCAAGTGCCAGAATTTCCTTTCCTATCGCTCCGTCCTGAAGAAAGACAGTTTCTCTTCTAAGTTGAGATGTCCTGATGTCCGGACCCGTGATTTAACCTAAGCTTTCCAGTACCTTGCTTTGGTTTCGGTCCCGTATAGTCGCGATAATGGGAGACATTTGTAAGATATACCGCTGGGTACTAGTCACACCAGATGATAGTATGCTGTAGTGTTAGCTCTGGAGAGATTTTATTCACGACGAGGCGGTCTTCAAGCTCATTACCGTGACGCACGGCATAAATTGTTAATGGCTACAAGGATGGTCTGATCCCCAGGCGGAGACCCTCCCTTTGGTGGAAGGTGGTTAAATGGGTGCTACATGGAGCAAATTCCCAATAGCGGAGGACTTCCGCCCGATTGCGATTCCTGCGTTGCGAAGATGCAGGGTGGTATCATGATAGTATCATGGTGATAGCGTACCAAGATGCGAGGTCAGTAAGCCTCTACAAGCGCATGATTGCGTCACTGGGACAGTTTTACCAAGGTGCCAGATTGGAGGCGGTAGACTGGAACAAGATCCCCAGAAACCGAGGGCCCGCGTATGGCTGACAAAGATGCTGGTGGTCCTCACCACAATCCTGGCCATGCTGAGGTTGTGCAACTCCACATTCCCCACGGCGGACTGGAGGGTCGCCGAGGTGGAGGAAGCAGTGGATCCTTGAAGCATTCCTTGAAGGTGCCGGCAAACGGATCAATTACGGTTTCGAGTACGTTGTAGTGAGGATCTAAAAGTCGGATGGGAGGAGTAACTCAGGAGGCATCGACTTGGAGATAGACGTCCAAGAGCCAGATTTGGAGAAACCGACTGAAGAGAGATGTCAGATGTGGAGGAGGACCTTCTAGAGGGGTATACGTCGGAGGCGACTTGGCTAGGGGACTTGGAGGCGTCGGTATGAAGGAGGACTCGCTGCTAGAATCCGACACCGAGGGGGAAGTAACTGTGGTGGAGAATCTATGTTAAACGATGTCGCTGACACTCCTGCAGATGAATCTCCACCACAGTAAGGAGGCATCCACTGCCCTCCTGTTCCACCTCCCTGAGAGTGGAGCTGATGTGGCCCTCATCTAAGAACCCTGGATCCCTGGTTTGGGGACGTCAGAGTGCAGGCTCTGCACAACCGATGTAACAGGAAAAAAATTATCAAATTAAAATTATTAAATTACTTTTATTATCACAAAAAAGAACCTTAATATCTTCTTTGTATAAAATTTCAGTCATGAAGACCACGTTGTCGCAGCTAAAGAGGGCCCAGGCGGCCCTTGGCCAACGACCACGTTAGACCTCCCCCATAGACGCTGCTCAGACAGCTTGTTAAAGGCAGCGAAAGGAAAAAGATTGCCTACTAGGAGGATGCGATACCAACGCCCATCACCTTCAATGGGAAAGCATTGACACAAACGAGACGGGTGAGTCAATCTTCGATTTCATCCTAAACTCTAAACTCGTAGTGGATAACAGACCTGCTTTACCTGCTGAGCTACAGATAACAGACCCCAGCGTTTTACCTGCTGAGCTATTAATGGCCGGGGATAATCTAAGGCGATGGATTAAAAAGATATTTAGCACAGTCTTCACATCTGGCATAGTGCCAGTGGCGTGGCTGCGTATAAAGGTTGTTTTCATACCCAAGACATGGAAATCGTCCCATTGCACCCCCACGGACTATAGACCTATAGGTCTCTCGTCCTTGCTTCTAAAGACAATGGAGTGGCTCTTAAGTCTCAATCTCTCCTTACTGTAAACCCAAACGATATCTCATGCTTCCAGCATGCTTATAGGTTTGCGATTGCTTTTTAGGCATCGAAGGTGCCTTTAACAACATTCTGCTATGCTCAATCATCGACGTACTGAAGGGACTTGGAATACACAATCGATCTGTTCACCTAATACGGCAGATTCTGGTCAAAAGGCGGAGTATCGTCTATTCGAAGATATGTCAAGAAGGGCATCCCGCTAGGAAGTGTACTCTCCCCACTACTATGAAACGTGGCGGTTAACAACCTACTGCGGTCATTAGAGGGTTTCGGCTGCAAAATCATTGCGCTTTTGTTGGAAAATTCCTGCAAACTCTGTGCGACCTTATGACAGGAGCTGGGAGTGCTCTCAGCATGGGCACATAAGAATGGGCTCGGAATAACTTTAGAAAGAAAACTGGACTGGAAACGACCCTCCAATTAGGAAATGGAGGAGTGTCCGGACCTGTAGAGCATCGCGTTTGATCTGGCCCGCTCGCTGTGGGAAAAGTCGGCGAAACTCATCGCCCTCAAGAGGTCAGACTGTAGACTGGTTGTAAAGGCAATTACCGAAAATTGATAGGCGCACAAGCAGGTCGTCTTTTAGTGCCCCACAACGACTACTGCAGGAGCTGCATGAACGAGGAGGAGGAGGAGTCGGCTACGCACCTCCTACGCCACTGCCCGGCACCTGGGCATAGCAGACTAAATATTTTTGGATTCGCTGAACTGGCGGATCTCAACGATCTAACAAGGATCTCTCCGCGCGGCCTGGTAGCCTTCATCAGAAAAGCTGGTTGGGACCACGAGCCGCCTTAAGAAGGGATAGGCATACTACGGGTAGACGGGAAGGAGGGATACTTAGTTGAATCCCTTGGTTTAGCGGTAACGCAAGGAGTCCTAGTGGCTCAAATGGATGTGGGGATCCTTAGTTCATCACATCGCCGCCTTAAACTAACCTTACCTAATTATTGGCTTAGTGTAGAATATTTATACCCTTGCAGAGGGTACTATAATTTTGGTCAAAAGTGTGCAACGCAGTGAAGGAGACATCTCCGACCCTATAAAGTATATATATTCTTGATCAGGATCACCTCCTGAGTCGATATGAGCATGTCCGTCTGTCCGTCTGTCTGTTTCTACGCAAACTAGTCTCTCAGTTTTAGAGTTATCGAGTTGAAACTTTTCACACATCCTTCTTTCCTTTGCAGGCAGTATATAAGTCGGAACGGCCGGGATCGGTCGACTATATTGCTATACCACTGATTGATCGGAAATGCCATAACTTTTGGCATTTCCAAAAGGTGTTTTTTAAGTTAGAGGGTTGAGACTTTCCACACATGTTATGTTTGACCAATATATCTTATGTACAAAATTTCATAAGGATCGGCCGACTATATCCTATAGCTGTCATAGAACGATCGGAATTGGCATAACTTTGGTGTTTTTTAAGTTAGAAAGATGGGATTTGGTACAGATTCTATTTTGGAAAAACAATCTGATCTACCAATTTTCATAAGGATCGTCCGACTATATACGATCCGCTATATATCTAATAATATAAGATGCGTAGCGCCACCTAGCGGACTGCGACTGAACTGCAAGGGTATATCAACATCGGCTCCGCCCGAAGTTAGCTTTCCTTTCTTGTTTATTGTTCATTTTGAATTTCGTTTTACCAATTTTTTTTTTATAAATTTGTAATGATTGTTATGATGACTTCTGAAGTTGGATTATTAAACGGATTCTAATGGGCTTCATAGTGGGCTAGAATTCCGAATAGACCCGGTTAAAAGGTGCTCGTAAATGTATTAAGTTACGACCCGTAATCGTCTGAATGTAGAACACATTCGCATGCCATGATTTAGAGAGAATTGGTTTATTGTGCAGATGGGGCTTATGGCAGAGAATCTGTGTCAGAGAGAGATGACTTCAAATTAAGTTCTTGATTTTCTTGGCGTTAATGATTTTAAACAGGCGAGCTGGAGCAGACCACATGTGACTTGCTACATCGTTTTTATTTCCGGAATCCCTTAGTGACTGGAGACTCAGAGAAAGCTGATTTATTATCTGATTTGTCGTCAAGAGCTTTTTAATTGTCAGAATGGTAGGGTGCCTGTGGTGCCAGTTAATTATAGCTGATATGATCGAAAGGCTATCGGAGAAGTCACAAATTGTCCTCGGTTAGTAGCGGCAAACTCGCAGACTTCTAGGATCGGTAAAAACTGAATTATTTGTGGGAGGTTACTGTTACTTTCTCCGAAAGATTCTTCAATAGTCTTGGAGCCGTCCGTATAAATTCAGAACTCGTGGTTTTGCTTTTTGTCACCCCCCTGTTAATCAAATTGCAATTTTCATTTTTCGCATTAACTTTTATGTTTCCCTATGTAATATGCTCATGCACCAAGAGTTATATAATTTGTACCACTTTTCCCAGAGGATAAAGACAATATGTCTCACATGAAGTAAATTATTATATTGAAAAAAAAATTTAAAAAAAAAGTATTTTCTGGGTTTTATTATACCCAGTACCCGTAGAGTACAAGGGTATTCCATTTTGCACCTAAAACTATAAGCTGGAAGCCTCCACTGGATTATTAACTTTCGATTGCCTCTATTACTGAACTACACGACAGGAGCAACATAGACATTATACAGCGCGCACAATCAAAAATCTTAATACCTATCTCGCGGCCATCATCGTATGGTCGCAACGAAAAATCTACAGGGACCTGGGAATCCTCTCAGTAAAAAACGAAGAGTATGCTACAAAGAAACACTATTTGCCTCGCATCTCGCATACATTAATAAGAAAGAAAAGTTTACTTCGGGCGGAGCCGAAGTTTATATATCCTTGAAGTTTATGTTGTTCCATTTCCTATCGTTCAGTTATATGTCGTCTATAAGATATAACCCTAACTTAAGAAACACCATAGTTATGGCATTTCCGATCAATCAGTTATATGGCAGCTATAGGATATAGTCGACCGATCCCGGCCGTTCCGACTTATGTACTACCTGCAAGAAAAAGTAGGATGTGTTCAAAGTTTCAACTCGATAGCTTTAAAACTGAGAGACTAGTTTGCGTAGAAACAGACAGGCAGACATGATTATATCGACTTCGGAGGTGATCCCGACCTTTATAGGGTCGGAGATGTCTCCTTCACTTTGTTGCACACTTTGATCCTTGACCAAAATTTTAATACCCTCTGCAAGGGTATAAATATTTAAATTGTTTCCACAATCATCAAAAATACTTTCTTTTTTTTTTTTTTTTAAGTTATTTATTACAGTTTTTAATTTATTTATTGCCTTTCGGTCTCTGCAACGCGGCTCAAACTCTGTGCAGATTGATGGATATTGTGATACCACCAACGTTGCGCACAAGAGTCTTCGTATATTTGGATGATTTGCTAATTTTGTCCGAAAATTTCGAGTCACACATGACATTGCTCGAAGAAATCGCAAGCCACCTGCGTAAGGCAAACCAAACAATAAATATAGCTAAATCGAAGTTTTGCATGACAGAGGTTAGATATCTGGGATATATCATTGGGCACAACCAATTGAAAGTTGACGCAGAGAAAGTCAGTGCGGTGGAAAGCTTTCCAGTTCCCAACTCCATAAAAGAACTGAGACGATTCCTCGGAATATCCGGATGGTACAGGCGGTTTGTGGACAACTACGCAACAATTGCAACCCCACTGACAGATCTTCTTAAGAACAAAACACTTGAATAGAGTAAGAAGGCCGACGAAGCGTTCAAGACGCTCAAGCAGAAGTTGACATCGTTACCAATTCTGCGGACACCTGATTTTCAGAAACAGTTCATTTTATTATGTGACGCCAGCCTGAATGGACTAGGATGTGTGTTAGCGCAAAAGAACGAAGATGACATCGAATTGCCTATAGCGTATATGTCAGAAAAATTGTCGAAAGCGCAACGCAAAATTCCGTGACAGAATTAGAGTGTTTAGCAGTTATAAAAGGAATAGACAAGTTTAGAGCCTACATTTAAGGACAATATTTTTAAGTCATTTAAAGCAGAAAGACTGAGAGGTCGCTTGGAAAGGTGGGCCATGAAATTACGTGGACTCAAACTGAAGTTAGAGCACCGGAAGGGCTCACGAAACGTTATGCACTGTCGCGTCGCGAAGAAGGTGCAATATACGAAGTATTAGATAGCATATTAAAGCTAATCAAGACAGGTTACCAGATTTTAAAATTGTCGATCAGTTTGTTTATAAAAACACAGAAGCATTAAGTGGAGATATAGCGCAAGAACAACAGGCATGGAGATTGTACGTTTCAGTCAACTTAGTTGACGAGGTTATATCGCGCAGTCACAATCCTCCCGATTCTGCTCACATTGGCACGACAAAGATGATTGAGAAGCTCAAGCGATATCTATATTGGCCAGGAATGGTTACTCAGATTCGTAGTTTCTTCTCGGAGTGTCCAATTTGTAAAACAAGTAAGAGTGCGAAAACTATACTGAGGCCACCATTAGGGAAACCCATAGTATCGGAAAGGCCGTTCCAGAAACTTTACATGGATCTGCTAGGTCCTTACCCGAGATCCAAAAAGGGAAACATAGGATTATTGATCATAATACGAAGTTTCATTTCTTGCACCTTTTGCGAAAGTTCACCTCTGAAAGGATTTGCGATTACCTAGAGTCACAAGTTTTTTATACATTCGGTGTTCCGCAGTCAATCCTAATGGAAACGGATCCAAATTCAAATCAGGACATTTTAAAGCATTTTTAAAGCGGTTTGGAGTTAGACATATATGTACCGCGATCTACTCACCACAAGCGAACGCAAGTGAACGTGTAAATCGATCTGTATTAGCAGCAATTAGGGCATATATAGATACCGATCATACAAACTGGGATTCAAGCATTGATCAGATTTGTGCGTCTTTAAGAGAAAATGTACATCGGAGTACAAAGCTTTTCGCCGTATTTTCTTTGTTATGGTCAAAACATGGTTGTAGACGGAAGAGACTATGAATTATTTACGAAGTTAAAGGCTTTGACGGACGATGTAGCTTTAAAAACACCGGATTTATTAGCATTAGCTTGGAAAACGGCTATGGAGAGGATCAATCAGTGTCATGAAGCAAACGCTAAAGTTTATAACTTGCGTAGTCGTGCGGTCAAGCTGAAAGAAGGAGACACCGTTTATGACCGTAGTTTCGCGCAAAGCAATGCGGCAAAGAAGTTCAGCAGTAAGCTTGCACCAGTATTTGTCAAAGCAAAGATCACGAAGAAGATAAGTCCGATTTATTATGAATTAGTTAGCGACACGGAGAAACAACTTGGGGTGTACCATTTGAAGGACATCAAACCATAACGAATAGAAGGTGAAATGCATCAGCCGACCCTTTTCAGTTAATGCATCCTCGATCGAGCTTCGGCTTTATTAACTGTGGTCGAAGCGGTAGAGAGAACCAAGAAATTATTTTGTATCAGCCTTTACCAAGAATAGCCGAATCCGAAATGTTGGGTGTGGAGCGTAGAGACGAAAAGGGCAATATAATCGTCCCGCTCTGGCATACGCATGCGAAAGCGCTGAGAGACAGATGCAAACGGAGATCAGGAATTGTCCCGTTATTGGAAGTTTTGGAGATTTTCACAGTTGCTTAGCAACGAAGTTAGCTTGTTGTCAGGTCGTTCATTTAAATTTGCGATAGAGAGAGCACCACACGTTAAATAGCTGACCTACGTAAATTGAACGAAGGCAGCAACCACGTGCTAAAGCAGCTTCGGAATTTACAAAATTTCCAACACCTCTAACATCAGTATTGGGAACATCTCTTGTATCAGTTGGGAATACTAAGATTGCTAAAAGGTAAATATAGTGGATAGATAGTGAACAGCTCAGTAAAAAAATTTGTATTACAGTGAGAAAGTGAGAAACCTGTAGTGTGATCTCCACCGGCCGGTTAGCCTCGCGCACGTCGCGTAGCGTGTTCGCGCTTCGCATCAATGTGGCAAGTTGCCACTGGCAGAAACAAAGGCAACCGGTCGGAACGGAAGGAAGTGAGGAAAAAATGAGTGAAAAAGATAGAGTATATGAGGTCGAGTGCACGTGGCAACCTAACCTCAACGGATGACGTAACAGAGCCATAAGCAGAGTAGGCTAAAGCAGCAGTTACCACAGCAGCCAAGGTTGGGGCTCACTCATCTCTTTGCCGGTGTGGCATGAACTCGTAACCACGTGATCTCGCAGATCCACCGATCCTATTCTTTCACTCCGCACTCCCCTCGCATCGAACCGAACTCAGCAAAAGACCCTGAGAAAATCAATCACGAACTAGGATGTGAGAAGTATAAAAGAGTTGGATCAATTAAAATTAGAATTAAGATTTTGCCAGAGATAGTTATTTAGGATAATTTCTACTTTCATTTAGTTTAAAGGTAACTGCACATGCACCACGCAACCGCCACCTCCCTTCACTTGCAAAGATAGAAGCAACATTTTTTCAGAAATCTGCATCTTCGATGGGCCCAATGAACCTGCATCGCCGGAAACGAGCGTAAGTCCGTAAAAAGAAAATGTATTTCATATATGTATATATATTTAAATATAAATATATAAGGTATTAGTGAATGCGGTGACAATTGGTACATATGGCGGATAGGCTAAATTAAAGTAAGATGAATTTGTAGTATTATTTCTTTTGTTCTTTAATTTTGATTTCCTCAGTTTCTTTTTGAGTTTTCTTTGTTTTGATATGGCGCAACGGCGTATGAAGTGTATTTTGATTTGATTTAGTAAAGATAATGTATATTATTATGGAATAGAAGAGTATTATCTGGGTCTGGGGCTTATGGTGATGCAGTTTTCAGGAAACTCCGCAGTCGTTTGAGTCTGTAGAGTACATTACTCTAGGGATACCAAATAGATTCACGTCGAGGTATCAAGGTAGGGAGGGTAAAGACCAGGGGAGCGTACAACATCTCAGCCACCCTGATCAAGCGAAAGTTTCCCTGATCCTCAATACAACCCGTGTCCGTCCGTTTCCAACAGGTCTTAATTCAAATATTTGCCCGATCATTAACGAACAGTGAAGTGCACTTAAATAATTATTAGAGTAGAGTGGTGTTATGTAGGAAGCTAGGAAGAACCCACACCGTTTCGACGAGCTTAGAACCGAGCAACGCGAGAAGTGCACGCCTCCGAAACCTCCTACGTACCGTGGGTAAAGGCGACCCGTCGTTCCCAGGGTGAATACCGACAGTAAACCCATTCGCAACCAGATTTTCTTTAAAGAAGTGGTAAAGCGAAAAGGAACAGTAGCGTACGAAAACTTGCTTTTACTAACTGGATAGTACACTCTTCGCCGCCGGTTCTCACATCCTTCCTTTTTTTACCGGCTTTAATTTCAATCCTTGGTCCAAGCTTGGTGGTTCCATCCCGGCTGTCTGTGCTGGCTGGTGTTCCCTTTGTTCTGTGTTTGTCATCTCTTCTGGTGGAGTCACATGTACCTGTGGAAAAGAATCAGGATCGGAGCTACTGTCCGACGGGCTCATTATTGGTATCTTCTTTAGGAGTCTACTCGAACTAATCTTTCATTTTAAAAGTATCGACTTCAAATATTTTACACATCTTTCTTTCCTTTGGCCGGGATTAATCTGACTGTGAATGGTTGATCGGAAGTCGGATAACATTTGTGGTTTTTAAGATAGAAGGTTGGGACTTCATACAGATTCTCAAACTGATCGATCGAAAATGAAACAACTTTGTATTATTGAAGCTTGGGAATTTAAAAAAAAATTAAATAACGTAAATGCTTAAATAATGTAAATTGCAAGGGTTTATCAACTTTTAAACAAATAATATGAAATAAAAGAAATATCTTTTTTATTTTAAGTGAAATTGCACAAAAAAAATATCGTATTTCTACTAGGTGGTTTTTGAGCCCCAATCTATTCGTTTTAGGCCAGATACTTTACCTATATGCTAAACACCCGGAGTTTGCTGCTCCCGGTGGTGACTCGCAAGTCTGCCCGGTCTGGGATCACTGGGATCTCTGCCGTACACTGACACTTTTAAGTTTAACGATTCGAAATTGAACGAACACAAAAACTGTAAGATCATTTTATCAGGGGTGAAAGGTTTTACCCCAAAAATCGCTTCCGCTCGAAAACTTCCAAATTTTATACAGCTCTGTATCAGCTTGTTGTACCAACAAATTTTCGGTTGAATAATTGCGCTACAATTCAGTTGACATTGAATGATATGTTGGGAAAGGATTTTAATAGAAGTCAATTAGTTTAAAAAACAAACTTATAAAATTGATAAGAATATAATTTAAAACTCATGGTTCTTTAACGATATAATTGGAAAAGGAAAATCAAATTGTAACGCTTTCAGCTTTTTGATAGCGGCAGAATTAAAAAAAAACGAATTTCGATTTTAATATTTCTTATGAGTCAGTTTAACCCCAAAAACCAACACAGCGCACAGTGGGCGATTTGGTCCCGCTAGCGGCATTTAATTAATAACTTCTAAACTAAAATAGATTTTTTCAGTCGGTTTTTTTCACTGATCAGAAACAAATCATAGAATTTTTTAAGTTAACAAATTTTTTTTTTTAATTTTTTTTTATTTTTTTTTTTTTAATTAAAAATTTTTTTTTTAAATTTAAAATTTTTTTTAAATTTTATTTTATTTAAACTTCAATTAACATATTTCATAAATAAACTTTATCTAAAAAAGGCCATAAATAAACTTTGTTCCTGGCTTCAAGAGCTTCCTCGGGCATCATACCAATTGGAAGGCAAAAATGGCTTATAATATCTGCTCCATGAATTAAAATTCTGTGAACAGAAGATGGCATATAAAACCAGGAATATGATTTTACAAACAATTCGGCAGTTTGCAATGCGTAAGACCTAAATGCGTCCGAATTTATTTCGTGGCAGCATGCTAGTGTTCGTAAGACCTCACTGAATCGATGTATTAAATTATAGCTTACTCCTGTTATACGAGCAGCCAAATTTGGTTGTTTGAAAAACCTCCTTGCAGTGTTTTTGTTATTCGTACTGCCAGCAGTAGCAATTGGTATATCTACCAGCAAATGAATCTCTTCCCTCAGCTTCTGCTGAATAATTCTTTTATTTTCATCGACAACATCTTTGTCAACACCACGAGCTTGCCACTTTTGAATCGGAATTCTATATGCAATGTGCAAAACACAGTCGAAAAACCTAATCCAGGCGTGAAGACTTGATAACCCATATTCAAAGAGGTTTTCATTAATAGACAAGCTCTTCACCAAATTCAGATCGTTCATATTCTTAGGAGTTGCCTTATATATTCCGCATGTTTGCGAAGAAGATCCCGATATAACACTGAACGTTTTGCCATCAAGCATGGTCATATGGAATTGGTGATCAATTCTAAAGCCACTCAATAATGTTGGTAAAATATTTGAAATTTGGCTTTTAATAAAACAGTACCAAATACAAAGTTTTCCATGGCAGCAAACTTCTTTGTTGGGATGACTTCTGAGTGCCATACCATAAAAAGCACCCTTTTTGCTACTGACATTGTTCCTAAAAAGTACCATAGTTTGAAGGCTAGCAGGTAATAGCAGTTGATATTACACATTTTGGACGGCACTGAATCACACTTTCGGCTAATAAAAGAGTTAGACTGAATCCACTTGAATCCGGTAAGTTCTACTCCACGAAAGACAGGTGTACGCTAATCCAGGCTAGTTGTTAATACCCTGAATTACCACTACGTTTTATGAGCTACACATTTATAGACCGGTCACAAACATTGACTTTTTTTGTAATATATACCATGAAGATAATAAAAAGCAAAACTTTTAACAAATTCACTAAAAATTGTAAATTTCCGAGGAACTCAAATTCAATGCGCGCAAAGAGAAAAAATTGTGTAAAGCTCTTTGCAAAATCATATGGTGTGTTTGACCGCTCACAGCATATGACCAGCTAATCGTACAGCATTTAAAAAGCTTTTAAAAATCTAATCAAAGCATTTGCTATCCATATGTGAAGAAATATTAACAGTTTTTAAATTTGAAAATTTTAATTAAATGCCGCTAGCGAGACCAAATCGCCCACTGTGCAGCGGCCTGTCCAATCAATGCCGAATATACAAGTGTTTAATTACGAGCTTGGGCAGAAGCTCAAGCAAAACTCCCAAGGTGCATGCATTAAAAAAAACTACAAAGCGCATGCGAATCTGAGAGAACCAAATAAGA
Organism: Drosophila ananassae; assembly: GCF_017639315.1. Classification (NCBI taxonomy): domain Eukaryota; kingdom Metazoa; phylum Arthropoda; class Insecta; order Diptera; family Drosophilidae; genus Drosophila; species Drosophila ananassae. The sequence goes on along the minus strand of NC_057932.1, from coordinate 6,882,403 downwards.
CAGGGAACTATTGAACCACTGCGGCTAGTTGAACTGAGAGAACTAATTAGCTATAATTACAATATTTGATGCTGTCACAAGTCCCAACCCAAACACTTGGTAAATTGTATCTTAAAAGGGGCCAACCCTAGTCAGACATATTCAAAAGGCTTTTTGACTTGGCTTAACACCTGAACCCTGTGTCAACGAAATTTTTTTTTTTAAGATCATGGTACAATATTATATAATGGGTAATATTAAGAGAGTTGATGTTATGAGCAGTACCTGGCATTATTTAGAATTAAATGACTTATTCTCTTGTTCGAATATGTTCTCTACCGGATGAGAAGATCGTCTCAAACAGTAACAAAGGCATATTTTGAAGGATGACCGACGTGAGCCTGGAGTAGGAATATTTAATATATAGGTTAGGAATATTTAATATTCAAGTTAACTAAGGTAACCGGACGATGGCGATAACCGATCGTCCAAAAACTTGCACCGACCTAACTGCTAACACAGAGTCTAGCCGAATACCGGTGCATAGCCGCCCAATTTAGTATATTTGCGTGGCTGCAATGAAGTTATTTTTATACCCTTGCAGAGAGTATTATAATTTTGGTCAAAAATGTGCAACGCAGTGAAGGAGACATCTCCCACCCTATAAAGTATATATATTCTTGATCAGGATCACCTCCTGAGTCGATATAAGCATGTCCGTCTGTCCGTCTCAGGCCCGGCAGGACATGTTCGGCCCAAGTGGGTAGTCCGAAGTGGGCCCGAGTGGAGAGCGACGTTATTCGACGACATTGTCGACCTTAAATATGTTTTCAGTCGACGAAGGACCGAAAAAATTCTTCATTTAAACAGGATGGCCCTGGAATTCTTATTAACGGACGAACAAAAAGAACATAATCTGGGATGAGCCCTCTAGCCCATTCTTATTTTTTCAAGAAATTCACAACTCCCCCCAAATTGTTCGATTGCTCATTTTGCCTCCACAAAAGCTGCAAAAACATGTCACGGTCACGAATATAAATAAATGGTTATACACAGCTTTTTTTTTATATTCGTATTTTATTTATTTGCCCTTATGTTAAATATATCCTACCAGTAAATTATTTACATTACTTTTAATTTAATTTATTATTGGGGCTAGAGGAGCTTGATGCTGCTGTGTTGGACGGTACGGCCGTGAAGCAATGCTTCGCCCAACTCCTACAACTTAGTCCTTCCCCCGTTACGCACCCTCTCCAGGGCTCTCAGCTCCTTCAAAACCTTTGCCACAAACTTGGCTGTGGCTTCCCATTTGCGCCCCGACTCCAGCATTAGTGCCACCATGCTCTCCGGTGAGAAGGTCTCCTCCAGGCTCTCCTCAAGGTTGGTGCGTTCCTCGTCGAAGCGCCGACAGTCGAAGAGGACATGGTAGGCGTCCTCCATGACCCCCCTGCCATATGAGGGGCTGCCATCCTCTCTTTCGTGCCCGAATCGCTTCAAATAGCTTCTGAAACACCCGGTTACACTAAGGGCCGGAGTCAGGCAGAAATCCATCTCGCCGTGCTTTCTTCCGGTTCATATGCCCACATCCGGAATGAGCCTGTGCGTCCAAGGTCCCTTTGTAGAGTTTTTCCATAAGCTCTGCCAGTTGGCCAGGCTTCTAGGTTTCGCTGCTGCCTTCCTAGCCGACGCCGACGCGGTTTCGTCCTGCGCCGTCTCGGCTAGCTCTGACCTCTGCCGGACCAGTTCCCCTAGCGGAATGAGACCGGCGATCACGAGTGCCGCGTCGTCCGACACCGTTCTGAAGGCGCATGACGTGCGTAACGCACAATTGCCTCGGCTCACACCGGGGCGGCATAGAGAATCTGCGAGCTTACCACGCTGGTGATGAGCTTATGCCTTTCTTGCCTCGGGCCTCTAATATTGAGCGGCATGCGTGAGAGTGCCCTTATCGACTCATTTGCCCTCTTGTGAGCATACTCCAAGTGCTCCCGGAATGAGAGCCGCGTGTCTAGCATCACTCCGAGGTATTTGATGGCTCTCTTTGAGGTGATGGCCACTCCTCCTACTCGGACCGTCGCCGTTTCCACTTTTTTCCGGCTCGAGATTAACACTGCTTCCGTCTTGTGCGGTGCCAATTGTAGTCCGGCGGTGGACAGCCAAGCCTCCACTTTTTCGATCGCACGGTTCGCCGTAGCTTCCAACTCCCAGACTGTCTTCGCCACGACCACCACTGCAACGTCATCGGCGAATCCAATTACAGATGTTCCCTCGGCCATTGGAATCCGAAGAACACCATCGTACATCGCGTTCCAGAGCAGTGGCCTTGCACTGAGCCTTGGGGCACTCCAGGTATGTTCATCCTCATAATATAACTGATTGATCGGAAATGCCATAACTTCGTTGTTTTTCAAGTTAGAAGGATGGGACTTTCTATGCATTCTAATTTAGGCATATTTATCCGATGTGCCAAATATGAATCGGCCGTCAATATCCTATAGCGTCCATATAACTGATGGATCGGAAATGCCTTAACTTGGTTGTTTTTCAAGTAAGAAGCATGGGAGTTTCAATGCATTCGTCTTTGGGCAATATAATTCAATATGCCAAATTTCATAAGGATCGGCCGACTATATACGATCCGCTATATATCTAATAATATAAGATGCGTGGCGCCACCTTGAGCACTGCGACTCAACTGCAAGGGTATATTAACTTCGGCTCCGCCTGAAGTTAGCTATCCTTTCTTGTTATGTTAGTTTTCATTGAATAAATAGCACTAGCACTCCGACAAGCAGTTAAACATTTTATCAGAGAAAAGTCTTATCAGAAAAAGTCCTTAGGCCAGCCGATTGGGAGGGGCCGTAAGCTTCCTACAACATTAGTTGATAACCATCAACAAAGTTGAGGAACAATGTAAGTGAGCAACTCCCTACATATATTTCGGACATCTGAATTTGTTTAATACTCATATAAATTGTATGAGTATTCTCATATAAGTTGTATGAACGGGATTGAACCCAAGAATCCCGTTCGCAATGAATGAGATATGTATGTTGGTTTGTTATTTTAATTTCACACTTTATTTGCTGATTGGCGATGCTGGACCATCAACCGCACGTGTTCGACTTAGAACATAAAGAGATCGCGGAGAGGGAACAGTCGTTGACGTCGGCGCTGACGTCGCTGCTACCACCATCGCCCTCGCTCTTCGCCGCCGGCTCACATCCCTCCTTTTTTTACCAGCTTTAATTTCAATCCTTGGTCCAAGCTTGGTGGTTCCATCCCGGCTGTCTGTGCTGGCTGGTGTTCCGTTTGTTCTGTGTTTGTCATCTCTTCTGGAGGAACATGTACCTGTGGAAAAGAATCAGGATCGGAGCTACTGTCCGACGGGCTCCTTATTGGTATCTTCTTTAGGTGGGTAATATTCCTGGTTAAACATCTACCATCTTTTGACACTATAGCTATGTTTTCATTTCCCTCTATAAAATTTAATTCGGTAGGGTCGAAGTTTGGCGTTAGCTTATGTGGGAAAACAACATTTTTTATTAGGACCTTGTCACCTACTCCTACATCAATTTCCTTCGCCCCTCTCTTTTTCTTTTCCTTCCCCTTCAGTTTTGCAATGCAGTCTTGGTCTCGTTCTACTGAGTCTAATACTTCCGCGCCCAAATCCTGAACCCCTGGCATCTTATCACGGATCAGCCTGTCAAACATTAACTGCGTAGGAGCAGTACCTGTGCTGCTATGTGGAGTTACATTATTCATCAACACAAATTTCTGTATCTCCTCTTTATAGTTATTTTTGTGTTGGTATGCGATCTTTAATAGCTTCACTTGCGATCTGTTTATGTTTTCAACCTCATCATTTGCCTGAGGCCAGTAAGGCGGAGTTCTAATCTGCTCTATGCCACAAACCTTGCAATATTCTCTAAACTCACTACTGATGTACTGCCGTCCATTGTCCGTCCGTAAGAATTTGTGAAAACCAAGTCTGTGGAAAATTTCTTTCATGACATCGATAATGGTCGTTGATGTTATAGAACGCAGGAACTTACACTCCATGTATCGCGAGTAATAATCAATGAAAACGAATAAGAATTCGCCATTTGGCAAGGGACCCGTTGGAAACGGTTTTTCATTCATCGGTGGTCGATTGTTTGCTTGTGAGACTAAAAGGCAATCTCTGCAGGACTTTACAAACTTTTCAGCAGCACGATCTATGCCAGGCCACGAAACCATGGAGCGTAGCCGACGCTTCATTGCGGACACGCCTGGATGGCCTTCATGGGCTAGCTCTAGCACCTTTTCCCGCAGAGAAGTCGGAATGATTAAACAATTTCCTCTCAGTAGGATATTCCTGATTGTGGAAAGCTCGAATCGGAACGGGTTGAGGTTCTTTGATGCGGCGAAAGTCCATGTATGCTCTTGCAAGCAAGTAATGGCATCCACAATTTCTTCATCAAGGATGCTTTTCTCTGCTATCTCCGATATGCTCATTGATATAGAGCTCTCCAGTATACGAAAAATGCTATATTCGGCTTTTGACTTAAAATCCTTTGTCGATGATATGTTACACAGACACTTTGTCTCGTCTGTGTAACATGATCTGATATGTTTTCCTTTCCAGCTTTATAAATAACTTTGAATTTAAAAGTCTGTAGTCACAGAAACCACCTTTCGATGCGAGCTGGTGGTTTTGATGATGGCTTAAATATTGTCTCGAGCGGCTTGTGGTCGGTAACCAACTCAAACTCTAAACCGGCCTACGTAGTAATAAAATTTGTCTACCGCACATACCAGTGCCAAGCTCTCTTTTTCGGTTTGTGAGTACCGCTTCTCCACATCAGACAAACTTCGCCTGGCAAAAGAAATGATCAAATGGGGTTCGCTTCCTTCTGTGAATTGTAGCAGTACTGCTCTCAGCGAAACCGGGCTTGCATCTGCAATCAGACGTGTTCGATGTTTTATATTGAAGTATGAAAGTCTGGGTATTTCAGCCAGGCGAGTTTTTAAATCGTTGAACGCTTTTTTTCTTTGGGGCCCCAGACAAATTTAGTGTCCTTTCCCAACAATTTCCTCAACGGTTCTGTGCGATCGGCTAAAACCGGAATAAACTTCCCGACGTAAGTGACCAGACCTAGGAAGCTTCGCGTCTCCTCCTTATTTCTCGGGTCTCGGGATGAAGGGATATCATCTACCTTCTCGGGATCGACACTGATATCCTTGTCTCATAGAATATGGCCTAGAAATCTTTAACGGTGTGTTTTCCAAACACATTTTGAGTTATTCAATACCACATTAATATTCTTGAATATTGCCCGGGTTTTCCTGACGGTGTCGTCATGCTCATCTGCATTTGATCCAAAAATGATGAAATCATCTATATAATTAAGAACGTTGGACATGGTGACATTAACTCTTCAAGCCATCGTTGGAATATCTCGGGGATTGAATTTATTCCGAACATTGTCAAACCCCTTGGGGTTATAAATGTTGTGATCTGTCGGCTTTCAAATCGAGCCTTGAAAAGCATGTAGCATCTTTCAACTTTGTCATAAACGATTCAAAGGTAGGCAGTGGGTAGTGTTCCCTCATCAGCGCTCGATTGACCATCCGCATTTCTAAACACAACCGGATGTCGCCATTTTCTGTAAAAGCTTTTACGATAGGCGAGATCCAAGGACTACCACTGGCCGACCACTGCCTCTATTATGTCACTGTTTAGAGCCTTCTATAGTTTAGACCGGTATACGTATCATTGCCTGTTGCATGGGCCAAAGCTAGGGTCAATTAATAACACTGTGCGACAAAAAAAAAAAACTAAATACACTTGGGAAACGAGATAGTGTAGGTTGTTAATCTGGTCGAAGAGAACTCAAAAATTTTTTTTTTATATTTTTGGAACCCTCCAATTTTTATTTATTTAAAAAAAACCCGTTTTTCGGGACTTTTTTGCGCTTAAAAATTCCTGAACGCGTTTTTTTCAACCGATTTTAAAATTTTCGGTGTTTTTCATATTAATATTGTCACATATTAATATTGTCTCATTAATACTGAATAAAACGAGACAAATTACATAAAAAAATAACGAAAATTGGTGAAGTTACAACGCTTTTCCCAAAAAAAGTCAATTCAACCTTGCGTGCGCTCCGGAGTACCTGTGTGTATAAGACAGGAATATGCTCTTCTTCTTATAGTGCTCCCATGGTTTTATTGACTTTTTTTGGGAAAAGCGTTATAACTTCAACAATTTTTATTATTTTTTGATGAAATTTGTCTCGTTTTATTCAGTATTAATGAGACAATATTAATATGTGGCATAAATGACAGAATTTTTGTCAGAAGAAAGCAATATACTCTTATTTTTATACACATTGTTCCTCCGAAGCGCTCGCTAGGTTGAGTTGACTTTTTTTGGGAAAAGCGTTATAACTTCACCAATTTTCATAATTTTTTGATGAAATTTGTCTCGTTTTATTCAGAATGAATGAGACAACATTGATATGTATCAAAAATGGCCGAATTTTTGTAAGTTGTACCGAAAAACTGGCATCAAAATCCGAAAAACACAAATAAAAGTCGAAAACTTTAGTTTCAGGTGTAAAAATTTTATCCTTTTTGTTCAACAAAATCGAAGATATATTTTTTTTCAAAAGCTACAACATTTAACTATTGAAAAACACCGAACATTTTGAAATCGGTTGAAAAAAACGCGTTCAGGAATTTTTAAGCGCAAAAAAGTCCCGAAAAACGGTTTTTTTTAAATAAAAAAAAATTGGAGGGTTCCAAAAATATAAAAAAAATATTTTTGAGTTCTCTTCGACCAGATTAACAACCTACACTATCTCGTTTCCCAAGTGTATTTCGTTTTTTTTTTTTTGTCGCACAGTGTTATTATTAAATATATCGGATCGTATATAGTTGTCCGATCCTTATGAGAATTTCACCATCAAAAAAATTTCTAATAAAAATATTCGGTGGAGCCAATGGTAGGGGGCTACGGGGTAAAATTTCATTTGGTGGTTAGGATGCGTCACTACTTATTAGGGTAACTCGAGGCTTTCGAATATTATTTTCTATTCATATGTCATATGTTAACTCATACACTGCCCGAGAACTTTTTTCAGCTCCATATCAATATTTTCATATTAATATCATAATTATTTAAATCACTGTGGACGGAAGTCCTCGAGGTAACGACCTGCATGCCTTGGCGTGCGCGAAAAAACTATATATAGCCGAAGAATTAAAAATTTGGCTGTAGGCAACCGATCTAAATGAATTATATACCAATCGAAAGGTATTGTTTCAATTTGATAATTTTTGTCGAAACATATTCCAAAAGTTATTTGGTTTGGGAGAAATTAGGGTGAAAGTAAAAAAATTTTTAATCACTAAAGTGGGGAGAAATTAGGGTTAAAGTA